>NC_133571.1:15012619-15637619 GCF_048773025.1 Camelus bactrianus
ACCTCTTCACTATGCCCTCAGAAGAGAGCTGGTGACACAGCACCTATGCAGGACTAGCTGTATGTTGGGTGTGGTCCAGAGTCTAAGGCAACAGCTCTTTTCCCATCAAAGCTGAGCAGCCTCTTGGGCAAGTCTGTTTGCATGGACTGGCTGTGCATAAAGGAATTGATGGCGGTACAAAGGATGGAGGGTTGGGCTTCTCAGGGAACTCCTGATTTAAAAGAAAAAGAGAGAAGACAAAACAGGAGAAACAGAACAGAAAGAGCTCAGGAAGGAGGGCACAACCCAGGTCAGCGGGACAATGGAGACACAAGCTTGGTGCCTTTAAATGAAACCAGGTTGGGAGGTTCAAGTTAGCCGAGGAGGGTTAAGGCAGGGGAAGGTGGTGTTGGGTGGATTACAGGCTGGATGGATGTTGATGGGTAAAGAGAAGGGTGATGGAGGGAGACAAAAGTTAGGCTGGTGGGAAGACGGGGCAGTGAAGGCTAGGAAAGGATGTGACATTAGAAGCAGCCGGTGGGAGGATTTGGGGGAGAAGGAAGTCTTACCTGGAGACAAGCAAGAAGCAACAATGGGCCCTAGAGTGCAGCAGAGAGGTGAGAATTGGAAACAGAGTCAGAAGGCCTGGGTTTGGGTCCCGTTTCTGCCGGCCTGCAGGTGGGCACCCAGGACTTCTCAAGCCCCTGCGTTGACAGTGATGCCCTCACACTTCATAGCGAGGGAGACCAACCCACGTTTGCAGACCCCCAGGCTCTGTGCATGGTGCTTGGGCAGTTTATCTCATTTACTTCTTCTCGCTATACACCAAGCATGACTGTCCCCCTTATACAGGTCAGGAAATTGCCTCCCAGGCAGCGCCACCTTATTTGGCAACAGGTTTGAGATATTAAGTAATTTGCCGAAGGTCACACGATCAGTCACCCGGCAGAGCCAGGACTTGAACCCACATCTCTTTGGCTGCAGAGCTTCTGTTTCCCATGATGCCTTGCCGCACCCTCCTCTGCAATCTCTCAGCTCCCTCCCCCTGTCCCTAGGGAGAGGCCTGGGAGCCAGCTGCTGAATGTGACCTCACCGTGACTAACTAGGAGGGAACAGGAGGTGGAGGGCGTGGGGAGGGGAGGAAAGAGTGTTGTATCAGAGCAGCCTCGGTGTCTGATACAGTGAAGCAGGTGGCAGTCACAGGAGAGCCAAGGATGAGCCGCTGCCCTTGGGGATGCTCAGGTTGGAAGGCCCCAAGCCAGTGGGTGCAGTTGGGAACTGCAGTCAGGCTCTGGGTGATCTGCCATCCTGAGGTTGCAGGAACAAGGGAAGTTGGTTCATCAGGAAGTTTCATGCTGAACCTGTTCATTTCCTGGTCCCAGGAAAGCAGCCTGAGCCTGTTTGGGAGATAATTGTGAGACGACCCATGAGCCCAGAAGCTGGGCCACCCTCAGTCCCCAGGGAAGAGAAGACAGAGCTAAGAGGCAACAAGTTACGCCCAGATCCCTGGACAGGGAGTCAGAAGGCCTGTGTGCCAGTGCTGCTGTGACTCTACACAATCCTCTTCTCCTTTCTGGGCCTCAGTTTCCTTATGATAGCATGAAGATGTTTGCATGAGATCATCTCTAAGTCCCCTGCAGTGTGTATGGTACGGTCCCTTCAATTTTCTCATGCTGTGTTCTGTTTGGTTTGACTTCCACTTTCCTTTCATGTTTTTCTTTGAAGTGAAATGGGGATGAGTGTCCATTTCTTCACCCCGAGCTGTAGAGAGTGAGGAAGAATGTGTCACATGGAATCTTTCCAGCCTTTATGATCTTGTGTGATCCAGTGAAAGGACTCTTTGAAATTTAAGGGGCAGAGACAGAAGGACTCAGCAGGCTGGATCTGGGGCCAACCATTCACTCTTTGAATATTTAGTCATTCCTAAGAGCTGGATAGAACGTGTCATTTGTAAGAAGATAAATTGCAATGCATTCTGCAGGGAATTCTGTAAGAGACGTACGAGTACCAAGCTCTGGGATGCTGCCCGACAGTGTCACCAAAGAGATGTTGTCCAAAGTGGGTGACAATGGAAGAGTAGGGAGTTCGACTGGCAGAAACAGGCAGCAAGAATATTCCAGGCATGGGAGACACTGGAGTGAAGCTCACTGTTGTAAAAGGGAACTCTGGGAAGATCAGCACTGGATGTGATGTTGGAGATGAGGCCGGGTCAGATTACGTTGAACTTGGAATGGCCAGCGAAGAAGCCTGCATTTTATCCTGTGGGCAGTAGGGAGCCACTAGGCGTTTTCAAGCATAACCAATTTCATTTAATGGAAGAGCATTAGAAGGGGGTTTGGGTGAGGAGGGGAGGAAGAATGAATGAAGGACCGATACAGGCGAGGCCTGGTGGGATGCCATTGAGGTAGGAGGAAGTGGGTAATGCCAAGGAGAAGGGTTAAGCACACAAACGTAGAGCCAGACGGCCTGGGTTTGAATCCTGGTCTCAACACTACCTGGTGGCCCTTGGGCAAGTTCTTCAACGTCTATGCTCCTTAATCTCCTCACTTGTAAGGTGGAGAGAATAATGGTCCATCTCTCACAGGGCTGTTGTGAGTGTGTGTGTATGTGTGTGCACGCACGCGCACACATGTACCTCTAAGACAATGTCGAGGACCTGCATACTGTAGAGGCATTTGCTGTTATGACTCCTATGTTGCCATTATTATTCCTATGTCAGAAGGCATGGAGAGACTCAGATTCAAGGGATATTTCTGGTATAAGATCAGAAGGATTTTGGCAACAGGTTGGTGTGGACAGGAAGACAGGGAAAGGTCAGGCATGATTCGTAAGTTTCTAGCTTGGATGCTGAGCATTAGTGGGACTGCAGCCAGAGATCAAGAGGACATGAGGTGGAGCCAGTTTGTCCAGACGATGGGAGGAGGAGGAAGGACAGATAATGGGCTATAGATGCTCAATATACGATAAGAAATTCGCATCTAGAGCCCAGCAGACAGGTCAGGACTCAAACTGAGAAGTCACTGTCAAATAGTGTTAACTGAAGTGATGGGAGGTCAGGAGATCACGCAGGGAGGCTGTGCAGACTGGGGATGAGAACCCAGGGTGGACCTGGAGGAGAAGGAACATGGGAGAGACAGCCTGGGGAGCGGGTACCCATAGGTGAGACTAAGAATGAGCAGTTAAAGGGACAGGAGGAGAACCACACCCACAGAGGAGAGATTTTCATGAAGGTGAGGATAGCAGACAGCATCAGAGCAGGCAGAGCCCACACTGCGGAGCCCACGCTGAAAGCGGTCACGGTTTGGCAGTGCCGTGAGCAGTGATGGCCTCACGGTAGCATCTCTAGTGTCCATGGTGAGAGCAAATGCAGTTGAGGGGTGAGGAGAGGTTAAGAATTGATGGACTTTTTAATGATGGCCATTCTGACTGGTGTGAGGTGATAACTCACTGTAGTTTTGATTTGCATTTCTCTGATAATTTAGCAATAGTGAGCATTTTTTCATGTGCCTCTTGGCCATTTGTGTGTCTTCACTGGAGAATTGCTTGTTTAGGTCTTCTGCCCATTTTTGGATTGGGTTGTTTGTTTTTTTTGTTATTAAGTTGTATGAGCTGTTTATATATTCTGGAAGTTAAACCTTCGTTAGTCACATCATTTTGCAAATATTTCTCTTCGGTAAAAAAAAAATTTTAATTAAAAAAAAAAGGAATAATGTAGACAAGGACTTGAGAACTTGATGATAAAGGGATGGAGATGTTGGCCTAATATGGAGACAGTGTAAGAAAAAGGTTTGGGGGGATGAGGGATCCTGGTGGGATGCGGGCCTGGGGAGAGGTAGGAGATGCTGTATAGGAGACAGAAGAGAGAGTACAGGGGTGGAGAGGTTAGCCTAGAAGAGAAGAAGGGCTCTTCTGAGAGGCAGGGAGGGCTGAGTGCCCTGTCAGCGAGGTCAGGAACCCCAGGGACAGCCTCCTGGTCACAGAGTTTCTCTGTTTCCATCTCCTGCTCTTTGGACCAACAGCTAACTTCAGAAGAACATTAGAAAGTAGAATTGGCTTAAAGGGGCTTGGAGAGCCCACAATGACAGATGCACAGCTGGGCAACCGCACCCTGCTCTGTCCTGGTGACTTCTGGGCCCTTTGTCACCCAGGGCCGTGGGTGTCCACCAGACACATCAGAGCAATGTCTCCATCTATGCTATTAAATTCTGTGTTGCTAGAAGCCTTCAGAAAAGTTCTCTGAGGCCAGTAGAGAGTCTGGGGCAGGCTAACAGGTGTCTTTGTCCCTGAGCTTCCTGCCCGCAAAGCTGAGAGCCAGTGGCCTGGGATGCTGTCTCTGCCCCAGACCTAGCAGTGTTCTTAGCTCACCTGCCCCCACGACACATGGCTCTCCTGTACCTCTCTCGGGACACCCATATCATCCACTTCAGAGCAGTGGCTCCACTTGCCCCCATAGAGCATTTAATTTTGAATCAAATGGAGTTTTCCTTCCTCGTTTTCTTGCCTACGAACTACTTTTTTCTCTGGTCGCTCCCAGCATGCATTGATTGTAGCGTTTAATCAGGTCAATGGGGCATCTTCTCTAAAGTCAATGAAATGCAGTCTAAGTAAAGGTCTCTAAGGATTCTGAATGATGGAGAGGCTTATTCAGGGAGACCCATGATGGAGTCACAGGGGAGGCAGGACCAGACTCTCAAGCCACCAAGTGAGGGTCTGCAGTGATGGCAGAGTGAGCCCCTCCCCCAGGCGCCCAGGGAGCAGCCTGAGAGCCATCACCTCAGGAGCTGAGCGCCAGAGGGCGGGAACTAGTTGATGCATTTGACCATTTAGTTCGACAACCTGTGCTTGGCTGGGTAGTGACAAGCCAGAACATGGTCCCTGCCCACAGGAGCTCCCAGCTGGTGGGAAAATGCAGCAGAGGCAGCGGAGGAGAGGGAGCACTCCCGCACTGTAGTAATGTCCATGGGGCTGGTTCAGGGAGTCTAACGAAGCTGGGCAGATGGATAGAGCCAGGGTTAGTGGATGCAGGAAGCCTAAGGGAGAAAGGCCCCGTGAAAGACCGTAGAGGGTGAGAATTAAGATTGGCGAAACTCTCAGTCCTCAGCTTCAAGATCCAGCTTCTGGTCCTACACTTCCAGGTGGAGGCAGGATTACTGGGGGTGGACCAGCAGACTAAGAGAAGAGGTTGACGAGTCAGCAAACCACATTTTGCTCAGCGCTAAGCAGTGGGGTTGGGTTTTGGAATGTTGGTATGTAACACCCCTCTGTTTTTCCCCCTCCAAGGTACCAAAGCAATTTAAAAAAAAATAGATACAGGAGCCTGACAGCTAGAGCTGCAGTGGGGACATGGTTTTGATGTGTAGCCACAATGGACTTTCAAAGACCTTGCTCCAGAATTAAATACATCCACCCCGGCACAGGTAGCTGGTGGAGAACAGACCTTAAAGTACCCTCCTAGCCAATAGGCAGGTCCCAGAAGGGGCCAGATCACACACACCCACTTCTCAGCCTTATCAGATCTTGTGTCCCTTGTAACAAGGATTCTGTAAAGCCCCCTTAATATTCTAGAATGAAATTTATAGAAACCATATTTGAAAATTGGTAAGATACTCTAATTTGAATAACAGGAGAATGAAAAATGATTTCAAATTTAATAATATGTATTTCACAAGTAAATCCTTGGGCGCACTCCCCTGGAGGGTTTCATGAGATCATAGGGTGCTTGCACCTATATGAATGTGACGCACACAGGTATAGTATACTATATTGGCAGCTCAAAACCATGATTTTCCAAAATGTTAAACAACTCTTGGTAAACTTCCAAACAAAATAAAATATAATCTTTCCTCAGTTTACACAGAAAATGGCATCCTTGGAAAAAGTCAGTGCATATTATTAAAAGAGTGCGAAAGATGCTGCCTGCATAAGGACTGGCATTGGGTCCTAGGCGCATGTGACTGTAGGCAGGCTATTTACTGATACAAATGTCCGGTGGGCACTTGAGAGTTGTACGGGACACGAACAAGGGTCTCTTGTTTGGTACTGTCTCCTGCCCTCTGCCTGGTAAATGCAAATAGAACCTCCTAATTATTGACATGGAAGAAACACCCCACAGATTTCAGAGAACGACTTCCAGGTTTGCTGTCCCCCCTCCTGAGGACAATTGACCTAGACCTTCCGGGGACATAGGTCACTTCTACCAGGAGGCAAAGGGTGAGAGGATCCTTCCACTCAGAAAGACAAGGCTGTGGGAAATGGAGGTCCCCTGGCACTGGGAAAAAGCACCCCCATATGACACACACAGACCTGCCTTCAGAGAACTTACTTGCTACCCAACAGAGAGACAGGTGTGAAAAATTCCTTAAAATGTCAGAACAAGGGCTATGCACTGCCTCAGGAGGGAGTAATCTGGGCTTATTGAATGACTAGGTAAACGTGGAGCAGAATTTTCAGGCAGGAGATGACTGGTGAGATAAAAATGATTCCTTTCTCCAAAGTGATCTCCCCATTGTAGTCAAGATAATATAGCAATAGTAATATTTATCGGATCCTGCCTGTGTGCGGGCCCTGTGTGCAATATGCTTATTATTTACTGTTCCATTTAATACTTAGAGCAGCCCTGTGGGGGAGCTGGGATCATTCCAATTCTATAGATGAGGAAACTGAGGCACTGCGGGCTTAAGGAATTTTCCCACAATCGCTCCGTGCAGAAGTGGGGAATTTAAAGCCAGCCCCCGTGGTTCTCCCACTCCTTGGCACTGCTCATCTTGGACGAGATGGTTCCAAGGAGTGGTTGAGCCCATTGCCCGTATTGGATCAACCTCTCTGCGTCTCACATTCCTCATCCGAAGATGAGAACCGTCCTAGTGCCTACTTTCCAGGCGTGTTGTAAGGTTTAATTACAGTGAAGATCTATAACTTAGAACAGGCTCTGACATACAGTAATCGACCAGTAAGTATTAGCTGCCATTACTGTCTGGTGTATGAGGACCCATCATTTTCTCCTCCCCTTCTCTTCCTGGATGGTTGCTACACTGGGCTTGCACAGTTTACGTGGGCTGTGGATGCTACTAGAAAGGTGGTTTTGTTCTGAGATCTATGATCTCTCAATCTACGCCTCCCCACCCACCCCAAGCTTGGGTGGGAAGCAACTGGTGAGCATCTTTGCTTTTAAAGAGGTGGGAAGTTGTCCTCCTTTGCCAGCCATGCTCAGTTCTTTGGCCCGAGGCTCAGATGTCAATTGTCTCCTGTGTATGGCCTGGACAGCAGCCCCAGTAATGGATGGACCGAACCTTGTTGAGAGCAGGACTGTGAGAAGCAGCTAGGAATGGGAGCAGCTGGGGCTTCTCGGGGCTTCTTCCTATCCCTAGAACACCCTGGTTTATCCAACTGCCCTCCACACCAACACAAAGCCCCTCGGGGCATGGGGTGTGGGCCTAGCACACACAGGCTCCAATACAGACGGAAGCCCGGGGGTGCCTCTGGAATGGGAGTGGAGACCGAACGTTCCTCTCCGCTCAGGTGTGGGTAGAGAGCAGTGAGGACACAAGAGGAAGAGGAAAGCTTCAGAACCGCTCCCTGATTCTGCAGGGATCCAAAAGTGGGTTTTCTTTGGAGATTTTAGTGAGTTGCCTTTGGTGGATATAGACTCTGGTGAGACTAAAATCAGAGCCAGCTCTCCCCCATCTCATGCAGGAGTCTCTTTGGAGCAGGGGTCTTTAAAACGAAACTGGATTTGGCCCCAGTGACAGAAGTTAATACCATTTATTCAGCCCTGAGTTTAAAGGCACTGGGCCACACCCTTCACATTCAGTATCTCATTTAAACCTTACAGCAACCTGGAGGAGTAGCTTTTGGAATCCCCATTTTACAGATGAGGAAACTAAGTCTCAGAAAGGTCAAGGGACTTGCTTGGAACCAGGATTCAAACCAAGGATGATGGGGTGTGCCAGGCACTTTACATAGAGTCATGTCTTATTTGATATTACTTAATCTTTATGGCAGCCCGGTGAGGTAAGCATTGTTATTCCCATTTTACAGCTGGAGAGAATGTAGCTCAGAGAGGCTAAGTAATCTAGCCGAGGTGGAGCTCCTCTATACAACAGGCCTGTCTGACTCTACACTGTCACAGGCTGCTTTTGAGAGAGACAGAGAGATCCTGCAAATCAATGTGACCACAAATTGCCCGGAACCCCTCACTGACATCTGCACGGTACTTTTCCACAGGTCCCGAGCCCTCTCACTCACAGTGACTCCCGCAGACCTCTCACGGCTGGGGCCTGTCAGCTTGCATGGTAGAGATGCTATCTGCAGGCTCGGGGAAGGCTGCCAGGGAAAGGGTGGGGTGAAGCAGGGCTCCCACCCAGAGGGTTCCCCTCGCCCCGGGAGGAGAAGCGCCTCCCTGGGCCTGTGCGTGAGAAGAATGCAGGGAGGAGAGGAGTGTTTGCATATGTGTGTACCTGCAGGGCAGGGGTGGGACCTGGCTTTCTCTTTGCCCCCAGTCAGAGGGCTGTCCAGGCAGCTCCAGGAACCAGGAGAGTCTCCTTCTCTCAGAATCACAGCTGCAGCGGAAAATCAGCTTTTCCACCTCAAACTTCCCTCCCCTAGTCCAGGCTTTGGAGGCTGCTCTCAGAGCCCAGGAGCTGCTTCTAAGTCCCTGCTCAGTTCCCTCCCGGGCCACATCCCACTTCACGTCCCCCTCTGCTCCACAACAGACAGGCGACCCTGTTAAGCCAATAGGTTTCAGCTCTCACAACAGCTGTGTAGAGCGAGTGTTGTCATCCTCATTTGACCGGGGAACAGAGGCTCAGCATGAGAAAGTGATTTCAACTGAGTGGCAGAGCTGGGGTTTATTCAGTTTACCTTTATTCAGTGCCTACTTGATGACGGGCACTGTGTCCAGCACTCCCTCGTCTGTCGTCTCCAAATCCAGATTGTTCCACTAAGCGGCTGTCCCCATCACCCCTGGGCCTCTGTGTTCAGATGCAGTGTCAACAGTCCCCTCTGTCTTCCCCGCAGGCCGCTAGAATCCCCTTGGTCCCAACTGCCTGGTTCACATCCTGTTTTGTTTTTCTTTCTTGGCAGCCCCTCCCCTGCGTTGGCATCTTTTAACATTTTCTCCGCAGACATTGCTGGCGAGGACCACTGCAGGGTGTCTGGTTTTAGGCTTGGAGGACGGTGTAGTGCTCAGAGGTCCGGCTCTGGGGTCACGCAGACCTTGGATTTGAATCTCAGCTCTGCCAACAGGAGCTGTGAAACCTGGTTTCTCACCCTCCCCAAGCCTCAGTTGCTGCCTCTGTAAAATGGAGGGAAATAGTAACACCAACCTAATAGTAATATTAGGAGGAGTAAATAATTAGGAGTCAGTGAGAACTTGAGTGTAGACCCTCTGGGACACAGTAAACGCTCAATAAACTGGGCTACAGTTGCTGTTGCCGCAGTGTTGGTTCCAGCTGTCCTGTTTCACATCAGCCTGGCTCCAGGTTGCCCTTCCTGTTAGCTCTGCCCTTGGGAGGCCCTGGAGGCGTGAGCGTCACCTTTTTCCAGGTGGCAGTTCTGCTCAGACTCCCTCCAACTGCTGGCCTTCCTCTGAATGCTCTTCCCTGTGCCCTTGAACCTGACCCAGCCCATTACCAGAGGAATAATAAGTATACCAGGTGCCAGGTAAACACAGGCATGCCTCACCATACCTAAAAGGGTGGTTCCCGACACCGCGTACACAAGTTAAAGCTTTATAAACGAAATCTTAACTTTTCTTCACTGAGAGACTGCTATTTAAAGAAATATTAACTGAATGTTTTCAGACAACAACGAATGCCCTTTTAGGTCAGTTGGAGTCAAATATCACAGGGTTTGCTTAAAGTGAGTTATATATTAATTTGACTTTTCCCCTGATGATGTCTTCTCAAAGAAAGTGGGTGATCCTAGCAGGGAAATTCTTAAACTTTACCCCCATCACTGTGGATGGATTCATCTGAGGGCTTGGAAATGGGTTTTGAAGGCCATTCAGGCAGCTGGTAAACTGAGGCCCAGAAACATCTGGACACTCAGACCCTGGGGGTAATGTTGATTCCTGCAGGGGCCAGTGGCGGAGTGCTTCCGTGCGCCTATCCCTGGGCTGCAACCCCTGCTTTGGGAACCAGTATTCTGTGTTCCTTTGACTCTCACATGGATGACTTGACTCCCAGAGGTTAATATTTGCTCTTTCCCTTCCTCACCAAGAGGAATGGCCGCTAGGGTAAGAGCCCCCAGGCCAGAAAGGGTTAACACCACTGGGAGAGGGAGATAGTGCAGCTGCGCAGAGACAAGGAGTCCCTTCCTCTCAGAAGTGAACCAGAACCAACTTCCTTTCTGAGGATTTGGTGCTTTCCCTTACTCTTGGCCTGGTGGCACAGAGGACAGCTTCCTGGCTAGCAGGGCACTCCCCCAAGCCTGGCCTTGCCTGAGGCCTGGGAGCTATGGACAGTTTTCTGGCATAAAGCAGGGTGGGGAGCAGCAGGAGCTGGCTTTCGGGACTTTGCCCAGGATCTAGCCACTCAGCAGGGTCCCGGCATTCTCAGGGCAGGCTGCCCCTTCCTGCGTGGGGAGGGCCCTGAAGGAACAAGATTAGGGGAGTCCAACCTCACTGGAGGCCTCCATCCAGGCCCCTTCCTTCCCAGGTCCTAAGCACTTCCAAGTACTGCCCAGGTGCCTGTAAGAAGCAATGGAAATCCTCTTTGAAATGATGGAAGTGTCCTAAAGGTAGGGAGGAGCAGAGGAAGAGGGAGGCATCTCCGCTCCACATTGACTGAGCCCTGACACTGGCCCCTACCTGCACCCTCCCTCCCCATCACCTGCCAGGCTCTCATTCATCTTTCCAAACTCAGCTCAAATGTCCTGTGTTCCAGGTAGCCCTCTAGGACCATTTCCTCTGCCTCCTATATCTGTGTGGGTCTGCCCCTCCTCCACCAGACTGAGAAATATTTAAGGAAAGGATCTATATTGTATTGATTACAGTAGAGCAGTGCCTGGCGCAGAGCAGACATTTGCTAAGTGTTTCCTAAGTAAATGGATTGATGGACAGTTGGAGTGAACCTGTCTGCCCACCCCTCCATCCTGGGTACCGTGAACCCCCATCTCTGCCTTCAGGACCTTCTGCTCTTCATTCTCCTCTGCTCCCTCTCGCCTTTCTCCCAGCCAGTGGGCCACAAAAACTCACCTCTTTTCCCAGGAAGGTGAGCTTGTTGGGTGTCAGTGTGCAGTGGGTTCCATCCAGTCGTCTCTGGTAAATATTTTCCAACTCTGCCACTTGCTGGCTGGGCCCCGGGGACCTGTTGGCCGAGGCATCTCAGTTGTTTGCTCAGTGGGTGCTGAGTGCTAGGGCCTACCCTCTAGGGATCCAGCGTCTGCACATAGGGCTCTGACCAAGCCAGTTTTCTAAACCCTTTGAGGGTGAGAGTTCAACACCAAGCTAGGTATCTCAAGCTAGAAGAGGCCCCTTACAAAGCCCCTTAGGGAGGATTGACGCTCGCCAGAGACTGCCTTCTCTTGGCCATTTCAGTGGAAAGTGTGATTGGGCATATTCAAAGACACGCAATATCAACCGTGGAGACAAATTTGGGTTGAGCTTCCAGCTCTAGAGTGAGTCAGAGACACACAGACTCTGAGGGCTAAAGAAAGGGTCCCTTTGGTCACCTGCTCCCCGTTCCCAGAAGGGATCCATATGTCTGCTGTCTAACACCGGGGTCCCTTCTTCCTTCCTCCTGTCCTACGTGTTGATACACTGATTTATTCATAATGTAACACCTTACCACTAAGTTTTCACTGTCTGCAGTGACATTTTAAAAAGAAGAACACATAGCAAATTTTTATGAAGCTAAATGTATTCAATTTTAGCAGTCTTAGATTTTGCATTTTTTGGTGTTAAAATATGAATGGCATATAATGAAATGATGGTCTGACTAGATAATACTGTTTACTTTAATATCTTATTTGGTAAAATAAAGCGGCACTGTCTTTTATTTTAAGAACTCTGCAAAAAAAAAAAAAAAAAAAGAGAGAGAGAGAGAGAGAGAGAGATTCACTTGTCAGGAACCGCAGAAGCCTAGGAACTAGTGATTCCAGCCTAATGCACCTGCTGGGGCACACGTTCTGAAACCCCTGACAGATGGCCCCTGGCCCCACATCTCTGCCAAAGCTTTCCTCACTGCCCAGAATGCAACCCCCTCCAGATCTGAGCAGGTTGCAATGTTAGGTCGTTCTTTCTCCTGTTAGACCCCGATCGACCTCCCTGTGACGGTCATTCCTGTGGTCGTCACTCTGTCTGCCTTGGGTCCAGGGCCTGAGGGTATCCCCTTCACTTGACAGCCCTTCAGTATCTGAGAAGAGCTCTCAGCCCTAAATCTTTCCCCTTCCGTGTAAACGTCCAGAGTTCCCTCAGCGATTCCACGGAGCAGGTCTCTGATTGCCCTCCTTAAAGCAATTACACACATAATCCATGAGTACTTTCTTATAAAAATATTTAATAACAGAGACGGACAAGGAGACTTTTGCTCCCTGTTCAGTCTCAGCCCTCTTCCCAGCAGGAATTTCTGTTATCCGTGTGGGGTTTACATGCCTAGAAGTCTCATCCTTCTGTACTTGCAGGGATATGGGTACAAACGGAAATGTACAAATGTTTGTGGAGTTTAAAAAATGCATATATATGTATATAAGTATGTCTGTATAAATTATACTGTATGTATTCTTTTGTGACTTTCTTTGAAATTTAAAAATAAGATTACTGGATTATTTCATGGCAGTACCTACAGAGTTGATGATGATGATTGTTAATGACTATATTAATATTTTACTGCTTCCATGTAATTTGACTGTTCCATTGCCCTGTCAATGGACATTAGGTTGATTCAGATGTTTTTGTACAAGGCTATGATGAATGCCTTGAACTTGTTTGTGTCTTAATGCCTTTGCATGTATAGGTTTGGGTCTGCCAATCACCCTCTTTACCTATAGTATCTACGAGTGTACAACATGCAATACTGATGACGTCTGGCTAGGCCAGAGCACAGTGGGACCCTTGGCTCATTCATTTATCCATTTACTCATTCGACAAAATTTAGTTGAGCACCGATTATATCTTTATTGTGCCCTGATTCCAGTCATTCCAAGCCCAGATAAGGCAGTGGCAGGCCTGTCCGCATGGAACTTAGACGGTCAAGTAGGGGAGCCTCCCTTCACATCCTCCTTTACTAGGACAGTACAGCTTATCCTACAGACTTTTAAAAAGATAATTATACCACACTCTTAGCTTACATGTTCTTAGAGTCAGTTAACGCCTCTCACATCTTTTTAAATACAGGCTGTTTCCTCAACTTGTACAGTCAATCTTCATATTCTAAGTAAAGGATTTTTACATTTGCTCTTATGTTTTATCTTCCTACTTTCTTCCCTTCCTTGCACATTTTCAAGACTTTTTTTTTTTAAGCCTTGATGTCTTTGTGCAAGGAATTGGCTAAGCCTGCTCCTCATACAGAGATTTATTAAGTGTGCAGGCTACGCACATCTTCATCCAAGGTTCTGGTAACATTCTTAGCAGGGCTGGACCACAAGCAGAGTCCCATGACATGCCATTGGAGACGTCCCTCCTGGTTGGCAGTGATTCCTTAATCAACCCTATCTCAGCCCTTGTGACCCCATCCTGACCTCCGGATACTTGTGTGCATACAGTAATTATAGCATTCGCCTGATCCTCGTCTCTAGGACCACTGTATAAAGGGAAATGAGCCTAGCTTGGCAGGACTTTCTAAATCAGTGTGATGCAATGGAAAGAGGGTTGATTCTGGATCTGGTCGGATCTGGGTTCAAATTCCAGCTCTGCCACTTTCCAGCTGTGTGGCTTTTGAGAACTCCTTTGACTTCTCTGAGACCCAGTTTCCTATACTGTAGGATTATCGAAAGTACTTTTGCATCAATTCCTCATATGTTTAATAAGCACTTACTAAGTGACAGGCCAGCAAGATAGGTGTCCCAGGTGATAAATCTGCAGAATCATTATCTTCGTATTGTTTTGGTAACAACAAAAAAAAGGAAAGCCTTTCTTCGAATAGGGTTTATGGACATGTGAGCCTTAATCCTTGAGACCTGAGTAAGAATCACAGGTTACTTTCCTTTCATATGTAGGGAAACAGGCTGTCGGAAAGTCCTTGGCTCAAGTTCACTCAGCCTTTTGGTAACACGTTTGGTAACCACTCCTCAGCCTTAGAGAATTTACTCACACTTGTGTGGGTTCAACCAACGATTGTGCCTGGAGTCCTGTCCCAGGCTAATAGGGGTAACAGGATAGATATGTACTCAATAAAAATTGAACCAAAGGGGCAACCCAATGTCAAGCAGAGCTACACGGAGCCACTGCAGTGCCTCACTTATCCAGAGAGCCAGCAGCCTCGCCTACTTAGAACCCGGCTGAGAACAAGAAGGAAGCAAAATGAGACCTCAAGCCAGACGCTTTCTCTGGGCCTTCAACTTTTAATTTTAGAAACAGTTCTAACGAACTTAATTATCGGGGTTTTCTAGCCCTTAGCAAATAAATGTTGCACATTTGAGCTGGAATAGGGGGCTACTAGAAATAAGCATACCAACAGTAGCAGATAAAAACCTGATTGTGAGAAAGGAGGCAAAAATCCTGGAAAAAAGCAGAGCTGCAGGGGGGAAAAAAAAAGCAATTCGGGGCCATTTAGTGCTACTGCCAACAGAGACCAAACATTACAGTGTCCCTGAGGGCATGATTGCTTTTAAAAAGAGTTCACAATTACCACTAAGTCATTGACTAAATTATCTTCCAGGTACTCTTTAAGGGAAAGTAGAGATGTATAAAATATTTTTTAGCAAGAGCTCTTCAAAAATGAAAACAGTAAGTATCTATCCAAAACTGAAATAAAGGCATTGGAGCTGCAAGGAACCAATTTCAGTGGCTGAAAATCCACTTATTTGGGGGAGGTTTCCTTAGGAAATCCTAGGATTTTGAAAAATGTGTTGAGTTTTTTTTTTTTTATTGAGATATAGTTGATTTATATTATGTTAGTTTTGGGTATATAACATAGTGATTCCCAATTTTTATAAATTGTACTTCATTTAAAGTTATAAAATATTGGCTATATTTCCTGTGCTGTACAATATACATGTTTATTTTATACACAGTAGTTTGTACCTCTTAATCCCCTACTCCTGTCTTGCCTTCCCTCCTTTCCCCTCTACATTGGTAACCCTAGTTTGTTCTCTATATCTGCAATTCTATTTCTGTTCTGTTATATTCATTCATTTTTTTTTTTTAGATTCCACATATAAGTGATAACATATGGTATTTGTCTTTCTTTGTCTGACTTATTTCACTAAGTATAATACCCTCCAGGTCCATTCATGTTGTTGCAAATGGCAAAATTTCATTCTTTTTTATGGCTGAGTAATATTCCATCACGTGTATGTCTGTGTGTGTGTGTGTATATATATATATATATACACACATACACACCACATCTTCTTTATCCATTCATCTGTTTGAAGAACACCTCAGTTGCTTCCATATCTTGGCTATCATAAATATTGCTGCTATGAACATTGAGGTGCATGTATCTTTTTGAATTAGTGTTTTCATTTTCTCCCAATGTATACCCAAGAGGGGAATTCCTGGATCATATAGTAGTTCTATTTTTAGTTCTTTTGAGGAATCTCTATACTATTTTCCACGGTGACTGCACCAATTTACACTCCCACCAGTAGTGTATGAGGGTTGCCTTTTGTCCACATCCTCACCAATATTTGTTATTTGTGGCCTTTTTGATGATAGTCATTCTGACAGGTGTGAGGTGATATATCATTGTGGTTTGGTTTGCATTTCTCTGATGATTTGCAATGTTGAACATCTTTTCATGTGCCTGTTGGCCATCAGTATGTCTTCTTTGGAAAAATCTTTATTCAGGCCTTCTTCTTTTAATCAGGTTTTTTGGATTTTTTTTTTTTTTAATATTGAGTTGTATGAGCTGTTCACATATTTTGGATATTAACCCCTTATCAGTCATATCACTTGCAAATGTCTTCTTCCAATCAGTAGGTTGTCTTTTTGTTTTGTTGATGGTGTCCTTTGCTGTACAAAATCTTTTAAGTTCTATTCAGTCTCATATGTTTATTTTTTGTTTGTTTTGATTTGGGTATTTTGTTGTTGTTTTGCATTTGGAGACAATCCAAAAAACATTGCTACGATTTGTTAATGGGTGTTCTGCCTCTGTTTTCTTCTAGGAATTTTATTGTTTCCAGTTTTACACTTAGGTGTTTAATCCATTTTGAGTTTATTTTTATACATGATGAGAAAATGTTCTAATTTCTTTTAAATGTAGCTGTCCAGTTTTCCCAGAGCTATTTATTAAAGAGACTATCTTTTCCCCATTGTATAGTCTTGTCTCCTTTGTCATAGATTGAATGACCATAAGTGTGTGAGTTTATTTCTGGACTCTCTATTCTGTTCCATTGATATATTTTTCTGTTTTTGTGCCAGTACCATACTGTTTTGATTACTGTAGCTTTGTAGTATAGTCTGAAGTCAAGGCACATGCTATTTCCAGCTTATGCTTCTTTCTTAAGATTATTTTGGCTATTCAGGGTCTTTTGTGTTTTCATACAAATTTTAAAATTATTTCTTCAAGTTCTGTGAAAAAATGCCTTTGATGTTTTGATAGGGATTGCACTTGGTCATTTTAACAATATTAATTGCCTTGGTCATTTTAGCAATATTAATTCATTTAATATTGAATTAGATTGCCTTGGTCATTTTAACAATATTAATTCATTCAATCCATGTACATTGCCTTGGTCATTTTAACAATATTAATTCATTCAATCCATGTACATGGTATATCTTTCCATCTGTTTGCATTGTCTTCAATTTCTTTGATCAGTATCTTATAATTTCTAAGTACATGTCTTTTACCTCCTTAGGTCTTTTACTAGATATTTTATTCTTTTTGATGTGATTTTAAATGGGATTGTTTTAATTACTCTTTCTGATAGTTTGTTGTTAGTGTATAAAAAAGCAACATATTTCTGTATGTTAATTTTTTTATCCTGCAGCTCTACCGAATGCATTGATGAACTCAAGCAGGTTTTTGGTGGTGTGTTTAGGATTTTCTATGTATAGTATTTTGTCATCTGCAAACAGTGACAGTTTTACTTCTTCCTTTACAATTTGGATATGTCATTTATTTTTCTTGTCTTGTTGCTGCTGCTAGGACTTCCAAAACTATGTTGAATAAAAGTGATGAGAGTGGGCATCCTGTCTTGTTCCTGATCTTAGAGGAGATGCCGTCAGCTTTTTGTCACTGAGTATGATGTTAGATACGGGCTTGTCATATATAGATTTTATTATGTTAAAGCATGTTCCCTCTATGCCCACTGTGTGGAGAGTTTCTATCATAAGTGAACGTGGACTTTTGTCAAAAGCATTTTCTGTATCTATTGAAATAATCATATGATTCTTTTTATTCTCCAGTTTGCTAATGTGGTGTATCACATTGATTAACTTGTGGATATTGAATGATCCTTGCATCCCTGGGATAAGTCTTGATTTGTGGCGTGTGATCTTTTTAGTGTATTGTTGGATTCGGTTTGCTAATATTTTATTGAGGATTTTTGCATCTATGTTCATCAGTAAATATTGGCTTATAAATTTCTTTTTGTGATATCTTTGTAACATTTAGGAAGGCTTCCTCAGAAAATCCTGGGAATTTGAAAAATGTGTTGAATTTTAAATCAGATAACTTGAGTTCAAGTCAGAGCTCTCCTGCTGCTAGCCAGTTCAAGTTCCTTGGTTAAATCACTTACCTTTCATAAACTTTGTTCTTCTCAACCGTAAAACAGGAATAACATCACCTGCCTTTTCAATCTCATGGGAATATTCTGAAAATCAGCCAAAATGATGTGATTGAAAGTACTTTGTAAACTGTAGAATATCATGGAAGGGTGTAAGTGAAGTCTGTAGGCCACATCCAGGTGTTGCCTGCTGGGCGACAATGACTCAAAATGTGGTGGAAGAAGGAGATGGATTCCCCATTATTGCTGAAAAAAAAAATTCACACACACACAGCACGCATCTCTGCATTTATGTGTGTTTATTTAGATAATGTGCCCCTAAACCTTTCAAGACTTCCCTTTCACCGGGTGAAAGAGGAAACTATAACTAACACGAATACCTCCTAAGCTAAAAACTTCTATACAGACTTAGGAAATTTTGAGTGCCTGTTTTTAATCTTAATTTTTTTTTCTGATTTAAAATAGCATTTACCTTTAAAATTGTGAACCTTGCGGAAATATTTGCTTTAGAAAGCGGATCCCTTCTGGAGCCCTAACTACCTTCCACTCCACCTTTTATTAGCAGTTGGAGTGGCTATGGTCTTTCAGAAGTTCTTCTGTGTTAGTTCTTTCAGTCCTACAGGCATTCAGCAGAGAATTCCTGAAATAGTCCTTTGTTGTAAGGGATAAACCTTTAGTGGTGGAAATAGATTTTTTTTCTCCTAAAAACTCTCCCTACTGCCTCCCCCTCTCTCTTCTTGCTGTTTTGGCCTCAGGCATGTCCTCATCTGTTCTTACCTAGACTATTAAAATCAACAGCTTTTTCACTAGTTGCCTGGCTTACAGTTGTCCTCTTTTCAAATCCATGTTCCATATAGCTGTTAGCATAATCGAACTAAACAAAAATCTCACCACATCACTGCCCTTTACTCGAGTTACGCTTTTCCCCTGAGTCCAGCCTCAACTCTTTCGCATGACCCACAGGGGCTCTGTCGTCAGGCCCCGGCTGCTGGCCCAGGTCTCTCCCGCCCCCCGCTGCTACCGCGCTGCATTGTTTGTGGCTCCTGAACAGAAAGCCCTGTTCCACCATCTGTGACTTCGGACACACTGCTCCCACTTGCTGGAGCACCCTTCTTTACCTTCTCCTGGTGAACCCCTCTTTATCCTTCAGGGCTGCTCAGAGGGACTTGGCTTCTGTGGAGCCTTCCTACCTCATTCCCCTCTGTCTAGCGATCCTCTGCCCTGACAAAGCCAATCCCAGCCTCTCCATGAGACCACCGGACCTCCTTCTCACTGCTATAAGTACTGCACTGTAGGTGATTGCTTTCTTTAGTTGCTGCCTCCTAATTAGTCCAAGAGGTCCCTATTTATCTTTGTGTCCCAGTTCCTCTTGGTGTACAATAGGTGCATGTTAAATGTTTATTGAACTAAACTGAGCAAGGGGACCTTTAGGGGGCAGGAAAACCTCTGTTTAAAGCATGCCACATGGAAGACCGTCTTCTCCACTGCTGTTGGAGCAGAACTGGTGTCAGAGGGCCACAGAGGCGCCTCGCTCTGTTTGGGGTGCCCCAGGAATGCAAGAGCCAGGGTCCTCAGCCTTACTTAGAAGATTATTATCAATTATGAAGGTTACCAGGGAAAACCATTTAAATGCATTTAAGGCCAGTGCTCAGGCTTTCAGAGACAGGCTTCCAGGTCACAGGCAGTCACCCAGAGAATGCCAAAAAGAATCCCATTCAAAGTCTACTTTCAATAACTATGTAGGTCCCACATACATGTACAAGTCCCAGGCTACACTTGTGGGAATGTTCGCACCAACTGTGCATTGCACATGAAAGCAGCATGGCCTGCAGGGGAGGCAGAGGTCAACAAGCTCGTTTTGCTTTTAAATTGAAGTAGAGTTGATTTAAATGTGTTAGTTTCTGGTGTACAGCAAAATGATTATATAGGTTATTACAAGCTTTTGAATATAGCTCCCTGTACTATACAGTCAGACCTTGTTGCTTATCTATTTTATATATAGTAGTTTATACTGCTAATCCAAACGCCTAATGTATCCCTCCCCCTCTTTCCCATAAGTTTGTTTTCTATGTCTGTGAGTCTGTTTCTGTTTTGTAAATAAGCTCACCTGTGTCTTTTTTTTTTTTTTTTTTTTGATTCCGCATATAAGTGAGATTATCAGACTAAGTGAAGTAAGTCAGACAGAGGAAAACAAGCTCATTTTCAGGTGGAAAATTCTGGGTGGGAATACACTGGGGCTGCCTTGAGTGGTACAGGCAAGAGACGGAGACCTAGAGGCTAAAGACCCAAATAGAAAGTCGGGCTCCTGCTCTCCCTGGCTGTGTGATGGGACATGTTACTTAAAGTCTCCTAGTCCCGTTTTGTGCATCTGTAAAAATGATTTGACAAGATTATTTCCCGCATTGAATTATCATGAAGAATAAATGAAAATACATTTGAAGGTGCTTTTTAGTCTCAAAAGTGCTTTTAAAATGTCACTTTTTCTGGAATTAATCTGTGCGGTGCTTCACAAGGAAAAGTCGGTGCTGTGTGTGCTCGTGTGCATGTGTGTCCAGGACAAGCCAGCATCGGTCCTTCCTTTCAGTAGTCTACTTTGGACCCCAGAGTGAAATGTACCCTGGCATGGGGATTTCATGGCATGACTGAGCCTTCTCTTTGCCCTGTCTACCTCTCTTCCTCATGGTGAGGGAGGGAAAGAGCAAATATCAGTGCCCTGGAGTTAAGTCGTACATGTGAGAGTCAAGGGAACACAGAATGCTAGCTCCCAAACCCAGCGTATTAGGTTACACATCAAGTAGATGTGTCCTTTATCTGTATCTAAACTTTACCCTGTGGAGTAATTGAGAGCTCTGAATCGGGAGTGAGATTAAATCTTATTAGCACGATGGGATTAGGGTTACTACTCAGTTACTACAGGAGGCAAAAGAGGCAAAATCATTAGCAAATAGAAATAGAAGACAGAGCCATGCCGCAGGGCCGTGGAACAGACCGAATGCAGGGTGGGGAGATAGGAGACCTGTCCTTTTGAGCCCTGGCTTAGTCTCCAGGCCTGGCTTGGCTGCAACTCTAGTGTGCTGCCCTGAGCAGGTGATTTCTCCTCTCTGGACTTTAGGAGTCATAGCTGTAAAACGAGCCATTTGGTCCAGATGATACTACATTTCCTTCCAGTTCTAATGGGGAAAGGAGGGACCCAACACTCGTTGAATGTCTGCCATGCACCTGGCATGATCTGCACTAAGCTACCTTGAAGAGTCTGTGATTCTATGACTCTCACACAGAGGTCAAGTTTATGTAGAAGAGCTATGGAATCAGATACACTTGGATTGAAATCCCCAATCTATTAGTTACCAGCAGTGTAACTTTAAACAAGGTTCTTAGTAGTTCCAAGCCTCAGTCTTTTCATCTGTAAAATGGGTCTATTGACACAATACACATACTCTGCTCACACGCCTACTCCCTTTCTCTCTTTTATACATTATACATTTCTGAAGTAGATTCCAGCTAGTCTACTTTTGTGGAG
This sequence comes from Camelus bactrianus, assembly GCF_048773025.1. Lineage (NCBI taxonomy): Eukaryota > Metazoa > Chordata > Mammalia > Artiodactyla > Camelidae > Camelus > Camelus bactrianus. The sequence continues at coordinate 15,033,951 of NC_133571.1, forward strand.
GAATAATCTAGGCCTTGAGAGGTGAGTGAAGTAACTAAATATTAGATCATGCAGGTCTTCAGAGGCAGGGATGGAGCCAGAAGTCAGGTCTCCTGGTTGATTCTGAGCCTTGTGCTTATTTCCTGGATGTCTTATTTCTCCCCACATGTCTTTGCTCTGAAAAAGCTTGCAAAGTCCTCCCAGGATAGGCAGTCCGGAGGTGTGCAGGAGAATCCAGAGTGATGGCAACTAGCATCCACACACCAGAGGATTCCCAAGAATAGCCCCTGGCAAACAGTTTGCAGAGTTTGGTTCAGAGACCTTGCTCAGCCTTTCTCCCCCCAGCGCACCCCCACCTCCTGCCACTCCACTTACTGGGGGGGCAGAATAGCCACCTATGTGAGCAAATCAACAGTAATCTGCTCCTTCCCAGCCAAAGAACCAGAGAGGGCAGCTCTGTGATCTTGTCTACCAGGCAGACGACCAGGGGAACAGGGTCAAAAAAGAGAGCTGCCATCCATCCAGCTCACCACTGGAAGCAGATGCCACTGGCGTCTCTAGACGACTGCAGAGCGGTACAATGGTTAAAACTGTTTAAGCCCTGGGCACCATAAGACACCTGTGAGGATGTGTCAGCAAAGACAACACAGCCCCTTCCTTGAGTCTTTAAACTCGAATTCGCAGACCTATACGCCAGAGGGAGAGGAAAAGTTTTATGGGCTTAAAATGATGGGGTTTTCTCAGACCTGTGTCAGCACTAGCAATGTTGCGTCCTGAGAACTGAAGACAAAGTATTAAATAACATCCCTGATAAGCTTGTTGCATTTCCAGAGAAGGTGCAAGCAGGAAAAACAAGGATGTCTCTTTGGAAAGCTTTTGGGGAAGGAGCAACTCAGCATGGCCCCAGAGACCCATGTGTCCTGGCTTCCATCACTCCTTTGTCTAGAAGGTTGATGCTGTCGGGGAGAAGGTCCCCGTGCGTGTGGACAAAGGTGCATCTAGGCTGGTCTGTGTAGGTCTGACTACAGACCAGGGACTGGATGAGGCCATCTCCCCAGCTACATCCCAGAGACATCCAAAGATATATCAAGAGCCATGGAGAAAGGAGAGACCCCAAGCGGAAATATAGCCAGTATCTCTTAAGGGACTCTCAGCCTTACTCACCTGAGATGAGTTACTTGCCTGCCTCATTCCACTGCTTGGAATATATTTTTAGGATCTTTTCATGAGCAATATGTTTGCCAACCCTTTATAAATCAGTTACAAAACAGAAACTCTTCTTCACTGCTAAAGAGAAGTATAGAAGTGGGGGAGAAAGAAAAAAAAAATCTTGCCTGTAATTGAAGGCAGGTTGGGAGATGTTCATGCTTTGAAATTCTCCTTCTTGTGAAATGTTTATGAAACACTTTCCACAAACGAGTTATGCAACTGGAACTACAGCTTTGATCATTTTCCTCGCCAGCGATACATTCATTAGTGTTGGGCTGTCTTCCCCCCTGAGAGAGGGCCATTTGAAATGTCGTGGGGAGGGGGCTAAGGCTGAGTACCCCAGCCCCCCATGCCCCATCACGTGACCCCAGATGGTTAATAAGGAGGTCCAAGTGGGTGTCTGGGCTGGAACATCGCCTTTTCCGTCACCTGTGGTCTGTTCTCTCTCCCATCCCTGGGGTGTTTGTAGTATTATTTTGTAGAAAGAGCACCCAGGGACAGAGGGCCGTCCCCTTGTCGGGCTTTTGCTCGTGTCTTGTTACGTAACTTCACACCTATCTCTGAAGCACTCCTGGCCTCTGTGAGATGTGAAGATAAACACTTGTCCCCACACCTCCTGGCTGGGAGGTGAAGCCAAGGTGGGAGTGTATGAAAGGTTTCCAGTTCCTCAGAAGGGGCTCTCTCTTCCCAGAAGGAGGCAGTTGCTTTATAAAGTAGGTGATGTCAGGGAGTTCGCTGGGATTAGAGAAGATAATCACCCTTGATACCTTTTTACCTTCCTGGTCACTGCCCAAGACTCAGTGTAACACCTTTGCACAGGCAGTGGGTGGAAACGATCCTAAGCTGAAGAATCATGTCTAATAGATGGGCAGGATAATGGACAGCTGTGACCGGGCAGAGCCCTCTGGGGCAGCCCATGACCCCAGGGGTTAGTCCATCTCAAACAGGGCCTGGAGGAAAATTCCACTTGCATGAGAAGAAGCACCAAAGGGACCTGGGAGACACTCTTCACGATTCCAGGCAGGCTGTGGGTTTGGTTGGGTTTTCACAAGTACGGGGGAAATTGGGTTTTCATCCAATTTGCCTCCGGTTCTCACATTAGAAGTCAGTGGGATCCAACAGAACACTCTCTATCTCTCATCTTCCCCATCCACAGCCAACACCCAGTTGCCTGGAAAGGCTCCAATCTTTTCCATTCGACAGCTGTGAAAGAGATTTTTTCAGATTTGGAAGGGACTTTATTTCTTAATTTCTTAGCTGCTTAGCCCCTGAACTCTCAGAGAATTGTCGAAGTGTCCCGGAGGCAGGAAGAGTTCCTGATGCGTCTTCTTCCCTTCCCAGTCCAGCTCTGCTCTTTCGGAGCCCCACCGACCGAAGCAGAGATGTCAGAACTTGTCACAGAAAAAGTCGTCTGCTTTATTGCCTTTCAGATTTGTTTGCTTAGGGGCGTCTTCTTCGGGGGTTACCGTCAGCAGCTCACAGCCGAGGGGTGAGGAATTACAGAGTAAGAGGTCGATAAAGCAAAAGACTCCGAAGAGTAACGCACAGAGTGGTCCGAACACGCCAGGCTAACACCCGGGGGAACCTGGGGGCTATCAGGCACTTCATTTTCAGAAACGGAGGTCTGCAGTGCCCCTGAAAGGCTTCGGAGGGCAATTGATCCGAGAAGCAGATGAAAGCGTGAGTTTTCTTTTATGATGGCTCTGGTTTCTGAAATTAAGTGTTGCAGGAAGACCTGGCACAGATTCTAACAGATAGCACTCAGGTTGGAGGCAAAGCACATGTTTTCCAGCTCCGTCATAGCTGCACCTCCTTATCTCCCCATTGCGCATAATGAGTCTATAAAGGAACCCTGCCACTTGCCTCCTAGCTGGAGCTGAGCCAGGCTGCCTGCGGTGGTTCCACCAGCGTGCTTCAGCTCCAGTTTTCCGTGTTCTCTCTCTGTCCCCCTTCCTCCATCCTGCCTCACCTGTCCCTGGTCAGGGATGAGGGATGCCCCGGGGGCAGGAGGGGGCTACAGAGCGGAAATGTGGGGAAGGGAGGCTGGACAAAGAGGCTCTCTGCCTGAGTGAGATCTCCTCCCAGAGCAAACCTTCAGCTTGGTGGTGGTTTGAAATAAGTAGTTTATCATCTATTTCTAGCTTTTTAAAACCTGCTAACAAATGTTCCCCCGGAATCTAGGATGTGAAAACTCTAATTTCTGGGGGAAGAACTAGGACACCAGAGCTTCTTATCTGGAGATGCCAAGAGTGGGTGGAAGAGCTGAAGGGCACTGGGGGTAGAGATGGGGCACTGGAGATCAGTCCTGGGTGGCAATACCTTTCAAGTTTTCAGAATGTCTAACTCTCTGCCCCTCACCATGCTACCCCCGTCACCCTCCCTTCCTCCAGAATTGTCTACTTAGGTGAGAGAAGAGAGGAGTGATTTGTAAAGATTGTCCCTAAAAGAAGTGTCCTCTTCCCAGTTTTGGTGCCACCAGGACTTCCTGGTGCTGTTTAGATCTGCCTTATCTAAGAACTCCGCAGCAACCTGGACTAGCCAAGTCTGCCCAATGCACTATGGAGCTGGAATTTATAATTCCACTTTAGGGTTGAAAGGGAGAGAAATCATGCAGCATCATGTAACAGCTGGGGAAACCAAGTCTCATAGAGATAAAATGATTGCTCAAGGTTACATCACAATTTAGAGTCAGAGTTAGGACTGGAAACGAGTTCTAGCTCCCTGTTCACTGTTTTTCTCACTGGATCCTTGTGTATTTCCCCACCAGAGGATGGGGAGATGGACTGTATTTGTGTGTTTTACTCAAGTAACACGCGTGGGTACAAGGCATTTAGGACATTTGCTCCCTCCTCTTTCTCTGTCACTCGACAGAATCTTCCTAACTCCCCAAGAGAACACTTTCTTTAGTTACGCAAAGAACCATTTTTCCACAGTGATTAAGCATTTGTAGTGCTGTTAGTCAGAACTTTTAACTGGGTTAGACTAACGCAGACAGGAGTAATTCTAGGATGTCATATAGACCAAGAAAATGGTTTAAACCAGGGTCCCTATGGCCATGAGTTTCCATCAGAGGGCTCCCCACTGGTTTTTAATAAGGTGTGGTCTAGATCCCATGCTTCCTGCCATATTATAGGAATTCAAAGTCACTTGCATAGTCCCTACTCCCCCCTCCCCCACAATGGACTTCCTGAAAAGCTGCAGGAGGGTTGTTGTTCTCAGGGTGGGAGGAGGGGTGGGCACAAGTAATGCTTCCTGCCCTGCCCTTGGACACCTGGAAAACCCACAGGTGGGTGGCTGGTGCTGTCACTGGAGGGTGGTAGAAGCTGGAGAGAGTTTAGAAACCACCACAGGCCCCTCAGGCTGCAGTTACAGCAGTGACTGTGGAGAAGACACGTCCCCGCCTGTAGGAAGATAGGCGAGGACTGTCACCCAAGCCACACAGGCAAAGAGGCCAGCTGCAAAGGCAGCTCAGCACCCAGAGGACAGAGAAGTGAGGAAAACAAGGAAGATGGAGGTGAAGCTGGTTCCCAGACTTTGGGATTTCGTGGTCCAGGAAAATTAAAACAAAACAAAACAAAACAAAAACAGAATATAAGAGAGATTGGTAAAGGGTTGACAATTTTATTTTTACTTTGTGAGCTGGGGAGTTTTGAAAATATCATTTAAGATCACCATCATTTTATAAAAGAAATTCTAACACACCACTGCCCCCCCACACACAAGAAAAAAAGACCATCACCTCAGAATTTCAAAGAAATGTTTAAAGTCACTACAATATCCTTATCTTTTTGGATTTCAATGAGGAAGAGCATAGACTGCGCTATGTACCAGCACAGGCCCAGGAATGGTGTTCGGGAACTAGGGATCCAGGTGGAGTCCCCATCCTGAAGATGGTTGCTCCAGAGCACCTCTCACCTCTGTCTCTCGCAAGCTGCCCTGGCCCGAAAGGCACCGCAGGCAGGGAAGTCAAGCTGCAGCCCAGCAGGCACGGAGCTAGTTCTTCTACACCCTGGGCTTGTCACTCATTCCCGCCTCGGTCCTCCCCGAGTTTCCGTCCCTGTCTGCCTGGGATGACTCAGAACTAATGCTCTCCTCCTGCCTCCGCTCACAGATTAAAACTGAGGACCTCAGTGACTCCCTGCAGCAGACCCTTTCTCATCGGCCATGCCACCTGAGTCAAGGACCTGCCATGATGCCTGGGAACCAAATGTCTGGGGTAAATGCCAGCCCGCGTCAGGGAGCCCCACTAGTCTCAGTGGGCCAGTGAGTTTAGGTCAAGCCTCCTGCAAAATGCTTGACTCTAGACCTAGGTCTCAGTGACTCCACATTGGGCTAAAGAATCCCCTGCAGGGACTGTGAAAAAGAGACTCAGAGTCCTGCGGTGGGGGTTACAGAATCATCCTCTACCTCTCTGGGAGAAAAAGGAGCCAGTCGTGCCAAAATGATGGCGCTAGCAGCTCACAGGCTGGCGTATTCCAGCCACGTACAGGGGAGCCCCGTGATGACTGCTCCGCTGCAGTTACAGCGTTTCTGTCCTCAGTGAGCCCACTCTCCTGCCCCAAGGTTTTGCCAAACTAGAACGGAGTGCTGGGGGGGGAATAAAGAGGCACCCGGAACAGTAACAACAGATGTCTGAGGGCCGGTGTCCACGCAGAGAGCCCTTTTCTTGGTCTGGATTCCCCGGGCAAGAAAGAGCCTTCTCTGGAATGCATTATTTCTTCACTTCTTTGTTCACCGAGGGTTTACCAAGCCTTTTCTTTGTGTACAGCCCTGTGGGGTCCCAGAACCCTGGGAATCTAGATCACAGAGGATTCCCAGGTCCCTCAAGTATTGAGAGTGATATTACCCTTTGGGGGACTAGTGGTAGGAACCCAGGGGAAATGGACTTTCTGTTTAACCAGATTGGTTTTATTAAAAACCAGTAACTTGCCCCTTCTTCCAGGAAAGGTTCAGGCCCAGGAAATGGCTAGGACATGGCTTTTAGCATAATCAAGTGACATGAGCTCTTTTTTAATTGGGCAATTAAGATTGCATGTCATTTCTAGGGTAAACCTCTAAGAGATGGGTAATATTCAGTCTGTGCCCTTGGGGCATTTACAGACTAGTTGGGAGACAGGACTGACACACACGAATGCTAAATATCAAGGCAAGGTTTAAGTGACAACAGGTTGCAAGGCACGCTTGGCTGAGTGCAGGAGCAGTAACACCACCAGCATTCATGCAGCAGCTACTGTGTGCCAGGGGTACCCAGGGATACCCAGAGGCTCAGGGCAAGGTCCCTGCAGCAAACTCTCAGAGTCCGGAGCTCCATGGGACAGATGGGCAGCGGGCAGATGGAGCTTCAATTCCCGGCTTGTAAATTCTGTGATGTGCGTATTTCCCCCTTCCCTGCCCCTCTCTGGACAGGACATGCCTTCCCTCCATCCACTCCAGCAGCTCGTGCTGGTTCCGGGACACCTCCAGTCTGTTTCCCAGTTCCTGCTATCTCAGACCCAACCTGGGCAGCAAGGTAAGAACCCTGGGGCTTTCCAGCTAGACCGAGTGCAGAAAAGTGTTGCCCTGCATGCTGGGACCCAAGTGTGGGGCGTGGGTGAGTGGCTCACCCTCTGGTATTATGAGCAGCTTGTCCACCTCAGGGCCCAGGGGCAGGACCTGGTCCTGCCCCTGCGGGCTGAGCCTCCTCTGCTTCCCTCTCCCATCTTCCTCAAAGCCATTATCAGTTGAGACAGAAGGTGCTGCCAGGGAGGCAGGGCCTGGGGCAGAACAAGGAAGGAGAGGCTCCTTGGGAAATGTAGTCCAGAGAAGTCCCAGTTCCTTGGAAACCTTCCCGGGACGAGAATGCGGATTCAGACTTTTAACCTGGGGAAGCTTGCCTGGAATTCTACTTGGGTAGAGTGGCAGTGCCACCCACAGGCCGTGGAGAGGGTTTTCAGGTTTTCTTTAGCGGGGACGTTACTACCGGAGAAGATCTCCTCAGCCAAGAGCAGATTACAATACTCATAACAAGAGCTAACATTTCTTGAGCGTGATATGCCGGGAGCTCTTCTGAGTGATTTTCCTGACATCTTTCAAAATAACCTTGCGTAGTAGGTGGTCACATTATGTCTCCGGTGACCTACTAGAAAGTTCCGTGACTGTCAAAAACCCACGTTCTCAGCGCCTGGGTTCACCTAGAAGTGCTGCCTCTCCACCAACTCGGGCTGAAAATGATGCGGGAAATAGAAGACTCTCACCATCATACACATCCCAAGTAGACACTTCAGAAATCCAGAATCTAAATAAAAGGCAGCTCTGCCTTCTGTCCTTCGCACCTGCCCAAATTATAGTTATCCGTAGCTTCCAAGGCACCCTGGAGTGTTATGATGATGATGAATGAGAACATATGTGAACCTTTAAGCATCTACGTTAGCTACACAATATATAGCATATTCCTGGGGTGAGAAAGGGAAGATAACAGTTCATTCTGTTTCTTTTTAAAAAGTTGGTGATGTGAAAATGGCCCAGGCATATAACCGATGAGGTCAGTGTATGACACACGGGGGAGAAAAACAGTTTAATGTTTGGAATCAGAAAAACTCATTGGCTAAGAAAAAAAAAAGTCACATACTGGCTGGGTGTCTTTGGAAAACTTATCTAATCTCTCTGAGGTTCTGTTTTCTCCCTAAAAATGGAATTATTGTGAAATTCTACCTCACAAGGTTACCGAGGGTTATTGGAAATCATGCATGCGAAGGGCTTTTGTCCATTTCAAAATGCAGTGCGAACGTTCAATTACTATTAGTGCTGAAGCCTCTGACTCCCGGTACAGGGCTCCTTACAGAGCTTTCTTGCCTATGTACTTTAATGAGGAAAAATTAAGCCTTGGCTGTTTTAGACTGAGGAGCATGACAGCATCAGTAGGGGCTGCACATCAGTGACCCAGAACAGCTTAGGGACAACAGAGACCCCGGGGTGCTGCTCTGTGCCACGTGGTTGGGGTGACCTGCCCCCTTGTCTGCTCTGGTAGTGTGATGGCCCCATTCCTGCAGTGACAGGGAGAATTCCTGGCTGTGGCTCTTCCCAGAGCAGGGCCACTGTCACGACCACCAACCAGGCAGAGCCCTTCAAGGGCAGTTTTCCTGGAGAGGGATGGAGAAAGCGGTCCTGAGGCAGCGCAACAAGCAAATATAGTCCATACCACCAGCTCGAGTTTCCAGAGACTTGGCCCCCGCTCCTCCCTTCTCTCTCCACCCTTCCTCCCAAGTGTAAAATGTCCGGGTTCTGCCAGAGCCCCCAGCACCTGTCCACTGCCCTTTGGAGCTGAATGGCACCATCTCCTTGATCTGATCTCCCTGAAGATTTGGCAAGGCCTTTGTAGCCACCCCAGCTACTTCTGCAGGCAAAACGGAAACCCTCAGCTCCAGCTTGAATTCTTAGGAGTCACCCCATATCTCCTTCCCTCTTGGATTTCTTCAGCCCCAGTTATCAGATCCCAGAGCAAGCTGCCCTGACCCTCCTCAGTCTTTGCACCACTCCAGGCAGGCGGGCAAGCGGAAGGACTGGTCTGGGGACCGGTGTTTACACCTGTTTGTCTCAGTGTCTGTTTCACCTCCACCTCTGTGTGGCAATCCTGCCAGTGCCCGTGGGGGCCTCTCTACAGGGCTCGAAGTGGGTTGGAGGGACCTGATTGGGGGGGGGGCAGGTATCGTGGCTCCAAAGCTCTAGAGCATGTCTTTCAGCTGGCCTGGATTTTATTTGTTTGTTCCTTTGTTCCTCCCCTTTCACCCAGGTCTGCAGCCAAATCTTCTCCCCTTTCCACAGCAGCAAAACTCGCTCCTCCTCCCGCAGACTGGGCCTGGCTTGACGTCCCAGGTAAACACCCATGTTCTTCCTGTCTCCTCTAGGAATGTCTCCGCTCTTGATGGAGTTAAGCTCCTTGGTTTCTCCCGCCTCCTTGGTTTCTTCCCACCTTCTCAGTGGTGGGCCTACTGCTCTGGGAGGAGGGGATAGCAGAGGATTATCCCTGTTGGCACATGGGGAAATTCAAACACAGCCAGGGGAAATGACTGACCCAGTACCAGCGGTGGAGCCAGAATTAGAACCCAGAGATTCCAGCTCCTGGGCTAGCCTGCTCTGTAACGCAGGCACTCTGAGTATTCCAGCCCTGATCAGACCCTAGCATCACTCTTCTTAGAACCAGGGGTCAGCCAACTTTCCAGGGATGCCATGGTGACCACCAGCCCTGCCCAGGTGCTCTCAAGCCCTAAGTTGGAGACCACCATCCAATAGGCCTGCTGTCCCAAGAACTCAAAGCCAGGGTCTCTCTGGGCCTCTCTCAAGAACCACTCTTCTAGACTGCCTCCTGCAGGGACACATGTGCAGGTCAGGAGGACTGAGGTCTGCAAGAGGGCCATTAGCAGAGTTTTGCAGAGCCCCAGGGTGCCACACAGCACCTGTTTGCCAATTAGAAAAAAAGGCACCTCTTCTTCTGGCCAGACGTGGCCTCTTGCCAGAGACTGTGGTTTGACCAGAGCAGCAGGAGCTGTATTGTAGCTGCTGCCCCTCCCCTCATCTCGGTGCCCTCCGTGCAGTTAATAACCTGCATCGCTGCATGAGCTGGCTCTGCAGAAACGGATGTGTAGGAGAGCTGGGAATGACTACAGGCATCCAAATGTCCCTTCTCTGTGCTAAGATCCCCACGGACCACCAAGGACCCTGGCTTTACAGGGCTAGAGAGGCCACTGAAGGCGTCTGGAAAAGGGGAGGGTGCCATCTAGTGGCTATTAGAAATGGGGACGCCAGAGTCCTGAGCTCCTGGACTTCCTCCTGACTGCTCTCCTCAGAGTCTCATCCTCATAGACTGAGACCTGGAAGAGATCTTAGAGCTGAAGATCAACTCTCGCGTCTTATAACATGAGAGCCCGGGCAAGGCTAGAAGCAGAGAGACTGTTCAGAAGGGTATTGAGATCATTGTGGGCAGCAGTAAAGGGACTGGCTTAGGGTTGTGGCAATGAGGATAGGTAGGAGGGGGTGACTGAGGGATGTTTGGGGAGGTTAACTCAATGCAATGTACCACCTGATTGAATGTGAAGTGGGGAGGGAGAATGGCTAGCAAAGAATCCAATAAATATTTGTCAGACACAAGAGCAAAAGGATTCGTGAAAGGAAGCCTCAGAGAGGACGGAGGCTTTGTCCTAAGGGGCTGGTCTGTGCTACCCACTCCCCACCAAACAGGATCAAATCCTAATGGTTTCAACTCCTTCTGTTCTAAAAGACCTTCCACTGGGGAAAAAGAGTCTCTAACTCCTCCCTGGTCATCATGAGGCTGCCTGTCTGAATGGTAACCCTGAGTATCTTGGAAGAGGGGAATAAAGTTAACCCCAGGCTAGGAAAAGAGAAAACTGGGAAGGAGAGAGGAGGTGGACTTAGGTCACATTATCCACCTGAGCAGCGGCCCCTGCACCAGACACAGTGTCCATTAGGACCCCAAGCCTGGGTTCCATTCCTTCTTTGTGGACGAGCTGGAGTTACTCCTGACCCCAAATGGGCACAACGGGGATCCCAGGTGGAAGGGTCTGTTTCCCTATGAAAATAAACTAAAGAAAGACTATCTCCTGACAACCACAAATGAGGTCAAGGTGAGCTTAGGTAGCACTGGAATAGCTTTGATTATTAAAAAAAGACAAAATGCTCACATGAAGGAAAACGACGGTTTAGAAAGTAAAGTGGCAGTCACAGAGTCTGGAATTTTATGGAAATTCTATGAATGTAGTGAGCCTCAGATGTCATCTGCTATCTTCAGTTAATGCCCGTTGAACACCTCAGCTACTTTGCTTTGTGGAAAAGAACAGACAAGACAAACAACCTTTTCCTCATCCCATTCTGGAATTTGTTTTGGGGATCTTTGTAAACAAGCCTGCTAGCTCCTTTTATGGTGGAAAACGAAAGGAGGAAGTTACCTGCTCAGAGTCAAACAGTGAGTCATAGACTAAAACCCAGAGAGGCTACCACCTCCCTGTCCCACACTCCTACTGTTTCTACCCTAGCTGTTCTAGCTATTGTCTAGTCCCTTCATAGAAAATCCAATTTCCACTTCCACACCATTGAAATAATAGGAACCCAATGTATCCAATCTGTCATCCTCTAAGTGGGCCTATTGGTACAAAATATCAGAAATTGCCATTTGATCTGTTGACTGTTTGTGGATTTCCCTGGTGTGTCCCTTCTCAGGCAGTTGGGCGCCCTGGGCTGCCAGGATCCTCTTTAGAACCCCATCTGGAAGCGTCCCAGCATCTCCCAGTGCCCAAGCACCTCCCCAGCTCTGGAGGGGCGGATGAGCCCAGCGACCTGGAGGAGCTGGAGAAGTTTGCCAAGACCTTCAAGCAGCGGCGCATTAAGCTGGGCTTCACACAGGTCTGGTTTGGGGCCAGGAGATGGAAGAGATCAGGTTGAGTGAGTAGAGACTGGGAATCCCAAGTGTAAGTTTCAAGAGTAAGCTAAGATTGACTGTGTTTGGGGCAAGCTCATCGTGTTCCTGTGGTCCCTGAGGATAAGGTACAGTTGCCATTGGTAGGGAGACCAGGGACACTGCTGGCAGAGAGGAGAGGAATGAGAACCAGGCGAGGCGCTAGGCACATGGGCACACTCAGAGCCCATGCAGAGTCTAGGGAGAGAAAGAAACCAATGCTCCATCTTAGAGAGAAAAAACCAGGACGGGAGCCAGGGTGATGGTCAGGTGCTCAAAGGATCGCTGGGTGTGTGATAGATGCTAGGGTGGTGGGGGATGTGGACAAAGAAGAGAAGGAGCCTGCCTCTCAAGTTCCTCCCTCTCCACCCCTACACGCAGGGGGACGTGGGGCTGGCGATGGGAAAGCTCTATGGCAATGACTTCAGCCAGACGACCATCTCAAGATTTGAGGCCCTCAATCTGAGCTTCAAGAACATGTGCAAGCTGAAGCCACTGCTGGAGAAGTGGCTGAATGATGCAGGTGGGCCTCAGCGACACAAGGGTGGAGGGTCTGCAGGGAAGGGGCTGGTGACCTGTCTGTGTTGGGGCTTTAGGCTGTCAACACATAACCCCCTTTCTTCTCCTCCTGAGACTGGAACCCACTGAGAATAAGACACAGGAGACAAGCAAGTGGAGACGAGAATATCAGCTCCACTACTGATAACACCATGGAGGACATGGCTTTATGCCGTGGCCATGAAGACCTTCCCCTTTCCGTAGCTTACGCCAGACCCACCCAGCCCAGACCTTTGGACAGCTCGCCAGAGACAAGGTTGGGTCTGCAAAGCAAACCCACGTACCCAGGTAGCTGTCTAGACTAGATCTAGGTAAAGGGGATAGGAAAGTGGGTTCTCTAGGGTCTCCTGGCCGGAAGGAGCAGTCACAGGCACAACACGAGGTCTTTATCTGGCTAATTCTTGAGGACGTTTTCAGAGGGCAGGGAATTACTGTGAGCTAGGCTGGCTGGAAGGGCTTACAGCACGAGTGGGGTCTGCAGGAGGATTCAGTCAGGAGTGGTGGCCTGGCCAGGAGGTCAAGGGGCAAAGCCAAGGGCAAAACGTTTGGAATAATGAGTGAAGGAGTTTGGTGTCATGGAAAAGCATGGAACAGGCTTTCTCAGCCACGGTGTTCTCCATGTCCTGGGCCAGACGATGCTTTGTTGAAGGTGGAGGGCCTATGACTTGCAGGATTTTAGCAGCATCCTCGGTCTCTACCCACTTAATGCCGGTAGTACTTGTCCCCTGTTGAGACATGCAAAAATGTCTCCAGATACTGCCAAATGTCCCCTGGAGGAGTGGTGGGAGTACAGAATCGCCCCTGGTGGAGAACCACTGGTCTAGGTGGAGAGGGAGGGAGCAGAGCCAGGGCCAGGGCTGGGCTCTAGTCAGGAGATACAAGTGGGTTAGTGGTTACTGTGGAGAAGGAGGGAAGAGGGGGTGGGCAGTCAAGGGTGTGTCTCTCTGGGAAGTCCCTCCATGTAGAAACACGGGAGGGGAGAGGAAGCTCCCCTCAGCCGACTGTCCCTTAGGCAGCTTTTACTGGAGCTCTGAAGTGAAAAGTATGATCAGAGAGTCTTCGAGTCTTTGGGAAAGGACATTTCAGATCATTTCTAGTGCGGTCCCCTATCTGTGCGTGAATCCTTCCTGAGGGTCATCCCTGCCTATCCATCTGACAGTGTCAGCTCCGACACTAACATGGAAAAGGAAGTGGCTTCTACACCAACATTTGGCCCCCAAGTGTCATCGCTTTTAGCTCAGAACACCAGTTCCCCTTTTCCTCGTTACTCACATCCAGGCATACTTGTAAAAGACAGACTCATGAGTGTTGCTTGTAGGAGCTCTGCCTGCACCCCCTCACACCCACACATGCCGCTGATGTCTGGGTGTCCCTGAACCATGACCGCAAACACTGGAGGCACTGCTGTGGGAGGCGTGGAGGACCTTTGCCCAGAGAAACGAGGAGAAGCAGGATTCCTGGTCTGTCCTGGCTCCCCTGCGGCGGGGAGGGGGCTGGTCCTGACAACGCCACTGCAGAGCCCACTGGGAAGGGCCATTGGACCTCAGGTCCGACAAGGCAGAGCCTGAGCCGGTTGCCTTCCCTTCTCTGAGCCTCCCCTGCTCTCTCACCTCCCCGCAGAATCCTCTCCGTCAGACCCCTCAGTGAGCACCCCCAGCTCTTACCCCACCCTCAGTGAAGTGTTTGGGAGGAAGAGGAAGAAGCGGACCAGCATCGAGACCAACATCCGCCTGACTCTGGAGAAAAGATTTCAAGATGTGAGTGGCTCCTTTGGGTGGGAGTGGGTGGGCCGACTTGCACAGGTGGGTGAGCAGGTGCACACAGGCCCCTTGGCACCATACACCTGCCCTGGGAAAGGGTAGAAAGCAGAGACCCACTCCCTCTCTAGGCGCCCAGGTGTCTGAGTGAAAGGCTGGGTTCCAGCAATTTCCTCCCCCTCTGACCCTTCTTGCCCTGACATCTATTTGGGGCCCATTGTCCCTCCCGCAGGGAGATTTAAAGAATAGGGTATAGAGTCCCAGAAGAGAGCGTATCTCTGTGTCCAGCTGAGATAAAGGGAGCAAACCCAGGACATTGTATGTAAGTTCTTTTTTTTTTTTTTTTTTTTTGCATTGTTTTGTGCTTTTCAAACTGTAAATGTAACAAATGCTCATTGCAAACAATTTGGAAAACACAGGCAAGTAGGAAAAACGTCCACCGTCAAATGCCATCTAAATATGTACCTTCTATTCCTTCTTCTATGCACATCTAAATACTTGTGATCATATTACATATGTACATTTTTTTTGAACTTGCAGCAAAAGCATATTCTTGAGTCAGGATGCGGAAGCTAAGAAGACCAGCTATGTGCCCCTTGGGAGCTGGGGGAGAGATGAGAGATAAACAGGTGTGGTCTGAGCAGCTTCTAATCAGGATCCCTTAGGTACCAGCCTCCAGAGCTTCCATCCGCACCACAGAGATCCCAAAGGATGGGCTGGTGGCCTAGTTCCCCTTGCAGGCCCCAGGCCTCCAGGACAATCTGCCCCTCTAGCAGATCGTCCAGTGCCTCTGACTCAGGATTTGATAGCTCCATCCTGCTGGCAGGATGACAAGAGCTGGCTTTTCCTTCCAATTAAGTCTCTTAGAGCAGCAAGAGTAAGGGAGGGTGTAGAAGGGAGAGAAAGGGGCTAAGATCACAGACTGGGTTGGGGTGGGAAGGGTCAAAACAAGGGAGTGATGAATATATATTTGAATAGTATATATAGGTATATATATATGTATCTCCCCTCTGTAGTCCTGATGGGTCCCCTTGTTTTAACTTTATCATTTCCCATTTTGATATAGACAGGAAGAAATGACATGAGAAAAGGTTGTCAGGTGATGAGGAAAGAACAGGGCAGAGCATGGGATCTGGGGAGTCTGCCTGCCCCACATCACTCAGCACTGGGCTCCTCTTCTCAGAACTTCTGGAGGAGTGGGAGAAAAGCCTCTCCTCTGTGTCAGGGCCTGTGCGTTGCAGTTGACACACATTTTCTCATTTAATATTCTCAGTAATCCCTATATGGTTGGCATTATTACTCTCCTTTCATAGACGTTAAGACTGAGGCTCAGAGAGGTTCAGAAAGTTTCCGAAGGCCACAGAAGAAGTGCTAAAGACAGCACTCCATCCTAGGTCAAATTCTAAAGCTTTCCATCCATCTGTCGTTCTGTCCTGCTTCCTTGGGTCATCTGTCCCCCACCAGCAATTCTTGATCCTGTTTCCTCCTCCTCCTGACGACTCTACCCCTTCGCTTTCTGTAGAACCCCAAGCCCAGCTCAGAGGAGATCTCCATGATTGCAGAGCAGTTGTCCATGGAGAAGGAGGTGGTGAGGGTCTGGTTCTGCAACCGACGCCAAAAGGAGAAGCGAATCAACTGCCCGGTGGCCACGCCCATCAAATCACCCATGTACAGTTCCCGGCTGGTGAGTGGCCAGAAGCCAAGCTGCCTGCCAAGCACCGGGGGAGATAAAGCCTGGAGGGCAAAGAGTTTTCCCATCTATGTGTAGGTTTGGTGATGTGTCTGTTCAGACCTTTTGCCCATTTTTTTCTTTTTCTTTTTTTTAATTGAAGTATAGTTAATTTACAATTTTGTGTTAGTTTCAGGTGTACAGCAAAGTGATTCAGGGAGATGCTCTTTTAATAGAGGGGTGAGAGAAGACCTCTCAAATAAGGTGACATTTGAGCAAAGTTCTAAATATTTCAAGGGAATGAAATATCTGGGGGAAAGAGTGTTCCAGGTAGAGGGACCAGGCAACAAGAGGTTTGACGTACAGCAAGGAAACCAGTGTAGCCAGGGCAGAGCAAGGAAGGAGGCAAGAAGTGGGAGAGTAAGTCAGAGAAAACAGGGAGCCATTCACCAAGGTCTTGGTGGCCATTGAAAGGACCTCGTCTTTTAGTCTGAGTGAAATAAGAAACTGCTGGAGGTTTCTGGCAGAGAAGCCTGAGCTGGCTGACATGGGCTGCTGTATGGAGAATAATCAGTGTAGAGGCAGGTTATCAGCTGCGAGAATGACAGTAATCAGGCTGAGAGTGGTAGCCACTTGGGCTAAGGTGGTAGCCTTGGTGGATGAGGAGAAGTGGTTTGATTCTGAATGTATTTCAACCATGGAGCCTACAAGATGTGCCGTTAGCTCAGATAAGGAGTATGAGAAATGAGGCCAAGATGACTTCAAGTGTTCTAACCTCAGCAACTGGTTGGAAGGGGCTGCCATTTTTTGAGATGATGAAATCTGCAGGAGGAACAGGTTTGAGGGGGGAAAATATACTAAGAACTTGGAGCTGGTCATATTAAGTTAGACTTACCTCCTAGGCATCCAAGAGGAAGCGTCACGTAGACAGTTGTATCTGTCATTCTGGCGTCCAGGGGAGAAGTCAGGGTTGGGAATAACTTGAAGTTCAGGCAGACTGGGAAGTCTGGAGTGCAGGAGGTATCCTCTCCATCCAGGGGAGAGGTCTGCCAGGAAGGTGGGCATGAGAAGTTTCTTCTCCATTGCTGGGGATGGTGATGGTTGAAGGTCAGTGGAGTTAGGGATAGTGGTGTGTCCTCGTGTATTTTAGCACTTAAGGATGGGTGAAATTCAGCCTTGTCTTGGGTGGGGCATACTTATTTCATAAAACTATGCTATTGTTTGTTCCTTCACCAAACATTCATTGGCCATCCACAACATATTGGTCTTTGTGCCGAGTCCTGGGGAGGCAAGAAGTAATATTTGTCCCCTGTCCCAGAGGATCTTACTGCCTAGCAGAGGAGACAGACAAATAAACAAATGATAAACAACATGATGATTGCTCTAGAACTTAGGAGTAGCAGCTAACAACACCTTGGGAGGTGGTGGTTATGGAAGGCTTCCCCGAGGAGATAATTAATACCTGAGCTGAGTCTAAAAAGACAAGGAGTGAAGAGGCAAATAATTGGGTGGGGGGGGGTTGGTTCCCACAAAGGGGCAGCAGGAGAACAGCAGTGTGGAGCAGGGAGAACAGGGCACATTCATGGAACTTCAGGTGCTTCCATGTGGAGGAATGTTGAAAGGCAAGGCTGGATAGTTCAGCAAGGGCCAGACCAAAGGGATTGTGTGCAGTGCTAAGGAGCGTGAAGGCGTGGGGAGTCGCTGAAGGATTTGAAGCAGGGCATTGGCACTGTCAGACTTGCTTTTTAGAATGATCACTCCAACTGCAGTTATAAAGGGTGGTTTGAGAGGCACAAGATTTGGTTTCAGGGAGATGTGACTGCATTTATCCAGCAGAGACATGAAGAGGGGTGAAGTAAACCCATTTGGTAAGAATGAGGGGGATGAGAGAGAGGAGATAATTAGACAGTAAAATTCTTAGGTCTCAGTGAACTGAAAATTGGGTTGGGGCAGGGAGAGCGATAAAGGAAAGGGAATACTCTGGGATGACTCAGCATTCAGGCTGGGCTGATTGAGTAGGTGGTGGTACCATTGATGGATCAATCAGACAGGGGGAGGGCCTCATTGAGGAGTAGGAAAAAGTGATGACTTCAGTTCTTTGCATCATTATAATATACAGGGAGGCCTGTGGGATTTCCCTAGGCACTTGGAATAATGGGTCTGGAGGTCAGGAAGGAAGGCCAGGATAGAGACGGATTGGGGAGTCATATGCATGAAGGATCCTAAATAAGGAGGAGCTCACCTATGGAGTTTGTACAGAGGAAGCAAAGAGGAAAGTCTAGATCTCAACCCTGGGAACACCAGCATTTGAGGGATGGGCAAAGGAAGAGGACCAAGGGAAGAAACTGAGAAGGAGGAACCAGAGATGGCAAGAGATTGCAGTGAAGTAAGTGTGAGGGTTGAAGCATATATGAGGAGCCCTGCCAGAGTGCTGTGGGAACACAGATGAAAGACACCAAATCAGAATGGGGTGTGGGAGGGTTGACCCCCTAATTTGTGTGGGGAACAGATTAGGAGTTACCAAAAAGAACAGCATAGCAGGCAGAAGGAACAGTCTGTGAGAGGCATGGAATTACAAAACAACATGATGCATTGGGAGAATCACAAGCATTTTGGTCCAGCTGGAGCTAAGGGTTTAGGACTAGGACAGAGAGGCTGATGAGAGCTAGCTCATGGTGGGCCCTGGGTGCTAATTACCCTGAAAGCTATGAGGAACCATTGAAAATTTGTAGCTGGGGCAACGTGATAGTCATTCCTTTCTTAAATCTTTATTGAACATCCACTGTTTGGCACTGGGACACGGTGGTGCACAGGATCCTTGTGATTCCTGCTTTCAGTCCAGTGAAGGAAACAGACATTAAACAAATGCAATTTGTGATGAAGCCTGCAGAGAAGATGTATGGGTATTTGAGGGACCTAACCTAGTCCAGGGTGTCAGGGGCTTCTCTGAGGAAGGGTGCTGTAACTGACAGCAGAAGAAAGAGTAGACATGGATGGGGGGAAAGTCTGAGTTGGTGGGTGGGGGAGAGAGAGTTGGGAAGAATATTCTATGCAGAGGAAACAGTGTGTAGAAAGGCCCTGCAGTTGGGATGGGTGGGAGAGGAAGCCCAGAGGGCTGGAATGGGACCGGGGAAGTTACAGTGTGTGAATGAAGAGGCTGGACTGGGATTGGTAGGCGAGGGCTGGATCATGTAGGGCGTTGTAGGCCACATTAAGGAAACTGAACTATGTCATAAGAGAGTTGGAATCTTTAAAGATGAGGCTTTGTTTAGAATAGATGCGAGTTAGGTTATCAGTTTGGTTCAGTCCCAACCCAGGACGCCAACATCCTGGAGGAAAGTGGTGGGAGGCACGGAGGAGCCATGAAAGTGTGTCATTCGTTCTCATCATACATTCAACACATGTGTACTGAGCACCTGCAAAGTTCCAGACACTGTAGTAGACACTGAGGACACCACAGTGGACCACACGGGCATCACTCTGTCCTGATGAAATCTACAGCCTAGTTGGGGAGAAAGACGCTAAATAAATAATCACATTAATACTTGAGACGTCCTGAAGGAAAGGCTAGTGAAAATGTTCTGATCCTGCCTTCTCCATCTCACTGGGGCAGTCTCTTTGGGACTAGGACATAGTTTTTTCTGACCAGTGTGGACAGAATGCTACCATTTATATAAAACATTTAAAGGGAGGGGAACCGTATCTGCTTCTGCTTATGTATAGATAGCCTGTCTCTAGAAGGAAACAGAAGAAGCTGGTGACAGTGACTAAATATTTATTTTAAAACAACAACAGATTTCTTGGGGTGTGGCAGCCGGGAGGGGTGGAGTAGAAGAGGGAGGGAGATTATTGATAACATCTCCTACCATGCTGCCCCGCACCTGTCTCCACCCTTCATGGGCCCCCAGCCTACTGAGGAAGCTCCTTGTAAATGGGCAGGTAATGAAAGCAGCAGAACCATTGCTGATGAATTAGGAAATGAGTACATGCTGCATCCTGTCGGGATGGGATGTTCCAGGCTGGGGAGGGAAGGTGTAGCCGATCACAGCTCCCTGAGCAGGACTTCCTTTCAATGTCCTTTGAAAAAGTGGATCTGAGTGTCCCAGGTCAGGATGAGGAGAATGGGGAGGTGGGTGGGTGCGGGAAATATGCAGAGTTCAGCTCAAATGAAGAAGTAAACAGCTTCTAGAGCCACGCAGGGGTTGACAGCTTCCTGCAGGAAGGAAGGGAACTGGTATTTAACAAGCCTGGCGCTCTTTGCCAGGCACTGAGTTGGAAGCTTTGTGGACGTTATCTCATTAAATCTTAATTAAAAGAAAATATGAAGGAGGTATTACTGCTATTTTACGGATGAGAAAACCCAGTCTCAGCAGGGTTAGGTCACTTGTCCAAGTCACACAGATAGTGGTGGAGCCAGGCCTCACCCCCACATCTGCTGGGCCCCAGTGTCCATTCTTTCCATTACATCTTGTTCCCGGTTGTGCTAGGATAGTAATACTGAGGGACAGATTCCTGAACCGTGTGGGAGGCTAAACTAAATTATCTTAGGCCCCTTCCAAACTCAGGGTCGATGATGCTGTGAGGTTTCCAGGGCAAGAAGAAAAGCTTCAGAGACCGAAGTTCATCTCCTCCAGTTACCTCTGGAGAGGGGAGGGTCCACTCATGCATCGGGATGGGAATCCTGAACCAGGGTGATGAGGGTTGGCTCCCTGCTGCCCTGAGCAAGAGCAGGAGTCTTTTAAGGGGGGGGACTGGAAAATAGGCAAGCAACCAGCAGTGTCAGCCGCAGCAGGGCCCTGGAGGCACGCTCCTCTCATCGCCAGGGCACTCGAGCAAGGCAGCTTCCACCTGGCCGTGCCGGAGAGACCTTGCCAGGGGACACACAGTGAGGAGGGCAGGGCCTGGTGTCAGCAGCAGGGAGCTGTGGGAGCAGGGCAAGGCTGGAGCTGGATGCTGTATGTGGTCCAGAGGCCTGCCTATGAAACAGGGCACGGAGTGTAGGTCTGGGGGTAGGAAGTCATCCAGGAAGCTGAGCCCTGGTCTCTGCAGAGTCTGGGGCCCAGCATCCTGGGAGAAGCACCAGAGATTGGAGAAGAAGGCGGAAGCAGATATTTACAAGCTTCTGTTGCCTTTCAGGTGTCTCCCTCTGGGTCTCTGGGCCCCCTCTCTGTCCCTCCCGTCCACAGCACCATGCCTGGAACAGGTAAGCTCTAAAAAGGAGGTTTCTGAATAATATCAGAATTCTTTTAAATAATGGAATATGAGAACTGAAGGGTACCTACCTAAGTCAGCATTCCCAAAATGGATTTCAAAGGATATTAAAATCTGTGCTAAGAGAAAAAGGCTTCCATGATCAACTCAGTTTGGGAAATGCCAAGTAAGCAAAGTTTGAACAAGCGTTTGTTTTTGTTTTGTTTTAATTGCCACACTTCTCAGCCCTCAAATGCATTATACATACAAATGAGCTGTGTGGAAGGAAAGGTCTTCCAGACTAAGTTTTTACAGCACTCTATTTTTCCAAAAAGTACCTACAGCATTTCAAAGGACTGGATAGGGTGACTGTATGTCTGGGTTCGCCCAGGACAGTCCCAGTGTCTGCCTCTTGTCCTGACATAATTGTCAATACCACTGTCTTCCACCTTTCAAAGCACCCTAGCTTGGATGGTGAAATGTATGTCACCTTACCCACGGAACGCTGTTTGGGAAACCCAAATACAGGCGTTCAGTTTAATCCAAAGCTGCCATATTACAGAGGTCAAAAAGGAGTTTCAGAGAAGTGAAGCAAGTTGCCACAGGCCACAGAGCTGCTGAGTG
Source organism: Camelus bactrianus (assembly GCF_048773025.1). NCBI lineage: Eukaryota > Metazoa > Chordata > Mammalia > Artiodactyla > Camelidae > Camelus > Camelus bactrianus. The sequence goes on from NC_133571.1 coordinate 15,055,381, forward strand.
AACGGCCTGGGACTCCCCACTCCTGGTTGTGCTCTTTCTGGAAGACCATGTACTTGGAGATGGGAACACCAGAGAGGCTGGCAAAACCTAACTGTGCTCTCAGCTTCTCTTTTTCTCCCTGTGCACTTTTCTTTCTCTCCTCCTCTTTTCCGTTCCGAGGCTTCTTGTTCTTTTTCTCACCCTGCCTCTTGGTCTGGGGTTGCATATGCCCAGCCCAGGGTGTGTCCTGGAGTAGGATGATTTTGGCATCTGTCCTTCCTGCATTTGGCAAGTCTTGGACTTGCAGAACCAGCCATGCCACTCTCCAGGGCCTGGGCTGAGGAGAACATTTATGAGGAGGGCCCCCCTCTGGGGCTGGGTGCTGATGCTAATATGGTAGGAGGTGGGCAGATGGTGGGGGGTGGGGAGAGGATGAGACCCCTTGGGGGAGACATGCCCGAATGTCACGAGGTCCCAGGACCCAGCCTCATTGTTTCCCCCTTGTTTTTGCCGCTCCTGGTTCTCAGTAACGTCATCCTGTTCCCCTGGGAACAACAGCAGGCCTTCGTCTCCTGGCGCAGGACTCCACGCCAGCAGCCCCACTGCATCTCAAAATAACTCCAAAGCAGCCATGAACTCCTCCTCCAGTTTTAACTCTTCAGGGTAAGGTGGAGGGGAGAACACAATGACACCCCAGCAGGCCCGAGGGGCATTGAGAAGCTGCGTCTGCGTCAATATCTTGGGAAAGAAAGCTTGTCCCAGGGTTGGAAAAGGGGACTGGGGTGGCAGGGAAGGGACAGGGTGCAGAGCCAGACTGGACTCTATCCCTAGGGAGTGGGATTTAAAAGAGAAGCTGCAGCCAGTGAGCAGTTCTGGCAAGGAACTGATGTCAACAAAGCCAAAATTTCCATCCTCACTGGGAGGGTGGAAATTTCCAAACACTCCTGTTAGAAAGAGCCAGGTCCTTCACTGGGTTTAGGAGAACTCCCCTCCATGCCGGTTCTCCTATTCTCAGGGTGATCCACCGCGAGCCCGAGCTTCCAGCATGACTGACACCCTGAGAGAGGGAAGGGGTGCTCCCACCTGGGGTCCAATGGGAAAAGCAGCCTCTGGAGCCTTGATTTACAAACCAAAGAATCTACTCTAAAAAGTGTTTGCAGTGCGGATGCCTTGAGAGAGTCTTCCCCCATTCAGAACAAAACAGAGATTTGAAAGTTAGGTGGTTGGTTAAAGACCTGAACTTGTTAGAAATGAATCCACTTGTTCAAACCCAGACCATTCAGCTAGGCAGTCTGCTCTTCTGGGCCAGTTACTGCACAGCTTCTCAACCTCCTCATCAAAAAAAGAGAGAAAGCCATATAATGTACATTTTTAATAATTGTTTTGAGATATAATTTACATTCCACAAAATTGACCATTTTAAAGTGTACAAGTCAGTGCATTTTGGTATTTCACAAGGTTGTGCAACTGTCACCATCGTCTCATTCCGGAACATTTTCATCACCCCAGAAAGAAACCCTAGACATACCTGCTAACACTCACTGCCCTTTCCCATCCTCCCTCATCGCTAGAAGCTGTCCGACTGACTTGTTTCTTTCTTCCGTCTAGATCTTGGTACCGATGGAATCATCCCACCTACCTCCACTGAGACCAAAAAGTTTCTCCTATTCCGCCTGGCCCTGTATTCCCCACTGGAAGGAAGGGAGTCATGCCTTCTCTGTACGGACAGATTGCTTTCAGGAGATGGAAGAGAATCCCCACTATCAATGAGCCCAAACTCTCGCCTTCTTCAGGAACAAGAGCCTTTGGGGATCCAAACTGTGATTGAACCCTTTGGGGATCCTGTGCTCTTTCTTGAAACGCACGCCCCTCCAAGGAGTTTACCATTTTTACCTTCCTTGCCTGTGCCCTTATCGTCTAATCCTTACTATTTCAGACGGCTTCACTGCGGCAGTGGTCCTTCAGAGAAAGGACCTCTCGCCACTGTTCACCAGTGCATCTTCAGCTCATTCTGGGCACAGCCATTTGCCTAGTGCCAAACTACCAGAGGGGAGATAATGGTTTGGACTCTGAACTTAGTCACGATCTTTGAACTGATTCTGGACTCTGTGAAAAGATTTAAATCTGATGTCTCCACCAAAGCCTTGGTGTTTTTCTCTGTTTAGTGGTTTTCTGACTGAATCTTCATTTCACTCCATTTTCTCTTTAGCCCCGCCCCCTTTCCTAGAACCAACTCTATTGGTGATTGCGTTCTCCAAGTTCCCGCCTCTTTGCAGAAGGCTGAGCCTTCCTCAGTCCTCTGGGCACATTCCTCTGCTCCATCTGCCCCAGAGTTTAGGAACAAAACTTGTCCCTTCTCTCCTTCCTTGTGTTTCTCCTTCTCTTGTCCTCTCTCCCTTCTCCTGGTGCAGAAGGAAGAACACAAAAGCAAACAGACAAGGATTATGCTGGCAAAATTGCTATGGATAGCCCTTTCCTGTTTTTGTATTATGTTCTTCTCTCCTTAATGTGGAATTTTCCAGCAAAATGTTCAACTCAGGTGTGAATTTTGAAAACGTCTCTGTAATATTTTATCTTCTTTAACAAAAAAGAAAGAAAAAATACCAAAGTGTGAAATACCGTGCTAGCTTCCACGGGAGTTCCCACACGGGCTGGGAATCCTTGTTGACTTCTGCGGGAACAGTTTCTCTTGAGTCTCCTTCTTTGTGGGCCAGTGTGTAGACATGTAACATGAAGCCATTCCAGAAATGGTAACTTTTTTTTAAGACTGCATATCCAAGAAAATGTTGAGATTCAAAGGAATCTCTCTGTTCCTAAATAAATTTGTATAGTGATTATATAAAGTATTTCACTATTGATAAGAAGAGGTTTAGATTATTCTGTGTCTTTTGTTGTCGTGGGGAGGGGGGATGTGAGTGTATATGATGAAACGGGGTGGAGAAAATGTTTCATTGATGGATTAAGTCTATTACTCCCCAAATCAATGCTAAAGATGACATAGATTAATGCAGGGCTCTAAAGAGTTCAGGGTTTCTACTCTTTTTGACAGGACAACTTGGAGGACAGAGTAAGCAAGAGGTGGGTTTCCTCATTTTGTAAGTGGGAGAATGGTAAATGTTTAAGGTCAAGTCATTCAGAGACTTAAGAGATGGAGGCTGAGGCTAATACCTATCTCAGACATCCTGAAGGTCAATTGTTCATTACTCACAATGGAAAGCGATACATATTTAAGAAAAGGGGTAATTCAAAAATCAAACATATTTGGCTTCAGATTGCTCTGTGGCTTTTGATGAGGGGGTTGAGGAGCAAGGAAGCTATCCTTGTGGTTTCTCTTGGGCTAATAAAAATTTAACTAGTTACCATTCTTGAGGCAAACATTGACCTGTTGGGGATAAAAATGTAGTGACTGAAGTGGGGGGGGGACCCTCTAAATTTGGCATTAAATATTTGTTGCAAATAATAATATCCAAGGGGTAAATCTATGCCTAAAGAACCAAGAGTTAACTGTTTCTGATGCTTGGATGGGGCTCACGTTAAGAATAATATTTCATGTCATGAAGTGGGAGGAAGCCTATTGGTAGTGGTTACTTTCTCAAGAAAAGATCTACTTGAAAGGGCTTTGTGGCAGAGACAACAAGAGGAGCCTTCAACAATAATTTAACGTATAAAGAAACTACTCTGCCACCCATGAGGCCATCTGTGCATATCCGTGAGCACACACACACGTGTGTGTGCACCGTTCCTCGTATGCTAATGGGCATCAGAGCTGACAAATTTCTGCAGCAGTCCTGGTGACCTTGACATCTTGTTCAGGTGGGTGCTGAAAGCTGATGTCCTGCGTTGTCCGTGATGCTGTTTTTCATCCATTTGACCCTTTAAAAAATATTTTATTTTTTAAGAGCAGTTTTGGGTTTACAACAAAATTAAGAGGAAGCTACAGAGATTTCCCAGATACCTCCTGCCCCTATACATTCCTTGCCTTCCCCATTACCAATATCACCCACAAGAAAGTAATTTTTTTTTTTTTTTACCAAGAATGAACCTACACTGACACATCACAGTTCCCCCAAGTCCATAGTTTACCTTACAGTTCACTCTTGGTGGCGTACATTCTACGGGTTTGGACAAATTATAATGATGTCTATTCATCATTATAGTGTCATACAGAGTATTTTCACTGCCCTGACAATAATCTCTACCTATTCATCTCTATCCCTGCTACACCTTTACAACCACTGATATTATTCTTGTTTTACTGTCTCCATAGTGTTGCATTTTCCAGAATGTCACATGCTGGAATCATATAGCATATAACCTTTCCAGATTGGCTTAATTCACTCAGTAATAAGCACTTCATATCTTTTCATGACTTGATAGCTCATTTCTTTTTAATGCTGAATAATATTCTATTGTCTGGATGTACCACAGTTTATTTATTCATTTACCTACTGAAGGACATCTTGGTTACTTCCAAATTTTGGCAATTATGAATAAAGCTGCTATAAACATCTGCATGCAGGTTTTTGTGTGAACATAAGTTTTCAATTCCTTTGGGTAAATACCAAGGAGTGTGATTGCTGGATTGTATGGTAAAAGTATATTTAGTTTTTGTGAGAAACCGCCAAACTGTCTTCCAAAGTGGCTGTACCTCATTGTATTTCCACTAACAATGTTGTGAGAGTCCCTGTTGCTCCACATCCTTGTCAGACTTTGTTGTCAGAGTTCAGAATTTTGACCATCCTAAGAGGTGTGTGGTGGTAGCTCGTTGTTGTTTTAATTTGCATTTCCCTGGTGACATGATGTGGAGTAGCTTTTTACACACTTATTTACCATCTGTGTATCTTCTTTGCCGAGATGTCTATTAAGGTCTTTGGCTCATTTTTTAATCAAGTTTTTTGTTGTTGTTTTCTGTTTTTTTCTTTAATTGTTGAGTTTTAAGTCTTCTTTGTATATTCTGGATAATAGCCCTTTATCAGATGTGTCTGTTGCAAATATTTGCTCCCAGTCTGTGACTTCTCTTCCCATTCTCTTGATATTGTCTTTCGCAGACATTTTTAATTCTAATGAAGTCCAGCTTATTAATTATTACTTTCATGGGCTGTCTTTGGTGTTGTATCTAAAAAGGCATTACCATACCCAGTGTCATCTAGGGGTTCTCCTATGTTATCTTCTAGGAGTTTTATAGTTTTGCATCTTACATTTAGGTCTGTGATCCATTCTGAGTTAGTTTTTGTGATGTGTAAGGTCTCTGTCTAGGTTCATGGATATACAGTGATTCCAGCTCCATTTGTTGAAGACACTTTCTTTGTTTCATTGTATTTCCCTTAGCTGCTTTGTCACAAACTCCCAAATTTATCCCCTCCCACCCCCTTTAACCAGTAAGCGTTAGATTGTTTACTAAATCTGAGAGTCTGTTTCTGTTTCGCTTTTTGTATTTTCAAACTTCAATCTTTAGTTGACTCAAGACTGATGGGCCCAGCTGTGAGCTCCTAAAACTAAGGACTTTTGGTCCAACTCAGAATGAGCTGAGCTGCAGGCTCAAATTTGGAATCCTGTCCTGAGCCCCTAGGCTCAGAGCATCTCCTCGCTGTGTGCCCTGCATCCCCTGCTATATTCATGTACTACATTTGCTGACTCTTCTGCCTCTCCTGCTAGACTGTGGGGAGCTCCTTGTAGCTGGGTCTGTCTCTTCTTCTCTGTATCTCCATGACTAGCATTATGACTGGTACATAATAGGCAATGCATATTTTTTTTTAAGTTGAATCCTTTCTTTTAACCTCTCAACAACTTTTAATGCCCTTCACTGAGTTTAGGAGCTGTGAATATAGCAAAATTTAGTACCATCTGTAGGAGAATCTAGGTGAGTGGAGGCAGCCTATCTTGGTGGTTAAGAGCATGACCTCCAGTGTCATATTACCTGGGTTCATACCCAAATCTGTCTCCTACTAATCACATCATCTTGGGCAAGTTCCTTGACAGCTCTGTGCCTTGGTTTCTCACCTATAAAATGGGAATAACAATTGAATGACTCAATACACGTAAAGTGCTTGGAACAATGCTAACACATTAATAAGTGTTATCTGTTATTATGATGATGATGATGACTATTATTATCATTGTTATTCAAATAAGTTGGTGGAGAGCTTCTTGTCCCCTACTCTCTCTAACAGCCCAGAATTTTCCTGGGGGGGGGGGGTGTGCCACTGTTGACAAGCACATAATTTGGCAGAACAAGGATTGTGGCCAAAGATATGTAAATGAATAAAATTTAGTTTAGGTAATGGAACTTGAACCGGAATCCTTGTCACCCTAGGATAAAGGCCCAATAAAGGTTCCACTGGAAAAACTAGCACCTTCCCTTACCCCTCAGCTTTTAGACTCCTGAAGTCTTTAATACGTACTCTGTCCTTTCCTGGGAAATCGTAGCAGCAAGAAGATAGCTTCAGATTTGGATACTAGATTAAAAATGTATATAGTGCAACAAAAACAAATGGGGAAAAGGTTGAGATATGCATACTATCCGTTCATTTAATGAAATGAATCTTTCCTTGTCTTCTTCTTTCATACTATTATTACCTCTTATCTGGTCTATTCCAACCCACTTGTAACAGGTTGTCTTCTCCAATTCATCTTATACTGATTTTCACTGAGTACCTGTATAGCAGTGATTTTCAACTTCGGCTGCACAGTGGAATTACCTGGGGAATTTTTTTAAAATGACACCCACACAGACTCTGATTAACTTTGTCTGGGCATGTGGCCCAGGCATCGGGATTTTTAAATGTTCCTCAAGTGATTTTACTGTGCTGTCAAGGCTGAGAACCGCTGCCCAAATGTGCACAAGAATCACTGGGGACTTTGTTAAAATGCAGATTCTGATTCAGTAGATCTGGGGTTAGGATCTGAGATTTTATGTAGTTCTAACAAACGCTCAGGTGATGCAGATTTTGCTGGTCCCTGAACCAGACTTTGAGTAGCAAGGACTTGGAGACCATGATAAAATTATTCCCTTGCCCAATATCATCACAGATTTTCTGTTATCCATATAATAAGACACCTCCTCCTGGTTCCCAAATGTGACTAATCATTTGAATGATACATGGGCAGATTTTTAGAAGATCCAGATTCCTGGGCCTCACACTAAGCCTACTAAAGTCCGATCTTCAAAGGGCAGCCTGTACAAAGGGTATTTTGAAAACATTCCCCAAATGGTCTAGAAGATCATTAAGGTTTAGGAGCCCCAATATGCTTCCAATAAACATTTCCAGGCTGATTTCTCATTCATTCAACCAGAGAACATTTATTGCACCTGCCTCTGAAAGAGTTACTGGGGAAACAAAGATGAAAATAGTGTGATCTTTACTCTTAAGAGGTTGGCAAGAAACTAGATTATTTATTATCCCCCAGATATGGCCTAAAAGCTCACACCTCTGCTCAAGGTCTTCTCTTTTTAAGAATGTCTGGGTCTCTCAGCACCCCATCACTGCTTGTCCAGATCAACCAAGCCAGATGCCCTCTTCACCCCATTTCCATCTCCACATTTATGTTTGGTCATCTCTTCAAACTTACTTCCCTTGGTATTAAAACAGATCCAGAGAGGAGAAAGGATTTACCCAAAGTGAGGTGACAGCAATTTATATAATGACTTCCATGTGCCAGCCATTGTTGTAGGCACTTTACACATGTAGAGCGTGTAAAATTCTTTCAATAACTTTATGAGACAGCTATTATTTCTATCCCCATTTTATGGATGAGAAAACAGAGGCACAGAAAAGTTAACTAACCTACCCAAAGATACACACTCAATAACCAAGCTAGGTGTACTCTTAAGCCTTATACTCTCCTGCCAAGTTGGTGACCAGGCTGACATGAGAAGGAATACATAGCTTCTACTTTTCAGGCCTGAGCACTTTTCTGGAAATTAGTTATTTGTGTGCTTGTTTCACAACTTAGACTCATGCATAAGGGCAGGGACTTGGTCTTGTATCTCCCACAGTGCCTAGTAGGTGTGCAAGCACTTGGTGTTCTGCAACTGGTTATTGGATGGGCTGTCCCATCCTGGGTGGGTGGGGGTGGATAATTGTTCAAACAAACGGACAACAAACAAACAAATAAGCTAAGGCAACAGCCTGCAGGTCTCACGTCACCGCTAGGTCATTATCACCCTCTCACCCTCCCTACTCCTCCTCCCTTCCCCCTAAGCCTGCGCGGAAGAAGAAGGACCCTCCAGCCAGCTTTCAGAACGTCCCTGGTCCAGCTCCGGCTCTGCGCTCCGTCCTCCCAGCCAGCAGGTGCCCCCAGACCCCCAGCTCCTCCTCTGCAGCCGTCAGAGCCTCGCCCTCTCTCCCTCTTTCCGCTGCTTCCTGCTCCCGGGATCCGGGCCCCGAGCTCTGGGGCCAAGGCGCCCGAGGCTTCCCGGGGCGCTCGGCCAGGTAACTGCGCGGCGCGAACTGCCCAGCTCCCGCGGCCGGGCTGGGCTCTGGACGTGGATGGCTCAGCCAGCTGCAGGGGAAGGAAGCGGACAGAAGGCCTGGCCTGGCCTCTAGGGGAGGGGAGCCTCTTTCTGCTTTTGGGCGCTGGAGGCCTTTGAGCGCCGGCTTAGGGCGCTGGGAGGGATGCTAGTGTAACGGTCCTGCTCAGGTGCGCCCTACCAGGCGTGGCCACAGTGGGTAGGCAAGTCCCGAGAAGATGCGCTCGCGGTGCCTGCCAGGCTCCGAGGTTGCTGCTCGCTCCAGCTACGCCTGCTCAGGGGCCCAGAGCCAGGTGGGCCCGCCCAGCGCTCCTCCTCCTGAAACTGGTCCTGGAACGGGAGGAGCGAGGACCAGAGCCTTGAAATTCTGAGCTGGAACGGCCATTGGCCATCTAAGTACCCTTCCATTTTTTCACCCAAGAGTAAAAAGCCTAAACGCAGAGATGGAGTGACTTTCCCAAGGTCACAGAGTTGTATCTGCCCTTTACAAATGTCACTTCTTTTATTTAAGTGTTTGTAAATGGGCTACTGTTTCCTCTGTTCTGCTAGGGAATTAGGATTCAGGGGACAGGACTCTAAAAATACTAATCGGCATATCCAAATGAGCTGATCCGCATTACTGGCCGGTGACCCTGGCCTTTAAAAGGAAATGACAGGACAGTTCTTTTCACTGTGGCTACTTTGTATTTCTGGCCCTTGCTCTGAAAATTGGCCTAGATGGTTTACAAAATTATCTCAGAACTCCTTGTCAGAACTAGGCCGGATTATAGAGTTTTTTCAATCCTTTTTTCTTTTCTTTTTCCCCCTGTCCTTTTTTTCTTTCTTTCTTTCTTTTTTTTTTTTAAACTGAGGCTCAAGAGGTGAAAGTTATTTGCCCACACTCTCATAGTTAGCTGGGGGCAGAGACAGAATTGGAACTCAGGTCAGTGATTGACATCTACTGTTTTCTTTTTCCTTTCTTTTTTTTTTTTTTTTTTTTTTTTTTGACATCTACTGTTTTCTCGAATAGAAATCTGACTGATTTCAGATGAAAGTTGCACAGCACTTGACCTTCCTACGGCCCTCTCTGGATAGCATTCTTGGGAGTGGCTTGTGTATTGAAGTGTGTTAGTCCACAGATACTATTTCACTTGTCAGAATAGGGTTAAGTGGTAAGTGTAGCCATGAAGAAAATTCCTGCTGAGATGAGGCAGATATCTGAAATGTTTTTTACTTTTTTTATTTGTACTTTCAGTAGAGGAGCTAATGAATATTAATAAGGATTTCTTGGTTATTTTCAGATTTTAGTCCTGTCTGACTATATTGACTCATTCTCATCCTGCTATATTTATCACCAGTAAAAATTCCCAAGTGTAGCTTTCTGATGTTGTTTCATTTTTTATTAAATAACTGCCTTAAAGATATTTTTATAGCTCAACAAAAACTCCCCACTTGTACCTCAAAATCCTTCTGCTTCCCCCTTGGTCGGTCTTTGAGTTGGATTTTAGAACTAAGTAGACCTAGGAGTTTTTTTGTTTTTTTTTTTCCCTTCCGAAATATCTGAGCTCTTTGTTTAGTTCTCTTTAGGTTTACCTCAAATTTTGAGTTTGACTGATAAACCTGTGATCCAAACCCAAACTTCAGTTGAGTTTAGTATCAGCTTAAAACCACATGAAACTTCTATGTGTCATATGACTTTGAGCAGAAACCACAAGTGGTGGAGATGTTTTTCTGTGAGAGCTTCTTATTGGGATTTTTGAAATACTTACACATTATCTAATACATATATTATTTGTGTATTGAAGTCCAAGGTCAGGCATCACTGGGAGGTTATTATTGACACTCATCATAACAACATGCTATATTAGACTGTCTACTAACTCAGAATGCAGTTTCTGCTTTTCAATTTACAGCTTTTACCAGTTATCTCAAAGGAACACGGCATCAGAAATACTGCCATACTTGAGTAGAAGAGTCTTGGTTATGTAGATAAGAAAGAAGTGTTTCCATGAGGGCAATATTTTTGTACTGTTTTAATCGTAGAAATGAAGACATATACATAAAATGACCCAATGCTATTTTCTTAGGGTGCATCCTTTGTGTTTTTCTGGTTTTGGTCTTTTCATTGTAGGATGGCCTTAGCTCTGTGTCTGCAGGTGCTGTGCAGCCTGGGGGGCTGGCTCTCACTCTACGTTTCTTTCTGCCACCTGAATAAGCACCGAAGTTATGAGTGGAGCTGCCGGCTGGTTACATTCACCCATGGAGTCCTCTCGATAGGTTTCTCAGCTTATATTGGCTTCATTGATGGCCCTTGGCCTTTTACCCACCCAGGTAGGTGGGAGACATTAGAGGATTTTCCCTTAGGGATTTATGATTTGGGGGCAGTCTTAGAAGGATGGGACTCTTCCACAGAATTTGGACAATACTGAAGAATATTTAACCGTAATTACCATTATAATATATATTGGGAGTCTTTATTCATTTTCATTGTTAACTCTGATATTGTATGTGTCACTTATTGTTTCTGCTTTTCATAACTCTCTATTTTTAAAACAAATTTTAATCGCTTCTTACAGTTCAGTCAATTGAAATGTATAAAATATAAAGCCAATATTACCATCTTCCACCCCTACCCCCACAACAGACACAAGTGGACTGTATTATACATATTTTTGGTAACCTGCAATTTTTAATTGATTATATATTCAAAGGACATCATCTTTCCATGTCCATGTAGATCTTCCTTATTCTTTTCAATTGTTACATAATACTGTGTTGTATGTATTTACCATCCTTTATTTACCTGATGCTTCATTATTTGGGGCAGCTATATTAACTTTTAAAAATTTATATATATATTTTTTATTGAAGTATAATCAGTTTACAACGTTGTGTCTATTTCTAGTATACAGCATAATGCTTCATTCATACATGAACATACATATATATTCATTTTCATATTCTTTTTCACAGGAAGTTACTATAAGATATTGAATATAGTTCCCTGTGCTATACAGTATGAACTTGCTGTTTATCTATTTTATATATATTAGTTAGTATCTGCAAATCTCAGTCTCCCACTGTATCCCTTCCCACCGCCTTCCCCCTTGGTAACCATAAGTTGGTTTTTTAGTGCTCGCTTCAGCAGCACACATACTAAAATTGGAACGATACAGAGAAGATTAGCATGGCCCCTGTGCAAGGATGACACGCAAATTCATGAAGTGTTCCATATTTTTTTGAACACTGGAATTTGACACAACATTGTAAAATGATTATAAAACAATAACAAATGTTTAAAAAAATAAGCTGGTTTTCTATGCCTGTTTAAGCTGCTAGATGTACAGTGTTAACTTCTTTACAATACAAAAGCTGTATCCCCTTGAATTAGTTTGCTGGAGCTATAATAATAACAAAATATTACAGACTGGGTAGCTTAAGAAACAGAGATTGATTTGCTCACAGTTCTAGAGGTTGGAAGTCCAAGATCAAGGTGATGGTGGGTTTGATTTCTTCTGAGGCTTTGCTCCTTTGCTTGCAGCTAGCTACCTTCTTGCTGTGTCTTCGCATGGCCTTCCCTTTGTGCCTGTGTCCTAGTCTTCTTTTATAAGGACACTACCTTAACAACCTATTTTGACTTAACTTCCTCTTCAAAGGCCCTGTCTCCAAACCCAGTCACATTTTGAGGTACTGGGGCTTAAGGGTTCAACATATGAATTTGAGGGGGGACATGATTCAGTCCATAAGTCCCTTCTATTAGACTGTGATGTTTTTAAAAATCCCGTAGATCCTTTTTTTGTTTGTTTCCTTAAATTCCCATATTGAGCTTCTGAATTTTCCCCCAAACCGTCAAACTGATAGGAAGCAACTCTTAAGCCTTATGATTCATGTGAAGATTCTTAAACTGTCGGGTCCTTGCACCCTATATTTTTGGACTTGGGAACATACTAACTTCTGGGGTTCTTTCCAGAGTCCACTTTCAAGACAGGCTAGGGCTACCAGTGTCCAATAACCTCACCCATTAAGCTAAGAAGTTAATCTGACATTTGGGACAGAATAACTAAAGGAGTCTAGAAATAGACCTGTAGCTGGTAAAAAAAAGAAAAAGAAAAAAGAGAAAAAAAAAAAAAAGAAAAGACAGAGATTGTATAAGATTTTAATTGAAAGAACAAAATAATTTGATTTTATGTTGCTACACAGAGAGGACACTGAGATAATTGTGGATGCTCGAATCATTCATTGAGATCTGATTCATCAGAACAGCATTTCCTGGGGCCTGTAACATTGTTGGGGGTTGATAAAGACCAAAGGTTTAGATTTAAGTCTTTTTTTAAAGTTATCTTTAAAAAGTATGTGTCTGCCATTGTGTTTGTTTTCAGTGACTCAAGAAAGGGTTGAGAAACAGCAACATAGGATCCCTGTGTAAGGTAGCATAATTCCCAGCCACTCAATTTGCTTCTGTCTTGGTTTATTTCAGGCTCGCCCAACACACCTCTCCAAGTGCACGTTCTGTGTCTCACCTTGGGCTACTTCGTCTTCGACTTGGGCTGGTGCATCTACTTCCAGTCTGAGGGTGCCCTGATGCTGGCTCACCACACACTGAGTATCCTGGGCATCATCCTGGCCCTGGTGCTCGGAGAGTCAGGCACAGAGGTCAACGCAGTCCTCTTCGGAAGCGAGATCACCAACCCCTTGCTACAGATGCGCTGGTTTCTCCGTGAAACAGGTCGTTACCACAGTTTCACTGGAGACGTGGTGGACTTCCTCTTTGTGGCTCTGTTCACTGGAGTGAGGATTGGTGTAGGGGCTCGCCTCCTTTTCTGTGAAATGGTCTCACCCAAGCCCAAGTGGTTTGTGAAGGTTGGGGGAGTGGCGATGTATGGTGTGTCTTGGTGTTTCATGTTTAGCATCTGGCGCTTTGCATGGAGGAAAAGCATCAAGAAGTACCATGCCTGGAGAAGCAGGCGGAATGAGGAGTGGCAGCTGAAACATAATGGACATCTCAAGACACACTAGCCAAGGCTTACTCCAGACCAATGACTGGGTGAAGTCAGCCGTCGGAACCAGGTTGGACATAATGGCTGTTATGGAATCATGCTTATAACAAACTTAGGTTTCAGAAAAGGGCTACATTTATCGATCAGTTTGGTCGGTCTTCGAGCAGAGCACATTCCAGTATTAAAACACGAATTTTACAGTGGTGCAGTTGTAGAAAGTGAGGCTACCCAGCAGTAGTTGTGAATAAGTCAGAACTGTGAGGTGAGCACGCTGCATTCCTTTTAGTTTGTGGTGATCCTGGCTCCTCTGGTCCCCAGGAGGCTTGACGATCAGACAGCTTAGACAGGAACTCAGAAAAGATTAGTGCTGTTTCTTCCTCATTCCTTTGAGAAGGGGCTCCTTCAACAAATGCTTATTCCTGCTTTCGTGTAGCAGCTTAAAGAAATGCACTCCATTTACTCTAAAGTGAGGAACTCTCAGGAAGATACATGCCTTTGGCATTCCGAGCATTGGCTCAGGGAATTGGATTGGGGGATAAACAGATAAGACAAGGAAGGGGGTGAAACTGTGGAAGTGTTGGGGGGTTACTTACTGAGCCTCCCTGCACCATATACTTTGTATATATCATATAGGACTCCCAGGACCACCCTCAGGCTTGGTGCTTCACGAGGAGGACTCACAGGACTCAGCACTTGGTTGTGCTCATAGCTTTGATTTATTATAGTAAAAGTGTATAACGAAAGATCAGCAAAGGGAAAAGGCACGTGGAGCAGAGTACAGGGGACACCAGGCCCAAGCTTCTAGAGTCCTCTTCCACTGGGATCATCCAGGATGTGCTTAGTTCCTCTAGCAATGATTTGTTCACAGTATATGTGAAATGTCTACCAAGGAAGCTCATTAGTGACTTAGTGCCCAAGGTTTTAACTGGGGGGGCTGGTCATGTAGACAGCCTTTGCCCGGCATGGAGAAGTCAGCCTTACCCTGACTCCAAGAAGGAAAGGAGGTGTTCAGCATGAACCATATTGTTTGCACAAACAGTTTAGGCCCAGTGAGCCAGTCTTATCAGTTAATGTTAAAGTTAATGCCCTCCCGATGGCATCTAAGTCTCCAGATGCTGGCCTTGGGCCAACCTTGCAAACAGCCTCTTCCGCAGACAGCAGTTCAGGCCTGCTATGTTAACTCCTTCCTGCACAAAAACCATAGAGCTAGAGCTTTGGATGAGAGATGAATGAATTGTGGGTAGATTTACCGAGTCCTGTTGTACGGGTTCTGCCCTACCAGGAAAACTATGCCAGTTCTCAGGGCTTTTGTGCATTAATCTCCGAGGCATGAGAGGCTGGGACTGAATTCCATAGGGATTTACCATGTGGATTCCACTGGACTTGAGATGCCAGTTCAGGTTTCAGTGCTGCTATACATACTGCAAACTAGAACCAAAGACCAAATGTCCTGGCTGCAGGGTGAGAGGCCATTTTTTTTTTTTTTTTTTTCCATTTCAGATACATTCTGTCTTCATCCCGTTACTACTTTTTAATCTGGAAAAGGTGCCACTCTCTCTGGACAAAGTATGACAAGGCCAATTTTAGAAGGAAAGAAATATTTATTAGCGCAATAGTCTCTCATCTCAAATAGGAAGAGCAAGAACGCTAAATGTAGAACAAGAGGTTAGGAATTGAGACGGAATTCCAGGGTTCTTTGAACTAATTTGGCTACTCACCTGACAGATCATTTGGATAGGTCACTTGTTTACTCCTTGGTTCAGTTTAAACCCTGTTGTCAATAAAGGAAATACCCCATTGCATTTTCATAGAGACATTAGATGTCATTTTATTAATGCAGGTCTTTAATGTAGGGCTTTTATGGGAAAAAGGGAAGATTTATTTATTTATGTTTGTTTGTTGAGTATTTATTCAATCAGTTGTGTTATTGAGACCAGTGGTGACCCAGTAGCTCTGTTGATGAGCAAAGGTACGGGGCTGTTGAAGTCAAGGCTGGAGGTCAGTAGGAAGTGTCAGCCCATTTGACTGTCATTGGTAATCCTGGCCTAATGAGTAGTCTTGAAAATAGATGTCATTGGCCAGGCACGATGGAGTGGTTGGAACCGCATGAGGTCATCATTTCTCTGGGAAAAGCAGCTTTAAAGGCATGTTAACCATAGGTCTTTTAAAATGATTGTCATTTGGTTAAGGAGACTTGCTGGACATGAGAATAATCTGACAGTAGCATCTCATCTCTTTTTTTTCCCCTATGATCAGTATCCCTGAAATGCGGGTTAGCTTCTTTCCAACAAAACTGTGGTCAAAGTAGGATGCTGGGGAATGCTGATTTTAGCAAAACCCTAGTTTAAAAAAAAAAAAAAAAAGGAGTGGCTTGGAAGAAAAAAAAAAAAGAAAGAAAGAAAAGGAAAGGAAAAAGCCAGCTCTTGAGTTTTGGCACAGTGCAGCCTGTCCCATACCAGACAAATGAATAGACTTAATCTGGTACCAGTTCTTTTCTCCTTATTCCTCAGAAGTGAAGGGATTGCAGATTTTGCTCTTTTAGGGGAAGGTATGTAGGTTTTTTTGAATTTCGAGAAACCTTAATAATGGTAAGGGAAGGAGAATCCCTCATTTCAGCTTTTCTTGATGTTGCAGCTGATAACGCTGAAGGAATCTCGCTAGAGAAAAATGTGAAATGAAGGTGATTCAGCAGTGCAGATGCTGCGATTTTACATGACAGGAAAATGAAGGGCTAAATACTATGTGGTATGGTCAGACAAATGAAGTACTCATCTGCATTTAGATTACTGTGTAATAATTATTAACACTGCTCAAGAAGGATTTATATTTCAGTAAGATTTGTACTAAATTTTATAAAAAATAAACAACTTTTTATCAACCCAGTGTCTGGCTTTATATCTTTATTTTTGTAGTTCCGCCAAGAAGTTTTAAAAAAGGCTTTTTGGCCTGTAGAAATGTTGACCTATATTTAGACTTACAGTGAAATACCTCTTCGCTATCCTTATCAGCCACCCTTCCTAATACCATTTACTTTTGGAGGCAACAGTCTACATACAGAAAAAAATTTGCCAAAAGAGGAAGGAAGAACTTAATTTCTTTCATATTCTGCCACCTGTTTGAACAGTTGCCTTGATGACGTCCCGTTTGGTCCATGAAGACAGGGCATTTGGCTCTCTTCAGACTGCTTCCCATGCCTGGAACAGTGTTAGACATGTAGTAGGTGCTCAATAGGCAGGTTGAAAGAATGGATGAGGGCATGAGGATGTGGTTTAGAATAACCCCTCCCCTTCCACTGGAAAACATCAAAGAACATGCACAGTGGATGGTGTCACCAATGTCATTTTTCTAAGTAAAGGACTAATGTCCCTGGGGAGTGTGTTCTACCTCAACTGGTAAGACAGACCCTCCTGAAGCCATTCTATACACAGAGACTCCAGTACAGCGTAGAGCTCTTTAACAGCTGTACAGAGGCTTTCCAGGACATTTTTACCATTAGAGCTTTGTGCATGAATATAGAGATTTTCATCATTAAAAAAAAAAGCTCTGGAGTGAATAACCACTGGCATAATTAAATCCCTTGCTTACCATCTTCCGAAGCTTTCCCACAGCAAATGCTCTCTTTGCTCACAGCTAGAACTTTGGGTCTGTTTAAGTTTGGAAAGACCTTGAAAGCAGCCTGCCAAGAGGTTTTGTATGCAAGGAAGAGAAGGTGAATTAGGAAACTTTCCCAGTCTGTTTTATTCCTGAAGCTCATGTAGTAAAGCATTCTTGAAGGGAAGAGGGGAACTCAGTTTTAAAATGCATGATTTGATGAGTCATTGGGTCCAATTAATATGATACCCACGCTGTAAAATTATTAGAATAGGGTTAGAAACATATTTAGTATGTTTAAAAAAGATGTAAGTTCGAGGATAAGATCTGCATTTTGGTCATTGTACATAGATGGGTGGAGCTCTTTCCAGTTAGGTATAGAAAATACGCAACTTAAGTTTTCAGGATAGAATTATCATGCTAGGGTATACCAGCAGGTGGCAATGTGTCCTGGTCTGATCATTAGGAAAGTGGCTTGGAACCCTAATCTGCTTCTATTCTTTCCCAGAATAAACATTACAAAATTAGCTGGCTGTGCCCTGAATTTAAAAAAAAAAAAAAAATCAAGCAATAAGGAGTCATCTTTGGCCTCTGTTTATCTTTTCCTTTTTTTTAAAAACCCAGTTCTAACGTCAACCTTAGCTCATGCATCTATTCAGGGATAATAATCCTTTCATGCACTGTTGCGGATTGACTTTTAGAAACAGCATTGTTAAGAGGTAATTGTTTCCCCTCTCGACATCCACTGTTCATTTGATTTGCTTTGCCACTTGATTTCCACAAAAAGGCCCAAGATCCTTACCCACCAATACAGGTTTGAACTCAAAAAGAAAAAAAGAAAAAAAAAAGTCTGAAAATAGTTGGATAAAGAGCCACTTCAGATGTTTGCAGGCGGAACTGAAGAAATATATTGTATATGGTACTTGAATCCCTACAATCCAGAATTATGCAATCATAAAACTAGATGGATATCTAAATCTACCCAGTATAAGAAAAAGAAAGAAAGAAAGAAAAAAAGACAGAAAGAAAGGGAGGAATATATCTGGGGGCTCTTCAAAGAGAAATGTAATGCTATTTACTGGATAAGTATGCTTTACTTTCTGCGCCCATTTCTTTCCACAGCAAGCTTGTTAAGTCCCTGTTGGAAAGCACCATGCTTGCTCAATCTGGCAAATAATACATTTCATTTTGCCAAGGCAGAAGCAGCCTAAAAGCAACATTATACGAAGAAATCCTGATTCCAGTTCCCAAATTCTCTCTCTCCCCAGCCCTCCCATCCTCCAGCCCTCCCGGGGCAGCCAAGACTTGGGCACGGCGGCCCCTGTCCTGGGACGAGGCCAGCAGGTGCCCCAGGTGAGCGGCCAAGGCCAAAATCTCTCTATGCTGGGGTCTGTTTCCTAAGGGAGGAAAGGTGTCCAGGGACCCCGACCTGAGTTTGCTTCCATCAGTCAAAAGCGATCTCTACGTGTCATCGGAAAATAATAACAGGCAAGCTCCCTTAAGGAATACAAGTTTCTATGAGTGGGGGTCGGTCATTTCCAAAGAGCCTCTCATGCCGGACTCTTGGGTTTGGGGGCGTGCTCTTTGGCGGTCTCCGGTTAAAGCTGAGTTCGTAGAAGCCAGACTCCAAAGCACAGATCTCCAGCATTCGCAGGGCCCTGGGGACGACGGAGGGTCGGCGGGCGGGACTCCCGGGGCTGGATGGTCCCCACTTCCCTTCGCCCGGCAGAACTACTTTTTCGCTCCCCCAAACAGGACTCCGGCGGAGGCGTCCGCGCGGGGGCGGTGCGCACTCGCGGTCGGCGAACGGGGGCGGCGCGCTGGGCGGTGAGCGCGGGGCGGCGGGGGCGGCCCCGCGCGCCGCGGAGGGATCCCGGGTGAGGCGGCTTCCCGAAGTCAGAGGGGAGGAGGCCCAAAAAGTCGGCGGGGGAGGGGAAGTGCGAGCTCGCGCTGGACGCGGCCGGGGCTGGGAAGACAGAACCGGAACCGGAACCCGTGCGCGCGCCTGCGATTGTCG
Source organism: Camelus bactrianus (assembly GCF_048773025.1). Taxonomy (NCBI): domain Eukaryota; kingdom Metazoa; phylum Chordata; class Mammalia; order Artiodactyla; family Camelidae; genus Camelus; species Camelus bactrianus. The sequence goes on from NC_133571.1 coordinate 15,074,414, forward strand.
CGCGGCCCCCACCGCCGGCGGCCTCCTCCGCCCGCCGTGCGCGCTCCCGCGAGGGCCCCGAGACCCGGCGAGCCGGCCCTGCGCTCCGAGTCGCCGCCGTCGCCGCCGGCCTCCAGGGCCGGTGATTCCAGGCCGGGCCAGACGGGAATCTCCCGCCCCTCGCGGCAACCGCCGCCTACCGGCGCTTCGGGGAGGAGCCGCCGCTGCCGCCGCCTCTGCAGACCGCGGAAGAGTCCGGGCCTCTGAGGGATGGGGAGCAGCCCGCGGCGCTGAGGGACCAGGTTCCTGTCACCGCCGGCTGCGGGACCCCCTCCCCCGGCACCCGCGCTCGTCCCGGCGCCCGGAGCCTGGTGGGGGCGGCGAGGAAGACGAGAGGGGTCCCCCGGCCCGGGGCCATGGAACCGCGCGCGCCTGGCGCGGGGCGGCCCGAGACGCAGCCGAGGCTGCGGCCACGAGCGGCCGGCGGCCCCAGATAGAGAGCGGAGCCCAGCGTGTCCAGCCCGGCGGCGGGGACTTGCAGGCCCCGAGACCCGGGAGGAGGAGCCGACAGCCAGCCCCGAACCGATCCCGCCCCAGCCCTGGAGGGACTCACGGGCCCCCTTCCCCGCGGCTCGCCGACTTCCCTCCGTGACGAAGTTTTCTCCTGTGCCTTCCCGAGGATTGCTCTCTAGTTCTAGGACTCGCCTTCTGACCGACTTGCTCGGTTTGTTTTGGGAGATAACCTGCTTCGCTCCCACCCACATCCCCTTTCCTTGACCCCCCCCCCCCCCCAGTCGGACGTTCTAGATGACTGAATGGAGTTTTGAGTTGAACTTTTGTGTTCCTTGCGGAATCGGGCGTGATCCCGGAGCACTGGGGTTGGGGTGGAGGTGTTGCTGTAAAATGCAAGTTGGCTAAAAGGAGGATCTCTCGCCACGGGCCCCAATGAGTGGCACACAGTCTACTATCACCGACAGGTTGGTATGAAGCTCCCCCTGCGCTTAGCCTCCCTGCATGGGGCCCGACCTAGCCGGAGAGTCAGTGATTGCCGATTGCCTTTGACCAGTGAAGTTGACAAGGCATCGGGGAGAGGGTTGTTTCGGAGCTCTGCAATTAGTCTGGGGTTGCTGCCAAGTTACCCGGTTGATTGAATTTGGAAATGTAGTTTTTTTTTTTTTTTTTTTTTTTCCTGGCGAGAAACTTTCTTCAGATTCTCGGTGGAGGGGGTAGGTAAAACCATGACCGTGTTTTTCTGTCTGTAGTGTGCATTAGGATTCTGTACTCATCTTGGAACCAGAGGAAGGTCATTTTGGGTGAAGGTCAGTGCCCGAAATCGGCCGGGGTGTTGGTCCCTCATCAGTTTTTCCTGTCCTGTAGTTCTCTGGGCACTGTTGCATTATAGGAATTTCTCTTTGTGCACTTCATTCTCAGACTGCCACATGATGATTTATGAATTTGATTCCCTTTCAGTACTGACTTGCACAGTGTTTATTATCTAATGGTCTTCCAAAATGTTGAAACTAGTAGGAAGTCACAGGCTGCTGGTGAGAACAATATCAAGGAGCTAAAAAAAAAAAAAAAAGGCGAGAGAACATCATGGGGCTAGATTTTAATTATTGCATTTTTAGAATTTCATCTTCCAGAAACATTTGCATTTAAGGGGTATAAAGGCTAAGCGAATTATATAATAGAACCTTGCAGGTGGCTTTGTTGAGTGAGTCCTTTCTAGTACTTAACCTGTATTGCTTGGTGGTAGTTGGTAAATTGAGCTAGATCACTTGTGGTTTAAGTGGAATTCCTTACTCTTAAGAGTTATTTTTTGGAATATTAGGTTAAGTGATAAAAGCACATCCTTTATTACGCTTTGTTTCTCAGTTTAATTATCCAGGTACCGAGTTTCAGTCAGCTTTTTTTTTTTTTTTTTTTTTTGGTCAGCCTTCAAACTATTACATCATGAAACACACACAAAAAAAGATCAAATAACTGAAGAAAGGGACCAGAAAAAGCACTTTGATGAGAAGTGCAACAATAGTGCTCCTGCAGAAAGTAGTTGAATTTCCTAATAAGAGAGTTTCACCCAATTGTAAGACTCATTTGTTGATTTTAAAAGGGCCAAATTCCATTATCATACCATAACAGCTACTCCAGAAACAGAACTTCCTCTTCCTGTTGATGCTTTCCAGTATCACATGAATGTTCACCTAAAAGATTCCATTAAATACTTAAACTATTTATTCTTTGTTTGCGTATTTTTTTTTAAATGCATTTTAATTTTCAGCCTCTAAAAGGGTACATTTAACATGAGTAGTAGCAATGCTTATCTTGATTTCTTCTAGTTATTCCCATTCCTTTTCCTTTCAGGGTGTTTTGCTTCTGAGAAGTCACTTCCACAGGTGTGTGGGTAATTGTTTCCCTAGTTCATTCATTTCTTGCCCTCTCTGTTGAGACAGGTCATGTTAGAAACTAATGTAGTGTTGGTAGTTTCCATTGCAATACTAGGAGTGTTTAATTTTGTAGAAACAGCCCCCAACTAATGACCTTTCTTCCTCTTTGCTTCTCAGAGATTTTCTCTTCCCACTATCTTGGGAATAAGATCTTGGGATTTGTGTCCTTTTTATAACTTAGGTGAGATACATGCAGTTAATCAATGCCTATTCTTTGCCAGACACTGTGCCAAGGACAAAGGGTTAAAAAGATGAGTATTCTAAGATGAATCTGCAAATTGATTTGGGTATTAATAGCCTTGAATGATTTTAGGTGCTACCTGACATATATTTTTTAAAGGAAAAAAGCTTTAAAAGCCACTTAATGTAGTAATTAATGCACGACTGAGACAGCATGGTTATGTGTTTCTTAGGAGTTTACTGCTAGGTTTTTTTTTCCCCCACAAGAATTACTCTCATGTGACCATGACTTCTTTAAAAAAACATATCTTGTTCTGTACTATCAAGCATGCAGTAGCTCTTAGGAGAGTAGTTGTCCCTGATATGAATATATATTGGGGTAAAAAGTACTGGTTTAGTATTATTTCTGTACCAGGATGCCTTAACAAAAGTTATGAGTATAAAATATTTCCTAACTTCTCAGCCATTACCTACCTCATCCTCTTCTCACTGCCTAACTCCAGGATGCTGTAGGTATATTTTGCTGATTCTACAGCAACTGGCAAATTAACAGTGCCAGTGTAGCTTTTTAAAGATCCTTTCAAGTTTGAAGTACTGTATGTGGTATGGCTTTGTTTTGTAGAGTGTGCAGACCCACCAGGCCAGCTGTGTGAGTTAAGAGTTCTTTCATTGTGGTGTTTTCTGACTACAGAGTCTGTCTGTCCTCAGCTGAAATCAGACTAGCTGGTTTTGGGCGTTGTTCTGTTTTGCAGTTTGTGGCAGGCGACACATGGCTGAACAAGATAAGAAGGGTTTTATTCTTGTGTCAGGGACATGCTGGGGCTGGGATGGAATTCAGCTATGTTTAGGCTCTGATTGGTCACTTTGGATTCTCAGAACTCTTTTATATCCTGTTATTATTTTGCAGTTAAATTAACACATTCATTTACTCCCTTTTCTTCCTCCTCATCTTCTGCTTCCCAGGTCCGCCAACCCCCTTTTGAAAGATGTGGCCATCCATTTAAAACTCAGACTATGTTCGTGGTAGCTGCTCTTTTTATGTAGTATATCTGAACTGTTTGTTGTGCTGTTGTTGTTTTTTAATCTAAGCAGGTGATGAGTACCATCTTGGTTTGTAACTTCTTTGTGACCTGGAGAGTATATTTTTCACCTTTTAGAAGGGCACTTGAAAAGTGGTAAAAAGTATCTGATTGTTGCTCTTCAGTTTGCACTGATGGCTGCATACAGTCCTAAAATATATCCTGATTGTTTCTAACCCTCCTAGATGCTTGTCTGTCTCCCTGAGAGTTAAGGGGTCCTGCGGCAATTGGAATTTCTTCTGAGAGACAGGAGAGAATGCTTTTTCAGTGGACTCAGTAAATTATTTCAGGCTATATTCTAGAACAGTGATTTTTCAGGGGCAGTACCAGTAGAATTTTGTTATAAAGATCTTTGTTGAAATAAATGAAGCTTTGTCTTGTCTAGGACTTGTGGATTTTATTGTTTTTAATTTGTAGGTAAAAAAGGTTTTTGATGTGTTGGCATTTTTTTTTAATGCTAAAGCTTTAAGCTTGTTTAACTTAAGCAAATTTTTTAAAGTGAGTGTGGAAACTTGTGGCTTTATGTGCATTTACCTAGTAATTAGCATTTTTACTCATGATACTTTTTCTGCCAACAATGCCGATAATGCTTTTGATTAAGAAACAAAACATTCCTGTATGTGTGCTATTTTCAGGGCTTCCAGAGTCATCTGCAAGGTGAAATTATTTGTAACATTCACTTGTAAAATCAATCATTTGATAAATACCAAACTGAAAGTGGGGATCACGATTACAGTGCTAGCTTTCTATTCGGTTTTATGTTTTTTCTTCTAATTGTTCTGTATAAAATCCTAATTCATATAGGTATACGATACTACACTCACTTGTACAGTTTTATATGAGTCAACATGTACAGTCTGAAGTAAATTTTTAAAAAAGTATAGAGTTATATAGTCTTCCAGATTAATGGCACGTTTATATGTGGTTCATATTATTCAATGAGATGACAAGAAAAAGCTTTATTTGAATCATTATAGAAATATGTTAACCCGGTAATACCACTTAACATACAAGGTTTTTTAAAACTTGCAGTTTAGAAAATGATATTTGAGGCATACATTCTTGAAGCCCTTAAATGATATATTTTACGTATTTTCCCTGGGGGGCATTGTGATTCCAGGGAAAACAGTTGGAAAATCTGAGTAAAATAATGTGGTTGCCTGTTCTGAAAGCCAGCTAGAAATGGGCGTGAATTGCCTACCAAACTGATACGGGTTACAGAAGCAGCAGGATATTTTGATGGTTTTCCAGAGGTAATTGGAGAAGTGCTTTTTTTACATCATGGCTATCTAACAAAGTTACTAGAAGTGTTTCTTATCATATAATTGCCTATCTCCTAGAAATTGACCATGCCACATTTTTAGAAGCCGTGATCTTTACTTTGTTTGGTCTCATCCATTAAAACTTGATTTTTATGATGTTTTAAAACTTCATTTGGAAATATGCTCCTTTTCCTTTTAATAATTGAGTTTTCAAAATAGTGTTATTTGAACTGAAATTTTAAAGTCAGTGAAATTATAAATACTTTGTTTCCTTTTGAGTAAAATACCCTCATGTATGTAACGATACCGTGTGATAGTGTAGTTCTTTAACATCTACAACGTTTTCTGGCTCTCAAGTCCCCCACTTTTCACTTTAAATTACTGTCTTTCTATGTATATTTTTGTGTTCTACTTCCCTTGTAACTTTCCAAGTGGCCAAGTCAGAGTTGGATTTTTCTCTTACAGGATGCTTTCTAGTACCTTGTCATTCTAATTTTAAGAATCTCTAGAGGATAAAGCTCTCGTCACTTCCTCAGGAGACTGAATAACAATCTGATAGATCTTGTAGTCAGGAAGTTTTTCCTGATCTTTAGCACAAACTTTTCTTTTAAGTTGTCCTGTTACTTGTATATACTTACTGTACCAGGCTAAATAATGCTCTCCTCCCATTTTATGTTTATATGACTCTAAATTGTTCAGACAGTTATCCACCACCCTTTCCTTCCCCCTACCCTTATTCTTTGCTTAGCCAAGTTGTATGTTCTGTTGATTGGTTGTCTACAAATCAGCCTGTTCTTCCTAATATTTTATTAGCTTTTTTCCCCCAATTGCTCTTCTAGTGCAAAATGATCTTTTCCTTCAATGCTGTCAGATACAAAATATGCTATTATATATTTTATCTTTACTCATATTCTAGAACAGCAAGCTCTAGTTTAGTTTACTGTAATTCAGGAGGTCTTCAGTTTTCTTCAGTCATAGCCCAAAATTATCAGTAAAGAGATCCTCAAGGTCATTTTAACTCAGTTTTATTTTAGATAGTTTTAAGAATGGATGTGGGTGAAGTCACCATCAAATAAAACAATAAACAAATTTATGCAAACAGCCTAATTAGCAAATTGACTAATTAAGCAATTACTCATATTATAAAAGCCTTCTTTACAAAGTTATTCTTTCAAATATTAGTGCCCCAGTGTAACAAGTGTTATCAATTATGTGACAGAAGTATAGCAAACAGAAATAATAAGCCATCCTTGATTGAAAATTAATCAGAAATGAAGATGAAACATGTCTGAACTTAGAAAAAAGTGAAGAGAGAGGATTGTAGCTTTAAAGTAAAATATCTGTTGCAGTATGGTGAGATACATCTGGAAATTGTTACCATTTTTGCAGTGATTTTTCAGTCTTACCTTAAATTGTGTCATTTTTTTCCTTTTTTTGGGGTATGTGTATTAAGTTTTACCTTATTTTTTTCTTGTTATTCCCACATATTAGTGAAAAGAAATAGACTTGAAATGCTTAGCAATATTTTTCCAGTAAGAAGCACTATTATTAAAATTGAAATAATGTTTTATTTTCTTATTGCTGTATTTGCAAGAATTGTTACTAATAGTAAGAGACAGTAACAGAAGGAAAAAGTGCACATTTAAGTTATTATAAGGTAGATGTGTAAGATTATAGAGCTCTTGAATATTGTTTTAGTAGACTTTGTTCGTTGATACTTAATTTAAAATTATTTAAATGGATATCTTTGATCTTAAGTGTTTTGCTAGTGGTTTTGTTTCCTCAAACTTTAGAATTTTGGAAACAGGCCAGATTTAGGGCTTCTACTTTTTCTGTTAGAATATCTAGAGTACCAAGATAGCCATATATGAAAGAATTTTGTAAGACAGCTTATAACTCCAAGACAAACCTATGAACCTAGTACCTAGAGTGATTTTCAGCTTTTTGATTTTACAGAGGGTAATACAGGATAGAACCAAAGGCCAGTGGCTTTGCCTAAATTGTGTAAGCATGTATTACTGACTTTCAGCAAAAGGAGAAATATACCAAGTTTACCATATTGAATTAACATGCACCAATGCAGCTGACAGTTTAGATTCATACCAAAACAGGATCTTTTATTAATTCAAGTGCTGAATCTTGGTTTTTGAGATCATAGTCACATGACAGGCCTGGATGGCTTCCCAGCGTTGAGAGACAAGCAAATCTAATGGTCAGTGAAAACTAGATTTCTTGTCCTGGGGCTGTAACAATTCATGAAAAAAATTGGAAATATATAAGAAAGTCTGCTTTAGTTAATGTTTACTATTAGCTGCTTGTCACATTGCTTTTGCTTTTGATGTTATAAAGCCTATTTTAGGCATTTAAAGATACTGCTCTGAGTACAGTTTTGGTTAAATATTATATTTAAATGCTACTTTTAGCTTTACACACTCTAGCTCAAAGAGGATTTTATAGGTCTTTCGTGGATTCAGAAAATGTAGGTTATTGTTGAAAAACTGGAGACTTCATCAGCATCTGAATAAATTATATGTGAAATTGATCATGTAATGCAGAAGGTGGCTCTGTCTTGTCCAGAAGAGTAACAAGTCCCCCAGATACACTTAAATACACGTAAGAAATTTTGTGAAGGTGCTTAGACATATCCTTCCACAGATTTTGGATGCCTGTATCCCAGACACAAGCTGATATGCTGTGGTTGCCCTATACAATCTCTGTGGTTTTCTCAGAGGAAGTGGTTCTTGTGGGTGAAGGTCTGATCTTTTCAGAGATTGTTGGTGGCATATGCACTGTCAGCTTACTTCCTGTCTTATTGGCTGTTTGGGCAAGATCTTCTCAGGGCGGGTACTGCTGAAGGGGTATTTAAATATTTTGTAGTGGTAGGATAGCTGGTTATAATGTATAATAACCTACTCTTGGGCAATATGAGGGTTAAATTAATGTTCATAAACACTGATTTGAGATCCTGATATGAAAAGGGCAGAAATGTCTCTAATCATGTTTGCAGGTTATTGCTCGAATTTAAGAAAAAACATGATCATGTAGTAAAATGTTACTGTATGGACCTTGACTTCTATATTCATTTAAGTGTTGTTTAATCACTGCAAGAGTCATGGTTAGAATTTTTTCCTTTTTTCCCCATCTAACGTTTTTTAAAAAATGATCTTTACGCTGCATGAGTTAACTTGGTGGAGTAGATACCTTGTCTATAGTACTGGTTAAGGCTTACAAAACTTAACAGCTGGATCAAGCTTCATCAGTTTAACTGACATACTAAAATAATGTAACTGAGAGAACTTCCTTTGAGATCAGTAGCTGCACATAAACGAAACCCTATCTTGGCTTTGCTAAAACCTTAAAATGAGCAAACTGTTAGAATTGCATATATATGTATTTTTCCCCCACAGGGAGATAATTAGGTTTATTTATTATTTTTCGAGGCGGTTCTGGGGATTGAACCCTCCTGTGTGCTAAGCATGCATTCTACCACTTGAGCTATATATACCCTCCTTCTCTAGAATTGCATATGTTATACCCCTAATTTTTAAAATTTTGTTTTTGTTTTTAGACTTTGCCACTTTAAAGAATTAACAGTGAATGTTTTATGGGAAGAGGCTTTTTTTAAAGCTAAATTACAAATAATTTTTTGCGTTCCTTTAGGGTAAGATAGTTCTTACTCATTTTAAAATAATTACTATCTGCTTTATTATATTTTTATTCATTTTTAATACTAAAAAGCATAAGGAAGAAAGAAGTAGCCCAAGTTATCCAGGTACCCAGATGATGTTGTTCAGGTTAAACACACACACACATACACACATACACACACAAATTCAGATTTCTCTCTCTGATCTTACCCTTATCCCTACATACCCTCTGGTTCTGAGACTCTCTCCTAAGAGGTAACTATAGTTAATTTTCGTGTGTGTCTACCTTCCTAAACATTCTTTTAAATACACTGGCCCATCAGTTTAATATTCTTTGTACCTAGCCTACAGTAGGTATACCTATCAGCTTTTGCTACGTTATTCTACCATAGCAACACCTTCAGATACCGGTGGCTTACATTACATCTTGTCAGCTGTAGATTGGCAGTAGCATTTTTGGAACCCTGACTGAAGGAGCAGCCCCTGTGTGTGATATGCCATTACCATGGCAAAAAGAAAGAGCAGGAAAACTGATACAAATACTCCATGGCTTTTAAAGCTTCTACTCAGTCGTGATGTACATCACATCACTCACATGTCATTGGCCAAGGCAAGTGTATGGTCACCCTTATTGTCAGTGGGCTAGGGAGGTACACTCCTCCCACAGACTTTGTAAGTCACATGATAATGAGTAAGGTTGTATAATCCTCTTAAAGAAGGAAAGGGGAGAGTGAATAATTATGAACAATAATATAGTCTACCACTGGAGGTGCTCAATAAATGCTTGTTAAATGGGTTGTTTTGAACCTCTGAAAGTTTTTTAAATGGAATATTTGAAACTTATACCAAAGTACAGAGAATAGCATAATAAACTTCGATGTTCCCATCATTAACTTCAATAATTTACAGTGCATAGACTATCTTCGTTCATCTCTTTCCTTGCCCTGCTTCTCCACTGGATTATTGTGAAGCAGTTGCTGGGTATCATAATTTCACCTATAAGTATTTCACCAAGTATCTCTGAAAGATAAGATCTGAAAGTGTAACTTCTTTCAGTAAATTCTTACTGTCTATTAGTTTGAGTAATGATACTATGGACTGACAGGTGTCAAGTAGGAGAGGATGTTAAGGGAGTGTATCTAGAATTTGACAGCCAGAAACTTGTTCTGATTTATTTCATTTTGAGTATTTCTGGAGGAGGCTTACAGTAGAATGTCATCTATTTTTCCAGTACCTCCTTTTCTCCACTTTAGTGTGTGTGTGTGTGTGTGTGTGTGTGTGTGTGTGTGTGTGTGTGTGTGTGTGTGTGTGTAGCAGAAGCAGGTAATTAACCTCTGGAAAAAATAACATTGCAACAGATTTGATTTGCAGGAGGTTTCATTTCTCACTGAGCCTCTGTTGGAAGGATGCCAGTTGAAAGGAATCCCAGCCCTTAATGGCTCTAAGTCTTCTGGGAGTTCCCAGTCAGTGATGTTATTTACTCTGGAGAAGAACATCAGAATCATTTATAAAAATCCTGTATCCACCTATGCTATTTGCTGTGCACAGAAAGCTTCTATCAAAATCTTTAAGAGATCCCTAAGATGATATAAAAATAAGGAAGTGAGTCTGTCTAATTTTAGTTTAGAAATAATTAAAGCCACTCTCAAGTGCTCAGGTTAGTTCTTCTGAGGGCCTTTTTAAAGCCTCCATTTTGACTCAAGACTTCATAGGTTTTACTGGCATACAGTGTAATACAGTAAGCTTGTTTGTCATTTCTATGGTTATGGGAGTAATAGGCATTACATTATGGATCTAGGATCATCAGTTTCACGGGACATTCTTTGGGGAGGAAGTGTTATATACTCAGCAGTGGGAAGCAGATTAAACAGATACAGCCCCTTCTGTTTGTAGATTGGCAGGTGACAATGAGGAGGTGATCAAGGAGGATTTACACAGCCTAGTGAATAAGTTACTGTATAACATGAGGCAGGTAGTTTGTTCCAGTATAGTACTATCTGATTTCGTTTTCTTAGCTGGCATCTCTCACTGTGCATAGAAACACTTAGATTAAAGTGGTCTTTCTAGGTACCCAAGTAGTTTACTTTTCTTTAAGTTATATTGTTAATCTCATTTCAGAATCCATGTAGTAACTGCCGTAGAAAAATCATTGGCTTGTGTGTAAAAATTTTATTTAAATTTGAAGTTTTCTTGGCATTGGGTTTATTCTGGCTTTGGTTGCTTGGTACAATATAGCCTATTTAAAATTTAAATAAATAATTTTTTTCCCATGGAGAATAACTCTTTGATTTGCCTTGGTTTATGTGATTTTTCTGTTGTATCACGATTGAAAGACATTTTTAGAGGTAATAGTTTGTCAGTACCTTTGTGAGAATAATTTACTTGCATTTTGGTTGCATTTTAGTTGCATTTGTTGATTGCACGATTTGTGGGAAGATTTTCGGTTTGTCATTACTGTTTACCCAGAAGCCCTATATGATCATAATTCTTGAGACAGTGTTTAAAGTTAAATTGGGTGTGTTAGTAAATGGATGTGAATAGTTAAAAAAAAAAAAAAAAGAAGGTTCTTACCATGCAATTATTGCATAATAGGATACAAGGTATAATTTGTTTCTAAAAATAGGGGTTAAGTAAAATATATTTATGGATAAATATTAGTAATTATATTAATTTTGACTCCCTGGCAGAATTCTTTTTGAGACTGTTCTCTTTGTCAGATTAAAAGTAGCTTTTAAAAGAAAAGATATTTTAGCCCTTAATTATATATATATATATATGTATATATTTTTTAATTTTAATTTGTATTTTTTAGCTTTTGTAAGAGAAGCAGTAAAAGGGAACTGAATGAGGATGATGTAGAGAAACGAGCTCGGGTTTTGGTGTGTCAGACTTGTTCTGCTGCTTACAAGCTGGAAGACCTTAGGCAAGTTTACATCTCTGAACAACAGTTTAGTATTCTCATCTGTAAAAATGAGAAAAAAAACTAACTTTTCAGAGTTGTCATAAAAATTAAATGGAAATGTTTTTAAGGACTTTAAGGAGGTCAGTAAGTTATAATAGCTATTACTGTTTAAACTTCAGAAATTAGGTTTTCCTAGAATTTTGATCTATGCATATAAAATGATTTTGAATTCATATGTATTTGCTGCTGCTCCTGCTGCAACTGTTTTTTTCCTTGTGTGATAATATTCTTTTTCCTTTGTATTTCAAATTATAGGCTATTTTTAGAATTAAGATGCATTTGGAAGAGAGGAATAGACTAGAGACAGTTATTTCAACTCAGACTGAAACAGTAACATCTCTAGTTAACAGAATTGGTAAGATTTTCAGAATTGGAAATCAGTTTTTATTTTTTATTCTTTAACATTTTTTATTGCGTTATAGTCATTTTACAATATTGTGTCAAATTCCAGTGTAGAGCACAATTTTTCAGTTATACATGAACATGCATATATTCATTGTCACATTTTTTTTTTCGCTGTGAGCTGGAAATCAGTTTTTAAATCTGCTTTTGATCACTCACAATTTGTCCAGTTCTATTTTTACAACATCAATTCATTTGTTTATTCATTTGTTCAGTAAATATTGAATGCCTCTTTGTAGGTCATTGTGTTGGCAAAGTTATTTTGAGCTCTTGCTAACTACGGATTTATTTTTAAGAATTAAGAAATTTACCTGTACAAGTGATATTAATTGATTAATACTGAAGATTAAGGTGAGAAGTCATGTGTATTTTGGGGAAGTAGTGGTGTGAAATCATAATTAACGGTTCGGTTTATCTTATTTTACAGATTTTTAAAGTGTTATTTCCTATCACATACTATCTTTTTATGTTTCCTTTTATTTTTCAGTTTAATTATATTTTGGGGTGGGGTGAGTTATCTAAACCAGAATGAAAGGCTTTGGTGCAAGTTGAAATTTAAAAACCTTCAATGTCCATTGCTTTTAGCTTCTGTTTATAAAGTAGATAAATAGCCAGTTTATACCGCATTGCTTTTGAATAGAAGAAGTCACGTTTTATTGATTAGCCACTGTTTTAGTCACTACGGAGGAGGACCTCTCTGCTCAGTAGCTACCTCTTGGAAAGTAATAGCAACCCATTAGGCCTATACTTTGCTCATCTAGTGATGAATATGATGATGAGTTTATCGTGAAGGATTCTGGAAACTACAGTAGTTTGGTTAGGAAGACAGTTCTTAAATGGTGAATGGTGATGACTTGTTGCTCTGGTATCTTACACATTAGAAAGGTGGCAAGATAAAAATAGGTGAAAATGTTCATTTAAAAACAGATGAAATTTAATCTGACAAGGAAATTTGGAGTGTGGTCAAGGATTTTGTATTTATTGAGTACATACTAACTACTGGGCACTGTCCTAGGTACTTTCCCTGCATCATCTTTTTTTTTTTTAATTTTTTTAACTTTTTTTTTATTGATTTATAATCATTTTACAATGTTGTGTCAAATTCCAGTGTAGAGCACAATTTTTCAGTTATACATGAACATGTATATATTCATTGTCACATTTTTTTCTCTGTTAGCTACCATAAGATCCGTATATATTTCCCTGTGTTATACAGTATAATCTTGTTTATCTATTCTACAATTTTGAAATCCCAGTCTATCTCTTCCCCCCCGCCCCCAGCATCCTCTTTTTAAATCTTCTTAGCTGTGTGAATTAAATATCATTGTTCCCATTTTAAAACAGAAAAATGAGGTTCTAACACCATCACTGACTTGCTCAAGGTCACATAGTTTCTAAACAGGAGAGTTGGGATTATGACTTCAGTGCCCATTTTCTTTTGGCCTACAGATCTTGGGCCTGCTTATACTAAGATTGGCTCATCTGGATCAGTCAGTGAATCTTTTGAGTCAGTTGGATGAAAGCCAAAAAGTGGATTTCATCTTCACCAAATATTGAAGTGTTGTCTTCACATTATAACTTTATAACTATGTTTCATTCTTTCTACTCTTAATCACCTATTTACCTATTCCCTTTTCTAGAGGGATTTTGTCTCATTTCCTCTGAAAAATGGCTACATTGCATCTTGGTTTCTTATTCATTGTTTTAAATATATACACACATTTGTAAAAACTAGGCTTTTTTGAAGCCTAATATATGTTGCTTATAAATCATTTTCCATTGTAACTATTCTGAAGTTCTTTTAAGACGTTTAAGGCCCATCTAATAAGAGTTCTGTGGGTGGTTTTTTGTTTTTGTTTTTGTTTTTTGTATTACAGGCACACAAAACAGTAAGAAGGGACTCAAAAAATTGTTGTACCGTGTAAGAGGAAGAAAAGACATCAAATAAATGATTTTAATAGTAAGTGATCAGGCCTTTGTGAAACATAGATGATAGCAAATTGGGTTTAAGTTTTTTCTTAGCAAGAGTCTATGTTTGGTTAAGTGGTAATGGAGATAATATTTTCTTTTTAAAGATTTCTTATTATAATAGTAATCTTCTCTTCTTTATCATTTAGTTTATATTTTCTACCCCTGAAAAAAATATGTAATTAGCCCTTTTATTCTAGCTCTAGATTCATCTTCTGTGCCATGAAACATTGTTGCTTTTAATCTTCATGTCTTTGTAAATGATTTTTTTGTTACCGAAATACTGTGGCATGAAGCATTTTAGTCTCGCCACTTTTTATGCCATAACATTGGAGAAAATATTTTGCTTAAGAGATATTCACATATGTTAGTTTTTTAACCTAACTCTTTTACACTATAAATTGTTTTCTTGCATTTTCTTAGTAACCACAGAGAATCTAGAACAGAGGCAGGCAGATTGTTTGAAAAAGAAGCCCACAAACCAAATCTTTTATTGAGTAAGTCCTGTTTCTAGGTAGAAAAAGCCAGAGAATTCTACCATGAGAATCTTACTAGGTGTAAGACTCACAAGGAGACTGCATGCAGGAAGGCAGTGCCCTCGGAACCTTTCTTATGGATGTGGAGACTTTACAGCCCTCAGGGAGAGCTGCAGACATCCGCTGTGCTGAGTTCTGGGAAGCTGCCTTTTCCCATGCTTGCAGCCTCCCTGTGGGGTAAAGCTCTGTTAATTTTGCATAAATATTTATCATATCTCATTTTAGCTAGAATTGCTTCCTCACACTGTTAGTAATAAGGAAACCTTTGCTTATCCAGCTTGAAAAATTTGTTATCGATATGACTCGTCTGGAGAATGTTCTGTTATCTTTGAGGGTTGATGAAGTTAAAAGTCAGATTGGAAAAAATAATGAGGAGGTAAACAACCAATTCACAGTCCATAAATAATCTAGTTCTTATAGAAATATTTGCCTGTGCTTATTTTTCCATATTTAAAAATGAGAAGGTTATTATCATACAAAGAATATGATCTACTTCAGACTTGTCATATCTAACAAGTCAAATCATTGTCACTTTTACATGTTTATTTGCATGATACTAGTACTAATTTACATTCTCATTTACTATACTTTTACAGTTGTTTCCTCATAGAGTAACAGTAATAAGCTTCCATTTATTATGGGCATTATACTTAATACATATAACAACACTACAAGGCAGATGTTATTCCCTTCTTACAGATGAGTAAAAACTTAGATTCAGAGTAGATTCAGAGACATTCACTGACTAGCCCAGTATTTCCCAGCTAATACATTTTTGGGACCAGGTTCAAAATCCAGGTCTTCTGACTCTTGGTTTGTATTTTTTACTGCACATGATTTTGGGTAGATACCATTTCTGTGAAGTTAGAATCCAAACACAAGTAGTGTAAAATTCAAATGAGAGCTCAGCCAAAGAAGTATATTTATTTAGTCTCCTATCTTTTAATGTAAATTACACCAGCAATTTCAAAATTGTGTTGCAGAGAATACCCAGGGCACTTTAATAGGAATGTAATTTTTTGTTCCAGATAATTTTCTTATGAGCCCTACATTGTCTTAGGCACTCAAGGCAAAAGGTAGAATGTAAAATGGAATTCATGTGTAACCCCCAAAGTTTGATTATTTTTAAAAAGGCCCAGGTTATTATTTTAAACAATGATCCAGTCTTTTTTTTTTTTTTTGGTTAAAATAGTCCAATATTTGCAGTTTCACATGATTTATCCTAGGAACTATTTTATCCATGTGACTACATATTAGATCTTGTCATTGCTTGCAAGGATTCTACTTTAATTTTTTTTCTATTTCTTATCTTCTACTTCTCCTTCTCTCCCATTCCCTTGTGTATGTATTCTTTGCCTTCATTGTCATTACCAGGTTTCCGATCTCTCCCATTTAAAACCTCTGCTCTTCCTCATCCTTTATTTCTAGTTGAATCCACTTGTCATTCCCTGTCATTGTCTGACCACATAGTAGATACCTAATAGGCTTCCTGGATTACTTAATATTTTTCTTTAGAGTAGCCTGCCAAAAGTGATTTCAAAAATGCTACCTTTTGTTTTGACCTTTCTCATCTTTTCTGGACTTACCTAGGAGGTAGTAACACAGCCATTAATCTCTCCATCCAAAATACATTGATTAAAAGTCCTGTGGTAGGCACTGTAACATTTTATACATATTAGTTTACTTATTCCTTACAATGATACTATGAGGTAATGAGTATTATATGATCTTCATTTTACAGGTGAAAAAACAGAAGCTCAGAAAGTTTAAGTACCAGGCCTAGTAAGTGGTGAAACTGGGATTTTAGTCTTAAGTTGTCTGACTTCCCAACCTCCACTCTTAAACACTATGCTGTACTAACAGATGTAGTCAGCACTGAATCAGGTTTCAGCCTTTTAGGAGCTTCAAGTCTAATAGAAAGAGACAGGCATGTAGGTAGCTAGCTGTGCAGGGTACAGTGGAACTCAAGAAGAATCAGTACTTTCTGGATAGATCAGAAACAGCTCTGTAGGGGAGATGAACACTTACATTGAATCTTGAAAGATGGGGTATAGTTACCAGACAGATGAGGGAAAGAAAATCATTCCAGATAGAAGTAGAGATGTGAACAAAGGCACAGAGGTGAAATAGCTCATGTGTTCAAGGAACACTTGTAGTTCAGTAGAGAGAGTGTAGAGAGCAAGGTGGAAGCCATGATAACTGTTAGCAGCTAACTTCAGAAGTCACCTTCTGTCATTTTTTGTAATATTCT
The DNA here is from genome assembly GCF_048773025.1 of Camelus bactrianus. Taxonomy (NCBI): domain Eukaryota; kingdom Metazoa; phylum Chordata; class Mammalia; order Artiodactyla; family Camelidae; genus Camelus; species Camelus bactrianus. Next base: position 15,091,124 of record NC_133571.1, read on the forward strand.
TTCAGTCACACAGATCAGCTCTATTCAGTGTGGGAGGGAACTATACAGAGCATGAATTCCAGGAGGCAGAATTTACAGGGGATTAATTTAAAGGCTGCCCACCACAGAAACCTGGGAAACATCCAGATGCAAGTATCTGATAGGAGACTAGATGTAAAAGAGTCAGGGCTTGGCTGCTGATGCTGTGTTTGTGATGGTAGTTGAAGTACTTTGAACAGATGAGTTCGACAAGAATGAGATGCTCCGGAAGGATGACTCATGTGGTATCCTGGTCACATGTTTGGGGGAGGAGAGAAGTACTCTCAAAGGTTGCTGAGAATGAAAGTTACAGAGAATCAAAGGAACGGTTACAGAGGAGTAGGAGGAGTACCAAGAGAGTACATTGTAAAGAAGCCTTCATGAAGGGGTAAAGGTTGAAAATAGAGTGTAACTAACATTGCCAAATGATACAGATGAGTCAAGTAAGAATCATTCTTCCAAAAATTATTGAATATGCTGGGAACCAGAGAAAGATACATAAATGAATAAGACTAAGTCTCTAATAACACATAATACAGTCTGAGAAGACATGGTTAGGGAGGATTTCTTAGAAGAAGATAATACCTTAGTGTAGAGTCTCTTTAAAAGGTAAGGAGTTGAGTTGGGTGTTTAGGTATAGAGTGAGTGTGTGTGTGTGTGTGTGTGTGTGTGTGTGTGTGTGTGTGATGTGGTGTGGCCTGTGGAGTTGGTGGTAATATGGATAATGGAATAGACATTTTAGGCAGAAAGTATGGTTGGTTAGGTGTGAGATATTGCTAGAATATGAAGTGTGTGATGAGGGAAAGTGGTGAGAAAAGAGACTAGAAGAATAATTAGCATGGTTGTAAATGCATGTTAAGGAACTTGCCTTTGTCTTGTAGGCTTAAATTATTTGGATACCACCTTAATGATTTGCCATAGTCTTATAATCCCTCATCTATCAATTACTTTATCTTCTTTATCATTAACATTTTAAAATTGAAAATCCATTTCCAAAGGAAATTTTATTTCATTATTACAAACAGAAAACCAGTATTTTTGCCACATACAGAAGGCAACAGTAGAAAAAAATTACAAACTATTATTAATTAAAAAAAAATAAAAAATGAAACACAGTAATGCATCTTTTGTTTACAGAAATGTCTGCCTGAAAATAAGTTCCTCAGTGAGAGACTGTTTCTAGTAAGCAGTAAAGAGATATTTGTTTGGACATTGCTTGGTATATAACTAAGATGAGATTTAAGGCCATTGGGACAGTTTCATTTTAAAATTTTGATGTTAACAAGTACCAGGAATCCTAACTCTTAAGTACTTGTGGTTGGGAAGATCAGAAAATAGTTCATGGTCAGCTTTGGTCTACAGTTAAATACTAATAAAAAATTAAGCCTTTTATTCAAAGAAAATATCTAAAGTAATCTTTAGAATCTATTCTGAGCATGTCAAGCTATTGACGTTCATGAAGTGGGAAAGGGGTTCTTCATATACTCTGTGCTGCCATCCACTTTGGGAAATTCTTGTGAAAAATGACCAGATCTTTCATGCATCATTTAGAATATTCAAAGTACTTTTAGTGGTTTTTCAGAGACTTCCTTAAGTAGTCTTTTCAGAGAGGAACAAGAATCCAACTCACTTATATATCTCATGGTTCTAGTTTTGCAGTTATCTTGTTCAGTTTGCTTTGTACATGGAATGCTTACATTTGTCAGGGTAAATTTAAGTTGTTCACATGAGCAGATATATTTGTCAAGATGTGCTTATTTGCAAAACTTGTCTCAGTCATGCATATGATCTCACAAATGGAAGATTTCTTCCAGAAATATTTGAAATTCTTCCTGCAACTCAAATGGATGTGTGAAGACTTTTCCATTATTTATGCCAAACTCTGTAATGTAGTTCCAGTTTTGAAGTTAAGATGGGGAATACTTTTGTAAGATTTTTACTGAATGTTTTTGAGTTGTAATGGCTGACAAAAAACATACAAATAACAGTGTTAGAGATGCTGCAGAAGTGCTAAGAAAGAGTATCATTCTTGATGTTAAGATAAGTTTTGGAGTGTCTTAAAGTGGCCAATTACACTTAAGGAACTGTTGGAGGAAACACGTGGTAAAGAGGGGTGGTCATTTAGAAATTCACAAAGTCCTATAATCAAGGGAAGCTAAACATTATCAGGTCTATGAAAGATGTGACCAATATATTTAAGAAGAAGAGAGGGGAGAAGCAGTAGTTGAAATCTCTTAGTTGGTCTCAATTTTATGGATTTGCTCTGTTTCCTCTGTAGAGCATGACTTTTACCCACAGTGGGTTAGATGGTTGCATCCAAAAGGCTACTCTGTAAGTATGTCTGAACATTTTTGCTCCTTCCAGTTGAGCTTTATAATCCAATCCCTGTTGTACTTGTATTGGAATTAGATAGTTTAGTTAAATATTACGAAAACTGATGAAATATGAGCATAAAAAGAAAGTTATTTCTATGAAAACTGAGTTGTATGTGCTTTGGAAATACAAATAGAGACTTGTCATGAAAGAAACTGCTGTCAAATTAGAGGTGGGTGAAAAATAACTATTAGCTTTTGGGAAAAAAAAGGGTCCAGGGAGTATCTTTAGCTTCTTTGTCCACTGTTAAGGAAACTGAAACAGGAAATAAATCATAGCTGATGTATTTTAGCATGGTTTATAAAAGAAAGATAACAGGGTGTTCCAGCACATTCTTACTTAAAGGAAAGGCCTTGATCCTAAATTTAAAAATTGGCAAATAAATGTACACGTATTTTTAAATTGAAATGAAGTTTAAGGTATATATGAGTGTTTATGAGTTTTTTTTTTTTAAAAACAGTTCCTAACTATAACTGCTCTTTTCCATTAAGTGACCAATCACTGGTACCAATGAATTGACTAAGACAGTTTTTACTGTATGGCCAAAGGCATATGATAACTTTAGGAGATTTGAAGAGAAGGAGACGTGAAATGCCTCTTTTTCAAGGCTGTTACAGTAACCATGTTACAGATGTGCTAATTGTTAGTGTTCCTATTTCCCAAGAATGCTTTACTTGCATTTCATTTTAAATTTTAAAAAATTTTATAATAGTTCGTATATTTTGTCTACTGTTGCTTCCTATTTGTGGCAATAATATTGGTTTTTAAAATTTATAATAGTAAATGTGAATATGACAGTTATGATGGTTAATACAACTTTTGTGATTAATCCTCTCTGCTTTCACGATGCTGTGGGAAAAAGATAAATATGATCTGGCTATTAGTGGGTATATTTCCTCATTTGTAACAAGCCAATTTTATATAATTTGCCATTAAATTTATAAAAAACTATTATTAACATGGGTTTCATGACAATACTGGGAACAGTATCTCTACAACAGTTTCATAACAAGTTAAAAGCAATTTTTAAAATGTCTTTTCTAAGGACCTTTAATAAAAAACTGAAGAGATAACATAAAGCATACTCATTAAAACTGATTCTTTGGGCAGATTAAGATACTATCACTCATATTTTATAGTCTAATTTATAAGGGACTAATGGATTGTAATCTAGAGAAGTGGTACTTTAAAAACATTTTTGAGTTACCTTCATACTTTTGAATATTGGAATTTTTGATGGCATGTTACAAGCCACTAAAACTGAAGAGAACACTAGATTAATAGTAGAAACTATAAGGTAACCACTACTACAGTAAAAATACCTTATCAATTTCAAGAGCCCACCGCTATCTCATTATTTAACTAGTCACTATTAGCATTGCACTTTGGGTGCAACTGTTTATTGCTCTGATAATGTTATCTTTTGTATTCAGTTCTTGTATGTCCTAATAGATAATATTGTCTTTAACATTGGCTTGATACTATTTAATGCCTTTGAATTATAGTCATTTGTGCTTCACTGCACTACACACTGTCATATAATAGGCCAGTACAGAGTTCTTTCTGGCAGACCATTCTCCCAGTCTGTTATTAATTTGCTGTGCAGGGTTGGATCTGCTCTCAAACGTTATCTTGATTTTCTCTAGGCAAGTGAGCGATAGCGTATAAGAATACTTTCTTGGTTAACTCCTTGCATTTGAAAGATTTATTTATGGAAAACTGAAGTTCATTTAGGAGATAAGAAAGGTGCTCATTTTTGTGGGATTTTCCTACACAAAATTTTCTAACTTTTTGTAGAAATAGGCAGGATCTGCGATCAACGGTCTGGTTTCAAATCTTGTTTCTACCATTTTCTGGCTGAATGACCTTGAGAAAGTTACTTAGTCTCTTTAACTTAGCTTTTGTCTCTTTACCCTTTATATCTACCATAATACCTAGTTCAACGGATTTTGAACAATAGTTTTTTTTTTTATTATTTAATTATAGCTGGTTGATAGTTTTTTGTTTAAGGGTGATTTAGCTGAGATGCCTACCTCCAGAATTAAAAATAAATGCAGACACAAAAGGCTGTTCAGGATGAATCTAGTCTCAACATAATTTTTTTCTCAGAAGTAGTTTTTTAAAAAGTAAGTATAAATAAAGTACACGTTTACATAATTTTGTTATGTAGGATTTCAGACATACATTCAAATTAGAATAGCATAATGAATCTTCATATACCTGCTACCGACTTCAATAATAAAAATATAGTTTAGATTAATCTATTCAACCATAGGAGGTATAAAGTGACATATTTCCTCCTTTCTCTCACTTGCTTAATCTAATTTTCCAGGGGTAGCCATCATTGTTTCTTCCTACAAGTGAAATTACCCTATGTATACGTTTTGTAGCTTGAATTTTTTATCTGGCAGTATACTTAAAAATGTTTTATTTCTCTGTGAGTGCCTGTGCCCTGTGACTGTACCATATTCTATTGTGTAGCTGTATGATAATTTATTTAACCGGTAGAATAAGGATGGGTGGTAGGATTTTAGGTGATTTTTTTTCCCTTCTGTTTCTTTCCCATTATTCTTTTCAGTGAATACCTATTTTTTGATAATGATTGAAATAAAAAACTTATTTTGAGAACAGAATTAAAATGTGAAAAGTGTGTCTTTATGGCTAACCATAGTTAAATGTCTTTCCTTTGTTGTGCTTCCTTTAATATAATCTAGCGGCTCCCATTTACCAGCTCCTTACCCCTGCTCGGTGCCTCCTGTGACCTCCTATGATCATTTCAGAATGTACCCATTGTTTAATGTAGGAGAGATGGTATGGCTTTTAGATATGCTTTTTCTCATAAAAATGAATTGCATAGTTAGAACTTCTTTTTTAATGTCTCTAGCAATGCAGCAAGTTAGCCATTGCTGGGATATTTTATTCTTGGGAGGAGGAGAAACATTCACTCCTTTTGATTTAATTACCTTTGAAGAGTAGGGAGGTACGCCTGGAGATTAAGTTGGATTGTTGTGTATAGCTAAATATGCATGTGAACGTTATGATACTTGATGAAAACAGCTTCTTTGAGCTACTGAACATCTCTAGCTGATTTTTCTGCTCAGCTCCATCCACAGGTTTATAAAGCTAGGGGCCAATTTCTTGAATTAAATTTCTTAATTCAGGAATACAGCATATACAATTTTGTAGAAATTACCTTTCAATATGCAAAATTAACCTTGTGAATTTTGGAGTAACAATCTCAGTCCCCTTATAGTTGCTGACTTAGAAAAAATATGTTTTAAACACATTTGTATGAATAGTGAAGAATTTATATTATGGTTCTAGCAAAAACTATGCTTTGATAAATAACTGATACATTGAATTATGCAGATTAGTGATTTAAATCACTAACATAGCTCTATTAAGTTAAATTTATGGTGGAGAATTCAGATATTCCCAACTTTGAAGTTTCAAAAATGTTGTATATCCACCCTCAGTCTTGAAGGGCACACTAATAATTTGCTTTCATCCAACCAAATCTTGTTCAGACTTGTAAAAGAAATGAAAGAGACTGATATTTCATGCTAGTTTCCCAATGAAGATTAAGAATAAGAAGGTAAATGACTTAAAGAGCTAAGAGAGAATAGTTATTTAAACTCAAATAAGCATGCTCAAAATGACTCTCTCCATTTTTGCCCTTCTCCCATAGTTAGCCACTGTATTTCTCAGATTTTAAGCAAAGTTAGTCTTCTCATCGTGGAAACTGTGAACATTCATTAACAAGTGGTTTTACTTTGAAATTTATACAGCAAACACCAAAGAGTGAATTGTTGCTCTAATCCATGGGAGTCTTGAGATTGACGTCAAAACACAGTACAGCTGTATAAGCAGTGGGAAGAATATTTTTAACATCCCTGTTAGATCATCTTTTGACCTTTCTTTTTATGGTTTCTTTTCTTTCACTAAATAGTTTTTTTTTTTTTAGGTCTTTATAGTATAATTTTCTACCAAATCTGTTATGATGTTCTTTAAATTAGCACTTGTTCAGTCCTTTTCTTGATTACTCCCCCCTGGTATCTTTCCCTTTCCTGTAGTGTTCTAATTTTTTCTGATGAGAAGGACTTTTTTATTTGGTAATGGAGGGACAGGAGAGGTTTCTTTTTTTAAGAGTTAATTTTTTAGAATAGGGTTAGATTTATAGAAAAATTGAAAAGCCTAGCACAGAAAGGAACATGTACTATACTTGTACTCAGATTTGCCTATTATTAACATATTACATTAGTATGGTACCTTTGTTACAATTAATGAATGAGTTTTAATACATTATTACTAACTAAAGCTCAGAGTTTATTCTGGTTGCCTGTTGTCCTTTTTCAGATCCAGTATCATACCATACCACATTACGTTTAGTTGCCCTGTCTCCTTGGGCTCCTTTTGGTTGTGACAATTTCTCAAACTGGCAGTCTTTTAGACTCACCTTGTTTTGATGATCTTGACAGTTTTGAGGAGTACTGGTCAGGCATTTTATAATATTTCCCTACACTGGAATTTATCACAACTAGACTGGAGTTATAGTTTATTGGGAGGAAGATCACAGAGATACAGTGCCATTTTCATCACATCATATCAAGTTTACATACCATCAACACATTTTATGACTTGACGATGACCTGGATCACTGGGTCAGAGTAGTGTTTGTCAGTTTTCTCCATTGTAGAGTGTTAGAACCTTGTGGTAAGAATATTCTAGTTAGGTGAATTTCTCTTACAATTGCTTGGGCTTCAGGTATTGAAGTAAGTCATCATATTGATATAGTGCTCATTGAAATGTTAAATATTTTTACAAATAATATATTCAGAGATAATTACATTTTTAAAATGTTCAGCCTTTTAAGTTTTATTTTTGAAATGAAGGTTTATTTTCCTGTGGAATTCTAAAGAGTTTATCTAAAGCAATAATTTAGGTTTTCATACTTTAGGTAGGAAGTTAGGGAAGTTAGTTGATTTATCAGCTATTTAAATTCTGGACTTAACTCTCTTTATCTTTTAAAAAATAAACTTATTTTGAGATACAGTTTACATATAATAAAGTACACTCATTTCAGGTGTGTATTTTGATGAGCTTTGGCAAGTATCTACAATTTTTAACTAACACTGTAGTTTTAACTAACACTATAATTAAGATATAGAACATTTCTATTATACCCAAAAGTTCTCTCATGCATCTTTTCATTTAGTCTCCTGCACTTGTTCATCTGCTTTCTGTCACAAGAGTTTTGTCTTTTCTAGAACTTCATGTAAATGAAATCAAACACTGTGTAATCTTTGTGTGTGTGTCTTATCTAATGCTTTTTCTGATTCATCCAAGTTGTTGCATATTTTAGTAGTTTGCTCCCCTTTTTTGGTGCCATATAGTACTGTGTGAATAGTTTCTTTATCCATGTATCTGTTGATGGACATTTGTATCACTTCCAGTTGTGGCTATTTCAAATAAATCTGAACATTTACATATGAGTTTTCTGTGATACACATTTTCATTTCTTTTTGGTAAAAGCCTTGAAGTAGGTTTGCTAAGTTGTGTGATATGTGTATGTTGAACTTTACAAGAAACTGCCAAATGTTTTTCCAAAGTGACTAGCATTTTATACTGTCAACAGTAAGATAGATTTTTCGCATCCTCCACATTCTCATCAACACTTGGTATTATCAGTCTTTTCGATTTTGGTCATTTTCATGGGTGTGAATGGCCATTTCATTGTATTTTTTAAATTTACATTTCTCTTATGGTCAGTGATATTAAGGACTTTTCATGTGCTTTTTGCCGTTTGTTTTCTTTTGTGACACGTCTCTTCAAATCTTTAAAAAATTGGCTTGTCTAAAAAAAAATTGGCTTATCTTATTATTGAGATATAAGTTATGAGCCTTATCAGACATGTTTTTGGAAAATTTTCCTCCCAGTTTCTGGCTTGTCGTTTATTTCCTTCACAGTGTCTTTCAAAGAACAGAAGTTTTTAATTTTGATGAAGTTCAGTTTATTGACTCTATATGTTTTTGCTTCCTGGGTCCTATCTGAAAAACCTTAACCTAACCAAAGGTCATGAGAGTTTTCCCCTAATTTTTTCTAGAAGTTTTATAGTTTAACTCATATTATTTAGGCTTATGATACATATCAAGTTAACATTTATATATGGTGTGAGGTAAGGATTGAGGTTTGTTTGTGTGTATGTTTGTTTCAGCATATGTTCCAGTGCTATTTTTAGAAAGGACTATTCTCTCATAGAATTACCTTGGCATCTGTGCTAAAAACTTAGTCACCATCTTTGCATGGGTCTATTTATGCTCTCTCTGTTATATTCTTTTGATCAATATGCCTGTTCTTATGTCTTGATTGTTTTAGCTTTATCTTAAATATTGAAATATGATAGTGTGGGGAAAAAAAAAAAAGAAAGAAGTAAGATAGTGTAGGTCTTCTACCTTTGTTGTTTTCCTAAAAATTCTTTTGACTCTTCAAGGTCCTTTGTATTTTCATGTGAATTTTAGAATCAGCAAGTCAGTGTCTATTTTTTAATAGACACTGTGATTTTGAGTATGATTTTGTTGAATCTAGTTCAGGTTGGGGAGAAACAATATTTTATTCTGATCCATATATTCTCACTCTCTACTTACTTAAATCTTTAATTTTTCTCAAAAAATTCTATAATTTTCAGTATACAGATTTTGCACATAGTTTAACTTCATCTGTATTATTTCATGTGTTTTGAGGTTATTTTAAATGCTATTTAAAATTTAATTTTTGATTTGTTGCTAGTAATAGAAACATAATTGCTTTTTGTATATTGATCTTTTGTACTGTTTGCTTGCTAGACTTAATAGTTCTATTAGTTTTTAAAAGTAAATTCCTTTAGATTCTTTACATAGATGATCATCTTTCATTATAGAAGATTGTACTTCTTTCTTTTCAGTCTGTGAATCTTTTGTACATTTATTTTTATTGTCTTATTTCTCTGACTAGCATGTTAAGTAAGAATTGTGAGAATAGACATGTAGACATCCTTGCTTTGTTCTTGGTCTTAGGGGGAAGACATTCAATCTGTTACCATTAAGTATGATGTTATGTTTTTATTTTTTTTATAGATGCCCCTTGTCAGTTTGGGGAAGTTATTTCTATCTTAGTTTACAAGAAATTTTATTATTAATGGGTATTGGATTTTGGAAAATGCAGTTTCTGTATTAATTGAGATGATCATACATTTTGTTTTTCACGACCTTAACAGCCTTTAGTACTGGCTGAGTATTTTTTAGAGTACCCTCCAGTCTGGGTTCACTGCTGTTTCTCATTATTAGGGTTTTGCATTTGTGGAAAGAATACTACCAAGGTAAGTTGCTCTTTTGATTTCATCATATCAGGGGTATATGATGCCTACAGGACATGTATATAGCATCACTGATGGGATTAACTTTGATTACTTGGCTAAAATGGTGTTTGCCAAATTTCTCCACCTTAAAGTTATTCTTTTCCTCTTTCCATATACTGTTCTTTTGAAGCAAGTCACTTAAGTTCAGTCCACACTTGAGGGAGAAGGAAGTATCTACATACCTGATTTGGAATTTTTCTGCAAGGAAAATTTGTGTTTTCCCTCCTTTATTTATTTATTTACATATATCAATGTGGATTAATATATATTTATTTTACATTTTGAGTTCTAATCCTGTACTGTGCTTTCATTTTGTTGCTTATATTGTTCCAACTTTGACCTTGGCATTTGCCCCATACTTTTATTTTTTGAGTGCTTCCTTATCACACTGTAAGATACTCAGGCTCATTTTGTATTTTCTTTGCCCTAGCTGTAGAATCAGCCATTTTCCCAAGGATATGATTCCTTTTATTGGGGAATGATTTTTAGAAGCCAAACTGTGGGCACTGGGTGTGCTTATTGTTGTGGTGGTACCATTGTTTTTAGGCCCTCTCAAGGTACAGAACTGCTAATATATGTATGTGTACTAACTCATGTATACATACATATCTTTACTGCATCTATATTAAGTTAAACACGAGTTTATACTGATCTTTCAGACTGTAATCCAGTACCACATAATTCACTCTATTCTTCCTTTCTTGTTTATGTGTGACTTCCCTATCTGACAGAAACCTGGCTCTGACCATCCATTATCCATTTAATTATTTGTTCTACTCCAGTATACATGAAAAGCAATTTCAGAACTGTTAATCCATATACGCATGAGAAACAAAATTTCCAATTAGAATACAGTATTCATTTTTGTCATTAGCTAACAATTTCTAGCCAAAACGTTGTTTTCCAAAGTTAGTTAGGTCAGCTCTGTTTCCCCCCACCCCTTCTGTGCAGGTATGTCATAATTTGTAATGCAGTTAGATTCATTTGTCACAGTCCACATTTCATCTTGGAATCTTCCAACTATCTGATTGACAGTTTTTGTTGTTTGGTCAGCATTCATTGAAGTTCAGTCTTCCTAATGTGTGGTTCTTTGGGTTCTAACAAAAGAGTTGAGTCGTGTATCCACTACCCTAGTATCATGCAGAACCTGCACTCTAAATGTTCCTTTGTGCGTCCCCTTTGTAGTCAAACACTCTCCCCTAATCCCTGGTAACCTCTAATCTGTTTTTTATCTAATCTGGTTTTAATTTTTGCATTTTCTGGAGTGTCATATGAATGGAATGATAAGAAAATCTTTGAATTTTGCATCTGACTTCTTGAATATAGTAAAATGCATTTAAGATTTATCTATATTGTTATATGAGTTAATAGTTCATTTATAAATTGTTAAACAGTATTGTATGCATGAATCGTAGTTTGTTTAACCGTTCCTCCATTGAAGGACATGTTGGTTACTTCCAACTTTTAGTAATTATGAGCAAAGCTGCTATAAATATCAATCGACAGGTTTTTGTGTGAACATAAATTTTCACATCACTTGGGTAAACATCTAAGAGTGATTTCTGGGTTATATGGTTGCATGGTAAATCATATCACTACTTCTTTATTAAGTACCTATAATCCATAAATTCAATAAATTTGTTCTTTTATATTGCCCAAAGGGAAAGCATTAAAATCAGTCCCTAGTTTAGAAAATCTGTAAAATCTACTTATCTATCCTTTGCTTCTTCTTCTTTTATTTCTTTATTTTTTACAAACTGCATTTGCCAAGATGTGCTTTCTTAGAAGATGATTCTTCATAGATCACTAATTGTGGTGCCTGGGCTATAGCTTATGTGAATGAAATGATTTAACTTAAATCTTTAACTTAAATGTTATAACTTAAAATTAGATATATCCAAATGTTTTAGGCAATGTGTTCTGTAAAACAAAGAATATGTTTTTCATTCATTACTAATATATTGATCCTAGAAATTATGTCTGTGCAACTTGTCAAGTTGGGTTGATGCTTTAGAAAAGGAAAGTAGAGGCTAATGAGTCCTCTTAGTGTGGCAGTGCATTTGTTAGAGAGCAGTGTTTGAGGAAAATTTCTGTTTTAGGAAAATTACATGGCTTTTAGGGACTAGATTGAATGAGTGTGTCTCTTGTCCCTCCCTCATTCTGGTGCAAGTGGCAGGGTTGCTAGTTAACAGAGTGCCAGACATCATAATGCCTGGGGCATAGTTAGAGACCAGCGAAGATTTACAATAATCAAACACAGATAGAGTAGCATGAAGAAATGTCCGTCCTCCCAGCCTTGCTTACACGCATAGTTAGACTTACTGGGGCAGAAAATATTTTTCCTCCTCCCATTTTTCATCTGTTACTCTTTCCACCCCTACCTCCTGTTACAGATTATCCCTGAAGGGGGAGGGGTCACACTGCCAACAAAAGGAGACTTTTTGGTTAATCCTAACTTATTTGGTTTCCTTGGCTTTAGGGAGCAGTGGCAACAAAATTTTAAGGTATTTTGAGTAACTCCATTTTTGATGGAGACATTATATGTTTTCCTAAAAATCATACTTTATTCAGGAAATTCTGAAGAAAATTAAATTTTTGTGGCTCTATAATTGGATCTTTTACAAGTACTTTTAATTTATGGGAGCTACTTGGCCTACTCCCTTAAAATATTCCCAGCTACATCTTTGCTTTCTTTATCATTTATGTAATTTTACAGTATAATCTTATAGAGCAGTGTGTGTGGATGCTGTTCGTTGCGTTTCCATTAGCAGCACAGCGTTGGGCTTCAGTTGATGATGGTGGATGATTGGGGGTGGAGAAGAGGTGGGGTTTCTTCATATCATCCCTCTTGTGGTCAGTAAAATCATCCGACAAATGCCTTTCCAAGGAAGTCGAGTGTATATATAAAGGAAAAGCCTAGCAATGCTAAGGGAGTGGTGTTTTGGTGAGGATTTCATTCTCCTCTACTCCATGGAAACGAGCCTTTTGAGCTTTTTACTTGTCTGCTGATCTGTCCGGTGATCCAGGTAATCTATAGCAGTCTTTTGTTTTCTCGATGGTGTATGAAATGTAGCAAAATGGTAGAAAAATAGCTTCAGTGAAAGGGATGTAGCTATAGCAGAGGAATAAAACAAAAAAGGAAAGGGGTATTTTTGCATTGTTCATTATTCTTAAAATAGCTTTTGAGTTTTTTTCATGTTTTAAAATGACTGTTTTGACCTAAAGGAAGAAAATTCTTAGTTTTGAAAGCCTGTGCTTTAATTGCTTAGCTTGAGAACAAAGGTTTTAACATCTAGCATTGCAGGGATATTCTTATTCAAAAGCGCAAGGAGCAGCATCCTTCTTTTACCTTTTTAGAACTGAATTGACATAACTTCTCTTGGATCTTAGCTATCGACTGTGATTTATTGTTCTATAAATTGTGATTTAATTATCTGAAGCTTCAGGATGATTGTTTCCCTTCGATACCTAAGAGACCTTAGATGGGGCATCGGGGGGAGCAGGGATTAATCCTATAGTAGGGGAAGGGAATGTTTTTACAGAGTCATCTTCATGATTGTTTTTTCATTCGAAGCTAAATTGAAATATGCAATCATTTGGAAATGGTGATATCCATGACACTAAACACTCATCAATTTGAATTATTTTATCCTTTGTTCATTATGTGGTGTTTTTGTTCTTGTCAGCTAAATGTTGGTTATAAATATGAAGAAGCTGTCAGATTACTAAGTGATGACATTGGAATTGCATTCTTTTTTCATTTTTTTTTTAATTCATATCTGTGAATCCAGGAGCAGAGGCATGAATGTGAAAAGTAGATGTGGTATAAAATGCTGCAGGCTTTTTTGTTTTCTCCTGAAGATGTTTTTCACGGTGGAAGTTATTTTCCTGTAAACAGAAAGACCCAGGACCATAGTTCATGATATTCAAAAAGTGTATAGTGCTTCTCTGTTTGGAAAAGATAGACCAAAAACATTTTAAAGCATACTCTGAAGCTTTCAGTTAATTTGATTATCTCCATCATAATGATAGGTATCATACTATTCGCTGCATTTTGAAAGCTGTTTGATCCCTCAGAATATTAACAAATTAACAAATGCTTATTGAGTGTTTACATTATATTCAGTACTTTAGATTATAAACAAGGTTTATAGTCTAGTAGAGAGTGTAAAACACTTATCCATATGGTGTACTATTTTTTGTGCTAGATATACAAGTATTGGTTACATGCTTATGTACTGACATGTAGGTATGTTACATAAAGTACCGCATTTAATCCTCAAAACAACCAAGTCACAAAATTATCACTGTCCTTCTTCTATAGATGAGGAAATGTATATTTTGAGAGGTAAAAGTAGTTCATATAAGTAACAAAATCATAAAGTGATGACACCCAGGCCAAACTCCAAAACTCTTTCTCCTATTTCCAAATGAGCAGATTAGAAAATTTTACCACAGTTTTTTGACACAACGAAGAGTGATGCCAGGAGAGTGAACAAGAGGTAGGGATCCCAGTCTCTACCAAGAACTGAGTGATTGGGTAAATCATTTAGTATCATATCTGTAAAGTGTAGAGGTTGGACTAGGTCACCTAAAGTTCTGTTCTAACATTATATAATTCTGTTCAGTGTAAGAGGTTTTCATGTATGACTTATGGAAACAAATCTCATTACTTTGAAGTTTTTGTTAAAAAATATATTTAGTTTCCATTCCTGATCCTTTATAACCTGTTCTACTTTTTCTTCAGGGGAATATCTATAATTCATATCACTTTCTAAATGTATACTGTAACATTACAGTATACATTTATTTATTAAGGTAGTATTGTCTGTTGTCTCCCTCTTCCCTTTCCCCCAAATATATTGTAAGGACCTACACTAGTGCCTGATTACATAGTATGCAGTTATAAATTCATTCACTACTGATCGAGTGAATGAATGTATAATAGACTTATATAGTACGTTGGTAAGATATATAAGTAACTTCATACTTTTTAATACCAGCAGATTCTTTTGGGGCTAACATTATTCATTTCACTACTACAGTGACCCTTTAAGGAACTAGTTAGTGTAAGAATTTTGAAAAGAAGAAAACCTACAAAATAATTGAGTTTAGGCAAGTAAACTTAAGTTTGCTGTAATTTCCCCATACAAAATAATTGATAGTATAGAACTCAATAACCAGAGGTTTACCCAATATGCTATTTTAAAATAGTAAGGCATTATTAGATGCTTCCACATATGCAAAGAAAAACACAGTAGCCAAGTTCTTTTTTGGCTTATCTGTTAATTTGTGTATACTTTCAAATGTTATTAATTTACAATGGGTAGAAAATATTCATACCATTGAGTCTTTTACTTAAAAAATATTATATGAAATATGACATGTTTACTGGGAGTTTTTGGTTCGTTTGACTGTTAGCCTTTTTGAGATCTTAATAGCTTTACTGAGGTATAATTGATGTATAATAAAAGGCATATGTTTAAAGTATAAGATTTGATAGGTTTTGATGTATGTGTACAACTGGGGAACTGTCCACCACAATCAAGATAAGAGACACATTTATCACCCCCAGAGTTTCTTCATACCTTTTGTAATTCTCCCCTCCCAACCCTTCCCACCCATCACCAGGTACCATTATTGATTAGTTTGCATTTTCTTGCTTTTTGTCATTATAGATTAGTTGCATTTTCTTGAATTTTATGGAATTGGAATTTTACAATACATGCTCTTTTTTGTTTGGTTTCTTTCATTCTGCATAATTACTTTAACATTTGTCCATGTTGTAGTGTGTGTCAATAATTCACACACACTTTTATTGCTGAATAATCCATTGTATGTGTATACCACAGTTTGTTTACCCATTTGTCCATTGATGGACATTTGAGTCATTTCAGGTTTTGGATTATTAAGAATAAATTTGCTTTGGACTTAAAAGTATCTGTATGGACATATGTTTTCATTTCATCTAGGTGTAGAATGGCTGAATCATGTGGTAGGAGTGTATTTAACTCTTTCAGAAACTACCAAGCTGTTTTCTGAAGTGGTTTTACTATATTACATTTCCTACCAGCAGTGTTCCAGTTGCTCCAAAGCCTCAGCAATACCTGGTATTGTCAGTCTTTTTAATTTCGCCATTGTAGTGGGTCTGTATCATTATAGTTTTTAATTCACATTTAATCTCATGATCAGTGGTGTTGGGTATCTCTTTGTGTTATTTACCATCCATGTGTCTTCTTTCATGAATTATCTATTTAAATCTTGTTTTTAATTATACTTTTTAAAAATATTGAGTTATAAGAGTTCAGTATATATTCTGGGTATGAGTACATTATTAGATATATTATTTGGAAATATTTTGTCCCAGTCTGTGACTTGCTTTTCATTTGCTTACTATTCTCTCTCTCTCAAAAAAAAAATTAAGATACAGTTTACATTTCAAAGATCAGAAGTTTTTAACTTTGAATCTCAATCTGTCATTTTTTTTTAATGGTTTGTGCTTTTGGTATATCTAAGAAATATTTACCTAAGCAATATTTTTCCTATATTTGCTTTTAGAAGTTTTATAGTTGTAAGTTTACTCTTAGGTCTATGATTCATTGTGAGGTAATTTTAATATGGTGTTGAGGTATAGATTGAAGTATGTATTTTGCATATGAATATCCAAATATTGCAGCACTATTTCTTAAAAAGACTATCTTTTCTCCACTTAATTCCCTTTGAACCTTTGTTGAAAATCAGTTGTCCATATATATTGGACATATATGAGTTGTGTGTTGTGGTGGTTTTTTTTTTATCTATTTATCTATCTTGACTCCAATACCACATTGTCTTGACTACTGTAGTTTTATATTAAGTCTTGAAATCAAATAGAGTTAGCCTTCCAGCTGTGTTCTTCTTTTTCAAAGTTGTTGGCTTGTTTAGACCCTTTGTGTTTCTGTATGAACATTAGAATCATTTTGTCAATACCTGAACAAAAGCCTGTTGGGAATTTAATTGGTATTCCATTAAGTCTGTAGATCTTGTTGAATCAATATTGTTACAATGACATCTTAACAATATTGAGTTTTCCAATTCATGAACATGATATATCACTCTATTTATTTAGGTCTTAACTTTTCTCAGCCATGTTTTCTAGTTTTCCATTTGTACATCTTTTGTCATACTTTACTCTAGTTAATATTTTAATTCTATCTTAAATGGTATTGTCTTTTCAGTTTTAATTTCTGATTGTTCATTGCTAATACAATATACAGATACACAATTGATTATTGATTTTGAATCCTACAATAGCTAAACTTACTAATTATTACTAGTAGCTTTTTTTTGTTGATTTCATAGTTTTCTACATAGATCATGATACGATCTGTGAGTAAAGACAGTTTTACCTCTTTTTTTCCAATTTAGATACCTTTGATCTATTTTTCTTGCCTTACTGCGCTGCCTAGAACAGTACGGTGTAGAGTGAAAGTGGTGAGAGGAGACGTCCCTGTCCTCTCCCTGATCCTAGGGGAAAGCATTCCATTTTTCACCATTAAGCATTAGCTCTAGGATTTGTTTTTTTTTTTTAATAGATGCCATTTATCAGGTTAGCCTTTTCATGAGTGCTTATTGCTATAAGAACCAGAAATGTAATTGGTAACGCTATTGCTCAAATGAAGTAAAAAGTTTTTAAAAGTAGAAAAGATCACATTTACAGTTTCTAAGAAGAGAAGCTTTCAGAATATTTTTCAGTATGATAATACTCTTTAAAACAGGTGAATTCTACCACTGTCAATATTCTGGCATTGCAAGGGAAGTCATAACTAAACATTTGTAGTATTTTTCTAGGTAATAATTGTGACATAAATTTGAATTAAAAAATATTATAAGAACATGGTGTGGAAGTAGAAACTATAGATATATAACATGAACTTTAAAATAATAAACTTTTTTTCCTTAAGTTTATAGACTTTTGGATTCCATAAAAGTCAGTAATAATGAGTAAAATCATTTTACTTCAGCAATACGCTTCAGATTTAGTTTAACCCTTACATTTTACAGATGATGTTAAGTGAATTTCTGGGGGAATCTCATCTACTTTCATGATTTCTACTCTCATGCTGATATCATCCAAATCTGAATTTCCAGATCAGTCTGTTCTCTGAACCTTAGACAGCCCTCGGCAGACATCTCTATGGTGACCTGCAGGTTCCCTGACAAACATAAAACTGCTTTTTTCCCAAGCCTGCTCTTGCAGTTCTTTCCGTGGTGAGTGGCACAATCAACTGTTTTGTTACCTAAGCCAAAATCTTTGGAGTTCCTTTCCCTCTTTTTTTTCCCCTAGATTTGCTGGAGCTTCAGTGCTTATTCACATAGTATTATTTGTGGTATTCATTCCCTTCTCTTCATTGCCTTTGGTACTGTATTCTTCATCATTTTTCAATCTATAATATTATTATTTTTTAGTTAGTTTTCCAGGTCTCAGTTTCATACCTTTTCTGCCTGTTCTTCATTGTTTGCAAGGCAATATTTCTAAAATACATATTGGATCATATTTCTGTCTGGTTTACAAGCTGTTGGTGTTCCTTTGCCCTTAGCAGTGGTTCTTTGAAGGAAGAATGTTATGGACCTCTTTTGAGACCCTCTCTAGAGAGTCTCACACTCCAAAATATTCAGTACCTATAGAAGCTGAAACCTGGGTTGAGAACCTTTTTATAGATCCAAGTTTAAGTTCCTCTGTATGGTGTATCAACCACCTTTGATCCGGCTGTTGTTTATCTCTCCATACATCGTTACCCTCTCCCTACCCAACCAACCCCCACGCTCTAGCCATACTGAGCTACTTGTCTTTTCTCCAGACACATCAGCACATGCTTCTTCCCTTGCTTAAACTTTCTCTACTTGATTCTTTTCTTTCGTTGAATTAATAATTCATTCAACAAGTATTTATTGAACATTTTGAGGGGCTGTGCCAGGTGCAGGTCTTCCTATGTGCTTATGAAGCTGTCTAATGATACAGTCTAACATTAAACACAAAACAATCAAATAATTATAAAATGAGGGAAATGGTATTTAAAAAAAGAGAGGACAGGGTAATTATGGGAGACAGTGACAGGAGGAGCTTAATTTAAATTGGGGAACAGAGGTCAGGAAGGGCCTTTCTGAAGTAGCAGCCTTTAAGCAGAGACCTAAAGTGTAGTCAGGAGTTAGGTTGGCCAGGAGAGTGTCCCAGACAGAGACAGCAGAATGCAGGATATCCTTTTTGGAGGGAAATATGCATGTGACACACTGAAGGAAGGCCCCTGTGGCCAGAGCATTGGGGAGTGAGCAGGAGAGTGGTAGAAGTTGGGATTAGAAAGGTAACAAGAGCTGTATTTTATATTTGGGCCTTGGATTTTTTTCCTAAATGCACTGGGAAGCTATTGAAAGATTAAGCAGGGGAGGGACATGGTAAGATTTGCATTTTGAAGTTATGTGGCTGCTATATAGGAAAATGAATTGGAAGATGTATGCAGGAGTAGAAGTGGCAAGACCTATTAAACTATTGCAATAGTCTGAGTTTGAGATAAGGTAGCTGGCTCTCCACTAGCAATGGTGAAAGTCAGAAATAGACAAATTTGAGATGTGTATTGAAGGTGAAATCAGTGGAAGGCACCGATGAGTGTTAACTCTGTGAAAATAGTGACTTATTTATTTTGTGTCATTAGCCTCTAGAGCAGTGCTTGGTATCCAGTTAATGCCCAATGAATACTGTTGGATGGATGGAGAGTTGGATGTATTGGATGTGGGGACTCAGGGAGAGGAAGGAATCATTAATGACTTCTAGATTTCTGACTAGATCAGCTGGGTGGATGGAGGTCTGTTTATTGAGATGGGGAGGCAGATTTTGAGAGGCAGAGTAAGAATTTCATTTTAAACTTTCTGATTTGAGATGCCAATGGGATATCTAAATGGATATGCCCAAGAGGCAGTTGGTTAGAGCCCAAAAGGTTGAGGAAGTCCATCCAACAATGTCTAATGCCCATTCTTTCTTTAGGCAAATGTTTACTGAGCACTTTCTCTAGGCCTAGCGCCCTCCTGGGATACAGCAGTGAACCAACCATCCTTAAATCATAGAGCTGGTAATCCTGCAGGTTAGGGGTGTGGTAGGTGATGGATCAACAAATAACTCCTTTTAAAAAATGAATTCTATGTGCAGAAATACCACATGGGGTATAGTGAAGGTACAGGATTAAGACAAATTCTCCACTGAGGAAACACTGGTCTTTTACTGGATGGGGTGGGGTAGCTTTTGTTACAGGTGTGTATTAATTTCTGTATGTCAATTGATTCACTCCTCACCCTCAATCCTTTTACCTTAGCTTCTACTTTCCTGAGTTCTTTATTTTGGTTCTTTTTTATTGGATGGATTTTGTCTTTAAGTAGCTTTTCCTCCTCTGCAAGAAGAGCTTATAGGTGCTTTATTTCCTTATTTCTCTAAAGATTCCTTCTATCTCTATTTTCAGTATGCATTAAAATTTTTAAAGGAAATTTTAGACATTGTATCATTTCTCACATTGGAGTCATATCTTCTGGCATATGGATTCTTATTGTGGAGAAATCTTGAGGCTAACTTAATCTTTCCCGTTTGTACATGACTTCATTCTTTTTTTGGTCTAGGTGCTCATATAGCTCTTTATATAAAAACCTTAAGTTTTCATAACTTTAGCAGTATATGTGTTAGTGTTGATTATTTTGTGTCTGTTTTTATAGTGTACATTGTAGCCTTCCTATCTTCAGATTCAAATTATTCTGTGTTTTTTGGATTTTTTTTTGTATATTTTTTAATATTCTTTTTGTTCCTGTAAAGCATAGTGATTAAGAACAAGGCTCTAGAACTGTAAGGTCTGGGTTCACAACTCAGCTTCTCCTCTTGTTATCTGACCTTGGGCAAGTTTGTTAATCCTTCTGTGCCTTAGTTTCTTCATCTGTAAAACTGGGATAATAGTATTTACTGAAGATTAAATGAGTTAATATATATAATGCAGTTACAGCAGTTACTGGCATATGTTACATGCACAGTAAATGTTAGCTATTATTATTAACTATTCCATTTTTCTGTTACCTACCGTTGTTTTCTGTTAGCGTTCAAAAGGCCTGTGTGGCTCACAGCAAAGTTCTTGAGGTCACAGGGTTCTCTGTGTTGTGTTTTGATGGCAGTTACTCTTTCTGTCATTACCACCACTTTACCTCCAGCACTATCCTAAACCTAGGAATGTGTCAGCATGTTTTTTTTTTATCCCCTTCAGTTTTATTTTCTTCTGCTGTTCTGGGTCTCTGCAGAGTTCCCTACTCCCTTGTTCTAGCCACACATCTGGATATTGCCTTCTTAATCAAAGGATAGTTAGATCTTCATTTCAGATCTGTGATTCTGATGGTTAGAGAAATCTGTTTCCTGTTCAGGTCTACCAAGACTTCCTTGATATGGATCCAGAATTTAATAGAGTCAGCAAGTATGTTTTGTAGGTTAGTGGTTGAAGATTATAATCATGTCCTTCTTTCATGGAAGATGGATTTTTCCCCCTCTGTTTTTGCTTTTAGTATTGAGGAAGCCTGGTAGAGTAAAATTGCTTTTGTTCTTTTCCATCTTTACCTGGAGTTTAATGCGTATTTATTGAAGGAATGAGTGGTTTGAACGTTGCCGCAAAGAAACACATTCAGGTGGAAACAGGTTTCTCTTTAGATAAATAGCTGGCAAATTGCCCTATGACAAGTAGATGTTAACTAAATTCACCACCAAACTTTGGGATTTGGAGACACAGATTCTGTAGGATTGGGAGTTCTTTTGTAACCCGTTTATACTGTCTTACATTTGCCTAGAACTAATAAAGGGTATGAATACTTTCCTAGCTGAATATTTTGTAGTCACATTGATCTAGTTTTCTGATTTTCATTCATGTGAAAGCTTTTAGTTAACTATAAAAAACTATACAAAGGGAAGATAATGTTTTGTTTGTAAGACAGTAGTTTAGTAGTTGAGAGCAAGGGCTCTGGTTAGACTGTGAGGATTTCAATCAAAAGCCCTCCATCTGCTAGTTATATAAGTTGTATAAGCTACTTAACCTTTTTGAACTTCACATTTTTCTACTATAGAATGAAGCTAAAAATAAAAATATTTATCTCTTAGAATGTTTGTTATAATAGAATTAACTTACATATATATATAAAGTCCTTAGTGCAGAGGCTGGCATGTGGTAAGCACTCAAGTAAAAGTACTCAGGTAAGTTTTAGTTAATATTATCATGATTTTAATTGTTAACGATTATTCTTATCATGGATAATGGAGGACATATATTTGGAGCAATCTTTCTAGTATAATTTCTAACTACCAAGTGTAACCTGAAGGTATTGAGTGTGCCTCAACTAATAACCATTCTTCCCAAATGAGTATTTTTCAGAGAATCCAACCTAAGGAAATATGGACCAGCTTACTGTGTTATTCTTTACATCTCTAATTGACATTTATTTCCAGCCAGTTCATCTCCTCTTTAAATATAAGTTCAGCAGAATTGTTTTGTTTTTTTTTTTCATAAGAGTTCAGAAGCCTTTGTTCTGACGATGAGCCTGCTTAACTTTGCGTTTGAGCACTGGTAGAAAGCTAAGTTGGGTTTCCTTAATGGGGAATCTGGCCATTCACCCTCCCAGGGTAGAATTTTTTTCAGGAACTAAATAGCTTTATCTAGCAGGGTCTTCCTGCCGTTCGCAGTGGAACAGTACAAAGGCCACATTGAGCATAGCTGCTGGGGAAACCCTTTTTCCTTCTCTGGCCTGTAAATGCTGTTCTGTCTCTGTGAAAAGCCCTGACATCAGCTCTTGGAAAAATCCAAATACTTGTGTTAGAACAGGGCTGAATCATTTGCCTGAGCAGAGACTAAATGGCTGAACTATGCTTCTGAGTTTACCAGATGCCTTTCAGTCATGTTGTGCTTTAAAAAAAAAATTAAATCTATGCATTTCAGACATTATCTAGAGAAATTAGGCTAGAAAGGACAATCTAACAGCCCCCCTCCTTTCTTTGCTAGTTTATTCTCATTTTATTCTTTTTCCTAAATAAAATCTAACCTCAAGATAATATAGAATTCATGCTTGGTGGGGACAGAATGTATCAGCATTATGAACTTTGTGTAGTGTTCTCCACGTATTAGGTGCTTCATAAGTATTTGGCATTTGGGGCAAAATACACTGTTACTGTAAACATAGACTGGACTTAACTTTCTTAGTGTTCAAATCTATGGAATATGAAGGTTTATTCATTCATCAGAGGGCTCCTTTAAAACATAAATCAGGTCATGCCTTAAAATCCTACAGTGGTTTTCCATTGTACTTTAAATAAAATCTGAACTTGTTGACGTGGCTCACGTTCTTTTTTTAAAGATTAAATTCTGTTTGTTTTGTTTTTGTTGAAGTATAGTTGGTTTACAATGTTGTGTTAATTTCTGGTGTACAGCATAGTGATTCAGTTATACATATATAATATATATATTCCTTTTCATATTCTTTTTCATTATAGGCTATTTATTACAAGATATTGAATATAGTTCCCAGTGCTATACAGTAGGACCTTGTTGCTTATCTATTTTATATATAATAGTTAATGTCTGCAAATCCTGAACTCCCACCCTCCTCTTCCCTTTCCCCCTAGTAACCATAAGTTTATTTTCTATGTCTGTGAGTCTGTTTCTGTTCTGTAAATAGTTCATTTGTGTCATTTCCTTTAGATTCCACATATAAGTAGTGTCATGTGATACTTGTCTTTCTCTGCCTGACTTACTTCACTTAGTGTGACAGTCTCCAGGTCCATCCACGTTGCTGCAAATGGCATTACGCTATTCTTTTTTTTATAGCTGAGTAGTATTCCAGAGTGTGTGTGGGCGTGTGTGTGTACCACAACTTCTTTATCCTGTCATCTATCAGTAGACATTTAGGTTGCTTCCATGTCTTGGCAATTGTAAATAGTGCTGCTGTGAACATTGGGGTGCATGTGTCTTTTCAAATTAAGAGTTTCCTTCAGATATATATCCAGGAGTGGGATTGCTGGATCATATGGTATTTTTAGTTTATTAAGGAATCTCCACACTATTTTTAATAATGGCTGTACCAAACTACATTCCCACCAACTGTGTAGGAGAGTTCCCTTTTCTTCACACCCTCTCTAGCATTTATCATTTGTGGACTTTTGAATGATGGCCATTCTGACTGGTGTGAGGTGATCTCTCATTGTAGTTTTGATTTGCATTTCTCTGATAATTAGCAGTATTGAGCATGTTTTCATGTTCTTGCTGGCCATTTGTATGTCTTCATTGTAGATATGTTTGTTTAGATCTTCTTCCCATTTTTGGATTGGGTTGTTTGTTTTTTAGTTATTGAGTTGTATGAGCTGTTTGTATATTCTGGAATTTAAGTCCTGTTGGTTGCATCGTTTGCAAATATTTTCTCCCATTCCGTAAGTTGTCTTTTCATTTTGTTTATGGTTTCCTTTGCTATGCAAAAGCTTATAAGTTTAATTAGGTCACATTTATTTATTTTCTCTTCTATTTCTGTTGCCTGGGTAGACTGCCCTAGAACATTGCCAAGATTTATGTCAGAAAATGTTTTGCCTATATTTTCTTCTAGGAAGTTTATAGTTTCTTGTCTTTAAGCCATTTTGTGTTTATTTTTGTGTATGGTGTGAGGGAGTGTTCTAACTTCATTGATTTACATTTGGCTGTCCAGCTTTCCCAGCACCACTTGCCAAAGGTACTCTTTTTTCCATTGTATATCCTCGACTCCTTTGTCAAAGATTAATTGACCATAGGTGTATGGGTTTATTTCTGGGCTCTTTATTCTGTTCCATTGATCCAAATGTCTGTTTTTGTGCCAGTACTATGCTATTTTGATTACTGTAGATCTGTAGGATTGTCTGAAGTCTGGGAGGGTTATTCCAACAGCTTATTTTTTTTTTTCTTTTTTCAGTATTGCTTTGGCAATTCTGGGTCTTTTGTGATTCCATATAAATTTTAGGATTATTTGTTCTAGTTCTGTGAAAAATGTCCTGGGTAATTTGATAGGGATCGCATTGAGTCTGTAGATTGCTTTTGGGTAGGATGAGACATGGCTCACATTCTTACATTACCTGGTTCCTCTCTCTATCAGTTGATCTCATCTTTGTACTACTCTCTTGGTCATTCTC
Organism: Camelus bactrianus; assembly: GCF_048773025.1. Classification (NCBI taxonomy): domain Eukaryota; kingdom Metazoa; phylum Chordata; class Mammalia; order Artiodactyla; family Camelidae; genus Camelus; species Camelus bactrianus. The sequence goes on from NC_133571.1 coordinate 15,116,098, forward strand.
TATGCTCAAGCCACAGTGGATTTCCAATACAGTAAGCTGCTTCTCCCTTGTGACCTTTGTACTGGCTCTTTCCTTTGCCTATAACTCTCTGACTCCGGATCTTCTCATGGCTGATTCCTTTACCCCATTTAGGTCTCAGCTCAAATGCCTTAGTGGTCTTCTTTGAGTAAACTGAATTAACCTATTTAGTCACAGTCACATCTTTTATTTCTCTCATAGTACTTACCACTGTCTGAAATTATTTATTACAATTTTTTGTTTGGTCTGTTGTCTTACTGTAGAATGTAAGTTTCTTGAGAGCAGAGGCCTTATCCGTTCACTGATACAAACCCCAGTGTCTAGAACAGTGCTTGGCATAGGTTGCTGTCTGTGTAACTTAGTATGCAATTGGCTGCCTGTAACAGAAAACTAAGTCAAAACTGACTTAAGCAGTAAAGACATTTACGGGCTCACATAAGAAGTCTAGAGGTAGGATCGAGGGATTTTTGATTTAGTGGCTTAACTGTGTCAGTGGCTCAAGTTCCTTCCATTTTTCCCCTTTTGCCATCAGTTTCAGCTTCATCTTAAGCTGATTCTTAAGATTGGATGCTAAGTAGCAGTCAGGGCTACTTGCTTCCTCATTCACGTCCAATGGGAGAGGAAAAGAGTAAGTGTCAATGAAGTAGAAACAGAGAAACAATAGAGAAAACAGTAAAAGCAAAAGCTGGTTCTTCTGAGAACATTAGTAAAGTTGTTAAACCTCTAACCAGACTGATGGGGAAAGGAGAGAAGACAAATGTTACCAGTTTTGGGAAGGAAAGAGGTGACATCACTACAGATTCTACAGATATTAAAAAGATAATAAAGAAATATTATGGATAGCATGCCAATAAATTTGACAATTTAGGTGAATTATGGTTTGGAATTTTACAAATCCCAACCATGTACATATATACACCTATATATTATATAAATAGGAATATGTAAAATATATATATATATATATATATATATATATATATATATATATATATATGAACATATAAACCAGACATGTATATTTATATATATATATGTGTGTTTGCATGTATATGTGTATATATACACACATATATAGATGTGAGCTGGATTTCTCACTGTCAGAGAAGTTAAGCGAAGAGGGTAGATGAATGAACCCTGTGGTTCTGGATTAGAATCAGAAACATCAGTATGAACTCATGTTTAGCCTAATAAGTATGCAGATGGACAGAAACAGAAACAATTATAGACGTATGTACATACATCTTTTAGTATATACACTTGCATTTCTTAGCTCTTTCTGCTTAAAGAGCCAGGAAGTGGTGACACTCCAGTGGCAGCAAGCATACCTAGCACCCAGATCTAGGTTGCTAAATACCAGCCTCCAATAAAATGGCTCTTGGAGAAATGGTTGATTCTAGAGCTGGAGTAGGGAAGATGAGCCTAGAGCACTTTGCAGTGCCAGAGACAAGAAGTGCTCAAAAAACAAAAGGATGGGGGCATGTCAAAAGGATGTAGGTGCCAACCCGAAGGAACTCTCAAGTGGCTTAAGCTGGAATAATTTAAGCAAGAAAATAAATAATGTAGTATTGGATTAGAACTCAAAGTATAAAATAAATACACATGAGTTCATAGTGATAGAAATGACTGCATAAATAAGTAGAGGAGAAGACACAAATTTTCCTTATGGGAAAAATTCCAAATAGTTTACGTAAATTCTCTCCTAGGAGATGGAGCTTAATATTCCCAACTCCTAGTGTGGGTTGGATTTGGTTACTTGCTTCTAAGGAATAGAGTGTGAAAAGGGAAATAAAGGAACTGTATAGGGAAAAGTCTGGCAAATGCTGTCTTAACCAAATGACTAAGGTTAGTATTACTGATGATAAGTCGATACTGTATGCCCCTGATATGTGATGAGGAGACCATTTCACCTCTGTGATGTTACAGAAATAGGACTACATATTTATGTACAACTGATTTTCAGCCAAAGTGTAAAGGCAATTCAATAGAGAAAGGATGGTGTTTTCAACAAATGATGTTGCAACAATGGGATATTCAAATGCAAAGAAATTTCTTTATTTACTTCTTTATCCATATCTCTTGCCATGTACAAAAATTATTGCAAAATATGTAACAGACCTAAAAGTCAAATTGAAAATTATTAAGCTTTTAGAAGAAAATCTTTGTGACTTTGTGTTAGGCAACAGTTTCTTAGATATGACACCAAAAATGCATGCAAAGACTATTTCCAAATGAGATCATATTCACAGGTACCAGGGATTAGAACTTCAGTGTATCTTTTTGGAGGGCAGAGTTCAACACATAACAAGTATAATGTTCCCAGTTTAGGGGTTGTTTTCATGTTCAACGCAGGAACAGGCGACAGTTTCTTTATGTGCTTAGTAGAGTTCCCATATGGTGTAAATAAGTCATCTTCCACATCTATGCTTACTTTTTTTTTTCAAATGTAATGATGATGATGTAATTAATAAATACAAACTCATTTGAAAATGTGAGTTTGTTGTAGCTTTTTGGCATTTATTCAATTTGTGGATAATATATCTCTAACTGCTATTATGTGGATCCCTGCTTTGTCTGTTTTTACTTTTAACAGTAATAGTCTCTTTTACCTGTTTTGTGCCACACTTTGGCACTTGGGCACCAAAGTTATGTTACCTTGACCCTTTGTCTTACAAAATCTCTAATTAAAACGGCTCCTCTAGCTCCTTGCTTCTGTGTGTTTTTATAAGGGTTCGAAATGAGTTCATGCAGTTAAGCTAGGGGACTGCTGTAGCCTCTCTTTTCTGCTTACCTGGTGGATACATAAACTCCTCTTTACTTCTAGTCCAAACTCCCACATGGATTCCTTACTGTAGATAGATTCATCTTAAGGAAGAAATCAAGAGGGAGTGCAAAACTTGAGCTACAAGGATATTTTGTTACAACATTGTGTATTATACTGAAAAACTGGACCTAACCTAAATAGTTCCAAAAGGGAATTGATTAAATTAGTTCAATAGCCCATATCACAGAGCACTTTGCAGCTCTCAAGAATTATTTAGAGCCCTGGTCTTCAAATCTTTATCTCACCTGTAAGTTTGACATATAAAATAAATAAATAATACAGCTCTGATGTGTGGGGAACCCAGAGCCTCCATCTACTCATTTTTGTCCTCTGAACTTTTGAACCCCTGGATTTTATGCAGCACAGTTTAAAATCAGTGCTGTAGTGAAAACTTCAATGATGTAAAATTATGTTGATATCTTCTTTAAGTTAAAAAACTTACCAATGTCTACCATGTTTTAAGTTTTATAAAAAGAACTGTTATGCACTGTGTTTACACTGTATATAAATACAGTAATCTATATCCTGAGAAAAGTTGGAATAAATATACTCATTAAAATGTTGGGTATTGAGATTATGGTAATTTTTATTTGTTTGTCTTTTTAATTTTTAAATTGTATACATGTGTTTCCTTGAGAATAAAAGATACTATTTCATATTAAAAAGTAGAGAACCATTGCTTAATTGGAAACTTTACATTTTGGGAAAGATAACAATCTCATTCCTCAATCCCTTGAGAGAGGAATTATCTTGAAAATGTTGAAAAAAATAATATTAGTAGAATAGATTTATTTAGAAATGTGTAATGTCAGTAGTCTTATGTGTTCAGTATGTTAGGATGTCACATTTTTAGCATCTAAGGGGAAAAATTGAATGTCAGAGAATTCAGAATGAACTGAACTTTGTAAAGCAATGATTCTCAATTCTGGGATGATGTAAGAGGAATGTCAAAATAATTAAAGTACCCTTTCCCTCCACCTTTCCAAATTAAATGCTGTGGTGAGCCATTGTTATTTGGTAAGAGTACACCCCAGCTCTAATTCCTTGGTTTGGGGTGAAGGGAAACTCTTGTAGAGGTGTTACGTAGTTTAGATAGAAATGAGCACTGGGCAGGGGGAGAGGAAGGGGAAAGGAACAATCCAGAATACAAGGAACCTGAGCTGTCAATTAACCAGAGCACAGGGAACCTTAGCTGTCAGTCAACTAGAGCTCGGGGAACTTGAATTGTCAATCAGTCAATCAGTTAATCAACCAGTCAATCACAAAACCAGGATATGAAAACAGGAGGAAGGAGGGAGTGGCGCCATTTTTTCTCTCTTGGATTGGCCTGCTCCCAATTCTCAGGAGTGTACTGTCTTTCACTATGTTTTTTTTTACTTCATTAATAAAAATGTTGCTTATATCACACTTTTTGTCTCTTGTCAAAAATTCTTTTTTTTTTTGGGTGACTAAGAATGGAGGTAATTCTTATTCTCCTTTTTTCCGGTAAAAGAAGAAAGTGAAATGGCATGCATATAACTGATATTACTCCTTTGCTCCACAAAATTAGAAGTCCTTTTTTTTTTCCTTTGTGGGAGTTTGAAAGTTTGGGGTACTTAGATTTGGCAGCAGAAAGTGTGATTTTATGGTAAACTAAGCGGATAGTTAAGAGGAATTGAGGAATTATTAATATTTCAGCCAGAAACAAAGCCTTTGTGACGAGAAATCTCTCTAGTTTAAAACCAAAGTTTTCATTAGAGCATTCACTGTATACATAGCCAGTGAAAGTATTTTCAAAGAAAAATAATTTCCTCAAAAGAAAATAAAACACTTAATGGATATGGAAGGTGTGTTATATAGAAAATCTAATTGTGATGATATTGGCTATGATCAGTTTTTTTTAGTAGACTTGACCGTATTTTATGTTCATATAACCTCTTAAATTTTAATTGTTTATAGAAATATTTCACCAGGTAAGGAATGTGACTTAAATATAAAGATATGTAATCAAAATACTTACCCACAATGCCTTTCTTATATAGTTTTTAAAAACTGTAAGTAAGAAACAAAGAATGTGTTCTTATTCCCTTAGAGTTCTTCCTGGAAAGTGTATGAGGTTTTTATTTCCTCAAAAGAAACAGACCTATGTTGGTTAGTTGAAGGAAATTGTGAACATCTTTAGAGTATGTGGGAACTAAGTTTGTACTTTTCTGATTCCCTGTATTTTCTTGTACTGTGATTGGGAGGGAGTCCTTGTCAAAATAACTTTGGTTAAGTATAGATATAGCAGTGAGTAGCCTTCTTTGTAGAATGAGAGCACACCAAGTACCAACATCTCAAGGTAAGCGGAGATCATGAATAATCCTCTGTGATTGGAGAGTTAGTGTAGTTTTGGTTGTTTTTCCTTTCCTCAAGATTTTAGTAATAAAAGAATCCTATTCCTATACTTGTGTTGACACTTGGTAAGAAATGTTTAGGAGCATTTAATACAAATCCGTTACAATTTGTTTTCTTATTTAATTAGAATTCCTTGCTACTGAATGCTATTTTAAGTAATATATAGTAATTTAAATTTTGAGTAGAACTTTTTTATATAATAGAAAGCAAAATGTTATTTGACATATTTTATATTTAATTTACATTTTACTAATTGTCAAGCTCAGATTAATGCTGGAGCTTATCTCAATGGCACCTCAATGCGAAAGGTAAAAAGCTAGTAACTTTCAACTTTTTCAGAAGCATGATTGTATCTTTCGGCAAATTTGCAGAAAGAAGCTGGTCTTAACAAATTTTGCACAATTGTCACTTCAATTTACAACATTTGAACATTTAATCTCAATGGATTTTATGTAAAATTTTATTGGGAAACATACCCATCCCAGAGTAAGAGGACTTTTTTTCTCTCTTGTATTTTTATTTTCACAAATGTATCCTGAAATAGAGAATTGTGAAACAAAGTTAAGATTTAAATCCCTATGTAATGAAAATCATACATTGTCCCTATTTAATAAATCATGAGATTTTTTAAATAACCATGAGATTATTCTGTAAAGTCCAGTTTCTTGCTTGTATTTGTTTAATGATAGAAATATCTCTTCTATAAGTATAGATTTGATGATTTGAATGGTGTTGAATGGGATGAGGATACTTAAGTAGTTTGAAGGTCTCAGAGTTTTTTCTGACAGTTTCCTTTACTTAGTTTTTGGAGTGAATAGTTTGAAGTCTAAAAAGACACTGTGTAAGTTAATGATACTCATGATCTCAAAGTAAATTTATATGGAAACCTTACAGGAAATACTCAGAAAACTGATCATGTTCCAGATTGTTAATAAGGAAATGAAAGTCTTCAACAAGCTGTTATTTTTATTGTGAATTACTTTTCCCAGTTCAGAAACAACCAATATCTAATTTATAATAGCTCTGGCAGAGGGAATTAAAATAATTTAGAATTTACTATTTGATTTGTCAAAGTATGTCCAGGAAATAAGAGACATTTACTTAGGGTCTGTCCTGTGTTTGAGTTCTTCAGTAAAAGTGACAGTATACTAAACCATGTTTAAGAAGCTAATTTGAGATTTGACATTACATTCTAGTGAATCATTTTTGGATTTTACACAGAACTGAACTCGTTGGTCCTTGTCATTCTGTGGTTTGAATTGCAAGGTCCAGAGGTTTAAAACTAATAACACCATGAAGAATTCTCCATGAGTCATCCTGTCAGCTATAGCTTCTGCTTTAGAGCCCTTCTGATATAATTAATATTTTATTGCCAGCTCTGCTAACAACTTTACATGCTTTGGATCTACATGCTAATAATATAAGTACAATGGAAAATAATGTTCAGACTCTTTTTTTTTTAATTTTTGGCTACTTCCAAAATTTTTACTTCTTTTAGTGACTCTAAGCTATACCAGTTATAAATTATAGGTGGTGAAAGGATTTATGACTGGTGTTTTTTTGGTAGGAGGGGAGAGGTAGTGGTCATTTACTACCTTAGGTTCTATGAATCTTCCTGTCCAGAGATCTAAAGATTGTCATTTTGGGAAAAATGATATAAAACTTGAGCTAGCTGGTTTATATTCATATTAAAGTAATTTCAAAATTAAGTACTATGCTTCAGGTTATTTAAATAATTTGAAAAACCTGATTAACATCCAGGACGCAGAATGCCGTAATCATTCTTGATATTTTAAAGGAGATGAGGAAATAATGGACTTTTTTTTGCTAAGTGGCAGGTATGGTCAACATAATTTCACACACAAAAAAATCACTGACCTTACTTGCCAGGAAAATTAAAAGTTTTGGTTGTAACCTGATCTTTTTTCTTACTGTAGCATCTGGGAAGCTTGTTAACTTGAGTATTGATGTTAATTTTATATAATGTGACTTGGCAAGTTAAGCCTTTGGTTTCATCACTGGCTTTGAATTATGCATTTCTGTGGATTTTACTGACTTAAAAACATATTTGAATATTGTTAGTCTTTAAGTTTATTTTTCTTTTCTACTGAATTCGAAGTCATGCCACCAGAGTTCACATTTTATTTTTGTTCTTCCTTATAGCTAATAATAATTAAGTGGTTACTGTGTGCTAGGCAGTGCTTCTCACTGAATGCTTCTCATTTTCTAATTTGATCCTCAGAACAAACTTGTGAGGTAGGTACTAGTATTATTACTATTTTACAGATGATTCTTAGAGAGGTTAAGCAACTTGTCTAAGTTCAAGCACCTTTTAATGGTGAAACTAGAATATGAACCTAGTTATGTTTTTTACTGAGGAGTCCCTGAACTGAAGGCCCTGAGCTCCCGTGTAATTTTCATTGACTACACAATATTGGAGGAGTTTATTTTTGCACTGATGTTTATTATTATTTTATGAGGGTTGAGCCTTGGAATTATCTTCATTGTTATTTATTTTGCAGAGTTCTTTGTCTAGTAACTCCTCACTAGAGTGATTTTTCCTCTGCATTTTCACATCACTGAAATCAGCATGTATCTACAATGGAATTTTTGAGAATTCTAAATTTAGTAGTTAACATTGTTTGGCTGCTAATAAAAGCTTGATCACTATCCAATGTAAGTAAAATTTCGTCAACTTCCTCCCCTTCATTTCAGTCATCCCTTATTAAGAACCATCCCAACTCCCAAATTCTTCATCATAACTAAACCCAGGGGGAAAAGAATCTAAAATCTTGGAGATTAGAGGGTAGGAATTAAGGCTTGAGTGTGACATCTCTGTTTCTTCTTTCAGAATACTTCTCACTGGAGTAGTATCAAAAGGTTAGCTTTTTTCTCACCAAAATCAATAAAAAGGAAAATATAATTTCTAGTAGACTATTATAAATAAATATGTGATAGCATAAAACTTTGGCATTCCTATGTAATTTTTCTTTGTAATCCAGAAGTTTTATTTAACAATCTTTAAAGTCCTAAGTTTTAAAATCTTAAAAACAATTATAAAATCATGTGTGTGTATATATTGTAGAATAGTTTAACCTGGCTAAAAATGGAAGTTTTACTCCAATATACATTATTTATTAGGTTAAAGTTATCTAATTACCAAGTCACATTTCCCTCTACAGTGTGATAACATATTGGGAAGAGTATGAAAATAAAAATTAAATATTGGGGGAGGCCTCTATATATTGCTATTAGTGTTTTATATATATGAACATATATATATATTTTATTGAGTTATAGTCAGTTTACAATGTTGTGTCAATTTCCAGTGTAGAGCACAATTTTTCAGTTATACATGAACATACATGTATTCATTGTTGCATTCCTTTTCACTGTGAGCTACCACAAGATCTTGTATATATTTCCCTGTGCTATACAGTATAATCTTGTTTATCTATTGTACATATGCCTGTCAGTATCTACAAATTTCGAACTCCCAGTCTGTCCCTTCCCACCCTCCTCCCCACTGGCAACCACAAGTTTGTGTTCTATGTCTGAGTCTGTTTCTGTTTTGTATTTATGTTCATTTGTCTTTTCCTTCCTTCCTTCCTTCCTTCCTTCCTTCCTTCCTTCCTTCCTTCCTTCCTTCCACATATGAGCGATCTTATATGGTATTTTTCTTTCTTTTTCTGGCTTACTTCACTTAGAATGACATTCTCCAGGGACATCCTTGTTGCTGCAAATGGCATTATGTTGTCATTTTTATGGCTGAATAGTATTCCGTTGTATAAATATACCACATCTTGTTTATCCAGTCCTCTGTTGATGGACATTTAGGTTGCTTCCATGTCTTGGCTATTGTAAATAGTGCTGCCATGAACATTGGGGTGCAGGTGTCATTTTGAAGTAGGATTCCTTCTGGATATATGCCCAGGAGCGGGATTACTGGGACATATGGTAAGTCTATTCCTAGTCTTTTGAGGAATCTCCATACTGTTTTCCACAGTGGTTGTACCAAACTGCATTCCTACCAGCAGTGTAGGAGGGTTCCCTTTTCTCCACAGCCTCTCCAGCATTTGTCATCTGTGGACTTTTGAGTGATGGCCATTCTGATTGGTGTGAGATGATACCTTATCATAGTTTTGATTTGCATTTCTCTGATAATTAGTGATATTGAACATTTTTTCATGTGCCTATTGATCATTTGTATTTCTTCCTTGGAGAATTGCTTGTTTAGGTCTTCTGCCTGTTTTTGGATAGGGTTGTTTTTTCTTATTAAGTCATATGAGCTGCTTATATATTCTGGAGATCAAGCCTTTGTCAGTTTCATCTTTTGCAAAAATTTTCTCCCATTCTGTAGGTTGTCATTTTGTTTTGTTTATGGTTTCCTTTGCTGTGCAGAAGCGTGTAAGTTGCATTAGGTCCCATTTGTTTATTCTTGCTTTTATTTCTATTTCTTGGGTAGACTGTCCTAGGAGAACAATTTTAAGATGTATGTCAGATAATGTTTTGCCTATGTTTTCTTCTAGGAGGTTTATTGTATCTTGTCTTATGCTTAAGTCTTTGATCCATTTTAAGTTTATTTTTGTGTATGGCGTAAGGGAGTGTTCTAGCTTCATTGATTTACATTCTGCTGTCCAGTTTTCCCAACACCACTTGCTGAAGAGACGGTCTTTATTCCATTGTAAGTTCTTGCCTCCTTCGTCGAAGATTAGTTGACCAAAAGTTTGTGGGTTCATTTCTGGGCTCTCTATTCTGTTCCTTTGGTCCATATGTCTGTTTTTGTACCAATACCATGCTATTTTATTATTGTAGCTCTATAGTATTGTATGACGTCTGGGGGTAGGGGGTTTCCTCCAGCCTCTTTCTTTTCCTTCAGTAATGCTTTGGCAATTCTAGGTCTTTTGTGGTTCCATATAAATTTTATTATAATTTGTTCCAGTTCTGTGAAATATGTCCTGGGTAATTTGATAGGGATTGCGTTAAATCTGTAGATTGCCTTGGGCAGTGTGACCATTTTAACAATATTGATTCTTCCAATCCAGAAGCGTGGGGTATCATTCCATTTTTTAAGTCTCCTATAATTTCCTTAATCAATGTTTTATAGTTCTCCATGTATAAGTCTTTCACCTCCTTGCTTAGATTTATTCCTAGGTATTTTATGCTATTGTTTTAATATTACAGCTCAGAATTAACAAGAAAAAGGCATCCTGAGTCAAGTGAATGAATGTGATATGACATTTAAGGCCCTTGGTTAGAATTTTTGGCATACAAGTATGCTTAGTATAGGTCATCAAAAATAAGAGCATCTAGTCACCTTATCCGAATGGCTCAAATTTCTAATAACCTTTTCCTTTAGTTATTATGGTTTTTCATATTGGTGCTTTGACTTTGTCTTATATCTAGAAAAATACATATACACACATATACATGCACCCAAACATGTTCATTGTTGTCTAAAATGTTCAAATCATCAGTATGATATTTTCAAAAGCCAGGCATGTTTGATAAATTAGGCACATGTAACATTATGTCAGCATTCAAATACAGCTGTTCTTTGTAAATATCTAACGAAAGATTTTCACAATTTTATGATTGGACAACACAATGGACAGGGACTTGAAAATAGAGGATTTTGTGCACTAGAATTGTTTCATCAATCTGTGTTGGGTTACTCTGTTGCTTAGAATATGTCCTCTTCTTAGCCTTTAGACCTGCCTTTCTGTAGCAGTCGATGGTATTATCTCTTCATTGGTTACCAGGTTTCTGATTTATCTTCTTAATCTCCTTCCTTGGCTGTCATAACCATTCCCAGTTGTTCAGAAGCTTGTTTTCTTTTCCCCAGGGTTTGACACTTGGTGTTTCTCTTTACATTTCAGTGGCCATCAATAGGTTGGTGATTCAAATCTACAATTCTAGCCCCAGGTTTTTCTGTGGGGTTCTAACTTTATTTCCTGTTAGCTGATTACATCTGCATCTCAATATCCAGCAGGTGGTAGGGATTTTATAAAACTATGAGATTCTTCTCTTGGTGATTTTTCTTAGCTGAAGTAGAAGGAAAAATGAAATAGCCATTGTTGGCATTATTACATACATATGCAACTGCACATACAGATATACATATATATTTGTTTGTTTTACCATGTACTTTAACATGGAATTTATTGATTCGAGAAAAAGTGCTGCGATTTAAAGGTTTTTTGATAAAAGTTCTTTGTACTTTATGAATGTAGTAAGTCAGTTATGATAAGCCAGTTGTACTGTAGGGTGGTCCTTGTTCTTCATCTTCTCATTCCATCTTTGTCATCTTCTTTCCTCTCCTTTTCCATTCTCTTGGATGAGAAAATAGCTCAGGAAACTGGTTTACAATCAGTAGTCTGGGAACTTCCTGGATTCTTTACCAACATCTCTCTGGATGATGCAGTTCCTGACGCAAGCAGCATTGTTTTGGGGTAGGAGTTTTTATATTGGCTGTCAGGCCAAGTGGCTAAGGTTGCTAACTGCAGGTTGGGAATTCTTTTCTGCCAACTTTTATGTTCATCTTTAAATTTAAATCCCATTCCTTCCCACGTCCCCCAACAAGTAAGGGTGGACTGCTTAGGAACTCTTATTTCTGAAGATTTGGTAATCTTTTGTAATCACTATATGCTCTAGAGCAATGTCCTCTCGATTCTCCCAGAACCCCCCTTTCATTGTTACCCCTAACTTGTTTATAAGTTAATGTCCTATTACTTACTAGGGAAGTTTTTAGATTCTTGGTTTTTTTCTTTGACTCAATTTTGACTTATATAGGAGTTAAAGGGAATTGTAATTCAACTTATACTTTAGACTAAGGGTTTGTTTGTTTGTTTTTAACTAAACTACTCCATGCCAAATAAAATAGTCATTCAGGTATTATTGTTTTATGTTTCTTTCTTACTATCCTTGCTAATAGTCTTTTTTAAAAAATCAATTTTACTGATATTCTTAATAAGCCCTGTTCTTATTACCTAGACTGTGTAATCTTTACATAAAATATAGGTTGAGATAATTTCCAAAAAGGACAGAAATGAGAAGAGCAATGGGAAGAAATTTGAAAACACTCTTTTAGACTTAGGTTAGCATTTACATATAGAATCAAACTCTTATCAAGAAGCCGCCAGTAATATTTCTTTAAAAAAGAGACAACCAGGAGGAAAAATTTTAGTTCTTTTAGCTTACAGAACTGAAAAAAAGAAAAGAGTACCCTTTGTTTTCTACTTTTGGAACATTTTTAATAACTGATCGTACTGCACTGGTAATTTTTTCTAGATTTCTGTTGTTAAACCTAAACATAAATAATTGAGGACCATGATTTGATCATGACCAAAGCGTAGACACAGACCAATAGAGCTGTAGTCAGCACTGAGGTATTTTGGATAGAGAGACGTGATGAGCAGGAAGGAACTTTTCTTGCTACGGAAACTAAATATAATATTTTAATGGTAAAATATTTCTCTTTGCTTCAGTTTTTTAAAAAATCTGTAAAATGGAAATAATATCTTCATAGTTATTTTTTAGGGTTAAATGAGATAATACATGTGAACAGTTTAGAATAGTGCTTAGCATCTACTAAGCCCTCAATAGATGTAGCTATTGCTATTATTTTTCAGATTTTTAAAAAGAGAACCCGTACTCAGGGACAGCCGATGGTAAATGCACCTGCAATTTGAGCTTTAACAAAGTAGTTAAGATACTACAAATAGTATCCAGTTCCACCTGTTTGTTGAATCTTGCTTTAAGAACGCTTAAGATTTAAATCCCTTATTCTGGTTGTAGAATGAATAAATTTAATAACAGTCTTACAAGTGAAGTAACTACATCTTTTCTTTTGTTTTTTCTTTGTTTTAGGTTTCCCCTCAAAAAACCTATAAGGTAAGTTGTTCAGTTACACTTCATGTGTTTGGGTTAAATTTTACCTAGAAGCATTCCTTTGAAATTATGGTGCATTTTTGTGGTTTTGAAAACATGGATTTACGTAGTTTAAAATTTCAAAATGCTTTACAAATTTAAAATATAACAGGTGTTGCATATTTTTTCTGGAAGACAACATTATTTTGATAACATTTTCAATGTTTTTAATATAAGCATTTTAAAAGTTTGTTCAAATTGATACTTAAGGTTACTCCCTATGAAGAGATTTAATTTTAAAATCTATTGTGACTGTTTTCAGTTGTGAGTAGCTTGGGAAGTATAAATGGATTGCCAGTTTTTGACGTGTTTTATCATATGGGCAACTGTAACTGCCTTTAATTTAGTTAATGAACTTTGGCAAAATAGATCAGTCTTAATTACCCTAAGACAGTAAAGGGAAAAGTCCAAAATGTCCAAATATGTCTGTGCTTGTATCCATATTTCCATATTTATTCATTTCCCGGGATTAAGTGCCTCTTCCTCAGTACTTGTTCTTCAACATCTCTTCACTCTCCCATCTTGATTGTCATAAATATTATTTAAAAGGTAGGTAGTGTGTCATTCCTAATTATGAGAGTATTTTTATCATTTGTAGTGATGGCATAGTGCAGAATACCAATGTTAATCTTGGCATTTTAGTTAATAAGTAGTGTATGTGTTATAGTAGTGGTCTTATTTGCTACCCAGCCATTATCTGATCAGTGTAATTGAGTAGGCTATAGGAAAAATAATAATTCTAGTGTCACCCAGGCCTTGCAGAGATTTCTGTGTCAAGAACCATAGGCAGGCATTAAGTGAGGCTTGCCTAAGGTTTTTTTTTTTAATGTTCTCATCCATGCTGTATTTTATTTACCCAGTGATTTTTTACCTGACCATACTATATACATAGGGTTGGGTAATATGTTTAATTACTTTTAGGTACTGTTTTCTTTTCTGTTAAATGGAAATAATAGTGATTAACCTGTGAAAAAAACCACTAAAAGAATTTAAGCAGTTATTTCTAAGAATAAAATAGACTTTTTACTAAACAGTAGTCATTATTTTTAAGCGCTTTTTATTACCATGTAAATAGCGAAGACTGAATTTTAAAACTTCATGAAAAAATATAAAGAGGTTTATGAGACTGTGTAAGGTAAACTGACTTCTTGGTTTCTCTGTATAAGACACACTTGGGATTTTAAAGTTTTTTAAAGTTTTTATTCAAATAATTTTCTTGTAGTAAAAATTTAATTGCTTTTATTTAATTTAGGCATGGAAGTATTTTGAACCGAGAGTCACCAACAGATAAGAAGCAGAAAGTTGAACGCAGTGCATCACATGATTTTGATCCCACAGGTAAAAACACTGTTCTTTCAAAGAATATTCAGAGTAGTGAAATTCAGAATGAGAAACCTTAAGCTTCGTAACTAACTACCTGAAACACCTAGGAGAAGCTACCTGCGTTTGATCTGTTTAAGACTCGTTCCTCTTCAGTTACGAAATATAAAACCTTTGCATTCAGGAGGAATACAAACATTTTTTAACTTTCGACACCATCAGTTCCACCATAGAAGCATCATTGTAGATTATATTATATTTAAAAATAATGATGGTAATAGAAATAGTTATTATATCATAATTGGAGAGTTTGGTCAGACCAAGGATTTACTAGTAAGATAAATCCCAGGTATGAACAGTAGTATGTTTATAAAATCAAGGTTATAACAGCTACAAATTTCTGTAGTCATTTAAAAATTCACATATGAACATGATAAACTGTAATATTAAATAAAGTAAATTAATGATCATTTCATTTTAGAGTAAGCAAATTAATAGAAATCCCTTTTTCTTCAGTCAAAAAGTATTCTAAACTCAAAGAGCTGTCTTTCAACCTCAGTGATGTTGATCTTTCCTAGAGTTTTCATGCTAGCAGACTTTTGACTGTTTATGTTCTTAATTTTATAGCTTGAACCTCTTGTAATATAAAGGCTTTTGTTTTCTCCTTGTAAAGTCACTCAGTTTCTAATTTATAACAGTTGCTTGATAATTTTGCTTTTGTCATTTGATACTTGTTCTTTGTACACATACTATTTTATTCAGCTGTGTGTTCCTATGACACAAGATAAGTAAATGCTAAGGTCTCAGATACATAAATATAATGTATCTATTTTTAGATATTTTCACTTAGAAATAAAATTTTTAATTTTTAATAGAGTATATTTATATTTGTATCTAATTAAGATATTTCATACATTTAGTATAAACTGCTAATTTATTTTGAAGAAATATTGTAAGTACTATCTAGGAAGGGAAGAATGGGAAGTGAATAGCTACTAAATTATCTGCATCTTGGGTGGTAGGTTAAAAATGAAATCCCAATCATCAATTTAGGAGGTTTTGGTGGTGGGAGTATGTAATATGTAACTTCTCGATCTCCATTAAGAAATAATTCTTTGTTTCTGACACCTAGTGTTGGTGTTATGGCACTCAGAGGCTTTCATTTAAATGATTAGTTACTGTCTTGACAACTAGGGTCACGAGTTTCTGCCCTGTATTCATAGAAGCATTATAGTCTTGTTAGATTGACTTATTCTGTATTCTTCATCTGTGATGGGCCCATCTCCAAAGACTAAAGATTTAGCAAAGTAGTATTCAGTGCTTCCTAATGAGATTATTTCAGCTTTTAGTCCTTTTGTCATCTCTACAATTGTGAAATGATATATTTTGTAGACTTTTCATGTGTTGTTTTGTTGGAACATATTTATATTGCACTGTCTTTTCTTCAGTAAATCTAAAATATGTCATTACCTATGCTGTTCATGACTGTTCTAAGTGCTATCACCTGTGAGGTTCATACTTTGTGTTTGCACGATTTAACTTGATCATGATTCATTCTTTTTTCCCCCATGAATTTTTCCCCTTACATTGGTCTCCATATTTTCTATATCTCTCTCCTTTTCTCCCACTCCTGTGCAGATAGCTCCTCCAAGAAGACAAAGTCTAGTTCAGAGGAGAGTAGATCCGAGATATATGGTAAGCTAACGTAGCCAATTCAGCCTTGCACCTTTGGAGCTTGCTTCATGCTGTTTTTTTTTTTTTTTTTCTTTTTTTAATAACTGCAGTCTTCCTTGTATCTGCTCTGCATGGCATGATCTACTGCAGGGAAAGGGAACCTGGGATTTTAATTTGGCTGTGATGTGGAAGCTTAAGGTTGCTAGAAACTAACATTGTAGAGTAAGAACAGGCACATTACCCATCTCCTCTTTCATCTTTTTTATGTTAGGAAAGTGATTATCTCAAATATATTTGGGTCAAGTTTCTCCAAATAACATGGATAAGCTTTGAATTCTTGGCATTTTCTTCCCGTGTCCTATTTGCAGAGTTTGGATCATGTAGAATTTCATCAATCCTATCAGTATTTTTCTCTAAGTGTAGTAATGGTATAGTTTAGGTATGTTAGCATTTCTTTGGAATTTTTGTTTTATTTTTTATTTGTTTCTTTATTTTTAATTGCCTCAACAGCTGGAAATGCTGTTCTTATATAGTTTATCTACAACAGCAAGAATAACTTAAGTATTTTATTTTTGTAGCTTGAAGAATTTGTCTCTGCCTTTTGTAAGTTTCCCCAAAGCTTATTCTGAAAGCGAAAATTTCAAAACGGCAGCATTAAAAATAATCTTCACTAACAGCAGGTTTAACCTGAATGATCAAGTTTTGCAACTGATGATTGAAACACTAATATTTCCAGACTGTGTCCTGTCTTCTGAAGATGATATAAACCATGTTTGTAAAGTTTGGACATATTTTTCCTTTTCCTTTGCATACTTTTTACCTGGCCTCTTTTCTTGTTTTGGCATCTAATTAGTTTTTTGAGAAAAGTGAATAGGAGAAGCCCTACCTGCAACCAAGACTTTAAAAATAATCTCTGAAAGACTAATTTATAAAGTTATTTCTTTTAAAGAAGTTTCCAAATTTGGCCTCAAAGGAAAACCGGGTCTTCTCTAATGGAGCCAAAAGTCTAGCAAGTGGAAGTTTCCCAGGTGTAGCTCTTTCCTAGCTTGATATATATACATGAAAAGAAAAAAAAAATCTGAAAATGCCCCTCCTCCCTTTTAAGATATTTTATAATTTATGTCTCCTGACACTTGAACCCATAATATCAGGTACTGTTTAGTTTTATGAAGCCTCAGTGTTTGGTTATAAAATCAGTTAATAACCTGTGTGAGATACATACAGTTCTTTGCGTGGGTTTATGAAATCAGTGCTTTTTCTATGTAGTTGAACGTTTTACAGTAATTCAATAGGAAATGTTTACAGCATGCCATGTGGGCATGTCAAGTTCATGCTTTCTCCTCCCTCCAAAGTATTTGGCTCCTCATAAGTAAGGAATAACTTCAGAATTTCTTGAGACTCTGTCCTTCTGTTCTATTATAAAGAGCTTCCTATGGTTTATTCTCTCCTTGGGAATGTGAAAACTATCTTTGTAGCTCCATTCTTTTCTAATAACCTTTGCAAGGTTGTAATTTCATCTCCCCCACCATTTTTCAAGATCTGTGTTATGTATGTAAAAGCTTAGCGTTTGCTTTGTATGAGACTAACAATTTAAGAATCTATGACTGGAAATATTATACTAATATTTTTCTTACCAGTAATAGGAATATTAACACTAGTTTAGATACACCATTGGCTTGATAGTAATAGAAACATTTTTAAGTGGTTATGGGGAGGTAAGGTATAGCTTCTCTGTGTTTGTTTCTTGAGAACCCTTGAAATACCTTTTTTGGAAGGAACTGAGCCATGAGTTCTCAAAAAGCACTTTAGAGAGAGATGAGTTGATCAGAACGAAGTTAGCACGTTAATTTAAATCTCTTTGACGTTACAAATATTTTATCATCTGTACGAATAGACTTCTTCAGACTGTGTGCAGTTAGCATGGATGAAGAGGAATCTCTGGAGAGTGAAGGAAAGCTTGGAAATACTGGAATATGACTGAGTAGAATCATAGTAACTGGTAACATGATTTTAGTGTAGAGTCTCTTAACAAGCCCACTTCTGAGTTTTGAGATTATACGTTGTCTTCTCTTGGGGTAAAATTTGTTAGCTAGATACTTAACACAAATGATAGT
The DNA here is from genome assembly GCF_048773025.1 of Camelus bactrianus. NCBI lineage: Eukaryota > Metazoa > Chordata > Mammalia > Artiodactyla > Camelidae > Camelus > Camelus bactrianus. The sequence goes on from NC_133571.1 coordinate 15,134,353, forward strand.
CATTCAATTACAAATTATTTATTTTAAACTTTCGCAGCCATTTTAAAAATCCATTTTGGGAGATAGATTTACTTTGCTCATTTTAAAAGGAAACCAAATGTTTGTTTTGTATTCACCTCTTTTATTAAGTTTCTGCCCAACGCAGTAGGTCAGTATTTGTTCCTTTTCCTCTTATTTTCCCCTCTGTACCTTTTGGAGTCTGTTGACCATGTACAGATAAATTTTCTGATCTGCAATTTTAATGATACTTAATTTTCTCTTTTTCCTTATTAATATTTTAATGGAGAAATTTTGTGGAGGGTTGAGGACTATGAGAGATTTACCAAGGGGATTTTGAGTTAGATTACAACTTCCTAACTTCTGTCTTGGTTTCATGAAGAGAATTTAGCTGATGGTATTAGGTACAAGAAAATAAGCCATGTCTTTTTCATATTGTCTTGGTGTGCTGGGGCTGCTATAACAAAATACCAGAAATTGGGCTTAAACAACAGAAATTTATTTTCTCATAGTTTTGGAGGCTAGAGGTATGAGATCCGGCTGCCAGCGTTGGTTGGGTGCTGGTGAGAGCTCTTCTCCTGGCTTAAAGGCGGCCACCTTCTTGCTTTGTGCTCACACGGTCTTTCCCTTAGTGCAGGCATGTGTAGTGCAGGGGAGAGAGAACAAGCTCTCTGGTGTTTCGTAAGGATACTAATCCCATCATGGGGGCCTCACTCCCATGACCTCATCTAACCCTAATTCCTCCCCTGCCCCACCTCCCTGCAAAGACCTTGTCTCCAAACACTGTCACATTAGGCATTAGGGCCCAACATATGAATTTTAGCGGGGAGGAGTGACACAGACATTCAGTCTATAACAGAAGTGAATTGTTAGTAGTTGAAATATCATGGTTTGGATACTTCAGAGTGAATTTTTTTAATTCATTTTTTTTTCTTATTCAAGCTTCTCATATCTGTAAAAAAGAAACGTTCTTGGTTTCATTTTCACTCCCACCAAGTTATTATTCTCTCTGTTTTTTTCTTCAACCTTGCAAAGAGCATTCTACAACATGAACCTTTTGTGTCCTCACAAGTCATTCACTTCTTTATCACTTAAAATCTGACTTCTGAACATATACTATCTGGAAGGTGAGTCATAATATCCAACTTGAACATCTATGAACTTTTTCTCCATTCTCACCTTCCCTCTGAACCATTAGGCAATGCTGATGCCCTTTCTTTGGTTTCTATAATATTATATCAACCTGTTTCATTTTCCTTTGTAATTGTTTTGTCTTTTCTGTACTTGAGTGCTTTTTCCTTCTTATAAAGGTAGGCATGACCCAAATTTCTGTCCCTGGTCTCTCTCCCTATTTCCAGTCTTATATTTTTAACTGTTTGCTGAATACTTTCACTCTAGATATCAAATTCAAATGACCAGTCTGGAATTTATCATTGTTAACTATGACTAGACATCAATCCTTCTCCTTGATTTCCTGGATTCTTTTTACAGCACTGTTGTTCTTCCATTTACTTAGTCTTATTTTCTTAAATTTATCTTTGACTTCTCCCTTTCCCTTGTCCTCTGTCATCAACTGTTTGCCAGATCTCATTGATTCTACCATCACATTATTTTTTATCTCTTACTCTTAGTTCCATCTCCACTGCTTTGTTCAGTTCTTCATCATGTCATTGGACATTTTAATAGACTCATAACTTACTTTCACTTTGATTGCACATTGATTCACTTCCTTTTCTCCATCCTATTGTATTCTGTCAGATTAATATTTCTAAAGTAAGGATTTGGTCATTCACTTGTTAGGAAAGTAGAATAGTTTTTAAGATATATCATGATTTGTCTCCAATTCATCATTCTGACTCTCCTCCACATTTTCATTTCCCAAAGATGGCTTGGTATTCTTTTTTTTTTTTTTTTTTAAGTATAGTCAGTTTACAGTGTTGTGTCAATTTCTGGTGTACAGCATAATGTTTCAGTCATACATATGTATACATACATATATTTGTTTTCATATTCTTTTTCATTATAAGTTACTACAAGATATTGAATATAATTCCCAGTGCTCTACAGTAGAAACTTGTTTATCTGTTTTTATATATTAGTTAATATCTGCAAATCTCAAACTCCCTATTTATCCCTTCCCACTTCATTCCTCCCCTGGTAACCATAAGTTTGTTTTCTATGTCTGTGAGTCTGTTTCTGTTTTGTATTTATGGTCATTTGTCTTTTTTTTAGATTCCACATATAAGTGATATCATATGGTATTTTTTTTCTCTTTCTGGCTTACTTCAGTTAGAATGACGATCTTCATATCCATCCTGTTGCAGCAAGTGGCATTATTTTATTTTTTATGGCTGAGTAGTATTCCATTGTATAAATATACCACAACTTCTTTATCCAGTCATCTGTCAGTGGACTTTTAGGTAGCTTCCATGTCTTGACTATTGTAAATAGTGCTGCTGTAAACATTGGGGTGTATGTACCTTTTTGAATTAGAGTTTCCTCCGAATATATGGCCCGGAGTGGAATTGCTGGGTCATATGGTAAACCTATTTATAATTTTTTGAAGAATCTGCATACTGTTTTCCATAACAGCTGCACCAAACTACATTCCTACCAACAGTGTAGGAAGGCTCCCCTTTCTCCACACCCTCTCCAGCATTTATTGTTTGTGGACTTTTGAATGATGGCCATTCTGACTGGTGTGAGGTGATACCTCATTGTAGTTTTGATTTGCATTTCTCTGATAATTAGCGATATTGAGCATTTTTTTCATGTGCTTGCTGACAATTTGTATGTCTTCATTGGAGAATTACTTATTTAGATCTTCTGCCCATTTTTGGATTGGCTTGTTTTTTTTTTATTATTATATGAACTGTTTATATATTCTGGAAATTAAGTCCTTCTCAGTCTCACCTTTTGCAAATATTTTCTCCCATTGCATAGGTTCTTTTTGTCTTACTTATGGTTTCCTTTGCTGTGCAAAAGCTTGTAGTGGTTCAGTGTTCTTTCTAGGCTCATGGCATTCCTGTTGTTATCTCCTGAAGCTCCCCATTAGTCTCCTCCCCCTCCTTCAAGGCCAAGTTCAAATACTGCCTTCTTCACAGGGCTTTCCTAGGGTTACTCAGCCACTTTTGTTGTCTAAACTTTGACATCCTGCTTTATATCTAGTTATTTGTGTTTATATTCATCTTTACATCTCCCATAATGCCTGACACACTGGAGTCCCTCATTAAGTGAATTTGAATGAGTGGTTGTTGAGAGTGGGATGAAGTATTTTAGTAAAGAGAATTGATGGACTAAAATGTTGATTCCGCTTAATTGGATTTTTCTTTTCTTTTGAAAAATGTTAAGGTGGAAGAAAATGTAACTTGGAAAAGATACTTACTGCTGTTTGTAGTCTAAAAGAATGAAATCGGCATACTTGGAACTTCAGACTCCTCTTGCTGGCAGCATTGTGCATTTAGAATCAAGAAGCTTCTTAATCAAAGGATTATCTGAGGTCTCACTCATAAAACATGTATGTTTGGCAGCAGTTTAAAAATGAGCTGTTTTTATGAGGTTGCACATGGTCTTTCTCCACACCCTTCCCTAAAGCTAATTCTTAAGAGGTGAGACTTAGAGTAAGTTTACTCATGTAATAAAATCAAAGGTGAAGAAAGACTGATGTGCTTTCCCTTAAGTTAATGCAGTGTGGAAGGTTTAGCCTGTTGCCTTACATATTTAACACTGTATTTTCACTAATTTCCTCTTTGGCAATGTAGTTGTTGCATTTTTCGAGGAATGTATTTTAGTGAAACTTGAGAATACTTTCTCACCTTTTTCAGAATACCTTAAAGACTTTTTCCCCTCCCGACTCAAGAGCGTTACAAAGACTTAATTTTTTTTCACTTTTAAAATACAATCCTTGGTAATTATCTTTTGAAGAAGAACAATCTTTTTACGTTGGTTTCAAATGCCACATTGGGAAGGAGGATCAAGATGGTGTAAAAGAGGATGTGGAACTTACCTCCACCCACAGACACATCGAAAATGTATCTACATGTGGAGCAATTCTCATGGAAAGCTAACTGGAAACAGGTAGAAAACTCCTTTGCAAACAAGGCTTCAAGAAAGATTCCTAGGTAATCAGGAAGAAAAGCATGAAGTTGGAACCTGTGCCCCCAGAGGGGAACTAAGAGGAAAAGGGAGATGGCATAGGCTGACACTCACCCTGTGGAATGAGCTGATTGAGCCACAGACTGGGCATCCCAGTACTGGGGTCCTGTGCGGTGGAGACAATTCCCCTTGTCTGCTTGGAGAACCAAAGGGAGAGATAGAAAGGCTGGAGGAGCCTTGACTCCACTTGTGAGGAGTGCATGGGTGCTGGCTTTCCACCAGGCTGGGCAGTGGAAGGTCTGCCCTAGCAGCTGCCACCTCATCATTCTCCCCCATCTGAGCTGGGTGAACACTCTAGCCCCTCTTACTCTGTGCCACAGTGTGGCACTGGATCTTGGGCAGCCAGGACCTAGGGAAAACTCAAGCTAGGGATGCAGCAGCGAACAGGGACCTGGGAAGTGGTCCAGGTGGGGGGGTGGTGGCCATTGTTGGTGCTTACTCAAACAGTGCTGTAGAAGCAGCCAGACTTTTTTAAAAATCATTTTTCAGTTATATTAGATAAAATTGATATAATTTTACTGCACACGTAGCCAAAATAATCTTGAAAAAAAAGAACGAAGCTGGGGGAATCATGCTCCCTGACTTCAGACGATACTACAAAGTGATAGTAATCAAAACAGTATGGTACTGGCACAAAAGCAGCCCAGACTTCTGACAGCAATGCAGCCATTTGAACTCCCACAGCCAACATGTAGTGATCCCCAGTCCCGCCAAACGAACACTCCAGCCCTGCCCACTCCACGCCACAACATTGCACTAGATCTGGGATGACCACAACAGGGGAAAAGACTCGCCCTCGGGCTGCATCTGAGTGGAATTGCGGATGCTTACACAGGCAGCACATCAGACCTCTGTAAGTGCACGAGCCCCACCTACTTCAGCACTCCCCTCCTTTGGGGCAAAAGTCCCAGTGTGGGGAGAAGGAAAAACACACACTTGGAGGGAACAGAGCCACCTCTAGCCTGACCCTCAGGGCTTCTGCTCCAGCAAGTTGAGAGCAGACCCTTCCTCTAACAAGGTGGCAACTGCTACTGAGCAGGGAGGAAGCCCTGCTTTACACCCTTTATAGGTTCTAGCTTCCCCTAAACCAGCTACAGCCCTTATTAATATTGATATTGATAGTGGCCAGCACACCCTGAGGAAAGAAGCAACTGACATCTACATCAAATCCAGCCCTCATACCAAAGACATTGGGCACACACAGTCTACACTGGGATGCTCTGGTATAAAGACACCCCGCCAGACCACAGTGGATAACTGTTTCACCTAAATTCATATAGACAGGGAAAGTTAAGTAAAATAAAAAGGCAGAGGAACTACTCTCAATTGAAAGAGTAAGAGAAAATCCTTGAAAAAATAAATAATGAAACAGAGATAATCAGTCTACCAGATAATGAATTCAGAAAGCTGGTAATAAAAATGCTAACTGAGTTAATGAAAGAGAATTGGTCCAAGCACAGATCATTTTAACAAGGAACTAGAAACTATGATAAAGATACTTTGAGATAAGTAGAGGGTGCAGTGGGTCTAGAAGTGGGCACATAACCCTGTCTAGATATTTAGGGAAAGTTTACAAGAGGAGACGATTTGTTTCTTGAGAACTTCTTGGTGTCTCTCGTCTTCTAAATTTATCTATCACAATGAGTCCTGCTCTGTAAAATTTCCCAACTCTCTTCCTTCCCCATTGAAAACTAATTTGCTTGTCTGTTAAAACAAAACAAAACAAAATTTAGACAAAGACATAAATGAGGATTGGTCCTGTTAAGGAGTTTTACATTAATGATAGGAGTTCATTAACACAAAACTATTTTTTAATTGATGGCATGGATAGATAAGTAATAAATTTCTGAGCAGGAAAATCCAAGGGCAACCCACCCCTAATCATAAAAAAAATAATACCTAACATTTATGAGCCTGTAGTATTTGTAAGGCATTAAACTAAATACTTCAGGTACATTATATTCAAGTGAAATACACAAACATAGCAAACTCTCAGCCCCCACTGCTCCTCTCCCTCATTGTGTGTACAAGCACCCAATTCTCTATGGGGACCTGAAAAACATCTGCTTAAGAAGCATGGTGGCAAGAAACAAAGCAAAACAAAACAAAAAATAACAACAACCAAAAAACTGACAGTGGCTTAGCATGGCAAACACCAACACTAGAATCCTTTAATTCTAAAGTCAAAATACTTATTTTGTAATTTCAAGTAACTGTAAAGGAGGTCATCGAATGTTTATGTTTCCAAAACTGGGCATGCATTTTAAAAGATTCCTGTGGAACACCATTTTCTTATTCTTGTATTGATTCTATTATGTACTGGAAATTTATAAAGAATGCCTCTTTCCTTGATTTTATGTATTCATACCTATTCTATTTAGAGTTTTTCCTAGTTACTTGAAGGAACATTAAACAAAAGAAAACAATTAAATTCTGGTAAGTTATCTTTCCTCTGCCCCCATTACAATTTCCTGTTATGAAGGAATGGCAAATTTGTGAATTCAAATACTGTTTAGTATTTAGTCGTCTCTAGAATTGACGTCTCACATGTTTTTTAATGTTGAAAATTAACTTTTTGAGGTCCAATTTTCGTAAAGTAAGATGCACTCAGTTTAAGCGTACCGTTCAATGAGTCTTGACAAATGAATACATTTAGGTAACCGTCACTTTAATTAAGATATAGAACATTTCTATCACCCAAGAAAGTTCTTTCACGTCTCCTTGCATCATTCTTACCTCTCCTCCCAGTCTGGCCGCTAGGCAACCACTAATATGCTTTTTGTTGCTATAGTTTAGTTTTGCCTCATCTATGTTGGAATCATGTACTATGTACTCTCTTTTCTATCTGCCTTCTTTTCCTTAGCATGATGTTTCTGTGATTCATTCATGTTTGTTGAGTGTGTGAGTAGTTCCTATTTTTTTCCTTGCTAAGTAGTATTTTATTGTAATGTATATATCACCATTTGTTTATCCATGTCTGTTGGTCAACATTTGAGTTGTTTGTAGTTTTTGGCTCTTATGAACAAAACTGCTGTGAACATTTGTGTACCAGTCTTTGTATGGACATGAGTTTTCACTTCTCTTGGGAGTTAAATTGCTGGGTCATATGTAAATGTTTGTTTACCTTTATAAGAAATTTTGAAATTGTTTTCCAAAGTGTTTGTACTATTTTACACTCCCACCAGCAATGTATGAGAGTTTCAGTTTCTCCACATCCTTGCCTATACTTGGTATTATCAGTCTTTTTCTTTTTAGCCATTCCAGTTAGTGTATAGTGGTTCCTCATTGTAGTTTTAATTTGCATTTTCCTGATGACTGCAGATGTTGACCACTTTTGCGTGTATTTATTGGCTGTTGGTGTATTTTCCTTTGTGATGTGTTTATTCAAATCTTTTGTCCCTTTAAAATGTGTCTTCCATCATCAGATTGTAGACTTGTTTTTTTTTAAAAAAATGTATGTCTGAATACAAGTGCTTTATCAGATAATTTGTATTGAGAATATTTTCTTCCAGTCTGTGACTTGCTTTTTTATTTTCTTATCAGTGTCATTAGAAGAGCAGATATTTTAAATTTTGAGTTCATTTTGCCAGTTTTTTCTTCTATGATCAGTGCATTTTGTATCCTAAAAGTTCTCTGCCTGTCCTAAGGTCTTAAAGATTTTCTCCTGTGTTTTCTTATGAAAATCTTCAGCTTTTATGTTTAGGTCCATGATTTGCTCTAAGTTAATTTTTGTGTAGGGTTATGAATTAAGGTTCGAGGTTCATGTTTTCCATCCTGGGATCCAGTTATTGCAGTTTTTCATCTGTACTGATAGCAAGAAATATACTTATATATTCATTAATATGCAGTCTTTAGTATATCCTTTATTTTGTGCATCAGGCTTATTTAAAAGATCATGGCTCTTTGTACAAAAAAACTTCATTTTGAAGAAGTTTTTATATTCTAATCACCATTATATTTGTGTTATTTTACATTTTATATATTGATTTTTGGTGAAACGCTTAGATTCTGCAAAGCTGAAAGTATATATTAAGCCTTTGGCTAATACAGAATTGAGGATCTGGTCGTGGCCTGTGATAAAACAGCTCTGGGCACTAGTCGGGGTTCTGTTCTGGGACACCCCTGTTCTTTGGTTGTGGTCTTTCTCTTACCTTGCCTTGACAATTTTTGTTTGCTGTTTAACTAGAAGGAAAACAAATTCTCTGTAGGAATCAGGTAAGTATATGAAAGAAATGAAAGAATTGGTTGAACTCACAGGTTCCTTATCTTTTCTATTTTTTCTCTTTTCATTTTTTCTATGAGCTGAAGTCTTTTTTTCCTTTGGACTTTTCCTTTTTTCCCTCCCTCTCAGGAGAAGAGCTGCAGGTGCTCTGTAAGCACCTCCTTTCTTTATATAGTCTGTTTTTCTGAGTATATTTTCTTGAGAGTGAGATTGGGCTTCTCTAGAGTTTACCCTGGGATGCTCCTAGCCTAACATCTCAAAATGTTTGATTATTGTCGGTTTAAACACAATTAAAGCACCAAAAACACAGGGAGGTGGGAGAGGATTTTATATTACAAATAAATTGCATAGATGTGAATGGACTTTCCATTTAACTGTCTCCTCTCTAATACTTCATCTTTTCCAGTCTGCCATAGCTGCTTTAATCTTGGAGCAAGTCTATGCTCTCTCTCCTGTGAGAAACCAATATATTTGACTGTTTGTTATATTCTTGTGTTTGTTTTGCTTATGGGGTTAGGGCTCTTATTATTTGTATGGGTTTCATGTGCTACCTTGTATTTCTCCAGATAGAATACAGTTCATTACTAATATGTAATTATTGTCTTTTTCTCTGTTTTCTCTTTCCTTCTCTCTTTCCCTTGCGGTCCTTGTGCAGGTCTTGTTCAGCGTTGTGTGATCATCCAGAAGGATGACAATGGATTTGGGCTGACGGTCAGTGGAGACAATCCAGTCTTCGTACAGTCTGTCAAAGAAGGCAAGGCATTTTCTAAAACAGTCTTGTCACTTGGGAGCAAATCGAGCATGAACAGAAAAGCTTAAATAATGTCTGTTGCCGAGAATAAAATAGTCACATGCATTACAGTTCTTATGGCCCAGTTGTGCTAGATCTGTATTTAGTGTTATAGGTGTGGGCACGAATTTACCCCCAGTTGATTTTCTTTTCTACTTTATAGAAAGAAAACAGTTCTTATATTGTTTTAAAAATCATATGACTCCCTGGTCATGATACTTTATGCATCACCACTTATAGGAGTTCATGGAATTTTATTTCTTCATGGCACCAGAGGTATTTGGGTAGAAGCAGATTAAAGAAATGATTGTAGGCTCAAAAAATCTGCCCCTTTCCCCAAGTGACAATAATAACTTATACTGCTTTACTATACATCGAATACTTCCTTTATGTTGGGTGCTGTAATTTGAGGTAGATATTTTTAATCTCCATTTTACAGATGATACTGAGGCTTACAGTGAAAAAAAATAAAGTCAGTCCATGGTCATACAACTAGTGAGTGGCAGAGGCAGGAATGGACCAAAGTCTGTCTGACTTTACAGCCCACGTCTTTAACCATTTTGTTACACTGCCTCTCTTTCAAGAAGAATATCAGTGAATGTAAATGAATTACATTTTACAAATTAATTTCTCTTGTAGATGGAGCAGCCATGCGGGCTGGAGTACAGACAGGTGATCGGATCATCAAGGTAAGGAAAATTATTAGGGAATTTATGGTGGAATTAAGAACATATATTAGCCATTTTTTCACTTGAATTTTTATGATTTGTTGACTATAAAAACTTATTTCATTTACTTTAAAATTAACATTACCTTTTATGAAAAGCATGATAAAAGTTTGAATAGATGGAGTCATATACGTTCTTGGGTAGGAGAGTAACTCACTGTTGTAAAGATCATATTCCTCCAGATTAATCTCTTAGCAAGAAACTCTCATCAGAATATGTTAATAAATTTGGGGAAGTGTTCCATTCCTCTTCAAACTGCCACATGATTATTTTTTCTGAATAAACTTTGCAAAAGTATTATGTGTGTGGGTAAGTGTGAGAGTATATGGTGTGGATTAATTTGAAGCAAGTGACTCTAGTATAGGTATGGACCTGTCAGTGGAGCACAGTAGCAAGTCCAGAAACAGGCCTTAAGTTCTGATCAGTAAGGAAACAATGGGCCAGTACTTACTCTTTAGACAACTGACTAATGTGATTGCTTAAAATCAAATTACTGTACAGGAAGAGATACCATGAACAAATTTACAAAGAACTATCTGGAAAAAAATATCTGAAACATGTTACAGAATATGAAATCCTGATTGTAAAGAGCCCCTTTAAATTACTAAGAGAAGAATAAATAATCTAACAGAAAAATGGGCACAGCATTTTATCAAGCAATTCCCCCCCAAAGTAATTGAAATGAATGTATATTAATGAGGATATGTTAAACTTCGCTGATAATGACGAAATAAAAATTAAATGATAGCTGAAAATATATTTGGTTGTCAGAAGTTTTAAAAGATTGATAATACACATTTGGCATAGTTGGGGGTATGGTAAAATGGTTATTACTTTCATGAGCTTGCTGTGAATATAAATTAAGTAAAATCTGGATGGAAATTTATGGATAAGTATCTAAATTTATATACTTTAGGAAAGTATATAACTTTTGAGCACAATTTTGCTTTTAGGAACTTATCTAAGGAAATAAGTGTACAAATGTGAAGTGATATGTGTACAGGAAAATTTATTAAGCTTTTTCATATTGAAAACTTCTAAACAATCTTAATATGCATAACTGAGGGCTAGAGAAATAAATTACATTTCATCTGCAACTTTTCAAAACACTGGTTTAGGTCTGTACCTATACTGAAAAACATTCACAATGCAATAAAAATATTTTTTATTTGCAGAAAAAGGCAGTTATAATGTGTATATATATGTGTCTGTGTATCTAGTGTGTGTATGCTAGAATAGTGTCTCAAAGATGAAACATCATAGTTAACAGTGACCATCTCTGGTAGGCATGACAAGTATACTTTTACTTCCACTTTATACACTGATATACTTGAACTTGCAAAAATTAGTATTACTTGCATCAGAGAAAAATAATGTTAGATTCATTGTCTGATATTTTTACCTTAATTTGTTTGGTTTACTAGTAACTTTGGGTAACACTTCCTGCATTTAGCCTGTCTGAAATTTAATTTCCTTTGTAAAGATTAGGTCATGATGAACTCACAGACATAGGAAACAAACTTATGGTTACCAAAGGAGAAAGGAGAGGGGAGGGATAAATTAGAAGTTTGGGATTAGCAGATACAAACTACTATAATAAAATAGATAAACAACAAGGTCCTACTGAATAGCACAGAGAACTATATTCAGTATCTTGTAATAATCTATAATGGAAAAGAATTTATATACACATGTAATCACTTTGCTGTACACAAGAAACTAACACAACATTATAAATCAACTATACTTCAATTTAAAAATAAATAAATAAAATAATAAAACTCTCCAAAATAGATTAGGTTATGATTGGAAAACTAAAAATAAATTCAGTATTATTGTGGAAATATTGCTTATTTTTTCATATTTTTAAAAATTTATTATGCTTTTGACAAATCAGTACATTTGTAATTAAAAGCAAAGAAATCTTTTCTTTTTGCAAGTGTCCTTCATTATGAAGGATTTATAAATCTGTTGCATAGTATATTTTGTTATTTTTCCATAGTGAGTAAGTTACAATGTCCTTTTTTTGTTTGTTTGTCCTGTTTTTCTGAGGGGGGGGTAATTTGATATATGTATTATTTTTTTTTTTAATGAAAGTACTATACTGGGAATTGAACCCAGGACCTCATACATGCTAAGCATGCACTCTACCACTGATCTATACCCTCCCCTTACAATGTCCTTTAAATCAAGGCCCTTTTTTTGTGCTCAAGTTCATTTTGTTGCTAAGTATACCTAAAAAAATAGTGGTAAAAGTGAATATTGAACCAAATATATACATATTTTAATGTAGACCTGTTTACCATATTGTATTATAATTGATTTGTATCTTGTATAATAAGTCCTGAAGTCAATGTATCTGTTGTCTCAATAGTATCTGATAGAGACTATTTTCATTTTCTTATAGGTGAATGGAACGCTGGTGACTCATTCAAACCATTTGGAAGTGGTGAAGCTAATCAAATGTAGGTGAATGTTTTTCTGTTTTGTATTCTGCAACCCTTAAAGCGAAGGTCAGCAAGTATTTGCTGCAGTAGACCAGAAAGTAAATTTTTTAGGCTTAGTGGGCCAGATAGTCTACTGCTTGACTCTCATCGTAGCATGAAAGCAGCCATAGGTGATACATAAGTGAATGCGTGTGGCTGTGTTTCAGTAAAACCTGATTTGCCAAAATAGTCTGTGACTTGAATGTAGTCCCTTGGCTGAAGTTTGCTGACCCCTGCATTAAAGGAAAGTCTGAGGTGAAAATTCTTAATTTACTGATAACTGTCTCTAATCCATTTCATATATGTGGTTGATTACAATGTCCTTGTCATGCTTGGTAATATTAAACGCATATTTGAAAGAAATGCATGAGTTGACCTGGGAGGTGAGAGATTGAGAAATGAGACACAGTGGCCTGGATGAACTGAAATGGAACTTTCACAATCATGTAGCATAATCATGTTCCCTCAAATAAGTCAATGATTAAATAATCCAGAGCAGTGATCTTCTCTTGGAAATCTCCCGGGTTAAGAATTTATAATCTTCTGCTTCAGACTGTTCTGCAGGAGACTACAAATAAAAGGCGGTTGTTTATGGACGAGCAGGAACACTACTGTTTTGTTTAATATTATTCTTTTCATTAAGTGGGCATCTTTAGAATAAATTTAATAAACTGAAATCCTTCTTGGCCTTATTATTGCTTAGATAAAGCAACTCATGAATTCCTTCACCTTTTCATCAGAGTACCAGTGCTCTAAAATTGTCAGTTTGATCATAGTTCTTAACATTAGTACATTTTAAAAAGAAATGGGATGATCAGAATTAGATTCCCATACTGGAATAAATTTAATTACTTACTTAATAAGATTATGATTTATAAGATTTTATGTGCTACATAAATATGATGGCTTATGGTAATAAATATATGCCTGGTAGCTAACTATTACAGAATATAAAAAGTAAAATATAAAATATAATATAAATATTTATAAAATATAAATATATATATATATTAAATAATATAAATATATTTATAAAATATAAAATATAAATATAATATAAAAATTTCTTTAAATTTTTAGCTTATATACTTTACTTGTTCTAATATAAATTTTACTTAAAAAAATTAAATGCTAGGACTATAAAAATAGATTGCAATAACAAAAACTGAGCTAAAAACTCAAAATAAAATACGCTGAGTATACAAAATAGATCTAAATTTGAAATGCCTAAACCATGTGTACTGTACTTGTAATGGAGCTCCCTCACGTCCTACCCGTGAATGCATATTCAAATCAAAACCAGTTTAAAAACAGCTAAAGTGGGGAAAGGAAGAACCAGGAAGCTATTAGAGACAAGCACGTGGATAAGCCAATAAGATAAAACAGATGACTTGGTGACAGAAATATAATTGAAAAACTTTTTAAAGTGTATACACTTAAAATCCCCCCGCTATCACAGCATATGTGACCATTAAGTGTCAAAAAAAAAAAAAAAAGTTTATAGAACCTCAAATACTGTGAAGTAATTACCAGTGAGTTCCATGGGAGGATTAAATAAGGATTAAAAGCATGAAATACATTTTAAATTTCTACTGAAAAGTCTAAGAGAAAGATTTTTGTCTTTAAAGGTCAGTTATCTAGTAAAGTCATTTATTTGGAATGTCTCATTTCTTCTTGATTTTAGATAAATAATGAATGTCTGTTGTTGAGTCTTTCTGGTTATAGTCAATTTTGCTTTCCATAGTTTTTTCACCTGAAATATGCCTAGCTAATTTGCCTTCTCTAAATTTTTTAAATTAAAAATTACTACATGTTTGTTGTGGGTTTTTTCTGGGTTTTGTGGAATATCTTTTGTCATATTCTTTTTTTAAGTTAATGTAAAGTTCATTATATTACAGAAAATGAGTTAAACATTACCTGATTAGTATCTTAAAATATGATTTTTTAAATTTACATTCAAGTAATTGGTTGAACATATAGCCATTAATAGTAGGTGGTTGATAATAACTCATTCTTCTCTAAATTAAAGAGTTTATTGGAGTTATAAATCTTATTTGCTTTTAAGTAATATCTGATCTTATGAGTAGTAACTAGCTATCTGAAAAATGGCATTGTTCTTTTGTATTTTTAGGGAAGTCATAAAAGAGAAATGACAAATTGGATTCTTTTTCTGTGGAGAAATGGTTAACAGATGGTGAAACTTTCTCAGATAACTGGATCTTGTAGAACTATTAAAGATTAAGTAGTAAAATGCTGTAAAAATTTTTTGACAATCTTATTTTCCCTTTCCTCCCCTTTCTTCCATCTCCTTACCCTAAGCGGGTTCCTATGTAGCTCTTACTGTTCAGGGACGCCCACCTGGGTCGCCCCAGATTCCACTTGCTGATTCCGAAGTAGAGCCGTCAGTCACTGGACATATGTCTCCCATCATGACATCCCCTCATTCACCTGGAGCATCTGGGAATATGGAGAGAATTACTAGTCCTGTGCTCATGGGGGTAAGAGTGGGAGAATGTCTTTGTAAAAGCTCAGTTGTATAGTGATGCCTTTGCTTTATGTTGAATTTCGAAGTGCTGAGCTGATAAAGTTAAGTTGGAGATTCTAGAAAATAACTTGCTAATTTAAAAAATTGCATAATAATTTGGAATGATTACAAGGTATGGGGATAGCAGATTTAATTCAGCAACTATTTAACACCTACCATATACAAAACAGGGTGCCACCCACAAAAATATAATTAAGATATCCTGTGTTCAAAGTCCTTTGTTATCTTAGCATATATACTCTAAGAGGACAGGGGGGGTTTTTTGTTTACTTTGTTTATTGTTCTGTCCCCGGAGTCTAAAATATTGCTTGGCATTTAGTAGTGGGTGTGTAATAAACCTTTGTTGTTTGAGATTGAATCAAGAGATTACAAGTAATTATACTACAAAGGCAGATCGTAGACGTTACGAGAAGGAAAATTTTAAGTTCTGTGAGATTTCAAAGGAGGGAGACAGCACATCCAGGTGTGATAAGAAAGGACTTTATGGAAAGCTGTTATTTGAATTGAGCCTTCAAAAACAGGTAACATTTAAGTGGTGGCAATGGGGAAGAAGGCAACCCAGGTAGAGGGAGTAGAGTAAATAAGATAAAGAGCCAAGAAAGCATCAAGTATCTGGGGGAAGCATCCAAGACTCTTGTTTAGCTGGTGCTTGTTAAAGATGTATGTAGTAGGAGATGAGCTTGAAAAAAATAAGACATTTATTTTGAAAAGTCACAACTCTGAGGCTAATATACATGGAACTGGATGAGCAGTAGGAATATATCGTGAATTTTTTTTTGAGCAATAGAGTGATGTGATTATAACAGGATTTTACGAAGACTAATTTGATAAAGTGTTACAGGGCTGTAAAACAAGGCGAGATGGCAGGAGATGAATTTGGGGGCTGTCTTAATATTTCACATAGGAAATGTTGGGGATTTGAGCCACACAAGGGGGTTGATAGTCAAGATCCAAAGGAGAGAAAGTAGAAGACATTATTATCCTTATACTTAAGGCAACTTCATTTCTCCAACTAATAATCAATATTTAATGTTTTTTGAACCTAGTTTAGCAAAAGTAAAATAGAAGGGCTGATATTTCCCTGTAACCTTTTATCTTTAAATGTCATGTCTAAAAGCCTGTTCTCAAAACCGCCAGAAATAAAATCCTAATAGGTATTGAAAACTGGAGCTGGGATGTAATATTGTATGACTTGTTTTTGATACTTATTTTAGCTTCACTTTCCGTGTATTGGCTGGTTGGTTGTTTGTTTTTTTATCTTTTTCTAGGAGGAAAACAATGTGGTTCATAACCAGAAAGTAGAAATTCTAAGAAAAATGTTACAGAAAGAACAGGAACGGCTACAGGTACTAAGTTAGACATGGGGCTGTTTGCAGGCCAGTGAACACATGAGTGGGCATTTATTATAATCATAATCAAGCCATGTTTTAATCAATGACGTCAGCTATTTTATTAAGAATAGACTTTTAAAATATTTTCTTGACGTAAGTAATTAATTCTTGAAATATGTTTATAACTTTTCAGTTATTGCAGGAAGATTACAACCGAACACCTGCCCAAAGGTTGCTAAAAGAGATCCAAGAGGCCAAGAAACACATTCCTCAGCTGCAAGAGCAGTTATCCAAAGCCACAGGCTCTGCTCAGGTAGCATCACTATTAAAAGTGCTACCCAACTTTTTGCAGGAGAATTTTCTTCTGGGAATGTGTCAGAGAGTGTTGCAGTCACCTTTTTTAAAAGTTATTTTTTCTAGCATAGGCCAACAGGATGTCCTGTGTAGGGTGGTACAGAAATAATGATTAGTTAAAAGAAATGTGGGCTTCTGATTGTTTGCTTGCTCATAATATCATACTTCTTCGTTTTGTAATAACTTTAGAAAGAACTGAGTGCTTTTGCTTTGATATGACAAATTATTAAAATGTATTTAGGTACATACATTTACATGTTTGAAGTTTATTCTGCCATTTTGAAACAGAATGGCAGTTATGTTTTTAAGTAGGATGTAAGATTTTTCCAATTTAATCTGCAAAACAGCCCTCTGAGATTAGATACTACTGTTGTTTCCCCACATTTTACAGAAACAGAGAAACTTGAAGAAATTAAATAACTTGTCTGAGGTCATGTAGCTCACAAGTGATGGAACTGGAATTGAAACCCAGTCTGGTGAATTCAAAGCACATTCATATTCTTAATGACTGTATTTTTATCCTAATTTAAAAAATAGATTGCAGTAGATTTGCTCCATAGGTATAAGTTATGGAGATGAGGGTCTTATTAGAAAAAACAGCCCAGCATTTATATGTCAACCAGGTTTATATTCATTAATATTTAGATTTGGGATCTGGAGAAATGAGTAAAAGGTGCTTATTTGTTATTCTTCCTGAGTTAGGTCTGTAGGTTCATAGAACTGAAAGGATTCTTTGAAATCATTTATCCTAATTTGCTCATTCTAAAGTTAAAAAAAAATCATGCTGTGGTATGGAAAACTGGGGTCCAAACTGGTTAAATGACGCATACCAGATCACACGTTTATAAGGCCTCCTGACTTCCTGGTTCAGTGTACTTTTGATTACATAATTTTTAAAATTACTTTTAGTCCCATTATCTATATTAAGTTTTAAGTATTCTGCCTCAGTAATATTGACAGTTTTATGTTGTTACTACTGAGCAAAGACAACAGTCTTACCCTGTTTCAACAGTAAAGCTGTAATTCTTGATTTAAAATGTTCTAGTAATTTATAGTATATCATTGTGTCCCAAATTGGCAATTTGTTGACGTTCTAAAGTGTTGAAAGGCAGTTAACCACAAGTTATAGTGCCATAATCTTTACTAACGGGCAGGAAATGTAAATTATATAAGTTAACAAACTATTTTATTATCTTTGCTCTATTTAGAAGTTTGAAATTTTACTCTCTACTGAAATATCACTTTCCCTGTCTTTAATGTCATGCCATTTTACAACCGCGGAATTAGTAGTTATTTATGCTTCTGACTTTTAGAGCTTTAAGCATTCTTGATCACATCAAACTGGCCAACTTTTAAGTCTCCCATAAGGTTGCAGTGCAACTGTCTTTATTTAGTCAATGATAAAAGTTTTTCATGTTTGTTTTAAATGTGTTTACATGTGTGTGTGCCTAATCTGTTTTAGGATGGAGCTGTAGTTACATCCTCCAAGCCATTAGGTGACACACTAACAGTCAGTGAAGTAGAAGCGGATCCTGGTGATGGAGCAGGCAGAAGTGACTATAGCAGTGGAGATGCTTCTCGGCCCAGTAGTGACAGTGCAGATGTAAGTGCTCTGCATCTTTATCTTCTTGTATTTTTCTCCACAACTCTTTTTTAGATACTATTTTAAGTTATATGAACTAGAGGTGTTCTCTTATTTTTTATCGCCACCATCTTTAGTATAGCAACTTGATGAGCAGAAATTCTGGATACTGTTGTATATGAGGTTTTAGTTCCAGAGTTCACTTTTTCCCTTGGATACCATTTCCAAATGTTTCTTTTGAGGAGATGGAATTTCCCAGCAGGCGTCTTGTTTGTGGGTAGAGAAGTTAATAATGCCAGTGCTTTCTTACTGAACCGAGAGGCCAACTGTTGATAACTTTAAGAGCATGTTAATATTCCATTTGTGGTCAGAGTGACTCAGTCTTGAATCATGGGGCACTTTGCCATCACAAAGAGGAAAAGCCTTCGTCCTCTTAGATAGACTTCAGTTAATAGCCCATGTTTAGTAACGCTTTCTTGATTAACCCAGAAATTGCCAGATGAATGTGGGTATTTGTTGGGAAGACAATAAGAAAATATTTTAAGTTGAATATGATGTAGCATCGTGGTTACAGGAATACTTAAAAGTCAAGCTCAGTGTTGCTTGTGCAGCATTATTTTGTAAGTAGTATGCAGTGATAGGAACAACAACTTAAAAATAGATCACCCTCATTAGAGGTGACGAGGAAAGTAATCTGAATCAGTTTTTTTTTAATATGAGTCATGAAATCAATTTAGTGATTTGGGACCTGCATTTTTTTTAAAAGAATAAAATAGGAAATGGAGTGTTTTGCATGTAGAAGAGGTAGGTATTACTTTGTGTGCCTCTTGTGGTATATACACACATATACGTATGTGTATAGGGGTGTGGGTGTGTGTGCATACTGGTTAACAATGTAAAATTACTCTTATTAAAGGTTGTGGTTAGAAAAACTGAAAGCCGCTGGTCTAAGTTATCGTAGAGGGCACCTTTTGGGGCTTAGGCCCGATGACTCAGCTCCTCATGCAAGGAAAATTTGAAGATGTTTTTATTTTTTGAAACATGGTAACAGGAGTCTTATGATTGGATAGACTAAATGTCTTAATGGAGGATTTCAATTTTGACCCAAGAAAAAAGTTACATAGCTTACATTTATTGCCCATGCATACCATAAGCTGTAGTAAGTGTTTTACGTTTTTTTTTTTTAATGTTAGTTAATTCTCACAACAGCCTTATGAAGTCATGCTATTGTTGTCATAACTTTAACTGAGGCCAAAGTGACTAACTTGCCAAACTTACCCAGCTAATAAGTGATCTGCCTCTGCTAGTTCCAAAATACCAGCACTCAAGGACTCCAGGATATGAAAATGCATAACATTTTGGGAGAGCAGTAAAAATTTTACCAGTATATTAGGGTTGCCGATGAAATGGCTAGCGTTGATCTTAGAAATGAAGCCTTGAGTCCAGGTTATAATCAGCTTCAGCTTATTCTAACAGTGTTCTCTCATACTTCTCCTTTTTGGTTTAGGGCTGGTTCTCCTCTCTGTTTTCATGGCTTGTCTGTACCATTAGATGGAAAGTTTCTTGAGAGCAAAGTGCGTATCCTATTTGACCTTATGTCTCCAAA
Organism: Camelus bactrianus; assembly: GCF_048773025.1. Taxonomy (NCBI): domain Eukaryota; kingdom Metazoa; phylum Chordata; class Mammalia; order Artiodactyla; family Camelidae; genus Camelus; species Camelus bactrianus. The sequence continues at coordinate 15,154,149 of NC_133571.1, forward strand.
GACTGCTAGACTGTAGGAATTCAGAACAAGTGATACGAATGAAAAAATTGAATTGTATCTTGTACTTATAGAAATGTTAGTAATATCTGTGGCTTAGAAATAAAACCTTATAAAATACAGAGTGAATTGGCAAGTGTAAAAATAGGCATTCCAGTGAATTAAAACTGACACATGATTGGTGTCTAATAAGTATTTGAATGAACTACAAAATGAATGAGTAAAGAGTTTGGGTTTTACCTCACATGCAGAAGAGAGGCACAGTGAGAAACACATCAGTATGGAAAAGTGAATTGGAGCATAGAGACAGGGAGATCAGTAAGAAAAGAAGACTGCTTGGCTCACAAGGACTTTAACAAATGTGTGTTAAATGGCTGATAAATTGTCACCATTTATTGCATACCTGCTTTGTGACAGCCATTATACCTAATGCTTTACAGATTCTCTTTTTAACTCTCATAATAATCTTAAAGAAGCAGTATCACCATCTCACAGATGAGGAAACTGAGGCCAAATAAGTGGATGCTGTAGAAATCCACGTGAGAGATGATACAGTGCAGACTAGGCTATTCACTGAACACACAACAAACTTGTATAATTCCTACAAGTGTCTTTTTGAAGCTAGAGTTGTGCTGCTTTTAGCTCATGGATTTCCATGTTCATTTCAAATGCACTGTATTAGGATTGTTAGAATCAATCAATGCTCTTAATTTTTTTTCCATTTTCTGCTAATTTTTATAAAATAAAATAATCTCCTTGTGGTGTTTGTGATATCATTATCATAGTAAAATCCTCTGCTTTTGCTCACCTCAGAAAAGGCTTTAAAGGGTACCCCAGTTCTCACAAGAGAAGCAACTTGATCACAAATCATCATCGAAAGCCTGGAGCATCTGCCTCTCTGATTTTCAGTTTGTGGCTGACTTTCTAAAAGTTATTTTGGAAAAACTTCAAACCTATTCAAAAGTAGAGACACTGACATAATGATCCCCCTGCCTCAGCAGTCATCAGCAAGTGCTCCAACTTGGTTTTGTCTGTATCCCTTCATTCCTCATTCCTCATATCCTCTAAATACTGGATTATTTTAAAGTAAATCCAAGACATTATTTAATTAATATGTATCTTTAAGAGAAAAGAAGATTTAAAAAGTTACAGCCAAAATGCTGTTGTCAAATCTTAATTTTTTCTTAATATGGAATTTGATTACCCTAATAGTCTTATAATGATCTTTTTGCAGTTGGTTTATTTGAATCAAGATCCAGTCAAGATCTTCAGCCTTTGGTTGATTAGTGTCTTAACTTATAATAGTTCCTTCCTCTTTTTTTCTCTTGCTTTTTTTTTTTGTTTGTTTGTTTTTTGTTAAACTGGGTCATAAGTCCAGTAAAACAACCGACATTCTAATTGCATTTTCATGATGTTGTTTAACATGTTCCTCTGGTGTGTATTTCCTGAAAACTGATAGTAAGATCTAGAGTCTTGAACAGATTAAGGTCTGAGAGTTGTTGTTTGGCAAGAACAATTCATGGGTGGTACTGTGTATATCCTGTTACATCACATCAGAAGGTGAATGTCTGGCTGTCTTTTTGTGACTGTTTGTATAAGGTGTTCAGATAATGTCAGCATGATTTCTTCATTATAAATTTCTCTATTAAATTTTTATCTAGTATTTTTATCTGCCATTGATATCAGAATGCCTGCATCCATTATTTAATTGGTAGTTTCAAAATGATATTATAATTTTGTTATTCCTTCTATATTTATTAGATGGACTTATTTTTATAAAGAATTTTCTCTTGCTATTTTAAATACCCTATATAGCTTATACAGGAAATTCAGGGTAAATATTTGATAATTTTCCTTTAGGTATCTGTTTTCAGAAGAGTTGGTACCCTAACAAACTCCAAAGGTCACTGATGTCGAGATGTGTGCCCATGTGTGCGCCTATGTGTGTACATGTGTAATATTTTGAATTTGTAGATTTTTAATATACGTGCTTATTACTTTATTACATTTCAGTCCATTGCAGTCATTATTCTTTTTGATACTTAAATTGTCCCCCTTTTTTGGCTAGTGGGAGCCCCCTCAGGTTGTCTTTTGTGTTCTTGTGACATGACTCCCCCGTAACATAGCTTTCTTGCTTTTTGATGTGACAAGATTATTCTAGCTTTATTGTATTTTATATCTCTTGCCCAAGACCCAGAATCATCTGTTTCCCCCAAGGGGGGCTTACATTTTAAATCACTGTCTTCTCTGCCTTGTGGTACCTTGGTATATGTATAGATAATGTGTATCTTCCCTATTGGCATTTACACAAAAATCTCTTGTACCTTAATTTTCAGCTGCTCTGAAGAATGGCTCCCATTGCTCTGGGGTGTTCTTTATCCTCCAAACTTGAAGTTCTGCATATTGTTTAGTTTCTATTTTATATTAAATCATTACATACCATGTAAATTTTATAAAAATCGCAACAGTTTCACATGAGGTAGTAACAGAAAAATAGACAGAAGCTTATTTTCAAGCATATAAATAGGGCACAATGCTTTTAACTGGATAGAAAGATTGTTTGGGACAGAGGGGGTTAGAGGAAATGGATAAAGTTTGACTTCAACATAATGAGTCGAGATATATAATATATCTAGTTAGAGTTATTTGATAGAAAGTAGCCCTCATGCCTGAAGATGAAGCAAAACTCTCCTATTGATTCTGTATTTTTTTTATCAACATAAAACTAAAAAACTAAGAGAATAAGTGACTTGCCAAAGTCAAGAAAATAGTAGTAGATCCAAGTATTATTTGAAAGATATTTAGTAGTTTCAAGTACAAATATGAAATTTAGAATATTATTCTCTCACACTGTTTTACCTTATCCCCTTTTGGTGAGCCTCTTGAAATGAAATGAATGTCTTTTTTTTTTTTCTTTATTAGAGTCCCAAGAGTGGCCTGAAAGAGAGGATTTATCTAGAGGAAAATCCAGAGAAAAGTGAAGTAATTCAGGACACTGTGAGTATGAAATCCATGAAATGATAGTGTTTTCTTTAGCTTTCCTTATACTTAAGTGATAGACATATCTAATATGTACCTGTGTGAGAGTGTGTGTACTTTTTTTTGGAGAAAAAGCTTAAACTTATTAAAGGCACTTAATAAAGATTTGATAAATGGAGAGATACTCCATAGTTAGTATTATTAGATGATTATATTTTTTTCTAGTAAAATACACATAATATAAAACTTACTATTTTACCCATTTTTAAGTTCATTGGCATTAAGTTACATTCACGTTGTTGTGTAGCTGTCACCATCTCTATCTCTGGAACTATTTCATCTTCCCCAGCTGAAACTTGGTGCCCATTAAACACTAACTCCCCATTATCCTCTCCCTCCAGCCCCTGGCAACCACCATCCTACTTTCTGTCTCTATGAATTTGACTAGGAACCTCATATAGGTAGAATTATACAGTATTTGTCGTTTTGTGATCAGCTTATTTCACTTAGCATAACGTCTTCAAGGTTTATCCATGATTTAGCATGTGTCAGAATGTCCTTCTTTTTAAGGCTGAATAATTATCCATTGTACATATATACACCACATTTCTTTTCTCCATTTATTTGTCAGTGAACACATGGGTTGTTTTCATGTTCTGGCTGTGGTGTATAATGCTACTCTGAACATGGATGTACAAATGGATACCTGTTTGAGTTCTTCCTTTCAGTTCTTTTGGATATATACTCAGGTGGAATTGCTAGACCTTATGTATTCTTAATTGAATACTTTTAGCATTCTGATTTTATTTTTTAATTAAGACTTGTATAGAGTTTTATAGTAAAAGATTTAACAGCATATTTTGATTCATTTATTATTAGCAACATAATTGAAAAATCAGAGGCATCAAATCAGCTGTAGAATCAGAAGTTGTCCCACTAATCCTCTAAACAAATTTGTACTGTTCCACTTGATTTTTTTTTTTAATTATTAAAGCCTTGGGATTTAAAAAACAAGAATAAAAAAGGCACAATCCAGTTTAGGAAATGCAAATACATAGAGTTGCAACACACTTAAGGAAGAAAAACTCATGCTATGTGTTATTCACTTAATTTATAACTGTGGGTCCATGTACATAGTTTCAGCCGTAACTACTCTGCAGAGAACTCCCACATCACTACAGCCTCATTCTCTTTGCTCAACTGCTGTCAGATTTAAGCGAAACTCATTCTTTTCATATTTCTTCCAAATTTTTTATTTCTCTTAATACTGTATAGTCTTTGATTTCAGTCTTTGTCGTCTTATATTTTTTACACTATACTTTAATGTCCCTACACTGCCTTCTTTATGCTAAATCCAGCTTTATAAGTAAATTAACACATGGATGAGCTATTGCATGGGAGTGAGAACTGCTAGCCTACAGTTTGGTTTTGCAGTCTTGATATTGTTGTTTCTATAGCAGTGTTTGTGTGATTACTTGAACATTTTATTGCGTTATGCCAATGATTTTCAACCAGGAGTGATTTTGTCCCTCCGGGGACATTTGGCAACGTCTGGAAACATTTTTGATTGTTATTACTCGGAGGCTGTTCCTGGCATCTAGTAGGTGGGTAGAGGCCAAGGTTGCTGCTAAACATCTTACAATGCACAGGACAACCCCCACAACAAAGAATCATCTGGCCCAAAATGTCAACAGTGCCAGGGTTGAAAAACACTGCATTATGTACTTATGAAAATGAATTTTAAATGAAAAAAAAAAGAGTTTAGTGACAGCTTTCAATTATGCGACATTAACAGAAACCTTTGTATTAACCTCCCTGCTAAACTTGTCTTACTTCTACTCGTATTTTTTCTTTGCCTTGTTGTCTTCATTTACTTTTTCTTAATGTAACTTTTAAAAATTGTAACTATTTATGTAACCCAGCTTTATTTCTTTCTGTAACAAGGCCTAGATATGTATGAAATAATAAATGAAGTACACAGAGAGTGTATAACCAAATAACCAAGAGTGTAGTGAGCAAAGGGTGTTTATTATTTCCAGGAGAAATGTTTTTCCTCCCAAGAAGTGATCAAAATGTGATTTTCTTTGTTAAAGTGATTTATGGCCTTGAAAGTTTGAGAACCACTTTGAAAATAAAGTAACTAAAGAAAATAAATAAAAAGAAATGCAATCAGTTTTGTGAGCCATGTCTTTTTGATGGTTTGACTTTGTTCTTTCTCTGCAATTGACCAGCAGATAATTTTTCTTTTCCTTTTTTTTTTAAATGTAATACCAGGACACTCAATCACTTATCGGGAGCCCCTCTACTCGTATAGCACCTCATATTATTGGAGCAGAGGATGATGACTTTGGTACTGAACATGAACAGGTGATGACTTCTTTTTCCTAAAAAACCCAAATTATTAATTTTCTGAAATGTTTGGTTTCTTGCAAAAATGAACACTTTCTGAAACTTGGAATTATATTTATAAGGATTTGTAGCTAAAATCTTAGAACAGATTAGTTAGTTGCTTGGGTTAATTGCTTATTTAGCTTTGACCAACAAAAGTGGCTTTGCTTTCAAGGCTGATAAGAAGTCATTGATTTATACCAAGTACTTCATTTTGGGAGAGGGGGAATGTTATTACAATTTTTTGAAATTTCAAATTCTAGTTGTTTATTGCTGGCATATAGGAATATGATGATTGGCTTTATTCTTGTCCTTGTAGCCCATGATCTTGTTAGTAAACTCACTGCTTCTAAGAACTTCTAATAATAAATTAAGATTTTCTACATGAATAAGATAACCATGAATAGAGAAAATTTTTATTTCCTTGTTTCCAGGCTGCTTATCTTTTATTTCTCGTTCTTATCTTTATTGCGCTAGTTAGGATTTCCAATATGACCATGAGGTTGAATCAGTGTGATGAGACAGGGCATCCTTGCTTTATTCCTGATCTTAGGGAGAAAGCGTTCAGTCTTTCATCATTAAGAATGATGCTGGCTATAGATTTTTTTGTAGATACTTTTTATTAGCTTAAGGAAGTTTCCTTCTATTCCTAGTTTAATGAGGGTTTTTATCATGAATGGATGTTGAATTTTGTTGAATGATTGAGATGATCGTATGGGTTTTTTTTTTTAATTTACTCTCTTAATACCATAAATTACATGATTGATACTGTTAGCATGTTGAACCAGCTTTGCGTTCCTGAGATAAACTTCAGTTGACTATAATGTATTTTCCTTTTTGTATGTTGTTTGATTTAATTTGCTACTAGTTTGGTAGGATTTTTGCATCTGTGTTTATGGGGGATGTTAGTCTGTCGTTTTTTATAATGTCTTTGGTTTTGGTAGTTGGATAATGCTAGACTCAGTATTAGTTGAGAAGTGTCCCCTCCCCTTGTATTTTCTGAAAGAGATTGTATAGAATTGGTGTTCTTTTTTTAGATAACTTACATAATTCTAGGTTACCTTAAGTTTGACTGTTGCTCTTTTCTGTGTTCAGTGTAGTTTGGGAATATACAAGTATTCTAGCAGTTGTCTTATTTAAAATCATACAACTTCATTTCCTATTACCATTTTTGTGATTAGGCCCCCCAAAAGGAAGACAGCTATTTTGTTATTAGAGAAAAAGCCTTCCATTACATTTTAAAAAGTGTTTTTAAACTGTTTATTGTGTACTGATTTGTAAACATCTGAGCTCCTTGATAATCATCTTCTAGACTTGCATTCTTCCAAAATGGTCTTTCTTCCAGCATATCCCCAAGAGGTTATTAATTTTCAGAGGAAGAGATTCCATAGCCTGTGTTGTTAATAAATTCTAGGGAAATTTTGTTAAATCTTGAATTTTTTTAGGGTAGGTCAAAGTGAGTTTTAGATAATTATATTTAAGTGAGCTGACATTACATTTTGTATTTATGTATTGGAGTTACTGATGTATAATTATTTCTTTTTCTAGATCAATGGGCAGTGTAGCTGTTTCCAGAGCATTGAACTGCTAAAATCTCGCCCTGCTCACTTGGCTGTTTTCTTACACCATGTAGTTTCACAGTTTGACCCTGCAACATTGGTAATGTAGTTTATGATTTAGCCAATTCATAGTTCTTACATTGATTCATATACCACAAAACTTTTCACTTCAGCAAGATGAGTGGGCAGACTTCTTTCAGTTTTCTAAACGTATAAGGATAGATATGAAAGATAATTTAAATGTTACCAGTTTTTTTAAAGACTTAGTTATATGGTAATAACTACATTGTTTATGGTGGCCCGCTTGTTCCAAGCATTCCTACTCAATAGGAGTCTATCAAATTACGTTTTCATGATTTCTCCCCCGTTTCTTTCTCTACTACAGCTCTGTTATCTCTATTCAGACCTTTATAAACAGACCAATTCCAAGGAGACTCGTCGTGTCTTCCTTGAGTTTCATCAGTTCTTCCTGGATCGATCTGCAGTAAGTTACCAAGTTAATATTGTAATTTTTGCTTTAGTACATTGAGTTACTGGCTTCCTACTTCAAATCTTCCCTTTCATGTTTTTGCAGTTTATTGTGCTTTCTGACATCTCTATTATATCTCAGTTATTGATTATTCTTGACTTTTTATCATTTCTAAATTATAGACATGAATTCTCGTAGGAGGTTTTAAGGGATATTATGTATATTTGGGTTTATATATGTGTGCATAATACAATGAGAGAGTGAAAAAGAGAACACAAATGAAATATATATATCTATTAGGATCCAAAGAGTAATTCTTATATAATTGGACTTTAAAGTGTGGAGGCACAAGTTTTACTAAAAAGTGGTGGAAATAATCTTCCTCATATAAATGATAATAGACTAGTGTTTTATTTTACGGGGAGGAATCTTAATAAGATTTTTAAACTCATATGTGTTATTATTAGCCATGCTATAGGGTGAATAACAGCTATCCCTTAATACTTCCTGGATAACCATGCTGAACGCCCCCACTTCTTTCACATTTGTTCGCTTTCTCGCTCCTAAAATCTCCATCACTTCCTCTCCTGTTTTTCTCTCAGCTGATGACCTTACTGTTTCTTTGAGAAATTTAAGGTATACAGAAGAGAACTTCTACAAGATATATCACCCTACCCCCATCATACCATATACTCAGCCCTTTCTCCTGACACTATGGAGGGGTTCTAGCTTTTATCTAATGCCACCTCTCCCACTATTTACCCAGATCGCATTTCCTTATACCTTCTCAAAGATGCTAGTCTAGCAATTCGCCCCCTTCTCTCCTGCATCACCAGTGAACCATTCACTTAGCATGTAAACAGTATTAGTTTTCCTATCTTAAAGCAAACACACGCAGACAGAAACATTTGGCTCCACTTCTCCCTCCAGCTCTTGCCCCATTTGCTTTGTATTTTATTACGAAGTTGCTTATATACACATTGCTGAATATGGTGAGTACCTTCTCAGTGAGGCCTTCCCTGACCAAGTTACTTAAAATTACACCCCCTTCACTGTCACCTTTCCCGTGTTATTTTTGTCCACAGAATTTATATGTTTTTTTCTTTATTTTGTCTGTTTGTATTGCTACTCTTCTGCCCTGAATGTAAGCTCCATTAGGGCAGATATTTTTATTCAGTTTGTTCACTGCTGTTTCCTCAATACTGAATAGATCCTGACAGAGTGGTCACTCACATGTTTACTGAATGGATTAGTTAGGGTTCTGATTATACTGCCATTGCTTAAAATATTACACACTATATTTATTAAGATAATTTTCTTCCATGAAAAGATAACGGTATATTGAAGTAATCTGAATTTCACGTTTCTTAAGAGAGCTCCACGCTAAGTCAAAACTTTGTATGCTGCTGCTCATAACTTATATAAATTTATCAATAAAGTGTAAGAATCCTGATTGGTTAATTTGCTAATTATTCTTTTATGCCACAGGTGATATTTATTTCATATAAATACTCATGTACAGAAATGAATGTCTATATACTTTTTTGTATTTGTGCTAGAAATACTTATAGGTAAGTTGATTTGAGCTACTGATGACAACTTTAGTTAAAGAGAAAGCTTTGAAATTCATTTCACTGTTCTTCAAATAAATATTAGTGATATAATTTTTAGCAGTGACTTATCTTTAAATGTAAAACTTCAGATCTTAATGGTAGTTGTTTAAATTCTGGAAGAATGTGACTTAAGTAGGTATGCAATACAAAGTAAGCATAAAGAAGTTATTTCCTCCAAATGCAAAATAATTTTTTTCCAAGACATTTCCCAAATTAACAGGAGAAAACTATCTGGTAATGGGACCAGAAGCTGCAGTTATTATGGGAAAAAATCCTAGCTAAGAAGAAGTAAATTATGGCACAGTTGCCTTAATTCAACGTAAGAACTAGCGACTTAAGACTCCAAAGCCTCAGCATTGCCATGCAATACCTTTTCACTGGGGTATGACCAGTCTTGTGAGGTTCTTTAACTTTACATAGCAAAATGACTGGGAATATTATGGTCTGTAATATGTCTCAAATACAGCAAATAAAAATCATGTTATATAGGAGTAAATTTTTCATATGATAAATATACACATAGTTGAGGTTTTACCTATTTCAATTCAAATGATGTATAACTGATTTTATTAACTAAAGGTTCTGGAAAGCCCAAGCCAGTAGTCATTCATTCTAGAAAGCCAGTGCCAACAGGAATAAGTAAGGCACAGAAGTATTCAGTCATCTAGTAAAACAATTGTACATATTTCCTTTATAACATGATCCTTGGGGAAAGGGCTTGTTTTCAAGTTTAAACAATAGAACATTCCAGAGCTATGAAATTTAGATGGGTGGAACCCCCCAAAATGAGCTTATACATGAATATGCTTGTAAAAGTAGGTATTCAAATTGGATCTCTTTATTTTGTACTTATATGCGTCTAGAAAAGCCCTTAATGCTATTTCACTTCTTGTTTGCGTTTTGTTTTAGCACCTGAAAGTTTCTGTTCCAGATGAAATATCAGTAGATCTAGGTAAGTTTGGAGCAGCAGCATGCTGAAGAACTACATCTCTAAAGATGTGTAGCTCAGCTCATCTCTAAAGGTTTTATCTGTTACATAGTGACCAGAAGGTCATGTGAATCACAACAGACAAAGAGTCTATAATACATTTAAGGATAAATGAAATATGAATTCTGAGATGAAATACATAAATATATTGAAGAACTTCTCTTTGTCTTACTCCAAGTTAAGTGTTCGTACCAAATAGTGTTGATAGATCGTCAGTTACAATGCACAGAATATGCCTTTAGATCAAGTGGTTTCTTTCCTTTTATTTATGCAGAAAAAAGAAGACCTGAACTTATTCCTGAGGATCTACATCGCCACTATATCCAAACCATGCAAGAAAGAGTCCACCCAGAAGTCCAGAGGCACTTGGAAGATTTTCGGTAAGCTTTGTGGTAGATAGAAGCTGATATGGTCGTTCTGCATTAATTTTCTTTTTAGGTAAGAAAAAGTTAAACGTTAAGTCCTTGGCTTAGCATGTGGTCTTTATCACTGTTATTAAAACCTAATGAACATCTGGAGTCAAAAGGCTGACGTGGTACTGAGAGTCCATAGTCCCCATTGCATGCACTGTCAGGATTGAGTTTAGTACTCTGTCTGTGCTAAGTGTGTTCCTTCAGGGTATGTATTCTGTTGAGTGGTTGCCTCTAGAATTTTTTTCCTCTGGTGTCCTAGGTGACATGGATCCCAAAATAGAAAACTGTGACATTTTGCCTGTTGCTAGAAATTCATAGCTATGGAAACTCTGATGTAACATCTCCAGAGGGGATGTCTTTTTCTAGGCTACCTCAGAAAATTTCTCTTATTCCCTTCAGGCAGAAACGTAGCATGGGGCTGACCTTGGCTGAAAGCGAACTGACGAAACTTGATGCAGAGCGAGATAAGGACCGGGTAACTTTGGAGAAGGAACGGGCATGTGCGGAACAGATTGTTGCCAAAATTGAAGAAGTTTTGTAAGTACAGAAGTATGCATAGAAATGCCTCTCTACTAAGATGCTAATTATGTTTAAAGTACACTTTGAACAAATTTAGGAGGAGTATCAGATTGTCTCTGTGGGCCTGTTTATTTTGTCATACTTGAGAGGCTGGAATTTTTAATTTTTGCTGATATTTCAGATAAAGTTCCTGTATTTCTTTTCCTGGGTGTTGGTAAAGTGAGTAATTGTAAAATTTCCAACTGATCACAAATAGGTTGAATATTTACGTTGGCTTCAGTTCACAGGCTGTGGAGATATTTCTTGCTATAAAACATTTATAGTTGATGGCATGAGGGTAAAAAGCATATAGTTCCTTCAGGAATTAGAATTTTTCTGATATTTCATTTTCCAGGTAACAGAGATTTCAGGTAGGTGTCAACGCATTTGACTCTTTTGTTTCAGGTATCTGAGTTTAATAACAATTCTTTTATTAAATTTTAATATTTTGTTTTTAAATGTTTTTATTTTTAGGATGACTGCTCAGGCTGTGGAAGAAGATAAGAGGTAATGTAACTATTTTTTTCTTGAATTTTAAGAAAAAATGAAACTTTTTTCCCCTGTCAGTCCTAAATTATGATTTATTTCTTTTAACTGAAAATATAGACTGTCTCCCTCTGGTAGTCTGAATTTATTTGACTAATATTCTGGTGTCTTGGGTAGAATCCTTTACTGTCCACAGTGAATAGATAATTCCTTATTTTTCATTCGATGAATTCTGAGAATGCCAGTATTGGGGTTTTGGAAGGTATTTGATATCTTTATTCTACCTACCATCCCTTCTCAGAAGTCTTATTAATCCTTTCTCCTCCAGTTCGACAATGCAATATGTTATCCTCATGTACATGAAGCATTTGGGAGTAAAAGTGAAAGAACCTCGAAATTTGGAGCACAAGCGGGGTCGGATTGGATTCCTTCCCAAAATCAAGGTAAGATTAGAATAATAATAGTATATTCAGGTCTCTGTGCTTCTTTACATGTGACTGCAGTCTTTTCCTTCTCAGTATTAACTTTTTCAGCAAATTAGTGCTAGGCATGGCAACAGGTAAAACATATGGTTCCTGTTCTCAAGAAATTCAAACTCTAGTGAGAAATCCAGACATATAAACCAATCATTAGATAATGTGAAAAGAGCAGTTTACACAGAAAACCATCCTCAACTCTGTTATGGCCTTACACTTTTCTTTTATGGTACCTGTTAGGTACCTTTTATGGTACCTTATATGTTTGTTTTATTTTTGTTAGATTGTAAGTTTCAATGAGGGTAAGATCTCCTTCATCACTGTATCCCCAGCTTTTAACACAGCGCCTTCACACATTATGAGCTTAGTAAATATTGTTCAACAGGTGAATGAATTGCTTAAAACAGGCTCTTAGTAAATGTTCTATAAAACTACCTTTCATTTCCCAAAATTGTCACCTGTAAAGTGTTTAAAAAGACATCTTGAATTTGATCTGTACATAGTACTGTGTGCCAGCCTCTAATGAGTGCTGTATGTGTGTCTTTAATTTACATTTAACCAGTTTCTTTCAACTGTCCATTAGAATTGCATTTCTATCTTTAAAAGCAGCGAAAGAAATCTATCCTGTTACATATCTCATCTCTTTGATTGTACCTTGACTCTAGCAAAGTATGAAGAAAGATAGGGAAGGAGAAGAAAAAGGGAAGCGAAGAGGATTCCCCAGCATCCTGGGACCCCCAAGGAGACCAAGCCGTCATGACAACAGTGCAAGTATGTTGAAGTTTGAAATGCTGCGTTCCCACCATTCCATGCCACCTCTGCATCAGAGGCTCATTTAGCTAGAATGGGTTGCTGGAGAAGTGTTCTAGAAGTGATTCCACTGAACTTCCATTGTTTCTTTTCAATGTCATTTCTGCACCGAACCCCCATATGGCTACACAGTGGTCATAAACATCTTCAGTGGCAGTAGAGTATTCCATCAGTTGTCCATAACCTAATTTACTTGCCAGTTCTGATTTTGTTTGCATTCAAATTCTGATCATTAAATTTAAATAACAAACCATGCCTGGATTTCTCCGCCATACGTTGTTTGATCTTTCTGTACGTTTATTACTCACTTTTTCCAAACTCCTGCAATTTCTCCACCTCTTCTTTGTGCTTTATTTCCTGATATCCCTCCACCCGCAGACCTAATGGAAAGAGTCAGCCTTCTAGAGAGGGCCGCGGGAGAAGTAGGGTTGGTGGTGCTGTGGGGGGAGAAAATAGGTCATGTAGTGGTCCTCACATTGGGCAGCACCACATTTGAGATTACAGGCATGGCTGGAGTTGGCTGGGGGCGGTTGCGATACAGAGATAACTGAATGTCCCACTCAATGAGGAGTTCTCACTCAAATGTCAGCAGTGTCCCTTGTTGAGAAACACTGAGAAGATGAAGGAAATTTTTAGAGAAGAGGTTGAAGAGAATGGAGCACTTCACAGATGCTGACCATGAGTTCCAAGGGATACAGAAGAATTGTAGAAATTAGGGAAGGAAGAATTTTAGGATCACAGATGTACAAAGCTGTGTGAGGATGTGCAGCGCTGTTGGGGGTGATGACCTGAGAGTCTTTAGTTTCTCGTGGTGACTGATGTGCACAGCGGTGATGAGCAGGATGGGGATTAGTCTGCCCAGTCTCGGAGGCAGATTGTGATGATGCCGTTGTGAGTGTTGGGGAGAAGTGGGGTAGGGGCGTGCTAAGAGCTCATGGCTTCGTCTTCCCTACTTGTGAATGAATACAGCTTCCTGTGTGTCCACCTCTGCCCCTGGGCATTCCCTCTTGCCCCACCTACCGTTGCTCTCCTCAGCTCCTTTTCTCATGATCTATGACCCTTTCTTCTGCCTCTTCTCTTTCCCCCTCATCTTCTGCCATCTCCCACCCTTTCTCTTCATCCTTCTCTGCTTTCCCTTGCCTTTCTCTCCTCTCTTTTTTTTTTCTTTCTCTTGCTCTCTCTCTTTTCCTACCTCCTTCCTTCCTTCTCTTTTCTATCTTTTCTCTTTCTTTCTTCCTTTTTTTCTTTTCCCTTCTTCTCTCCCTCCCTTCCTATCTGTCTATCTATCTGTCTGTTCCTCATTCTGTGTGATAATTCATGTTATATTTTTCTAGGGCCCACCATTTTCCAGAAATATTTCCAGATTCTTTACATTGTCTTTTTTTTTTTTTAAGCTGTTTTGCAACGTGAATTGCTAACCATTGCTTTCTGCTCAGTTGGCAGAGCTATGGAACTACAGAAGCAACGCCACCCTAAGCACTTAACCACACCCTCATCTGTGAGTCCTGAACCTCAGGACTCTGCTAAATTGCGCCAGAGTGGATTAGCAAGTGAAGGAGCAGACATTGGATACCTGCCAGCCAATTCCATGTCCCCCATAGTTTCAGGGGCCACTCTTTCCCAGGAAGGAGGGAAAGAGAATGATATGGGTGAGCTAATGCTGTGGTTCTACTTAACTAAGTAGCAGGATTTTAAAACAATTATATTAAGAAATTGAATAGCAGATTAATTTAATCAAGGCTAGATCTCAATTTAATTTAGTTTTAATATTTTAATATTCTATAACCAGTGACAAATCTATGCTGAATGATACTTTTGAGTTCTCATCCATTCAGAAAATAGTTACGGAGCTCTCTTGCCAGGCATTAGCTTTGTACCACATATTAGCACACAGCAATTATACAGGGAGTCTTGCCCCATGTGTCTTAGTCTTCTGGGAAGATAGTCACACAAATAAAAAACGCAGACTGTGGAAAGTGTTGAGGGTACTGGTCCATAGTTAGAGGTAGTTGTGTATATGTTGGGGGAAAGAGGGAGTGCATCTGAAGAGGACTTTTTAAAAACTTTTTAATGTTAAGGGGAAGCCAGTTGAGAGGAAGAGGTTGAAAATGCAGGAGGCAGACTATACAACTAGTAGAACAAAGTTCTGAGAAGGAGAAAAGCAATGAGATGCAGAGTGTATGTGAAGGGCAAGGTTATCAGCTGAGACTGAGGATTTAGTGAGAAGGGCAAGGGGACTTGAAGACTAAAGAAAGATAGGAAGTAATTGTAGACAATTGGGAAAGAGCGTATTACCGTATTTCTTCATACTTCATATAATGGGCTTCTTAAGCAAGTGAGCCGAGGGAATGGGTGGTTTTATTTGGAGAAGGAAGTGCCTATCTCTGTTGGTGATTTTGGAAGCAGTTCAGTTTCTGGTGTGGCAGGATAAGGACAGATCTGTGGGAGTGGTCACCAAGATGGCATAGAGGAGGTTGCTAGAGGTGAGGAAGGTAAGGAACCAAGGAACCAAGAGTTTGAATGCCTTTATAGACACAGATTTTGAAGTCACCTCACTTGATACTAGCATAGAAAGGAAAATTGTGAGCCAGCAGCCAAAGGTTCAGTGTTCCTAGGTGGTTGTTGGTAGGAGGGAGAACATGTGATATTATCCAGAGAGTGAGAGCCTCAGTGGAGCAAGAGATTTTTGTTAGTAGGTAAGATAATGGTAAAAGAAGTGTGTCTGTCTCACCTCCACCCTGCAGTCCACAGTGTACGGTAGCAGCATCAGTCTCCGTTTGAGAGGGCTGTAGCCCAAGAGGTAACCTGCTGTGGGATTGGCAGGTTTTTATTGAAGACAAAGACACAGGGGTGGCATTTGTAGAAAAGTCTGGAGGTTTTGTCTTAAGTGGAATTCCAAAAATGTTCGATTGAGTAATGCATTAATTCATGGCTCTCATGTCTCATTGAAGTAAAAACATGGTAGGTAACGAGTAAACAAAAACCATAAAGAGAAAACAGGTAGAGGAAGAGATGATGTCATCAACCAGTGAGAGATTTCAACACATTTTGGGGAAATTGAAAGTGGGCAAGAATGATGGATAGAACAACGGAAAGAAAGTTGTAGCCCATAGTTTGTTTAAGAAATCCAAAGTGGGAGCCAGTCTGAAAATGAGAACCCAGGAGTGACTTTAGGCTCAGACCTGGCATATGTTATGGAGTATACGGGTAAGAAATAAAACTAAAAATGATGAATTAATTGAGGGTCTGTAATCAAAACAATTATGTCAGCAACTTCTAATCCTTACATTGTAGAATATAAGCAGTCTGTCATTTATGTATCAGAAGAAAACGAATATGCTCTTTTTTATAGAAGTTGAATAAATTGAGTAAGGAGTTAAGTCCTTCACAGTGTCAGTGCCCTGGAGCTCACATTAGGGGGCCTAAAGCCTGAACATTAGACATGCCAGGGGCTCACCCTGCTCAGAGGAGCTCCCAACTGAAATGGACCTACTTCCACATAGCAGAACAAGAAAGCCAAATCAGCTGCCCAGTCTTTCATTCTTACATATGAGCAGCATTACTCACTCTGGCAAAAGTTGTTAAAGTCAAGACCTATGATAATACATAATGCCAAACATTGTAGCATAAAAGATAGAATACAAAATAAACAGGAAAAACTGCCACTAGCAGAAAATAATTTAGGTAGTAGACAAGAACTTACCAGAAAACCTCTACATTAGATAGTGTACTTGAGGAAATTAAGGAGGTTATTATATCTAACATAAGAATAGGATGCTATGAAAATGGAACAGAGACCAAAAAAAAAAGTTTTAATATAACTATTGCATATAATAGCTGTTTTATTAGTTATTAGTTGCTTTGTGATAAATTACCTCAAAACATATTTACTACTTCATATTTTTGGTGGGTGAGGAACTCAAGAGCAGCTTATATGGCTGGAGTCTCTCATGGTGTTACAATCAAGATGTCAGCCAGCCATCTGAAAGTTTAACTGGGGCCAGGAGATCTGATGGCAGGAAGACTTAGCTCCTTGCTGGAGGCCTCGGCTCCTCACCACATGGGCTTCACCATAAAAGTGCTCGAGAGTTCCATGACATGGTAGCTGACTTTCCCCAGAGTGACCCAAAGGAGAGCAAGAAAGAAGCCCCAGCGTTTTTTGTCACTTAGTCTCTATGGGTACACAGAAAGTTAGAAGCAAGTCCCTAAATCCAGCCCACGCTAGAGGGATTAGGTGCCACTGCTGAAGGGAGGAGTATCAAAGAATTTGCGGACATATTTTCAAACCACCACAGCTGCTAATAATTAAAGCAGAAGAAAGAAAAGAGTCTCTAAAAATAAAGTCAAAGAAATATTTTAGAATGTATGTTAGAAATATCAGGAGATAGAAATTGAAGAAACAAGAATTTTGTAGAGAATCATGAGAGTTTCAACGTCTGTCTCTTTCACAAAACATTAGCAGAGGAATTGGAGGAGTGGCAGTTAGAGAAATGACAGAAGAGAGCTTCCCAGGGTTGAAAAAGGATACATGTCTTCAGATAGAAAGGGCTCACCTGGCAGCAACTGCAGTGAATAATAATTTTCTTAAGAAGATTCATGCCTAGAGTGTCTTTGGAAATTTCAGTGAATCAGAAATAAAGAAAAATAATCCTCAGAGCTTTTAAGAGAAAGAAAATGGGAATTGTGCTGTATCACATTTTTCATAACTCTACAGGCTAAAATACAAAGGAGCAATAACCTCTACTTGCTAGAGGAAAATGGTATTGAACTTAGAATTTTGTATCCATCCAAACTATTCATTGAATATGAAGTAAGATACAAAGACATTTTCAGACATACCAGGGTTCAAAGTTTAGCTACAATGCACCCTTTCCTTGAAAATAATTTAAGATACACACAACAGCAGAATGAGAGAAAAATTAAGGAAGAAAATTTCTTGGGATCCAGGCAATAGTGGAAACAACCCAGGAAAGTGGTGAAAGGCAGTTCTAGGATGATAGTTGTGTCACAGACCAAAGGAGCAGCTGCTCCAGATTGGAACACAAGAACACAGAAGCTAAGAGAAAAGGAGATTTTAAGCAGTTGCTAGTATGATGTAACAGATGAAAAAGTTTGAGACTTGACAAAATTATATTACTTTAACAGCAATAAAAGAAAGGCATTTAGAAATGCTTGAGAAAAACAGAACTGTTCAAGAAAGTTGTCATAATTTAAACATGAAGGAAAATTTTCAAATGGCATACTCTTAAAGTAATTGATGGAGTATATGACTTCAATGTAGTAAACATTCTATTTCAAGCAACCCAGGAGTTGCATGATTGGACCAGTAGAAAAGAAAAGATAATCCTAACATACCTCTTAATCTGTCAAGAATAATATGTATATGTGGGTTGTACTGCAGTATGTGTGTGGTCATGATAAAGGAAGCATGCTGCTGGTTTTCAGACTTTTAGAATCAACCAAATAGGCAGAGCACAGAATATTTAGTTGTGGCTGTAGATCCTCTTAATGATACAAGTAAAACTGTAGTTGAAAGAAATGAAAGGTTAAAAGAAAGAAACAGAATTAAAGGGAAGGATATGGACACTAAATACCGAATTTGGTATTGAAGAGAGTTAAGATACTAAACCTTGTTGGAACAACAACAAAAAAATACGTAGTTCTATCATTTGAACTCAGATAATAACAAATAACCCAACTAGGAATAATAATATAGTTATTAAACAGCGGGAAGAAAAGGGGGTAAAGTGAAGATGGGACATATAAGTGAGCAAAATCCTCGGAGGAGGAAGAAAGAGACATCACCTAAAGAGAATAAATCAAGAAGTATGAGGTTATTATTTGGAGGTGGGCCACCATAATAACTAAAATTTGCATGAAAAAGATTGGCATTGGGGGTAGAAAAGGATAAATAAGGCAATGTTTCTCCTTATCATAGGGTCTTCTGAGTTGTTGCCATGTCTTTTGTTGATTTTTTAAAAGCTACTTTAAAATGATTTTCCTGTTTATTTTTTAGTGCATTTAAAAATTTTATATGAGAATTTTGGTTCTAGCTAACCTGCAGTTGTTTAAGTAAGAATTTGGCTATGGATGAGGTTGAAGCTTTTGGGAGGACTGATTTTTTTTTTATTTTTTTTTATTTTTTTATTTTTTTTTTTTTTTGGTAATCATTGTGTTTATTTACACCATTTGAGTGTCTGACTTTTGTCTTTTCAGGATCAAAGCAAGTTGGAGAAACACCAGCATCTGGAGACTCCTTAGATGGCGTACCTCGTACTCCCAATACCATCTTTGATTTCCCGCCTCCTCCATTAGACCAGGTGCAGGAGGAGGAATGGGAAGTAGAAAGGTAATTTGGTGGTATCTTAGGGAGCTTTGGTACATGACTGTATAGTTTGCCTGTACTTTGCAGTGTTTTTTTCCACATGTGTCTTTTGGGGAGAGAAGCAGAACTTATTGGTAGTAAATGTTAGATAGGTACTGAAATGTTAATTTATTTGATACTAAATAATTGAAATATCCAGAATTATTTATCAGCCACTGTGATTTAACTCAATTTTGTGTATCTTTGTCATAAATTTCTTGATTACCACTTTGTTTTTGTGTTGACTCTTTGTTCTCCATTGTTTCAGGGTGACTGAACATGGGACACCAAAGCCCTTTAGAAAGTAAGTAAGCCTAGGGGAGCTTTCAATGGAGGCGTATTTTAAGAAATATGTCTTTTTTTCCCCTGAAGTTTTAGTTTTAGTTTTTGTGGTTTCTTTGGGGAAGGTCGGGGATTGGTTTGCTTGTTTGTTTGTTTGTTTATTTATGGGGGGTGCTGAGGATTGAACCCAGGACCTCGTGCATGCTAAGCCTGCACTCTACCACTGAGCTGTGTCCTCCCCCAGCTAAAGTTTTACTTTTAAAGGAAAAGAAACCCTGTACACAAATCTGTCAGATAGTATAAAAGGAAGTTCTTAATAAACACAAATTATTCAAAAGATATCTATAGATTTAAGCCATTTTGTAGGAGAGGGTGGTGTTTCAGGCTCTATTCCAAGCAATACTTCAGAAATCTAACTCACTGTAATGTAAAGACTTACGCTTTTTTCCTGTTGTTCATGTGAGGTCCTCAAATAGAATTTGTTATTTTTTTCTTCATTAGGTTCGACAGCATAGCTTTCGGAGAAAGTCAAAGTGAGGATGAACAGTTTGAAAATGACTTAGAGACAGATCCACCCAACTGGCAACAGCTCGTTAGTCGAGAAGTGTTACTGGGACTAAAGCCTTGTGAGATCAAAAGACAGGAAGTAATTAATGGTGAGTTTAATTAGTTTTTGTTATTGTTGTTATATATTGAGTTTTATTAGAGTTAAACCAACCCCTGAGCCTTGGAGTTTGCTTCAAAGTTTCTGCTAGCCTTTTGTTTTTGAACGAAGAGGAAATTAAACTAGATAGTTGATCCTTAAACTTTCCAGCTCAAAAAATGTAAATGATTCCTATTGACAGTTTAAAAGGAAAAGTGTCTAGCATTCAGAATATTTAAGATTCATAGAATTCTGGACCTCAAACTTAAAAAACCATTGAGACAACATTTGTCCCATTACTTTAGTTTCAGGCTGTGCTATTTTCATGCATAGATTATGAATGAGGAAGCTAAGACTCAGAGTGACTGGTTGAATTAGTCATGATCATTCAGCGGGTAAGTGATAGGAAGAAAACCAGGGCCCAGATCTTCCTTTATCCTTGTGCAGTGTCCTTTATGTTACCCCAGCATATATGTGACAGAGATGTCATATGAATATTGTACCTGTTACTGTCTTTAGGTTGTGATTTAAATAAATATCCTTCCTGTCTCTAGTCATTGAGACATAGAGAAATTATGAAGTCTGGCCTCAGAAATGAGGGTTTATAGGCAAATTAGATAGCCTAAAGTACTGTTCTTTCTGAAGACTTTAAAGTCTATGTGATATTTGGTTTTCTCATGTTGTAGTTGTGATTGGTGGGTATTTTTGTAAGAAGGCAGGTGGATTTTGGAGTACATTGTAAACTTTTAACTATAAAATAGTTTTGAATGATATTTTTAAATTGCCAACATTCAGCTCTTGGAGCCAGTATGTAGGAGAGTTTCATGGAATCAATAACTGACTTCAGAGACACTACATTCTTTCAAAACTGTAAATAATTATGATATAACACATTTGCTACTTAATTTCAGCTGAAGCCTAAGTTTGAGCCCATTCTACATAAGGTAACATTTTATATGTCCCTTTTCTCGGCTTAGAATTGTTCTATACTGAAAGAGCTCATGTTCGAACACTGAAAGTTCTAGACCAAGTGTTCTATCAGCGAGTGTCCAGAGAAGGACTTCTGTCACCTTCAGAACTCCGGAAAATTTTTTCAAACTTGGAAGATATTCTTCAACTTCATGGTAAGAGAAATTGACTCTATTTTTTGTCCCTAACATTTCCAATAGATAAAAGATTGTGAGTATATAAAGGCACCATAATAGTAAAATCTTGTAAATGTATCCATGTTAGCATTCCTGAAATTATATAATTATATGTGAGCACAAAACATAAATAAAGAAGTGATTGAATCTTTGAATTTCTCCCCATCCCTCACCCCTACTCCCCCCTCAGCCTTTTGTCTAGTGGGTGTTAACACAGGACTTAGGGTCTAAAGTCAATGCCTAAGATGAAAAACATGAAAAGTTAAAGTTACCCTTGGAAATTCCCTGTTAATTACATTAGTATGTTTTTAAAAATACATATTCTATATAATAATATGTATGAATATATTTTATAAATAGTAACACACAGCATATAATTCCATGGTGAGAAAATTTTCAGGAATTAATTTTATTGGTTTATTGCTTGGAATGCTTGAGTAAATACGCCAAAGTTCTCTCTTTCTGGCTTTCCCTGGTCGTAGTCATCTTATACTTTCGTACAGTTCCTCTCTTTGTAAGTCACTGTTTCTCCAGGACCCTTAATAATCAAGAATTCCATCACCACCTACCAACACCTATCCGCACATCGACGCCATTTGCTCCTTTGTGGGTGATCCTAGGTCTCACAAGCACACGTGGACACCTTCAGACTTGATGATATCCATTGCCTGGGAACATCCACATTTTGGGAGGAACCGTGGGCAGAGTCACCTGTACTATTTAAATATACGTTCTGTTGAGCTTGGTTGTAGATGGAGTCTTAAAGTTAAATGCATATTTGATGCACTTTTACTGTATGTAATGTATTACATTGTTTTATGCTTTGGCAACGGTTTTTCTGATAGAACTCAGAATATGTAGATGTATAAAAATTATGTCCAGTTTTATGTTTAAGGAGATTAGAAGCAACTACACTACTCTCAAAAATCCTTTCTTTGAACATTTAGGTTAGTGGTACTACCAGTAATTCAGCCTGAAATGAGTGTGTACTAAATTTTTTTCCATTTTTTCCCCCTTTAGTTGGGTTGAATGAGCAGATGAAGGCTGTTCGAAAGAGGAATGAAACCTCTGTTATCGATCAGATTGGGGAAGACTTGCTGACCTGGGTAAAGAAATTTTCTATTTCATTTAAAAAATTTTGTAGACACTTGATCAGATTCAAGGTCAGTAACTAACCTTCCCAAGTGTGCAAACTCATCCATTTTTCAAAAGCTGATGTAAACATGAAAAGGATGTATTCTCTTGGTTAATGTCTTCTAACAAGTGCTCAATCAACTCTGTGCTCTTTTCTCATCAAATTAAAGATATTAGTTCTTCTTGTTTTAAAGATTGTAAAGTAAAATGGATCATAATAAAAATAATTTAACTGATGTACAACTTTAACTATTTTCTGTTGTCAGAATCTTAGAATTGTACCATGAATCATTAGACAGTTGTAGATCCGGAACTACCATCACAAAAGTGGAGAAGTGAAAAATTACTTAATCTTATTTACGACATGAGGAAGGAGTTCAGAGACCATAGTAGCTGTTTGTCAAATTGTGTTTATCTCTCTGGCCGACTCTTTGTTGTTATACACTCCGAAATATATTCTTCTGTGCCTGGCACTGCTCTGGGTGCTGGGGATACCAAGACACTTAAATCAGATACGGCTCCTGCCCAGTGGAGCTTATAATCAATGGGGGGAATAAGTCATGAGTTATTTCAAGTGTGATTAGCGCTACAGAAAGGGGAGAACACAGATTATTACGGGAATATATAGCAGGGAGACCTGAACATACAGAACATACAGAAAATCTTCTTAGAGGAAAGTGGGTTTGACCCAGACATTTGAAGAAAATACTGTAGTTAAGGCTGTGAATGAGTATGTGATGTAGTTCTCAAACTCTTAACCCTGGTTGAATGGGAACTGTTGAAATACGCCTCCAGAAATTTTCTTCAATATGTAGCCTGCTTGAAGGAATGCTACAAGGTTTGTTAATTTTACAGTGATAACTTTTTAAAAGATTGAATTCTAGAAAGTTGGCTAAAACAGTCTTTACTCCTTTCATTGGTGGTGAGACCATGACTCAATCTACTACTCCATTGGTAGGTCTATTCTAAGCCACTTGACGCGTGGAAGCAAGATTAGGGAATCACAATCCAGTCTCATCTTGCATTTACTGGACTTTCCAACTTTCCCCCTAGGCCCATGCTGGCATTATTGTTATTAAGGAAATTTAATTTTCTTGAAAAATTCAGCTTATTCTGTGGCTGCTCTGTGATACCGTGACTCATTTTGTTTCTTGATCTCTGAGTGGTGTTGTCTTAGCAGCACACTACTCAACCTGAAATAGAAGATTTGTAGTATGACATAGCATGGCATCAATTTTTGTGTCAAATTTGGAATGAAAAGCTGTAAGTCATATGGACTTAAGATGTCAATCTTTATTCTGAAGCAGTTTCATTTGCATCTCATATAAATAATGTGTAACACAAAGTGCCATGTGAGATCCATCCTTAACAAGATGCGGGGAGTGTAATTGGTCCTCTTATCACAGTCCTTTGGGCTGCATAACATCTACTACAGATAAAAATGCAGTAGAGAAACCTGTTACGAGGGGAAAAAAGTGGAGAGCGGGACAAAAAATTTATTTTAGAACATGTAAAAGGGATTGTATTCTTAACCACTGTGATGTGCCTGTGAAAAGCTGAGGAGTAGCAGAATGGACTAATCAGTCTGGTTAGTAACTGTTAGGTACAAAGGGTTAATTCAGGGCGAAGCGTTGGCCAGAAATACCAAAAGCAAAAATCGTAAGTAGGTGTTTAGATTTACTCTATTTTTAAAAGATAGTTTTGGAGGATATTTTCCCAGTATTGGTCCCTTGAGGTCACCTTAAGTATACTTAAGCTACTAGTAAAACCACTGTAAAACTGCTTGAGGCTGGGGCGTTATTTTCTTTTGTAACCCCAGCTGCTGGTGGTGTTTGTACAGTACTTTGCTTGACTAACATAATGAAAATGCTGCCAGTCCCCATCTCTAAATATGTTGAATGTCATGCTTATAATAGAATAAGAATACAACATTGGAACAACCTATTAAAATATCACTTTGTGTGTGTCCTAGTTAAATAAAAAATACTCTTAGTTTATCTACAGATGCCCTACAAAAGGATTTTTTACAAAGTATCTTTGTGTCCAAACTTTTGGAAATATGACTTTAAATGGGAGATTGTTACGGGAAGCTTCTTTGCAAAACATAAAGCAATTATTACAAATATAAAGATGATTAAAAATCATTTATTCGACCTGTACTTACAAGATTATCTTTTATGAGTGAAACACTTGTTAGGTGTTTAATAAGAAATCTTAAAGTCATGGCATATACAAACTTAAATATTCAAATTAAAAAATATCAGTAAAAAACATAATTTTTAGCAAAAGAGGTTCATAGGCTCATGGATCTCCCCCAAGAAAAATTCAAGACATGGATCTCCACCTTTTGCACAGGTGAAGCAGCGGTGATTTAATTTTACTGTGACCCAGAAAAGTTATGACCTGCCCTGGATTTCATAGTAAGAAAGCAAGCTATTATCCCTAAGATCTTCTTCCTGGAGAAGTAAAACAGTAATTTTTGTGAAGATGTCAGATTCTAAGAAAATTAAATTTTAATCTCAGTCTTTAAGCATTTTGTGTCTCATATTCCCCAAGTGTCAGTCTTTCTGTCTGATTTAGAAATGGTATAGATCGAAAAGGTATTAAGTTGTGGTAGGCTACGAGCAAGAAAATATTGGACTATGATCAGAAACGGTCTGGATGTGTTAGAGTCAGACCCTTTTTAATGGGGAAACATTGATATTCCACATGTAATATGTAGATATCTGTTCTTAACATTTGAGAATACTTTTTGGAATATTGAAAGGATTATGGTTGTCTTTCATTTTGTCTGGCCTCATATAATCTCAGTATCCCATTCTCTATTGTGTTCTTTGCGTTCTTGGCACAGTTCAGTGGACCTGGGGAGGAAAAGTTAAAACATGCTGCTGCTACCTTTTGCAGTAACCAACCCTTTGCCCTGGAAATGATCAAGTCTCGTCAGAAAAAGGATTCTCGATTCCAGACTTTTGTGCAAGTGAGTTGAGTGAGTCGTGTAAAAGAAAAAAAAAGCAATTTTTAATCAATTAGAAAACAAATTGAGGAATTCTAAGTCTAAGTTTTGTACAAGGACTATATATGCACGTATCTATGTTAACGTTTTTAATGTTATTATCTCTTAAATTATTGGAGGGTATAGAGACAATCTTGGAATGGTGAATAATAAAGAATATATGGCAGGATTAAAATACTTGACATAGAAGTCCACATGACCATGGAGATATTGTCAGGAAGTGGCCTGTGTACACTATTAACATAATATTGTCAAAACATGAGGCTTGGCTTATATCAAGTTCGGGGAAGAGTATAAAAGCAGTCATGCTGACTCAGATATATATTGGTGTAGATCGAGGGTCAGTAAGCTACAGCCCCCTGGCCACATTCAGCTTCTTCCCTGTTTTTGTAAATAAAGTTTTGTTGAAACACAGTTTATTTTTAAATTATTGCTGTGTAACAAATTACCACAAATGTAGCAACTTAATTCAAATGTATTATGTTACAATTTTGTACTTTAGGAGCACAGATCCAGTGTACCTGGGTCCTCTCTTCTTTCTCTCACCAGGCTGACATCAGGGCATCAGCTGCAGCTGCAGTTCTCATCTGTGACTTGGGAGAACTCTGCTAAGCTCACTGGTTGTTAGCAGAATTCATTTCCTTGTAAAAGTGTAACCAAGATCCCTGTCTTCTTGCTATTGTTGGCTAGGAACTGCTCTTGGCTCCTGGAGGATGCCCAAATCTCTTTGCCAGGTGGCCCCTGTAGGCAGTTTACAAGATGGATGTGTCCTTTTCTTCCAGGCCAGTAGGAATGCGTCTCTCTGGCAGAGCTTTCTTTTAAAGACTCCTCTGATTAAGTCAGACTCACCCAGGACAATCTCCTTTTTGATTGTCTCAGAGTTAACGGATAGCAACCTAATCCTGAGTGATAGCCTATCATAATCATAAGGGGAGCGAGTTATACAGGATGTACACCAGGAGGTGGAAATCTTGGAGGACACCTTAGAACTCTTCACTGCACATAGCCAGGTTCGTTCATTTAAGTATTGTCTATGGCTGCTTTTGTGCTAAAGCAGCAGAGTGGAATAGTATAGCAGAGACTGATGACATGCAAAGCCTAAAATGTTCACTGTCTGGCACTTTACCGAAAAGTTTACAGACCCCTGTACAGGTGAGCTCGTGTTCTAGACTGGTGATCCACTGCCTACTTGGAATGGCAGATAGCAAATGAGCTGGCTGGCTTTTGATAGGAATGCCAATCGTTGGAAAATGTAACTAGATTTTCTTCATATGTGAAGACGAAATTTTTTTCATAAGAAAGGAATTCTTAGAGTTGATTATGGATGCTCTCGATCCTTGCTTAAACAGATAACACAGAAACCATTGGCTGAGTGATAAAGGCAACGTTATGTGATTAAAGAAGAAAGCAGAAGTGTAGTGTGGCAGTGGTGTTATCTTGGCAGGTTTTAAATCTTGACTTAATAACCAGAACTGTGATGCTGTAGACATTTATATAATGAATATATGTTACGTGTTGGGTAATTATAGTACTAATAAGAATCACACACTCACTTATTTCACTTTAATTTTAGGATGCTGAGAGTAATCCCCTGTGTCGTCGTCTGCAGCTGAAGGATATCATTCCCACCCAAATGCAGAGGCTCACTAAGTACCCTCTTCTGTTGGATAATATTGCCAAATACACAGGTACAGCACTGAAATTGAAAAGCTTAGGAACAGTAGCATCAAAAACACATATTCTGCTAAATAATATTTCACTCATCCTGGTGTCTTAAGGTTGGATTTCCAAATAGCGTAGCAACATTTTCTAACAAGATTCAGTCCAGTCTTCTTCAGGCTATTTGATTGATGTGCTCCATTGGCAACTCTAACACAGGGTTTAGCAAACTGTAGATCGTGGGTTACATCTGGCTCACTACCTGTTTTTGTGAATGAAGTTTTATGGGACCATAGTCATGCTCACTTGCTAACGTGTCGTCTCTGACTGCTTTTGCACTACAACAGCGGAGTTGAGCAGTTGTGGCAAAGACCATTTGGCCTGTAAAGTGTTTATTGTCTGGCCCTTTACAGAAAAGTTTACCAATCCTTCCTGTAGCGTATATCATATTGCTTTTAAGAAGGCTTATACTGTGTTGAAGAGATGTTTTGTACCTATATATGTACCTTCATTAAGCCCAGCCAGTGCGGGGGGAATGGTAGAGCTCATGTGGTAGAGTGCGTGCTTGGCATGCACAAGGTCCTGGGTTCAATCCCCAGCACCTCCTCTAAAAATAAATAATAAGTCTAGTTACCCTCCCCCCCCAAAAAAGCCCAGCCGATGCATTATCATTCCTACTCTCCTCCTCTCCTCTTTTGAAACATGAAGTGACTCTGAGTTTCTCAATTGAGCTTTAGGCTCTTATACTTCATTTTCATTAATAGTTTTATGCAGTCTGACTGGGACATTGTGCTGTACACCAGAAATTAATACAATATAACTGACTATACTTCAATTAAAAAAAAGCAATAGTAATTCTATGCAATCAAACTCCTGTTTCTTACTTATGCCTAACAATTAGAAAATACTAATTCATATTACTTTTTATACTTTACCATATTTATTTTGTATAGTTGGACTATTGTTTGGAGGACTGTAATTTTGATGATTGTGATTTTGATATTCTTCACCGAAACATAACCTCAATATAATCTTAATATATTTTGGTGAATTTCATCATCTTTTAATGATACAAGGGTTGTAATCTATTTTCTTTCTTTAATCTCAAAAATAAAGAAACTTATTTTGGAATTATTTTAAATTGTTTTTATCATTCAAAACCATTGCTTAATTGTAGAGGAGGGTATAGCTCTGGTAGAGTACGTGCTTAGCATGCCCAAGGTCATGGGTTCAATCCCCAGTACCTCCATTAAATAAAATAAATAAACCTAATTACCCCCCGCAAAAAAAAACCTAAAAATGAAATAAATTCATTTTTAAAAGATATTACTTAATTAGTCCACTGGACATAATCACCTAGGATGTGCAGTTTGAAATTCTAGGGAGAAAGGGGTCCCGTTTATTTAGCTTACAACGTGAATGAGACCCACTCCCTGGGGTGTGTAACACAGTGGACCTGGTACTTGATATAAAGCATCACCCCTTGGATTTGGCTTCTTTTTAAAGATTAGTGTTTATGTTTAAAGTACTGTGATAAGAAGTCATATCTGTCCAAAGACTACCTGAATTGAGATTCTGCTATAGGTTTTAGCCTGGTGTCAAAAATTCAAGGCCTTAGTATGCTCATGTAACTTTTGAAATAAAGTGGTTTCTCATTTATATATATGTATATTTCTATTCTTTTCTGTTTTCCTCCATTTTACATTTTGGATTTCTTTGTCATATTTAGAATGGCCAATGGAAAGGGAAAAGGTGAAGAAAGCTGCAGATCACTGTCGTCAAATCTTAAATTATGTAAATCAGGCTGTTAAGGAGGCAGAAAATAAGCAGGTAAGAAGGGAAACACAAGAAGAAGATACAGGATGGCACAGTGAGAATAAGAATATTAAATTACTGTTACCTGGAATCTTTTAAGTAGTAACTGAAGCTATTCATTACAGAATTGAAGGGTGGGACATTTGTTAACTATTCACTTAGTAGGTTGGTCCAGATCGATTTATGATAGAACATCAGAGTTGTATTTGGGTTTTTTGAGCATCTCTAGCTACTTATTTCATTATAAGGCTGTAGAAAAACAGGAACTTTCAAATGTACTGTTTGGATTGTAAAATGATTAAAGCCCAGAAGGCAATTTAGCAATATATGCCTAAATTAAAAATGCACTTATTCATATGTCCATCCTTTGATTTAACAATTTTCTGCCTAGTGATTTACCCAAGAGAAATGAAGATATACCCATAGGCTTATATAGGGATGTTTCTAGCATAAACCAGATGTAGCATAGTCATAAACTAAACACCAGCAATAAAAAGGAATGAACTATTGATACGTACAACATGGATGAATCTCACAAACGTACTGAGTGAAAGAAATCAGACAAAAAAAAGTACATATATATAATTTTATTTATGTGAACTTTTAGGACAGGTTAAGCTAATTTATAGTGGAAAAAACTTAGAAAAGTGGTTGTCACTGGAGACGTGGGGACAGATAC
This sequence comes from Camelus bactrianus, assembly GCF_048773025.1. Classification (NCBI taxonomy): domain Eukaryota; kingdom Metazoa; phylum Chordata; class Mammalia; order Artiodactyla; family Camelidae; genus Camelus; species Camelus bactrianus. Next base: position 15,183,619 of record NC_133571.1, read on the forward strand.
TAACTAGGAAGAAGCATGAGGCAGTTTTCTGAGGTGATGACCATATTTCGTATCTTGATAGGAGTTTGCACAGGTATATGCATTGGTAAAAACTCATGGAAAGGTACACTTAAGATGTGTGGATTTCACTGTGTGTAAATTTTACTTAGAAAGAAGCACTAAAAGGGGGGTGGGGTATAGCTCAAGTGGTAGAGCCCATGCTTAGCATGCATAAAGTCCTGGGTTCAATCCCCAGTGCCTCTATTAAAAAATAAATAAATAAACCTAATTACCTCCCCCCGCCAAACTAAAAAATAAAAATTAAATGATACAATATTAAGTAAATAAAGTATTTTAAAAGAAGAACTAAAATATTGAACTCTTGTTAATAATATGCATGCTAAAATGTTTAGCGATAAAGTATACTTATACCTGTAACTTACTTTGAAACACATTTAAAATGTATGCTGGATCAATGGACAGAGGGTGAATAGATGGATAGATACATGATAAAACAAATATTGCAAATGCTAATTGCGGAATGTAGGAATGTGGTGGTGAGTATATGGGTGTTTACACATTCAGACTTTTCTGTATATTTGGAAATCTTTAAAATCTTGGGGGAAAATGCATGTATCTTTTAATCTAACAATTCTTCCTCTAGAAATTTATCCTAGTATACATCTATGGACATATGATTATGTGTCCTTTTAAAAGCATGCAAAAGCATATGTTTAAGATCATTTTATTATAGTATTGTTGTAGGAGAAGGTTGAGTAACTTAACATGTCCATCAGTAAGGTGTAGTTAAATAAACTATAGTTCTTTCACAGAGTTGAATACCATGCAACCACAGAAAAAAATAAGACCACTCTCTCTCTGTGCGCTGATGTGGAACAATCTCCAAGATATATTGATGAGTGATACACACACACACACACACACACTCACAAATGTGTATATGAATATATTGTGTTACCTTTTGAGTGAGTAATACACGTGAGTATATTACGCTCCTATATCTTTTTTACTTAAAGGACATATATATATATATATATATACACACCTGCACAGAGACACATGTATTCTTTTTGCTTAGAATTTTTCTCATGGACTACCTAAGACACGGGTGTTAGTGATTACTTGTTTAGAGAAAATTTCAAGTGGGAAGGCAAAGGACAGGGTTAGAGGGAGACTTAGTGTTTTTTGTGTACCTTCTGAATTCTGTACCATGTGTGTGTTTTCCATATTTAGAAAATAAATATAAGCTAGTTAGAGGCCAGTGAGTTTGAAAAGGAGATTGGAGAAGGACGGCTAAAGAGATAGGAGGAAAACTAGGAGAGTGTGACACCAGCAGAGCCAAGAGAGGGGGTTGTTTTAAGAAAGAGTGAGTCATCAGTTGTGTCTGATGCTGCAGAGGCCTCAGTAAAATGCAGGTGAAATGCCCATTTGGTTTAGGAAAAGGGAGGTCATCGATACTCAAAGCAGTAACCTTGGCTCCATCCTGTCTAATTTTCAGCGCTTAGAAGATTATCAGCGTCGCCTTGATACCTCCAGTCTGAAGTTGTCAGAGTACCCAAATGTTGAAGAGCTCAGGGTGAGAAATGGTCTAATCATAATTTAAAAAATAAAATTTACTAGCGATCTGGCAGATAATTAACACGCGTCATCTGAAGGAGTTCTTGTATCATAAATTGTCTATGTTTATGATTCTTTTCTTCCTTTTAAATGCCTTGGTGTGTGTAAAGATTGCTTTAGTCTTTCATTAGAGGAATATTTTGTGTGAAACTGTAACCTTTTGTGATGGGAATTTGCAGGAGACTAAGGAATATTACTTATTAAATTTAATTTTATTGCATTCTATTGTTTGAATAAGAGCAGGGCTATTTACTATGGGAACTTTCCAGATTTTTGAGTAAAGGAAGATAACTTGATTATTTTTCCATGAAGCTCTTCAAAAGCATAAAAGTTGAAACCATTACAGGAATGAGAGTAAAATATTTATTAATTGCCACTTCTAGTACATGGAGCTTTTGTATTAAGTAATTTCTCAGAATTTTAAGACTTTCTTGTATTGTTTCACTGTTTTTTGGCAGATTTTAGTGGCTGTTAAAATAGACTTTTATGTCACATATAACAGCTTATCAAAAAGCTTGCTAATATGCTTAGCCCTTTAACTTCCAGAAAATGAGGTTTTTCTAGAACTACTTGTGCTAAAAGATGATTCTCCTATTAAGTTATTAATATTTAGATCAAGCCTGAGTACTACCTGGACTTCTGTGAATGCTGTTCCTTAGAACTTTCTTTGGAATGAGAGCCTGGAACTCAGAGGCTTTGTGCATCATCCTCATCTAGTTATTTGTAGAAAAATTAAGGAAGTGGGTGAGAATCTAGTGACTGAATATTTGCAACTTTATTTTCACTAGCTGTTATCATCTGTTTAGAGTGAGATTTAGAAGACAGTACTCCTCAGTATTTTTCTGCTTTTTCCTTTTAGAAAATTTTATGCAGCTTACTTTAACTTGGTTTTTATTCCATTTTCAATTGTTGACAGATAACTATAATGACAGTGAATGTAAATGGTGTCTTTTGTATTAAGAACTTTGTGAAAGGAGACTGGAATATCATCTCACAAAGTACTTGGAAATTATTTGTGTGTAATTCTCTTTATTTTGGCAGAATTTGGATTTAACAAAAAGGAAGATGATTCATGAAGGGCCATTGGTTTGGAAGGTGAATAGAGATAAAACTATTGGTAGGTGTACTGTCTCAGTTTTGGGGAGAGTGGAGAAAGGAAAAGAACAGAAAAGTTTCCTTATGCCAAAGAGAAGACATAACCATTTCCATTTTTCAGTTACAGCAATTAGCAATGCTACTTTGTGTTATTTATGCATTTATAGATCTACTTATGTTATTTTGTTATATGTGAAGTGTATTAAATATTCATTTAGGGATGAAGCAGAAAATTTTTTTCAAGATTCAGTCGTATCTCCATCCTTGTATTATTCTAATGAGTCTCAGCTTCTTTAAACCACTGTATCTCAAACTGTCAAACTATCTGTGGTGAAGAATCATTGTTTTTAATTTCTTGTCAGTCACAGACTAACACTTTGGTGTAATACATAAAAAATGAATTATTAGAAAATGAAATTTAAAAAGACAATAAATAGCAAGTCAATCTTCTAAACTTACTAGATTTAACAGAAATCAGTTTTCTCTGTCAAACTGTTATAAAGTTTATAAAACATCTCAATTTCTGTACTAATTACCTTTCCTACATTTTTTTTTCTAGATCTTTACACACTGCTGCTGGAAGATATTCTTGTATTATTACAAAAGCAGGATGATAGACTGGTGTTAAGGTGTCATAGTAAAATTCTTGCATCTACAGCTGATAGTAAACACACATTTAGCCCCGTCATTAAGTTGAATACAGTGTTGGTTCGACAAGTGGCAACAGGCGAGTATGTCCGCGGAGTGACACTAACCTCCAGGCTCACCATCAGGTTGCATAAGATGCTCAGTGTTGCTGAAGGAGCACAGCTGGCATTGGATTCTGTTCCTCTCTTATTCTTGTACAGAGTAAATGAAATTTACTTGCTGCTTAGGTGAATGAAGAGTTTATACCCCAAAATTATTTAGGATGCCTAGATTCTCTGAATAACTTTCTCCATTTGAAAATTGTTTGCATATTTCTTTGATCTTTATTCCACGTTCAAATCACTGATAGACAGCAATGAAGATAGTGAATTGGAGGTAATCGTGTTGAAAAGGCTTTCATTATGGTGGTATGTTTTTTGATTTGGTGGGAAAAAATAAGTGGGTGTGGTTTAGCTTTTTTTAAAATCAGTTTAAGTTATAAAGTTACATATTCACTGTACTAACAGTGAGAGTCCTTTTAAAACTCATTAGTTCCATGGTAGTAAGATAAACTTATGACCTCTTTTCTCTAACACCCATTGAATATTACTAACCATTTAGCAAAAAGACAATTCAAAATAAATGCAAAAAGAGTCACAGTGTTCAGTTCTGTAATTTAGATATATAGACACCTTCTTGTTTTTAATAAACTGGGCATCAGTGCTAGCTTTTATAATCTTTGTTTTATTAAAGTATAATATACATAGTATAACATACAATAATTTGCACAAATTTTGAGTGATAATTTAATTTTTACAAAGTGAACATATGTTTACAAGGTGAACACATGTAACCTTTACCTAGATTAAAATACAGAATAATACCAGGACCCTAGAAATATCTTTCACAGCCTCTGTAGGTCATACTGTTAGAGTAATTTTTGTCTGCTTTTTTTTTTTTTCCAGATAACAAAGCTTTATTCGTCATCTCCATGTCTGACAATGGAGCCCAAATTTATGAACTGGTGGCACAGACAGTTTCTGAGAAGACTGTGTATGTACTAGATATAGCTGCCTTGCTCTAGTATTTTCTGTTATTCTGAATATCCCACAGTCTTAACTTTGCTTTCTTAATAGAACTTTGAAAACCAAAAACTGCGTGGAAACAAGTACTTCCTCTAAGCATTCTTTAAGAGATGTTCTAAGAATTTTTTCCTTTTTAGACGGATGTCTCTTATTTTGGTTCTGTTCTATTGAAAGTATCTTTTCTAAAGAAAAAAATTCTCAGAAGTGTCAAATGAAGTTTTTTTAATGGGTAGTATATCCATAATGTTGTTAGGTTTTTATTTAAGGTATAGAATTTTTATAACCTCTACTTAATAATATGTCACCAAAGTAAATATATTTTCAGGCAGAAGTAGAGTTTTTTGTTTGTTGGTTTGGTTTAATTTAGTTTCTGGGGTTTTTTGTTGTTGTTTTTTTTGTTTGTTTGTTTGTTTTCTTTTGCTTTCTGAGTATATTTAAAGGACATTTCTTTTTCCTTTTCCATTTGTATTTTGGTTTCTTTTCCCACTTCTTGCAGCTGGCAGGACCTAATCTGTCGGATGGCTGCATCAGTGAAGGAGCAATCCACAAAGCCAATTCCACTGCCACAGTCACCACCTTGCGAGTGAGTGTGCCTTTGCTTCAAAGTAGGACTGATTTTGGCCAGAAAAGAAACATAATTCTTAACATTTTGTTGCAATAATGTTTAGGCACCTCATGAAGCTGAAAGATTGTTTTCTTTCTTCTGTAGAGGAGACAACGATGAAGAAGAACCTCCAAAATTAAAAGGGGAACATCATGGCATTTCAGTCACTGGTCTGCAGAGTCCAGGTAAACTGATCTGTTAAATTTATCTGGAAGAATGTAGTCTATACTTACTAAAATGCAAAGAAACTTTTTTAACTCTTTGGGTTTATGCAGGTTCTGGTATCAGCTGTTCGTTTCCACAGACTTCACTTTTGAGCCTTTTGTGTGCCTTTAACACACTGCACAAACTGCCATATATTTCACTTCACAGACAATCTCTGTAGCTCATGTGGTTGTTTTCTTCGAGTATTGCCTGAACGCTTCACATTAAAAGTTGTATTTAAGATAATATTCTACTTTTTCTGTTCCATTGAACAGACAGAGATTTGGGATTAGAGTCCCCCTTAATATCGTCAAAACCTCAGTCTCATTCACTGGGTACCTCTGGGAAATCGGAGGTAGATGATCTCTTTGTGGCTGAGAGACAGTTTGCAAAGGAGCAGCATGCAGATGGGACTCTGAAGGAAGCCGGAGTAAATTACCAAATCACGATCCCAGGTCCACACTTGCCTGTCTCAGAAGAGCGGTGGGCATTGGATGCACTAAGGAATTGTAAGTTTTATTCCTAAGTAAATACTGATACTTAATAAGTACCAGAGTTGTATATAATGTACTATGCAGCCATTTAGGAAGAATCAAGAAAGTATAAACTATGACTTTTCTCTTCGGGAATTTTACAGTACAGTTGGGAAGATGGTAGAAAACCTCCCCCAACCTTCTTAAGTGAATAAACATAACAGATATGTTGAAACTGATCTGGTTGGGGTGACCAGAGAAGGGAGGCATCAGAAAATGTGATTATTGCTTTGAAGAGTGGGTACGATTCAGATAGGTATTTAGAAGAATAAACAGCAGTCACTCAGACAGTAATGGTAGGACCCAAAGCAGAAAACTCTGAGGGTGTTCGGAGAGCAGCGAGTGGGGCAGTTGGCCTGTGGTAGACCACACAAGTTAAAGGAGTCTTGGGAGATACGGTTAGAAAGATAGAAGATAAGTTGTTGAGTCCAGCTGCTGTGGACCTTGAACACCAGATTGAGTCCTCTGGACTTGAAGGCTCGCATGCCACAAGGTTTTGAGGGCTTATTCAAACTTCAGATAATTCTTCTGTTTTCCTTTGGAGGTTGCATTGTTCACCACTACCCATCCTTCATACACGCGCACACACACACACAAGAATCGGTGGTCCTTGCCACTCTGTTAGCCTCTCCCTCCCTCTCCAGCGTGTTTGGGAGCCCCTCTTACAATTGGGAGTGAATCACATCTCTTAGGTGTATTAGAGGTGGGGGAAAGGCTGAGGACAGTTGCTCTGGTTGTAGAGAACCATTTGAAGTTTTTAAGCTAGGGTGTGACTAACAGAAGAGGATTAATCTGGCTGAGAGCTGCAAAAGGATTTGAATGGAAAGAGGGTTGGAGTGATGCAGTTACTGTTAAGCTGTTGGAGTCATTTGAGCTTGAGGCTAAAAGGGTTTGGCTAGAATGGTGTTAGAGGAATAAAAATAAAGCGAGGAACCAACAAATCCTTTAAAAAATTGACTTCTTTTGATGTGAGGGCAAAGGAAAGGAAATATTTAGAGATAATTTCAGTATTCTTGTCAGAAATAAAATTTAGAAAGGACCACCACTGCCCACTGCTACACTTTCTTTTTTCCTTCTTTTTTTCCCCCATAGATTATGGGCTCAATTTTAAAAATATATTGAGACTAAGATAATGAATGGCAAGCCATTTAAGAGGAAAGATGAGCAGGAAGCTGGAGTTTTACGACTGGAACTTTGGAGAGAGATTAGGGAGAGAGATGGATTTCAGTGTGAAGGCCATAAGAATTCATAGCATCTCTCAGGAAGTGAACATAGAGCAGGACAGAGGGTCAAAGACCCAAACCTGTGTGGAGACTGTTTACCTACAGAGACAGAAGACAGACAGATACGAAGCCAGAGTTGAACATAGGGAATTGGTCAAGTTCTTTAAAACCTAATTTATTCTAATTTCTCCTGAATTAACAGTGATAATGATTTTTGATGGTTTGACTAACATTGTCCCAGTAATTCTCTCATAGTGTGAGTGACTTCACAGCGTACACTTGCCCGTTTAAAATTAAATTGGTTCTGTTTCCAGCAACCTAAGGAAGCTGTGGTACTAGAGAGATCATTTTTTAAAACTAATAAATATTTCTTATCCTTTGAAATTATGCATGCTACCAAACATTGGAATTAAATTTACAAGGCAATTTTGTTCTCTTCTTCACCGTTTAAGGAGATTCTTTGGGTTATTATAGATGCTAAAGTAAATGTTCTGTATGTCTAATAGAGTTAGAAAAATAATGCCTATGTGTATAGTGTCTGCTTCTGGAAAAAGCAGAACTTTCGGGTTCTTTTGTTTGGTTTAACACAGCTTTTCAACATCGTTTTAAGAAGTACCTTTGGGGTGTTACTGCAGTTGCATGGAGGAACGAATAGAGGCAGGAATGGTACTGGTTATTCAGCCGTTCTAAACAGGAGAATGATGTATAGGAGAATAAGAGGAGATGCCTATTAAGAATTCTTAGATGTGTTTTTCAAGTCTAGTTTAATGTTAAATCTTCTTTAGATGGTGCTTTATTTCATTTTTCAAAACAAACAAAATGATTCTATGAAACTAATGTTTTTACTGTATGTGACTATGCTATTAAAAAGGTACTTACTTTAGGGGAGAATTGATAATTCCACCAATTTAATTGTCCATCTAATGTTATAGTTGTGAATGTGTGTGTGTTTTTTTCCCCTTTCCTAAAACTTTTAGTGGGTTTGTTGAAGCAACTGCTGGTACAACAGCTGGGTTTGACTGAGAAGAGCGCTCAGGAAGAAGACTGGCCGCGTTTCCCAAGATGCAGGACTGCGTCCCTGGGGGCGCAGGCAGACAGTGGAACCCAGAACTCTGACAATATTAAGGCCTATCCCCCTGGTGAAGGACGGATGCCCTTTAGAACTGGAACTGGTGACATTTCCACTTGTTACAGTCCACGGACTTCAACTGAATCTTCTGCTCCACGGGATTCAGTGGTACTGGCATTCCAAGATAGCCAGGCAAGTAACATTTTAGTAATGGACCACATGATTATGACCCCAGAGATGCCTCCTGCAGAGCCAGAAGGGGGTCTTGATGAGAGTGGAGAGCACTTTTTTGATGCCCGTGAAGCACATAGTGATGATAATCCATCAGAAGGTGATGGAGCAGTTAAAAAGGAAGAGAAGGATGTTAATTTGCGCATCTCAGGCAAGTTCCTTTCACATTTAAACTTTGATTTCAATCGTTGTTATCTGTCCTGTGTGCTGAAATGAATGTCGTTCAGGTATCCAAGCATTATCTCATGTGTGTGTGTGTGTGTGTGTGTGTGTGTGTGTGTGTGTGTGTGTGTGTGTGTGTCTGTGTGTGTGTGTCTGTGTGTAAGTATCCTTTCCTGCAGTAAATAAATACTGAAACCACTCTATACTAGACCTCATCCTAGGTGCTGGGAGATATAACATTGAATAAAAAAACAAAAAATCCACTATTCTCATAAAGCTTAAGCACTGCTGGGGAAAAGAGTAACAGTAAATAAGTGAACAAATAAATAGATGACCGATAGTAAGAAAAAGGAGGAAAAATAAGTCAGACTAAGGGGCAGAGAGTACCGGGGGCAGGCAGAGTGGCCATGGAAGAAGGTCTCTTGTGAGGTAGTGCTGGAGCAGGGACCCAGGGGAAGTGAAGTCGAAGAAGCTGCGTGCATGTCTGGAAGTGGAGCGTGCCAGCAGAGACTAGCACACAGGCTGCCAGGCAGGAGCAAGCATTCTGTGGTGAGGGTGATTGCAGGGTGAGGGTGAAGGATTGCAGGGAGCAGATGCGGCAAGGTAGGTATTTGGCAGGAAAAGTGATGGCAGTTTCCTGTAGGTTCTTTGGAGTTTCCAGCTCTTTAAACTGTTAACAAATACGGCATTATTCAGAAATTACCAGGAAAGTTTGCTAAGTTTAGCTTTGATCGGAAGTGAGAAACCTCTGATGTACTTAAAACTGAACTTGGGAATTTGAGAATTAGTGGTCTTTCCCCCTCTGTAGTAGCTTTTAAAGTTGTCAGCACATCACCCCGGATGTCCTGTTGGCAGTGCTAATCTCATCACAGTGTTCTGTCTCTGTCTGTAGGAAACTATTTGATCCTTGATGGCTACGAAGCAGTGCAGGAGAGCTCCACAGATGAGGATGTCGCTTCCTTGCTTCCCCCACAGCCCGTGACAGGCATCCCCTCCATGGACCCTACCCACCAGCAGCAACATTCTCCCCAGAACGCTCATTCTGATGGGGCAGTTTCACCGTTCACCCCAGAATTCCTGGCCCAGCAGCGCTGGGGAGTGATGGACGATTCCTGTTTTGAGATCCAGAGTCCCTCCTCTTGTGCAGATGCACAAAGCCAGATCATGGACTACATTCGTAAGATAGAGGCTGACCTTGAACACTTAAAGGTACCTCAGACTGTAACATCCCTGGGCTGTGGATATAACATCCTTAGGCCTTAACAGAGAGGACGTATAGAATGACTGAAATGCTGATGTCAGTAACCTTGTTCAGGGTCTAAATTTGTATGTTTTCTTTGACCATAGTCCGTGCATAGACCTGGATGAAAAGCTGAGATCAGCATTGTTTAACTAGTTACAAATCACAAGAACAGAGAAAGTTGTAGCTCTGTAAACTGCATGTTTGTGTAGGTTTCTGAGCTTAAGAACCTAAATATATTTGGGATGCTTGGCTGGCCTCTGTGAGAAAATGGAACAGCGAGCTGGGATAGGTGGGGTTTGTGTAGTTATGAATCTAGTGCGGGAAATGCTTTGACTTGCCATGACCTTGCAAGTACCTGTGAATTGTTAGGTGATGATGGTAGTTTCCCAGTTGCTGCGACAGATAGAAGTTGGCTCCAGTGGCTCCTGTAACCTAAAAACCTGCCTGTGAAGGGGAGTTTTGTAAACTCCATAAACTCCATTGATGCTGTCACTGTATAAGCCAACCTTGCAAAACTGACTTTTGTGTAATTTCAGAGAAAAGAACTTTGCGAGTTTGCCATCAGTAGGCACGGCCGCCAGAGCTTAAATGTTTTGTCATGACATCATTTAGTGGAGGCTTTAGAGACAGAGATGAACGTGTTCTTAACCTCGTAGCTAATAGCCCTTTGGTGAAGACTGGTCTCCTTAAGTGTTTCTTTTAACATCACGTGATAGGTTTTCCTTTCTTCACATGATTCTATGTAGGGACATGCTGTGGCTGATGAGGTGAGATAGCTACAAGGGCACTGGGGGCAGGTCGGCTTCAGTTTAGTCCATGGCACATGTGGGGCCATTTTCAGGGAGGCTCCTGGGGGTGGGAGAGTCACCTTTCCCAGTTGCCCCTTCCTCTATTTCCTTTTACATGGAAAAACGTTAAGTTATTCACTGAAGGGAGAAACAGGTAAAAGGAATGAAATTTACTTTTTTCTCCTACTACAAAATTTTTAATGATGTTAATGTTGAAATTGGAAGCATGTACCTGTAATTTAAAAAAAAAAAAAGTCTTCTTTCCTATTTTCAAAATAAAATTTTTTACAATGTTCAAATGAAAACCCTATGGGTTTTGTTTTACAGAAAGTGGAGGAAAGTTACACCATTCTTTGCCAAAGGCTGGCTGGATCAGCCCTCACAGACAAGCACTCAGGTATGTGAAAACTGGATTTCACACTCAAGAATCATCCCACCTGAACAGTCCATTGAATGAAATGATGTATTATTCTTTAAAGTGGAAACCTTCCGAGATGCCATTTCTTTTCTGACTTAAAAAACTGCTTGTTTCCAAACATCGTATATCAAGTAGAGGCTGCTGTCTGCTGACTCAGCTCTTCCTTTCTGAGAGGAGCTGCAGTTGTCAGTCCCCAGGCCGCCCCTTTCTCTGTCTGTCTTCATCTTTGCAAAAGCAGAAGGCAGAGCTATAGTAAATCGAGGCTCCCAGGTGGTGGAGGTGGGGTCCTCTGCAGGCCTGGCTGCACTTCTGTGTCTCCCCTGACCGTGAGAGCAATGTCTCCCGTGACTGCAGGGGGATCTGTGTTCAGAGCAGCAGTTTGCACTCATTTGCTTACATGCTTTCACATGAGGTTATTCAGATCCAGAAAGAGAGATGTAATGATGCCCACAGGTTTCAAATGTATTCTCTAAGCATTCATTTTGCTTTGTTCTTTCGTCTTAATTTGATCTCCACATCTCTCTGTTCTGCCCAGATAAAAGTTAGAGCTGCGTGTCCTGGAGGTGACTGAAGGTTGGATTTGAGCGTTGATCGGCCTTATATCACCACATCCTGGCTCCAGTGTGGACACACAGAGCGTGTGTTGACAGGGGATGTGCCTGCGGACTCCCTGGGGTGGCCGTGTCCCGAGGTGCCTGGAGTGGGACTGGTTTTTCACAGCCTGGCAGCTGCACTAGTTTGTCAGTGAGGGAGCACCCCTGCTCTCACTGCTCTCCTCACTACCGGAAATTCACTTTGATTCAGAACAAAAACCAAATGTGTAGAGTTTTGGGTGTAGAATATGAAATTTTACTTAGACTTAAGAAAAAGAGAAAATCAGATGTATTTATTTGACTTCATTCCGTATTTGAAAGCACATTTTAATTTTTATTTTGCCATGTTTTATTTGAATTGAGTAGTGAGAGTTTTAGCCCTTTGTATTTAGTACACCCAAGGATCGATTTGCTCCTGAAGCAAAGAATTCAGGATGGGGTATTAGGAGGTGGGATAGAGAGGTGACGAGGAGGAGGGAGTAAGCAGAGGGAGGGAGGAGCATCCGGCCTTCACTAAAACTGTACCCCAGTAGGCTGTTCCTCTGAGAGTCACCTCAAAAGCATAGTCTGCCGCAGCTCCTAAGTGCAGAGGACTTGAGCTCTGTGCTCCCAGGTAGGGCTTCCTCCCAACCGAGGCAAGCACCTCTTCTCTGTAGCTGGGATCCACTCCCAATTAACAGGAATCCTCAATGTACTAAATAGCAGGCACTTGAAAAATGGGTGTGTTTTCTTCTGTTGTCTCCTTTTCTGTTGAGGGTTGGAATTTGAGAGGGAGAGGAAAGCAAATTTTATTTTCTTGACTATAATAATTTGTTATTCTTGGTATTGTTTCATTTTTATAATTATACATTAGACTTTGGCACTTGTGTAAAATTATCCCTGCCGATTGAGCAGAAAGGAAAAACAAACAGATGTTTCAGATGGTGGCAGGGGTGGGGGTTGCTGAGGAGGGTGGGACAGGAGCGGGTAAGAGTTTGGGAAGGTGATGTAGCTGAATCACTACTGAGTTGAACAATGGCTTGCATTAGCCACGGGTACACTGATTATAAGGCCAGTAAAATTTTAGTACCTGGAGGTTTGACTCTGATTTTTGCACTGATGGTGCCAAAGGGCTCTTTGAATTAAAAGGAGAGCCAAGAGTGGAGTGGAGAAAGATGTGTTGGAGAAGGCAGAGCTGCTCAGACCAGCTCCAGAAGCACTTCCTCTGACTTCACTGCTGGAGCTTTCTCCACACTGGTGCAGGACTGACCTTAAAACATTGCAGACCAGAACATACACTGGATACTGCGGGCAAGGCGTTGGTAACTGCCTGCTCTAGAATGAATAGTAGTGCTGGCAGCACCCTCCAGAGGATAAATGTTTCAGAACTGTAACTTGAGAACTCCTTCAGTTATATTGGCTTTCTGTGGTTTTCTTTGTGCACCAGGTATATATGTTTTGGAGTATTTTTGCCAATTAAAACGAAATCATTTGTCAGATATAAAAATTCTGTTAATATTCAAGGAGTTCATCCACTGCTCATATCTTTCAGTAGTGCCCTCTGAACTCTGTGGGTAGTTAGGGTGTAATTTTACTCTTCCCTACCAAACCCCAACCCTCCCTCCAAATATATATATTTTCTCCCTCATCACAAGTGGTAAGGATTCCCAACTACTTTTATAAACACCACTGCAACTTAACAGGCTCAACAAGCTCACCTATGTCCAGATCCCTGTTTCTGTCTTTCCAAAACTATTCTGTTTTTAAGTAGACCAACTTGGATCATTGGACCGTATCAATAAACTAGAATTTTATTTTGAATTATAGCCCACGTATACGGTAAATCAAAATGGGATTAAAATTTTTAGAAGCAGAAGTTAATATTTAAGTAAAGCTTGGAACTTGAACTTTCTGTATCTCTCAAGAGAAGCAAGTAGAAACCAAAAGGTTACAATTGTGCTGCTGGAAATAATGTAGTCACTCCCAACTAAAGGGGCTATACCTGTAGTTACTTGACACTCACCATCAGTGGGCAATTCATCAGGAGAAAGGTAAATGCAAATAGAACTTTCATCTTAACTTCAGACAGTACAGGGTAATTGCATGATTCTCCAGCACCATTCAAGAAGCTTTGTAAGATACCAAAGTTTTGGTTTCTCTTCTAGCTCAGCCAACCCCTTGTCCTTAGCAACTATTTGCTTTTGTTTCCCTGCAGTTTAACTTCTCCTTGAAACAAAAACAGGGCTAACTGGAAAAATATTTTGACCATAGCTCTAGTACTTCCAAATAAATTCATATCTAGATTTTCAAAAGAAGCCCCAAACTGAATTCTGATTCTGAAATGATTCCATAATTTTGCGTGTTCCTTTTATCTTACGAGCCTACACTTCTTCCCTCCTCGTTCCCAGCCTGGCCTCCCACACCCTCCTTTTTTTTTTTTTTTTTTTTTGTGGCCATTATAATGACGTCCATTTTACTTTGATACTGTATCTGCCTTTCAGGATGATGGAATTCAATATTCACCTATCTTTGAGTGAGGCTAGTTATTGTCAAGCCGTTCTCTCAAAGTTAACATGACTGGAAGTTGGAATCTACTTCCACACGGAAAGATCCAAGAGTGGTGGAAAAAGCAACCTTCCCAAAGCAGGAGAGCTGGGTTTAGCTGTTGTAGTGACCTGCCGTGACCCTGTGCTGTCTCTCTCCTGTGGGCCTGATGGCTCCTCTGCTATGAAGTGACAAATTACATTTGGAGTGTCTCCTTCCTTTTCAGAGAACAGAGTTAATCAAGGTAAATCAACAAACCCCCAAAGTGCTATAATTTACGGTCATGATTACTGCCCTAGAAGCCATGTACTTGGCATACTTTAAAATCAGCTAACTTGAACTGCTTGAGTTATCTTGGCTTTTAGGACCTAAACCATAATTATTTATTATATGATACGGCGCCAAAGGTATATTTTCTAAGCCTTTTGGCTTTCTTTTCCCTAAAACAACTTCTAATGACTGTTAGAAAGGTGAGTCCCTCTGAAAAAGGTTTTGTTAATTTGTTTTTGGAGGAAGGTGGGGAGCTATTGTGACAGTAGAGGAGGAAAGCCTATTTTTTCTTATTTTTGAAGCTAAAGAAAGTAATTATGCTTCCTGTGAGTTGTCTTTTATTTGCGTACTTTTTTTTTTTTTTCTGAAACTTTCTTTTTGATGTTGGTAAATTTGGTGTATTACCTGGAGCTTCTGTATTTCAAACTGGAAGCCGTCTTCTTTGAAGGTGGTTTGTGGTGTTATTTTGACCTACTAGAGCTTTGGTCAGCATTTCCTTCCCTACGTGTCACAGAGGGCACCATTCAGAACTGTGTCCAGAGGACCTCAAAGTAGAAAATCAGCAGGACCTTCCAGTCATCTTTCTGCTGGCTAGCTTTTTTCCCCCTAGTGTTACAATTTTTGTTTTGTAAATTATGGTTTTTTTTTTCTGACTTTTCCACCCCTTTTCAAAGTGATCTGCAAAATTGTCCTTTCCTCAAGAAAAGAGTTCCTTTTGCCTTATTCTTCCCCCATTGGTACTGATGGTTTGGAAAATAAACTGATAGGAAAAAAAGTACCTCCTAGAAGAAAGCCCTGTTCACCATGTCTGGGTGCCAACAGCTAAGCAGACGTACTGCAAACATGATTAACTGTAATGTGCACACTGCGGGTTATTTTCACTCAGCCTCTTCCCACTAGAACATTTTACCTTCCTTGTTCACCATACAATCATGTACTCTTTAACAGAAATTACTTTTAAAGAAATCTGGAACTATCTTTAAAAAAAAAACTTTATTAATAATCGTGTATTTTTACTGATCACATTTTTAAATGCCTAAAAGACTTTATTGTTCTAATTATCCAGACATACCTTTGTAAAATAGCTCTTTTATGAATTAGCTGTAAGGCTGTATGTTTCTGGAACAAAATATTGGTCATCTAAAAACTCTGTTTTCTGGGGTCTGGGAAAATAGAAAATGAGAATTCAAATATTAAATATGCTTAAAGGAACCAAGTATTTGACTTGTTATTTATATTCCTGTTGATTTGTCTCATACAAGCTATGTTAGAAAAGTTTCAGTGCCCAGGAGGCCTCAGTTAATCTTACTGGCAGTGACTGTCAGATACCTTCTTGCTTATTAGAGTGTCTTTACTAGTCAGACCAGCCAGCTGATCTCTGTCACGTGTGAACTTCCCTGAGGACCCTCCCAGCTGGGATTGCCCCAGCAGCTAGGGCAACTCTGCTGTCATTTTTTAAATTGCTTTATTGGGATATAGTTCATATATTGTATAATTCCCTCATTTAAAATGTACAGTTCAGTGGTTGGGATATATTACATTATTACTATTTTTAATGGTGGTAAAATATATATATAATATAAAAGTTGTCATTTTAACCATTTTTAAGTGTACTTTAGTGGGATTAATGGGGCAGCTTTTATGGCCCACTTGAAGATACTTTGGTTTAATGCTGACCTAAATGAAAATAAGATGTCCTTACTGCCATTCTTATCCCCAGTGTTGGACTTCCCAAACTGCCAGCGTTTCTGAGTTTTTATGGGTCCCATTTCAGCTTAGAAGATTCCCTGAGTTTGGGGCTTTTTCGTGTGTTGGTTTTGACATGGAGTGTAATTTGATGTATTCTTGGGGTGCTCTTTGAGTTTCCAGTCCCTCAGGGTTGCATTTGGCTGATAGATACAATAAGCATAACCAGAAATGCTTAGTGTTTGTAGGATCTTTTAGTTAAACCTTTAAAAAAATTAAGTCACATGTACTTTGCAGAAATCAACCTGTTTGTACTCTTAGCTCTATTTGTAAACATAGATAGAAGAAAGATAGAAGATAGAAATAAGATAGAAGATTAGATGGATAGAAGAAAGAAATACCTAAACCATCCCTACTTGCTCCTAGATGGCCATCTTCTTAAAGGAATAGAGAAGGCCAGACTCTGTCTTGGCATGTGAGCAGTCACATCCACTTTTTGCCATTCCTCTTTAAGCCAAGATGTCCTGCTTCACCAAAGGTTTAACATTGGCTTGAAAGATAAGAGGATCTATCCTGATGAAAAATTTGCTTTTCAGTTGAACTTGATATCTTTCTACTATGACAAATGTCATAAAACATTACAGATTAATAGCTCAGTGTAGGTGTTTTCCTTTTTTTTTTTTTCTGCAGCAAGTATAATTATTGTTACTAATTGAAAACAGTTCCTTGATTCTGGCCACCAGGGAATATGTTTGTTTTGCCACCTATTCTTACTAATGAGACATCATCGTTCCCTGAGCATCTGCTGAAGCATTGGTTCGAACTCACTTAAGGTAGGTCGAGCTCTCTTTCCAATTCCAGCCTTTCCCCCTCATTCGAGTAGGGTGCTTTTGGACCTACCTATAGCATAAGGCTTCCTTCACAGCATTTTATTTCAGAGGATTCCTTTCTTTGTATATGTGACCACAGGGGTGGGGCTGCCTGACCATATTCTGATCAGTAACAATAATTAGGAATAAACCTAGTAATCTTTTGAAAACTTTTTAGAGACATAATCTGTACAGCAAAATATTTTTCTACTGTCTTACTATTTTAAATATTAAAAGCAAGTAGCATGGTGTAATGCAGCAGTTCTCAATCTTTTTTGATCTCAGGACCACTTTATATTTGACCTTATGGTGGATTACTTTACTTTATTAGACATTAAATTGAGAAAATTTACAAGAAATGAGAAAATTAATAAAAATATTAATTCATTAGAAAAGGTAAACCCATTACATATTTGTATGAAAAATTACTTTGTTTTTCTACAATAAAAGTATTGAGAAGAATGGGTCATAGTTTTCAAATCTCTAATATTTGGCATACAGAAGGTAACTGAATTCTAATACCTACTTCTGCGTGCAGTCTGGTGTGACAAGGTTGTTTCGGTTGAACTAGATGAAGAAAACCCAGCCTCACACAGATACATTTTTTAAAAGGATAGATCTTTTCAGATGATTGTGCATATTCTTCTTTCATAATACACTGGAATTTGACAACTAGTAGTTTTTTAAAAGCTGCAGTGTGGAATCTGAAGCCATTTCAATGAAATCTGTATATTCTGACACACTCAAATCCATCAATCCATTTAATGCTTTAGATGTGCAAAGAATGGAATCTTTTCCCCTGCATGATGTTGTAATATCCTGTATTAGTCATTTGGAAAACATTGGTTTACTGAGTTATGCAGATCTTCAAATGTTGACACATTATATAATATCAAAAAGTCACATTGGTTAACATCAGTAACAAATCTCATCAGAAAAGTCTCATGATGGTATATACAAATTTCCAAAGCTTTTAGTTTTTGCTTGAAAGCTCAGATTTTATCATTGGCAACAATAAGTTGTT
Source organism: Camelus bactrianus (assembly GCF_048773025.1). Taxonomy (NCBI): domain Eukaryota; kingdom Metazoa; phylum Chordata; class Mammalia; order Artiodactyla; family Camelidae; genus Camelus; species Camelus bactrianus. Next base: position 15,201,483 of record NC_133571.1, read on the forward strand.
TGCCTTCAAATGACAGGCTTACTTTTTTCCCTTTTGAAAAAGAATCTGCCAAACATGCAAGTCTGAATAGCTTCTTGCTTACCAGTCATTCTTTCAAGTTCGAGTAATCTTCCATTTGAGGGGGTAAAAAGTGGCTCGTTTAGCTCCCAACTCAAACACCTGCACAGGTACTTCCCTGCAGACACAGCCGTGGAACTGGGGAATGTGATTCAGGTGCTTTATGCATGCTTCCCATTTTGTCACAGTTTTTAAAAAATGTGTACTCAGGGGTGGAGATTTAATAAAATTACTCACTTTCATTGCTTCATCAAGGGCACTCTGAAGTGAGTGTTTGTATTGCAGAAGAGTGGCAGTGAAGAAGGCAGTGATGCCTGGTGAAGTTGGGTGTCACTGCCCTGATTTAGGCTGAGCTGCCAGCAGCTTTAAACCTCCATTGCTTTTGCACCGTTGATGAAAATGTTAACATGGTGAAAAGTCAAATGGTGTCTTAGTAGTATTTTGAAAATAGGTTTGATTCCCTGGACCCCATGAAAGAGGCTTGGAGATCCTTCTCCCAGGGGTTTGCAGACCACGCTTGTAGAACTACTGATGTAGTGGGAAAGGCCTGAACTTCAGCAATCTGGGTTCAATTCCAGCTCTCCTCCTTACTTGCTCTGCAACCTTGAGCAGATTACCCTCTTAGTGTCCATTTTCTCATCTGCAAATGGGGGTAATCATACTTAACCCTAACAGAGTCGGGAGAGGAGTAAATGAGAAATTACCAGACATGTGATTCGTACCTCTAAAGCTGGGTTGGTTGGTTGGTTGGTTGGTTGGTTTTTCATTCTAGAATTCGAGTATTTAAAGCAGGAAAGGTGAAAAATGATTAATGAACTTAGGATATGTAAATATCTTTCTTCCTAATACAGCCCTATTTCATGTTTTATAATGTGTCTAAACCCTAGGCTCTTGGGGTGTGGCGGGGGTGTGTGTGTGTATGTGTTCATTATTTAAAAATCCATTGCTGATCTCTATAACAATACACTTGTTTAACCTAATTGTTCTTCTAAACGTAAAGAAAGTGGGGGTGGGAACCCTGTGATTTAGTAAGAACCTCGATTTTGGAGAAACTTGTACTTTGGACTTGTGCTGTTTTGATGCTACTGTTATAAGGGGGTAGAGTGTGGTAGTGGTACATGTTCCCGAAACTTCAGTAATCATGTGAAATTAGTGATTTCCATCTTGCCCCCTTCCATGTGTAATCAGCTTTAAGCTAGATTTTGGTTGTTTTGAAACGTCTTTATTCTCTTACATGAGCTGCTTTCATTCTTTTTAGTTAATGAGAGACTGAGTTATATTATGGTTATTTAATGAGAGTCTATGTTTTCCTAAAAATGCGTGGATAACATGTCGATAGCACGAAAGAGCATAAGTGCTTTTCATATTCAAATCATGATAGTACTTTGGGGTGATCTTTTCTGGAGAACTCGAACCCTGTAGCCTGGACATCATGGCATGAGGTCCATTGATCTCTGCGCTTTCTCTCTGCCTTCCCTCCTGTCCATACACAGGACCAGCAAAGCAGGAACACATCAAACCTGAGTCCTTGCTAGTCTCTGCTCTGTTAGCTGGTTGTCTAACCTAGAACAAGTCCTTACCTTATCTGTCTTCTCATCTTACACTGAGCAAGTCTGTGGAATGAGTTACACAGAAACATGGAGACAGCTTACCTCTGGCTGGCTCGGTAGTCTCAGGGAGGCTCTGTCCTTCCCCAACCTTGTGTGCTGCTGTAAAGAAGAGTGTAATTTTAGTATCAGTCACTGAAGTCTGTCTCTGGACATTTCTTTTTCTCCTAATTCTTCTTTGCAATATTTCTTTTCTTTTGATAGCTTCCTCTAGTTCAGTCTTACCTATAGTTTGATGAAGCGTTATTTTCATTTTCTCTTTTCTCCTGATCTCGCTGCCAGTTTATGAGAACCCTGGGGGCTTTTCTGGAAGAAGACCTGATATTCCTGGTTCAGAGGAGACTTTCTGAGCGTCTGCTGAGGGGAAACTGATAGTCTTATCTCCAGCCCATCTCATGTCCTGAGTGATGGCCTGTTCTGAAAGGTTTATGATATTTAGAGAATTTATAAAAATTGAGTGGCCAGAACATAACCTAGCTGAATTGATGATTTAGCAAGCAAATCATGAAAATCAAATAGTGATTTTCTGCACTATCAGAAAAACTGGTCCAGCCAGCAAGAATAAGTCCAAGAGAACTGGGAAGCTTTTATGCAAACAAACATTAATGAACTAACAGCTTAAGGACAAAACTGTTCCTATGCCATGCCACCTACTGAAAGTAAAAGACTCATATTCTTGACTGCTTTTTTTCTTTTCCTTTTAGAAACTGTCCTCTTTGGATACATTCTAACCTGCTTGGGCAGTCAGTGACATTTAGCTGCAATACATATAGAGCCTAATGTTTGCTTCCGTGGGGTGGGGAGGGGTATCTGCACTCTAGTAGCGTGTGGAGAAGGTTCTGGATCTTCAAACCTGAGTTGTGATTGATTAACTTATGCTCCCAGCTTCCTTCCTTTCTTCAGAGATGTTCTGGGCTAAATCGCATTAAGACTGGGCACCCCTGGGCAGATTAAAATAAGCAGGAATCTCTCTGTCTTGGGCCAGAATAACTTGGCAACAGCAACTAAAGAGTTCATTGATTTATTGGTTAACTTATTCCCAGCTTTTTCTCAGAAAACAAAGACTTGGAGGAGCAGAGTGTTTGAAATGGTTTGAGGGAAAAAATAAAACATAGGGCTTAGGGAAGGGAGGCTGAAGATCAGACTCATTTACAGTATTTGTTACTGGGGCCTGTGGTTTTTTTTTCTTTCTTTCTTTCTTTCTTTCTTTCAAAATGTGTTTTTGATTTAGCACTTGCTCTGCTCCCACTGGAGCCAGGTCGTTCCGCCGCACACGTGGACGTCTAACACACCGTGGGAACTGCCTCCTCGTGCTCCCCCGCCTGTCACACACATGGCCTCCCATCCAGTTTTCCAAAAACACTACTCTCATCACGCCACTTGCCTGCCCAAGAACCTACGATGGCTTAGTGGTTACTGCTGTATGGAGATTAAACTCTGCTTAGTGTCTGAGATGTTCATGATTTATCCCGCTGACCTCATGGCCCTCTAACTCCCGCACCGTGCACCCTCTCTGCCAGGAAGGCTTCGCCTCCTCCCTGTCTTCCTCCCCTGGCATTCCAGGTCCTGCCTCAGCCTCTGCTCCTTTGTCTGTGTCGTTCTGAAGTGCTCCTTTTGCTCCTCTCAGTTGATCCTCCCCCTGCTCATCTTCTCCAGATCACGCTTTCCATTTCCTGCAACCGCAAGTTCCTGTCCCCTTGGCCCAATGCTTCCTGTGGTTTTGTGTCTCCCTCGTACCCCACCTGACCCCAGTATTTCTGCTCTGTGCAGAGCAGTGTGCCACGCCTCGTGAATGTGAAAGGAGTAGCTATGGTTTATTAAAAGTACAAACTATGGATCAGGTGCTGCACCCTTTGTGTACGTTACCCTCATCTTCACCAGCACCCCGAGAGCTAAGCGGTTTTCTCCTTTCTTAATAGATGAGGCAGCTGAAGTTGGTGGTGATCACGATGTTCCTAATGGAATAGCCAGAATTCAAGGCAAGGTCTGTCTTCCACCAAAGCCTTGCCTTTATGACCCCACTGTGGAAAGAGTTTCTGTCCTTAAAAGTGTTTACAATCAAATCGTGTAGACAAGCACATGAGCAGCACTCTTCTGCCTTGCCCCCTTACTAAACTACAGGGACTTACATTGGACTAAGATTAAGAAATCAGCATGTCATTTAGGATGTCTGATCTGGGGAGTGGTTTGGACTTAGCCAAACATAGAAAAAGACTATTTCAGCAACTGAACTACATTGACTAGTATAGTTTCTAGAAAAGGGAAAGTTAGGAGGCAGAGAGACCAGTGGAAGGCTACTGTAATATCCAACCAGAGGCTTAAATTTGGTAAAGTGACAGAATGGGGGAAAACGGTATAGTTAAGACAGAATATACAGGTGTTGGCATGCAAGTTAATATGCAATATACAGGAGAGGGAAGAGTTTTTTTGAAAAAGATTGTTTCGTGGACCTAAGAGATTGGTATTGCATTAACAGAAGTCAGGACTCATGGAGGAGCGGCAGGCTTTGAGGGGAAAATTAGTTTAACTTGGTCGTGTTCAGTTTTAGGTAGCGGTATATCAACTTGGGGATGTCCACCAGGAGGAAGCTGTAAATGCAGTCCTGGAGCTGAATTGAGTTGAGTCATACATGTGAGCTGTCCCAGCTGGATTAAGGACAGGAGCCTGTGTTCATAAATTCTCTGAGTTGAAGGTACTTTAGAGTCTGTCAACTGATGAATGGAGAAATAAAGTGTGCATATCCATACGATGGAGTGTTCTCTAGCCGTAAAAGACGCAAAGCACTGATACAAGCTGTAACACGAAGGACCTTGCAAACATTATGCTAAGTGAAGAAACCAGTTACAAAGGACCACAGATGGCATGATTCATTTATATGAAACGAATAGGTAAATCCATAGAGACTGAAAGTAGACTTCGGGTCGCCAGAGGCTGGGGAAAGGGGAGAATGCTAAGGGTATGGAGTGATTAAAATATTCCGGAGTTTAGGGGTTGATGAAAATGCTCTGGAATTAAAGAGTGATGATAGTTACACAACCTTGCAAACATACCAAAAGCCACTGAATCGTATACTTTACAAGGGTGAATTTTACGGCATGTGGATTATACCTTTTTAAAAATGAATGAAGAAAAGTATCTAGAGGATCACTACTGTGTCCCCACACCGTGTGGTTCACCAGGGAGCTTACACAGCTCCTGTGCATGGGGACTCACCCTCTCACACAGTCACTCATTCCGTTGTTTTGGACCTCTAACTGGCATATGTGGAGTAGTGTGTAAGGAACATGGATTTTGGACACTGGACAGTCCTGGCCTTACTAACTGGCGTGACACTGGGTGAATCAATTAACAAGACTCAGTTTCATCCTCTGCAACATGCGGGAAATAACAGCACTTGCCTCACAGGGTTGCACGGACGACAATGACACAACACGTGGGAAGCGTATGGTGCCTGTGCAGTCATCACCGGACAACTGGTAACACTTAGTTTCTTGTTATTCCTCGCCTGCCCTTTCCTACAGCACCGCATACCTAGTAAGCGTTCAGTCACCAAACACTTAGCAACTTGGTTGCCCACTGGCCCAAAAGGGCTAAAACACCAGATTGAGGAACATGGGGCAATGACATGGAAGTAAGCTGTGAAAATGAGGGGTTTTTTTGTGGTTTTGTTTTTTAAGAATCTTGATAGATGTACAGATGCTTTTACTATCACTGAGGTCGATTTGCCAGCTTTGTTTTTCCCTTCACAAGGCACGCGCAGTGTGGCCAGAGATCTGAGGTGCTTTTGGATCTCGGCAGCTGCATGGTGGCCCCACAAGATGCCAGGGGAGCTTGTGTTTAGTTTTTCCCCCAAAGATTCAATAATACCGAGAGAGTTGAGAGCTGTCTTATTTAGCATAAGGCAGCTGACCCAAACCTCCCTACTATCCCTACATTCTTTGGAAGCTAAAATATAAACAGGAAAGTAGCTGGTAACGTGTGTGAAAGCAGCGAGGAGTTATTTCCCAGATCCTTGTCCTCACCTCAGCCTTCTTATCCTTGTTTTGGCTAAGGTTGGACAAGTACTATGAAATGATGGGGCACCACCATCCTAGACGGGAGATGATGTATTCAGGTTCCATCATCTAGAAGATTTGGTAACCCTTTACAAACCATTTGTTATATTATGTGTCTAGTGCAATCCTGGTGTTAGCTGAAGATGTCTGGGTAATCTCTTGTATTACTTCATAAAATACTGTAATATACCCAAGAGTAGCAGGCTTCAATAGCTTTGCACCAAGGAAACAGCCCTTCCCACTTCTCATTCCTTCTGCTTCCTACGCCCCACCCCATAACTCATTCCCCGCGCTGGGCAGCTGGAACAGCAAACCCACCATGTTACCATCCGTGGAGTAAAAACAACCTAAGTCTCCCCACCTGCCTTTGTGGCTGGTTTGTTCCCAGGTGTCAGTGGTGTGAAATATTTCTCCTAATCAATGCTTTAACCTTCTTGTTGGTATTGATTCAGCTCTGTTGAATGTACTCTATGAAGCTGAATTCCACGGATGGGAGAGTCCGTCTGAATTTCTCTCTGTTCTCTAGAGGCATCATAATATTTCCTATGATCTGAGGTTATTGTTTTGCTAGGATATTAATGAGCAGCTTCCCTGCTGGAGTGATCATTGCATGCGCCTTCCTTCAGCCCCCAAACAAACAATTTTGAATTAACATGGAAACCAAGCATAATTTCCTGACTCATGTCCTCCGGTTTTGAATCCCTTTCTCTGTTTCATGCCACTGCAGATAATTTGACCTGCCCATCTATCCATTTCCTCTGACCCTGCCACTGATAATGTGATTAAACCCTCCGCTCTGTTGCCTTTCATTTACTTCTAAATTATTTCTGATCATGTGTGTGCTGTATTTTCTTTATTTGGATCCAAGGTCTAATTAGCGCAGAGAGCTGAACCAAAGAGCCTGTTTTTTTTTTTTCTTTTACTCTCCACGGTGTTGGGTGAAAAATGCTGTCCAGCGTGTCCAGTGGGATACTGACTGGTCTGTGTCTTTTGTAGCAGCCGAAGGAAGGTGTTGATGTGTGCGGATCCAGATGTGTGATGGCAGCCTGTTTACCTTACGAGGGCTTAACGAGATTCTCTGATATTGTTACTTTGAAGCACTGCTTCTATTTTTATTATCTAACATTTATTAAATGTCAACTGTGTGCTCTGTTAAACACAAAGAGTCGCATGGTTCTGTCTGGAGTAAGAATCTAGAATGCATGTGAGCTGGGTTTCAGCCCTAGTGACCAAAAAAATGTACAGTGGACAGTGAATGTCATCCTAAGGGATGTTTTCCAAATATTTTTTATTAAATTAATAAATATTAGACCCTGTCCTTGGGGGAGACATATATAAAACAAAACAGAATAATGAGATAAGTGAAATACATTGGAGTTTACTTTAAAAAGTAAGACTGATTTAAAAGTAGGGGTTTTTTTTGGCTCTTATTTCAAGTGATAGTTGGAATTTCTCAGCTATTTTGGTTTCACCTGCATTTTTCATTCCACAAAGAACATTTTGATCTTTTCATTTGGCCCAGGGCAAAATTGGTGGCTTGGCTCAGCTACAAGGAAAAAGCCTGGAACTTTAAGGCACACGAGTTTGGACTCTGGTTCACTTAACCAAGAAGTGGCATACCTTTGTCAGTTAAGTTCTGTGCCACAGGTCCTACATGTTTCACATCAGGATGGCAGGGTGGTTATTAAAATATAACCATAGTTAAAGGGGAATTTTTTGGTTTAAAATCAGAAAATGCAATTTGGAGGCTCCTGATTTACTACTAAATAGATTACTTGCCTGTCTTTGAAATGAAGATAACACCATCACAGGGCTGTGATGAGGAGCACATGTGATAGTGGCTGTGGAAACATTTTGTAAACTGTGAAGCACTCTACTAACGTTAGCTGTTATGGAGAGTGGTCGTGAGACGGACGACGCTCGAACGTGACAATGGAATTGCAAGTATTTATCCTGAAAACTCTTACCATCTATTTGCACATATTTATATACAAGAAATGTATCCAAGTGGATTTACTCCTGCATTCAGATTTATTTTGTTTTTGATGAGAAAGGGGCAGGGGCAGCAGTGTTGAGCTGAGGACAGAAATTAGTGGGGTTAACTCTGTAGCTCACAGGAGGGAGGGAGCTCCTGGAAGGCAGGGGCCACATCTACTCACACGTGTGGCCCCAGCATCTTGGACAGGACCTGCCACTTACTAGCCACTGAGCAACTGCTCACCTAACCCAGCTGAAGACTGAAAACTCATCCTTAGCAGTCACTTCTGTTACTGAACAAATGTTCTCCTGCCTGCCCGCATCGACTTCTTTATCCACCACCACCATAAAGCAGATCCTTATATCACTACAGGAAAGTAAAAATCTTCTCTGTGGGGCTGGGGAGAGGGAAGACTTACTTTTAGTTTTAGTTATTAAATGCCTAAGAATATGCGTAGGCATTTTTGCTTGGGCTACTTCTTTTTTTCCTCTTTTCTCAATTTATTTTCTCTATTCCTCTTTCCCCATCTAATTTTAAAGTCCACCACATCACCTCTACAGTGGGCTTAATTAATTAGCATTTGAAAAGCGGGGCTCTCCATCATATTGGGGGAAGGGTAACTCCGGAGTCCATTTGTATTCTGAAGAACAAGGTATTATTGTGTGTTGATGCTGGGCTTCACCCAACTGCTTAAAGTTGAAAATGCAAGAAGAAAACCAGCCTTCCTCTAGCGGGAGCCACAGTCTGACTCGGAGGCATGAAAGCAGTAGATACATTTGAGATACTCTTTCATTTCCACTCACTGTTTCCATTCCTGAGTGTGTATGCGCACGCGTGCGTGCGTGCGTGTGTATGTGTGTTACAAGAAGTCATTTGAAAAAACAAGCACGATGTTCATCTGTTCAGACTGGCCTTATTTTGGAACCATCTTCTTTTCATGTAAATAGATTTCCTTTTTTTTAACAAGGCCATTAATGGTATTTTCCTAGTAACACTTGAGTATGTCAATAACATTACTTTTGTCAAGAGAGCATTTAAGTAATTATTGCATTTTCTAATATAAAGTGTCTTCCCAGTGTTTAAAGAATAACGCCCACGCATCTAACGAGAAAGGCCCAAATACATAGGGCACGTTTTTTGCTTTCAACAATAAATGTGCGTCTTTAAAGATTGAAATTTTCTTTTAGCCTTAGGCCAGGGAGACAGACTGAGAATCCAAGAATTTAGAGATGGAAGGTAGTTTGTTCAACCCCCTAATCCAACGCTGGAATACCTTCCACGGCAATCCTGGCAGATGGGCATCCATCTGCTTGTATACTTCCAATGCTGGGGAGCTCATTATCGCCCGAGGCAACACATAAATTCTTTCTTATTTGAGCTAAAATCAGCCTTTAACTTCTATCCATGGGTCCTGGTTATGGAGCAACACAGGAAGGCTTTTAAGAATTTGAAGACAGCTACAACATCTTCCCAAAGGAAGATAAACTAGATTCTTCTACATTAAGACTTCTGCCTGGAATCTGGAAGAACGAGAATGGAAATAAATGTTATACTACGCAACACCCAATACAAAATGTTTGCTGCAGTTGCAGCTACTAGTGTCTCAGACGTGGGCAGAGCCCACCATGCAGTCCACTTCCTGAGTGTGACCCAGGGCTCACTCAGCAAGGAGTGGTCAGAAACCTGTCCTCGGCGAATAGAAATCCTGCTGTCTTGTTCCTGTGGCTGTTCAGAATTCCTTGAGAGGGCACACGCTCCTAAAAATTGCTGTGAGAGAAAAATTTAAAGGTTTTCCTTTAGATGGGAAAATTAAATGCACCAAAATATAAACTTTTTGAAAGTAGAAACCCTGTTCAATTTTTCTTTCTGTCTCCTATAGTGCTTAATATCCTACCTGGCAGATGGAAGCTGCTGGATGAATTACTGTTCTGTTGAGCTGAAAAAAAGGACTGGTCACCATTATGTTGAAATATATGTATTTGGGATATATATGCAATATACAGGTATTCATATATACATTCATGTAGAGAGAGACATACATACATACACATACACATTTTTTTTTTTACCTTGAAGCACTTTTATAATATCCTGAAGTCACTTTATAATACTTCATAGGAAGACTTAATGCCACTATTCAGGCAAAACTGTTTTCTGGATAAACTGTAAATCCCAAACACCTGAGGTAATATGAAAAGTGTCATCTTATTTTTATGCCCTGAGGTGGCTGCATGGAGAAGGCAACCCCTTTTCTCTGCATTTTCCGTTGCTAAAGTGATTACACTTTGCTCCCAGGTAGAAGACTCTGGCCCGACTCCTCATCCTCCCACCGCTTCCTCCTGCCCCATCGTGATGCTTCCTCAGCTACTCTCGTTACTGGAGGCTAAGAAGGAAAACAGTGAGCGGGTGAGCTCAGAGGCAGCTTCTTTAGTCCTGGCTTAGGGTCTCACCTGCCTTGACTTCAGTGACCTTTGACTAGCGTCCTTCATGCAGCCAGCTTCCCTCCTGGGGCCAGAAGCCCCCAGTTTTAGCCCGGCTTGCTGCTTCCTTGCACAGTGGTTTATATCCAACCTGCGGTTTCATGGAAGCTGCCTAGGCTATTGTGAGATGCTATGAAGAAAGGTGGACATGGAAAACCCGTATCAACCCAAATGCCGCTCTTAGACGTGAGCACAGCACCCCTACTATCTCGGTACTGCTTACGAGCCTTTCCTTGCGCTGGTGAACGCCGGTCCCCCCAGGCCTTCAGCCACAGTGCAGGTCTGGAGGGGATACAGGCTGAGCTCCGGGTGCCTACCCAAGCCAGGGTGTGAAAGCCCTCAGTCCCGACTCTGAAATTGCCGTAAGTCACACACCTCTGTGATCTGCTCCCCACCCCCAGTCTGCCAGCCTAGATGATGACCACATAACTGAGTTCGTTGTGTGTGAAATATACAGAAAATACCTGATGTCAGAATGGACCCCAACTGTTAGAGGAGAATGTTCTACCGGAGCTTTTACTTGACTGTGAACTCCAAGAGGCCAAGCCCTGGATTTGTCTTGTTTCCTATTTTGTCTCCAGCGCCTGCACATAATAGGCACCAACGATTTCTCGAAGGAGCACTGGTTGCTGGTGCGGCTCATCTCCTCTGCTGGGTAGTAAGTGGAAGCTGAGACACAGGGTGGGCATGAACTCGGCTCCCCCGGGAGGGATGGAGGCAGGGCTGCAGGAAGAGAGGCAGGTTGTGGTCTGACTAAGGATGATCCACGTTTCCGTTTTAATTTCTGTGGGAGTGGTATTCTTTATGCCCAGACTAATAAAACGGAGATAAGTGGCATCGAGGGAAGGGAGCTGCATTATAATGCAGTTGTCGAATGGAGGTGGGGCTTTTTACCATTAGACGTAGTCTTTGCAGCAAGCTAGGCTGAGCAAGGTGCCGCTGGGAGGCCTGAAGGCTGTGCACCTCTGAACCCACATGCGTGTATATTTGCTCTTTGCCAACACTTGGCCTTAAGGTCACTAGGCAAAACCATTGCTAATGTCATTAGGCAAAACCATCGCATCCTTCAAGGCACAAGTGAAAATCAAAGTATAATCCACAAACAGTTCTCTTTCTAATTTCAATTCTGCTTCTGAACTGGTTCTGTTAGACATCATTCTTTAGGAATGAACCATTTATCCCCAAACCCCCCATCCCAGGTGGCAAGAAGAACACAGGTACATTTTCATTTAATCTGGAGTTTGAGTGTAGTCCTGTGGCGGGATTTCTGCATTTGAATACTGTGTGGCAAGAAGGATATTCAGTCAGGCTCTTGCTTCCTTCAGCCTCATTCTCTCAAATGTGAACCCCAACTTCAGGTGAGGTTTGCGAAGGCTTCAACTTAGCGAGGACGAACCCTTCATGTTGCCAGTTAGGTCATTTTGTCTGACTCATTTGGACTGTCCACAGAAGCCAGTTTGACTTGCCGGAATTGCAGACCCACTAATTCCTACTCCATGTCCTTTCATTCACTGAACACCTTTACTTGTGTGTCCTGCACTAGGCACTCTGCTGTTACTATAGCACACTATCCCCACGAACCTGTGACAGCCTTCAAAGGGACCTTTGGAAAAGAGACGGTACGGAAACTTAAAATCAAGTAGTCTTCATGGATATACCTGGGGCAAATCTGAAGAAGGAAGAAGCTAAAAATAAATCCAGGAGAACATTTTCATGGTCACTTGGTGAAAGCATAAACTCTACTAAGGGCAAGCGAGGTCTACAGAAGGGAGTGAGTAATTCTGTTGGGAAGGGACCAGACAGCAGCTTAGGGGAAACTTCCAGTGGGAAGAGATTCCTACACTGAGTTTGGAAAGGTAAATAGGAAGCTGTATATCCGTGTGTATCGGGGGTAGAGGTGAGAGTGGGAGATGGATTCTAGGCAGAATTCAATGTGTTAAAGGCACAGAGGCATGAGACTGGAGGACCAGGGAAGAAACACTAAATATTGCTGGACTGTGAGATGGGCAGTAGCAGGAGGTGGGTGAGACAGGAGAAGTGAGTGAGAGCTTATGTACGGTGCTAAGGAGCTGGGGGCTCACTTTCACCTTAGAGGCCACACAAGGCTGTGCAAGGGTTTTAAGCCAGGGTGTGAAGTAGCTTAAATGGCAGCCATTTGTGGATGTGTTGGAGGGAGGTCAGCTAGAAGACTGTTGGGACAGTTTCTAAAAGGTGGTGACATGAGGATGGCATGTGCCACTAAGCAATTGAGGACAAGTTGCCCAGTCACTGTGTGCCCGAGTCAGCCCCACTTATGCAATGGGTCCATTATGAACTTGTGATGAACCTTCAGAGGGGCTTTTGGAAAAGGCAGGTTGGTAAATTTAAGATCAAGGATTCTCCGTGGATATACCTCAAGCAAATACAAAGAAGGAAGAAGCTGACTAATCTGGAGAACAAGCTCCTTCCTGTGGACCCAGCCATCAAAGATCGAATCCACTGGATTTAACCAAGACACCCAAGCACGTGGTAACCTGCCTAGCACCGCCCCGCAGCTGGCTGTCAGGGATGCTTCAGACAAGAGGTTCTAGGGGAGGGAGTCCCATTTCCAACCCTTCTGCTATTTCATTCAAGGCGTCAGCCTCAAATATAGCTCAGCCAGGCCAGCCTCATTCCCCTCTGACAGAGCCTTGCTGAAGAATCCAAAATTGTCTGGACTGACTTCCCCTGCCCCAGCCCTACCAGCAGTCAAGCTTGGGAAGTTAGTTTGCCTGGAATTAAATTTTGATTGACACATGGCACTGAGATTCAGAAGTAGAGAAAGTGGACCACAAGCAGGGAGTACTCAGAACTCTGCACTCAGTAGCAGAAGGAAGAGACAGGAAGGTGGTGGGGGACAACTTGGGTGGGGCTGGCCTTGCTGTCCACCTTCTGACTGCTAGAGGGCCCCTGGCTTCTAGGGGCACAGGCCTTAAGGAAGGGAAAGTCAGAATCATCTTGCAGGAAGAGGAGAAGCTGGGGTCCTTATTAGACCACATTGTGGCAACCTCCAGACCCATCAGCCGTCTCTCGGATCTTGCCGAGAGCAACTTCCCACCGCCCTGGTGTACAGGAGGAGCTCAAGAGGCAAAGGAATAAGATGATGCATTTCACATAGATCGTGGGTTTCTTCCCAAACACGTAAACCTCTGTGGTCCCACTGAATTTGCATCCTTCCAGTAAAAGGGCACAGGATCCATGCTCAGAATTTCAGAGTTTGAAATAAACTTAGAGATTATTCAGTCAGCTTCCCTCACCTTTATACATGTGGACGATGAAGCAGAAGGATACGAAGTCACTTGCCCAGGGTCCCAGGGATGCCCCTCACTCTCCAGGGTGCTTTCTGCTTGGCCCATGCTGCATTTTGTCCTCTTTGTAAACGAGGCCCCCCATGAGAGAATACAGCTGGAATTAGAAACAGTTCTGTGCAGCCTGTTCACCCCAGGGTGTGGCTGGCTTATGGGGGATCTTAAACTGTAGCAAGCTTCCTCATCTGTGAAATGGGGATAGTGTCACCTTCACATCCGCCTTGCAAAGGTGGTGTGAGGTTATTGGAAACCACATTCATGTAAGTGCCGTAGTGCTGGCACACAGTAGGTGCACAGGATGTTTTCCCTAAGGAGCATTCGCCAAGCCCAGCACGTGGAGGTGGGGGATAGGACGCCAGGACTCTTGGGACCCACATTCCTCCCTGCAGCCTGGGTGGCAGAGAAGTGGGAAAGCCCGGTAGTTAGCACTCCCTGGGGAATGCAGGGTCATAGAATATTCTCTAGTCCCAGTATCATGCTTTCATGCCCAAGACCCAACCCAGGACGTCTGGTAACAAACCCTTCCCTGAGAATACGACGAGGTTGTGGGTGGGCTGATAATTGAGTGTGGGCTCCCAGGCGTGGAAGATGGGAGGGCTCTGTCATCAGTTCGTTGTTTGCCCCAGACAGAGACCATGTGGGTGGTAAAGGAGGAACTCAAGTCTGAGGAGGTCATGTGTCCTTAGACCGCCTTCCTCAGGATCCCCGATTCCCCAGATCCTCCTGAGGGCAGCTGTGACGTAGTAAAATGAGCCATGACCACATGTTAGAAAGCTTGGTTGCCCTCTTGGTCCTCCACTAGCCACCTCGTTCACCTAGAGCCTTGGGATCCTAGGTTGATCCCTTCACCCTCCTAGACTCGGGGTCCTCATCCGTGACATGGGGATGACAGCTCTTCCCAAGATGTTTGTATTCATAAAATAGCGCCCTGGAACTACTAAATGCAAGCTGTCTCTCTTCAGCCTCCTGGAACAGTTTGTTCTTTTCTCTCCCTTAAACCTCGCGCTCTCCATCCTCGCCACCACTGAGGCCCCAGTCCCCGGTAAGCGGCACGCTGGTCCCTCGCGCTTTTCTCCAAAGCCCCACCAGGAGGCGCCCTTTGCCCGCCGAAGCGGGCCGGGCTCGAACTCCTTGGGGCCGGGGTGGGCGCCCCTTTGCGCAGGGCGGTGCAGGGTGCGGGCTGCGCCGGGGTCCCCCGGAGGTCGATCCACCGCATTGCCGGCACTTCGTCCCGCGGCCACTCGGCCGCGCGAGCCCCTCGTGCCCCTGCCCGGCGCCGCATCCCCAGCCCCGCGCTTGCTGCTCGGCCTCGGCCCCCCCGGGGCGGCGGCAAGTTTGCCCCCGGCCGCTTGGCCCCGCCGTCGCCGCCGCGCTCCTCCCACGCCTCCGCCCCGGGGCGCGCCGGGCGAGGCGGCGGGCGGGCGGCGAGGGCGTGCGGGCCGCTGGACGCGCGGGCCCCGAAGGGGCGCCCCCCACCCCCTCACCGGGCTGGTGTGCGCGGGCCGCCGCACTTCCCGCGCTGCCCGCCGGGCGGCGCCCCGCGCCTCGGCCGCGCTCCTCCCGCGCTGCATGCTCCCCGCTCGGTCGCCGCCGGACACAGACTCTGCCTTCAGCTGCCGGCGGATCGCGCTGGAGCCGCCGCGGCTGCTGCGGAAGAAGAGAAAAAGGAAAACAACAGCCCGGCGGCCGGCGGAGCAGCGCCCGGCCCCAGCGCAGCCCTCGGAGTGCGGAGCCGCCCAGGTAAGGGCAGGGCCCGCCGCGGCACCCCCGGCCCGCACCTGCGCTGCCCCCGCGCCCCCCGCGTCCCATCCGCGCGGGGCCCCGCGCGCGCCCCCACCTGCGCCCGTACCCCCTACTTCTGACGTCTCTGCCTCTCCTACCCTCCCGGGCCGCGGCCCCGCGCCCTTCCCCGGCCCCCGCCCCCACCCCTCCCCTGCGCCCTTCCTCCCGTCTCCCGCCTTCAGCCAGCCTGTCCCCTGCACTCCGGTCCCTGCGTCTCCGGATCTGGCTCCGAACCCCCATCGCTCTGCGCCCATAGTTCCTTCAGTCTCCATCCAGATCTCCCTCTCTCCGCCTGCCTTCCTCGGGCTTGCTGTCCTCCCGCTGTGGTCCTCCCCCTGCCCCTGTACAACTCCCAGCCCTGCCTCTGCCCCCTGCAGGGATGACGGCCCCTTCCCCGCCCCGGCGCTTCTCCCCCGCACTCCGTCCCCCTCCGCTTGTCCAGTCGCCCCAGTCCCCGGCTACAGTGCCCCATCCCAGCTCAGCCCTGGAGCCCACGAAGCCCCCTCCCCCTTGCCTCACTGCCATCTGCCTCGACTGCTCCTGGCCCCTGCCCTGGACTCCGGCCACCCCCTCCCCAACCCTACACACCGTCTGGCTTGGGGGGAATAGCGTCCTATCAGAAATGACCCTCTTTCCCTGGACTAATGAGGCTCCCACCCATCCCACCCTAGTTCACCCGAGTGGGAAGTGAGGGAGAAACTCTAGAGACCTGCATTTGGGCGTGTGATGGGGGAGGGGGCTGGGCAGGCGAAGGGGGAGGGGAGCTGACTGAGCTGCTCTCCAGTGAGGACTGCCAGAGCGGTGAGCTGCTCAGACCTGGCCAGGGTGGAGGGCCAGCTTGCGACAGCTGGGACAGGGGTTTCAAGGCACCAACAGCACCTGTGTCTCTTTCCCTGGCTCCCTTGAGCTGGAGAAAGTGAGAGGGGAGGAGTTGGAGCCCAGGGAGAGTTGGCAGGGCCTTAGGGGTGGGGGAGCTGGCGGTGGGGAGAGGCCCTGGGCCCTCTGGCCCGCCAGCCTGGCAGTGGCCGGGCAATGCAGCCGAGCTTCTCCCTCGCCGGACCTTTGGCTGCTCAGCTCTTGGCATCTCTACTTTGTGCTGCCATCTTCCTCCTGGTGCTGTTGTCTGGTGATGCCACGAGGTGCCACCTCCCTGCCTCCCTCCAGTGGCTCTCCTGGGCATGTCTCCCAAGGGCCTGGGTTGTCTGGAGAGAGGAGGCAGCTTTGGGCTTGGCTGGGCCCCTGTGCCAGGCAGCGGGCGTCTGTCAAGCCGAGACTAGGAGGTCCCAGGACTGGCCGCGAGCCCTGAGCCCTGCCAGGAACAAAGAGAACTACCTTCACCTAAGCTCTCTGTGGGTCACCTGGGTGACAGTGATGCTTCCAGGAGCACCTGCCATCAGTGGGTATGGCATCCCCTGGGATAGAGGCTGTCTGGGTTGGCAGCGGGTGCCTGAGAGGGAAATCTGGTCCTGCTTGCTCGCTGAGTGTCTGTGCACGTGTGATGGGGTGAGGGCCTGGTGAGGTCAGCTGTGCTCCAGCCCCACCGGGGAGGAAGCCCCGGGAACTCCGCTGGGCATCGTCAGGCTCGTTGTATTTGCTGAAGCTGCAGCTCATGCCTCGTCATTAATCAGGTTTATTATTTTCCTCACTGGCTGGATGTGTTCCTCAAGGTCACGACCCTTTGGAGAGTTAATCTAATATGCACACATTACAGTGTCTGGGTTTGTTTAATTTTCTGTGTTTTGTTCATTTCTTGTGGAGCAAGGCTTCCATGGAGCTGTGGCCCAGGCTTGCCTGCCAGCCTCCCGCCTGCCTCTCCAGCTCCATCCGTGCCTGTCCTCCTCTGGACCTGCCAGTGGAGACCCGAGAGGAGGCTTGTCCCTGGAGCTCTTGGGAGTGCCTGGTGGGGAGGAGGTGGGGGTTAGTGGGGGAGGGGGGTGACAGGAGATTTTGGTTTTCTATGTTTTCCCCGTCCCCTAGGTGTCTTGATCATTGGCTGGCATTCTCCCCAGCACCAAAAGTTCTTCCTAGAGACTGGGTCTGCTTCTTGGTCTGGCTTGAGGATGGAGAGGGAACTTTGCATGGTGGGAGAGAGGCAGAGACTCGCAGGAGAAGGTCCCAGCTGCTGGGATGCAGGGCCTCCTGGACCGAGAGCCTCAGCCGCCCCCAGTGTGGGTCTCAGCCCAATGGAGATGGAAGGAAGGAAGAAGGGCAGGAAGACCTGCCCTGGGTGAGGGGGAAAAATGCTCGGAAAACCAGAGGAACAGTGAGGAGGAGCCAGTGGCCGTGTGGCCGGTGCGGGCGGGCAGTGGCTGGGAACGTGTGCGGAGAGAGCATGTCTTGTTGCTTCTGCGTAGTACGCATCCCTTATGTGTGGATCGAGCTCCGCAGTTTTCCAAATGCTTTTTAGAAAAATTCCTTCACTGGATCTGAACCAGACAAGCACTTCGTCTGTCCCAGCACCCTGCGGGGAGGGGTCATCGATCCCCCGGAAACTGAGGCTCAGAGAGGTCAAGTGACTTGTCCAAGGCTCTGCCGCCACCCGTGAGGCCCCTGGACTCCCAGCCTTGGGCTCTTGTGCCCCTACTTGTTGCTTTTTAAAGTCTCAGCTGTTCAGCCCTCCCTCTCTCATATCCCATGCTTCTGTCTGTCTGTCAGCTCAACACTTTCTCCCACTGGGTGGGGGGTGGCTGGCTCCCCGCCCCCACCCTGGGTCTGGGGTCTGGCCGGTCCTTGGTTCTGCATTCTCCCTGCACCAAGACTGGCGCCCTGCCACCCCCACCCCAGACTGTCACTGCCTCTGGACCCCTTCCCGGTTCTCCCAGGCACGCAGCGCCCCCACCCCACTCTCCTGCACCGTATCGCTTCAGCCTCGGTGCTTTGGGGCACTGCCGGGGCCCAGCCTGACCATTCCCCCCCCATCACTGTCCCACCTGGGGCTCCAGTGGTGCACCCCTGGGGAAGGGTAACAGCCTCCTCCCTGGGCACCCTGTTGCCACACCTGCCTTCCTGCAAAGGTAACATGCGACCTGGTCACAAGAGGCTCATTGGCCCTGGGGCTCCTGCATGGAGTTTCCAGATGGTGGCTTGGAGTTTATGGCATCCATGGGCTGGCCCCAGCTTTATGCCTCTGGATGTGACCCTCTGTCCCCTCTTTGCCCACCCTCGCCCGAGGCCCTCTACACCTTTTCCTGGGAAGCCCCCTCCCCCAACACCCCGACCCTCAGTCCCAGCAGGAAATGGTGGCAGCTTCAGCTGCTCAGTGTCAGGCAGACCTGGGTTCCTATCCTGGTGTCACTTCCTGAGTGACTTTAAACAAATCACTTAACCTTTCTGAGCCTCACTTGCCTCACCTGTAAAATGGGGATGATCTCACCTGCCTCAAAGGGTTGTTGTTGGCATGAATGTGTGCACGATGGGAATGTGGTTTGCCCCTGTGATGGGCAGCCCAGGAGGGGCCCAGGGAGCCTCCCGTGGGGGGCTCCTCCCACGCTGCCTCTGTGGTTTAGCTCCCAGCTCCTGCCTGCTGTGGATAATCCCCTGTCCCTGTTTGTCCCCGCACTCAGCCTTCAAGTGCCCCGAGCATTGCCTTTCACATCCTCGCCTCCAACAGAGCAAGCACTGTCCTTCAGCATCCCATAAATCGGCCCCTGCTCCTAGTAGAAATGTAAGAAATAGTTGTGACTTGATTATAATATTTGGTTACATAAAATAGGGTATGCCATACGCTTAGCAAATCCAATGTGAAAAGCTATCTTAAGCCACAGAAGCAGCCGCGGTAAACGGCGGGAAGGAAGGGGAGAATCCATTTAACGTTGTGTTGCCGGCGTCCTCTGCTCGTTTCACTCCATCACACCTGGGACCCTGGGAGTTAGACGCAATCATCTCCATTTTTACAGATGAGGAAGGGGGCCCACAGGGGGCCCTGCAGTGTAGCCCACTCCGCGCCGCGTCAGACCAGGGAGTGTTCCAGAACCCCAGTTCCTTACCCTGGACTTGGGCCTAGAAAAGGGAAGGAGAGACTCTTTGTAAAAAGATTGGACCCAGGTTTTCTTTAAACAACTGAGCACTTCAGTCATTTACATACAGCCCAGCAGGGAATGGGTGGCTACCAGCACCTAGGGGAGGCGGGGTCTCCTCCAGCAGGTTGGTGCCCTGGGTGGAGAGCACAGGAGGGCCCGCAGCACGGTTGGCACGGTTGGCATGTGCGGCGTGTGTGTGGATGTGCGCTGGCCGCCGGCTGAGCGGGTGTTCAGACGGGGTTGGAGCTCAGGGACCGGGAGGAAGGGCTTCCCGGCAAGGAGGGGCTGCATGGGCTGAGCAGGGACAAGGGGTGTCCTGAAGCTTGGGTGATGGGCAGGAGGGATGGGGCAGGTGAGGAAAGGTCCTGCCTAAGGGGAGAAGGGTGGGCGGGGGGAGGGGGGCTGAGCTCACTGGAGTCCACAGGACCTTGAGAGCCAAAGAGAAGGCGTTCAGCATCCTCAGGCACCCAAAGGGGGGTGAGGACCTGGAGGTGACGGCAGAAGGGGTGCACTTGAGTGACATTTCCAAGGAACAGCAGAACGTGCTGACAGATTGGGCACAGCAGATGAGGGAGCAGGAAGTGTCGGAGGGAACTTGGAGATTTCTAGCCTTGGAGACTGGAGGATGGTGATGCCTCAGGAGCGGAGGAGCCAAGAGGGGACGTGGGGCTGGGGGGGTTGCTGGGGAGTGTGTCCCCAGACATGCTGTGAGGGAGGCAGTGGGGCATTTGGGGGTCGGCCTGGGTAGCCATGGGGTCCTGGACAGCAGCTGGGTGGTCTGTGCGAGGATGTGTGAGGGTGCAGGCACATGCTACCCAGGGGGCTGGTTCTAGATGTTTCTGATACCTGAATATCACTCCCAGCCTCCTGGAGCCCTCTCTGTCTCCCCTTGTGGCGCTGGTACCCCCACACTCAGCACTCACTGTGCCTGTCACCTCCAGGGGTCCGTGAGGAGTACCCCCAGTGCCTCACACAGAGCAGGTGCTAAATAAATATTTATGGGGCCTCAGCCCACATTTATAACAAGTGTTTGTTAGAGATTAGTTGACAGAACTCAGCGGATGAGGAAGGGAGAGGCAGGCTGGGTGGGCCTCCGGCCTCCAGGAGTCGGGGTCAGGCTCCTCCATCACACTGAGCCTTGATCTCTGTGCCTCTCTCCTCCGCTCCACGTGCCCCACGTGGTGCTGAGCCTGACTGTTCCCGAGGCTGCTGGGGCCCGAGCGGTGTGGAAGGAGCGCGGGTCCAGAGGCCACCAGGCCTCCCTTTGCTACTTCGTCCTGGGTTTGAGACTGGCCTGCTGCCCACCTCAGGGAGGCCCTCTGAGCACTGTGGGCCCTGCCTCTTGCCTGGAATCAGCCCTCATGCCCCTGGTCCTTCCTTCTCTTGCTATTCTTGGGGAGCAGTTTGCTCAGAGGAAGCAGAGAAAACCAGGTGGCAGTGATTCGCTCTTTTCGAGATGCTGGGAGCCTTTTGGCCATGGAGAGGCTGAGGGGAGGCTGAGTGTGCACTGTCTCGGGGGGACATCCTTGGGTGGGGAGGGTGGTTGCTGTGGACCCAGCGGGGAGAGCCAGCAGGGAAACAGGAAACCCAGGCTCCTTATTGCAGCCTCAGTTTTCTCTCTATAATCTGGGCGTATCATAAACTCAGCCTCACGGAGTGCCGGATTCAGGGGGGTAATCACACTGAGGCTTCCCAGAGGAGGGAGCAGGGAGGGCTGTGGCCCCCCCACCCCAGGACGGGGAGAGTGGCTGTGGAGTAAACACATATTTACAATTGGAGTTTAAGGGCCAGAGCTAAAGAGGAGGATTTGATAAAATGAGAAATCAATAGCCCAGAGGAGGTTAAGATGTGGCTATGAGGCACACTTAATAAAAAAGAGAAGTTTAAGAGGCCGAGGAGGGTGGTGGAGGCACATCCCGGGGGCCGGGGGGGGGCCGGGGCAACTGAAGTGGTTTCTGCTCTTCAGCCTGGCAGGGCTCCTGAGTAGGGGGCTGGGTTTGGGGATGAAGTGTCGCTGTCACCTTTCAGGGACAGCTCTCTGCTTCTCTCTGCCTGTCAGGTAGCCTGAGCAGGCCACCACTGTTCCTCGTCCAGCGGCTGTGTGGGGCGGTGGTGGCGCTCCTAGACCAGATGGCACGGGGTTCAAATCCAGCTGTCCCAGGTCCATCAATGCCTTATAATGAGCCAAGTCTACTTCCCACGGGTCCTTGTTCCGCACCCCTCCTTGGAACCCCTTCTTCCCCTTCCCGTCCTTGGGATGTAAAGACACCTCATGAGCAAGGAGCAAAGCCAGGATTCAGTCTCCTCCTACCTGGGTTTCTGTCCAGGACGCTTTTCCCCAGAGTCCCCTAGCAGGAAGATGATGGCCTGGAGGGGTGGGTGGGGGGACTCCAGGAAATGTGCAAGGCTGGGACTGGCCTCTTGGGCAGGTTGGTGCCTGATCCTTGGTCAGCACACATTTCCCGAGTACCTTTTGGGTGCCAGGCACGGCCTCAGAGGGGCACGGGGTGAGCTCACCCCTGGGCTGGGCCCTTAGTAAATATGTGCACGGGTATCTTCTGAATCTGTCAGATGATGGATTGGACCTCAGGTCCTGGGGGCAGGGGTCTGAGCACCGAGGTGACCACGTGCTCCTGTGGGACTGGGTGATGCTGCAGACACCCCACCAGTGGGCGAGAAAGTTCTGATGACCCAAATCTAAGGGTAGGCAAGTAGGTGGAGAAAGCTCACCCAGTTTATTTGGCTGAAAATAGCACCCTACCATTCTCCTTTGACAAGCAGGGGTCCTGGCAGAGGCCAGAGTAAACAGGCTGGAGCGTGGACCTGCCAGGTAGGGTGCAGATCAGAAGTAAGCAAGGCAGTGGGATGACATGAGTAGTGGAAAGCCAGCCGAGGAAGTGCATTTCTATCCATGCGTCCGGCCAGGCTGGCTGCTCGTGGGCAGCCCCTCCCCCGAGCTCCTCTTTGGGGAGGGAGGTTGGCAGAGGGGGATGCTCAGGACTTGACCTTGGGCCTCAGGAGCTGGGGTGGAGCCGACCTTTGTCCCATGTTCCTGGGCCAGCAGTGCTGTCCGTCTTGCCGCGTCTCAAGTGTCCATCCTCATATGTCTTGGCAAATCCTCACCGCAGCCTTGCACAGTAGGATTATTGGTTCCATTTGACCCAGGAGGGAATGGATGCTCCCAGAGCACCCTGAGGTCACACGGCTGGACCGTAGCATCACCCCTTTTTTTCTATAGACATGGCTTCTCCTGGTGGCCAGTGCCTCCCCAGGGAGCCAGTAGGTTTCTCTGCTCCAGCCTCCAGCCCCTGCCCGGGAGAATCTTAAGCAGCTCACCTGGAAGAGGGCCAAGGGCTGGTGACCACGACAGGTCAGGCCACACTTGGATGCTTCAGGGAGGTCAGCAGAGGTCATCGTCTGTCTCCCCAGGACCTGAGCTCCCTTGGCACGGGGTCTATGTCCATTTCTCAGCATTGCAGCCCCCACAGCTAGGATGGGACCGGCATGTAGTAGGTGCTCAATACATATTTGTTGAATGGATGGCTTCTTTGGGGAGCCTCTTGCGTGCAGAGGCCCTGGATGGTGGAGCCTTGGCTCCGGAAAGCTTGGAAGGGCTGCTTCAACTCACAGACCTACTGGATCAAAGGGTCCATTGTGGATCTCAGAGCACATTTCCCTGGTGGATCGTGGGATTAACGCAGCCCATAATGGAACTGACCCAGTACAGAGGGCAGCCCTGGCCCGACGGGACCTTGGCCCCAAGCACTTCAGCTCCTCCTCGAACCCAGCTGAGCATGGCACCAGGGGCCTGTTACCGAAGGCAAGTTCATGTGCCCGCCGCACCATGAGGCCAGGCAAACTGAAACATTGAAGTTTGATGCAGAGAGATGATTATTACAGGGCCAAGCAGGGAGGATGGGATGGCTCATGCCCCAGAAAACCCTGAGGTCCCTGAAGGGTTTCAGCAGAGCACAAAGACCAGGTCAGGGAGGTGGGTCACGGGGTGCGTGATCAGCTCGGGCACAATTCTCTAACTGGTTGACATAGAGGTAACAGGGCGGTCAACACTATCAACCCCTAGGGGCCAGATGGTCTGGGGCCACGTGCTCTCAGTCATCAAGTAGTTAATTTCTTCCCTTTGGTGGTGGTTTTAAGCATCTGAAAAACTCAGGAAATATACATGAAATACTACTATCTGGGTACTTCAGAGAGGAGCTACAGCAGGGGGTAAGAGGGAGGGGTCTGACCCTGGAAGGCCCCACAGGGGTCCTGCTGGGTTATAGGCCCAGGGGACCAGACAGGGGTGTCCAATGAGAGTGGAGGTGGCTTTTGTGCTGGGAGCTCGGACTTCCAGATCAGGGTTGAGGGGCATTGCTGCTCCCACGAATGCAGAGGAGGCCTGGGAGCAGAGGCCTGAGCCCCAGGGTTGTTCCTCTAGACACGCAGTGTGAGCAGGGACCCTGTGCCCACAGAATTCATTTGTTCCCGGGAAGAGTTAGTTATGTGAGGGCAGCGTGCAGGGTGGGGCTTAGGGACTGTGGGAGCAGAGGACCTAGGGAAGGACTGCGTTTGTGTAGGGATGGAGGGCCTCAGGATTCAGGGCGTGAGCTGAGACACTTTTGACCTTTCATCCCTGGATCTCGGGGCATGGTCAGGAGCAGCACGTGGATGCAGAGTCCCCGTGACTCCTGCCACCTGGTGCCGGCCACGGTCAGTGGTGTCTGCTAGGTTTTGCCTGTGCCCACTTCTGCTGATTGGCGGGGTTACCTGCAGCGCTGGGTTAAGAGGGGCCTAGGGCAGAATGTCCCTAGGATGGGGCCTGGGTTGACTTGGGATGTCTGCTGCAGGCACAGGGTGCAATGAATTTGTCAGGTCAGATTTAGTCCAATCATCTCATTTTACAAGTGAGGAAAGCAAGACTCAGGTAGTAACTTGCCCAAGGTCACGTGACTTACAGCATCAGGATTAGAAATGGGGTCCCCTGGTCCCTGGTTCTTTCTTGTCTCATGCCTCTCACTAGGTGGACTCTCCAGGAGCCTCTTATCAAACCAGTGGAGCCAGCGCCCTGCTCTACTGCTCCCTACCTGGCCCACCAGTGGTGTCTCCACTCTCCCCGGCGACTAGCCAGCCCCTCTATCTTGGGCAGAGCAGAGAATGAGCCATGGAGCAGGCCCTGCCCTCTGGGAGTTGTGACTCCCAAGAGGCATGAGGTGAAGAGACAGGCAGAGACATGGTGCAAACCCACAGCAGGCAGTGAACACACGCCCATCAGGGACATTCCCAGGTTAGCAGCGTATTAAGACCCGGTGTCTAGGCTGAAATGGGCAGAGCAGGACAGGCTGACGGCTCTAATCTGAGCAATCCCAGGAAGCTTCCTGGAGGAGGGGGTTCCCCTGCAGCATGGGGGTAGGGGAGTCTGGTGTGATGTGTGGAAAGGAGCCTGGTGTGGTAGAAAGGTGACAGGAGAGGGCCTTGGGCAGCCTGGGGTTGGAGTTCCCACCACTTTTCTTACTATGCAGCCTTGGGAAAGTCTGTTACCTTGTCTGAAGCCTCTGTTTGCTCAGCAATAAAATGGGGTAATAAAACAGCTTATCTCTGGGAAAGTCTGTTACCTTGTCTGAAGCCTCTGTTTGCTCAGCAATAAAATGGGGTAACCTTATCTCCAGCTTATCTCCTAGGGCTTGGGGAAGAGCAAATAGGTTAACATCTATGGAAGGGCTTCTTAAATAAGGTGCTTTCAATACATACTGGATGGCTTTATATAAGATTCCAGAATAGTCAAAGTAATCTGTGGTAATAGAAATTAGGAGAGGAGTTACCCTTGGAAGGGGGGCCGGGGGTGGTGGGGTGCTCTAGAGTACTGATAATGCTGTTTCTTGATCCAAGAGCTGGTTCTATGGACAATTCACTGAACTCTACACTTATGTGCACTTTTCTGTATGTACATTATACTTCAATTTAAAAAAATATTTTTTAATAAAGTGCTTATAATGCTTAGAATGGTCAGGTTATAATGACCATCGTTTGACAGAATGTCCAGGAGGAGACTTGGAATGACATTAATAGAAACAGCTTCTTTCTGTGGAATATTTCAGGCAGTGTGCCAATTCCTTCACATGCATTTTCTCATTTAATCCTTACAACAGCCACTGTTTTACAAATGGGGAGACTGAGGCTCAGAGAAGTTGTATTAGTTGCCCAAAGTCACACAGCTAGCCTGGGGCAGAGGTAGGTTCAGAGCAGGTCTGACTCCAGAGCTGCATTCTCCGTGGAGCATGAAGGACCTAAATGTTGCCCGGACCCCTTCCTGGGCTAACTAGGGGGCGTTCCCTGGGTCTGGCTTGTCTTTTAACCCTGACTGTGCCAGGGTCCTGCTGGCTCACAGCTTGGGGTGGAATATGCAGAACAGCTGCTCCCCTGTGGGTCCCAGTCTGGAGATGCCTCCAGGATGGGAGTAAGTGGGAAGCAGGAACCAGAAGGGAGGCATTTGTCTGGAGAGCAGCGAGACGTGCTGTGCTTGGTGCTGGTGGAGTGGGAGGGCATCTCCAAGGGTCTCAGTAGGGAGGAGGCTGTGTGGAGGCTCCAGGGTTCAATTAAAACCCTCCAGGGCAGATCCCTGCCCGGTGAGAGGGAGATTTGGCAGTATTTCTCCTCCCAGCACCCGAGGGGAGGAGGGAGCTTTTATGCATAACTTGAATTCCCTCACCGATTCGGAGCCTGTGCTGGGGGATTTGCATCTTCGCAGAGGCCTTACTGCTCAGCAGGAGAAGCCTGGGGCACGCTAGCATCTTCCCGGGGTGGGCTACGGGCTGGGAGGAAGATGGAAAGCCAGGCACTTTTGTTGCCTTGATTCTTCGGCTAAGCAAGTCAGACGAACTCAGACTAAGCAACTCTGCCCTGTGGCCTTGTCTAGTGGGAGAGAGATGGCATTGTGTTTGCGTTTATATGCAACTGGCAAAGCAAGTAAAGCCTTATTGTTGTCCAAGGTTTCCAATCAGTTGGGGAAAAGAGGGCCTGGTGGCGTCATTCAGAGTACTGGAGGCCAGACAGCTTCTTTCCAGCTTCTTTACCAGCTGAGCTGCTCACCTCCTCTGAGAGGCCTGCCCTGATTAACCCCTTCAGCTCTTGATGGCTACCTCCCAGCCCTCAGCAAGGATGGACACACTGTGAATAGAGGAAGTGCATTAGCAAGTGATGGTTGTTTATGGTTGTTTTTGTCTTAAGTTTATCTCCAATATGTCAGCCCTGCCACCCTTATTTGACTGGAGGCTGGCTGAGGGCAGGTACTATGGGCCTCCCTTAGGGATTCCATCCATGTAGCAGGTGTCAGTCTTTAGTGCTGGCTCTAGTTCCCCAGTGTAGAGTTGACTCTGCCTCAGGACCTTTGCACACGCTGTCCACCTGCTTGGAACCCCTTCCTTCACCTCCTTTCCATCTCTTGTATCACTCTTGCTTATCTGTTCCTCTTCCATGAAGGCCTTTCCTGCTGCCTCCTGCAGCCTGAATGGGGCCCCTCGCTGCTCCTACCCCTCCCCATCCTGCTCTCCTTCCCTTCTGAGCCCTCCCCATGGGCACTGTAGCTGTCTGTCCACTGCTCCATCTCCCACGCTGGGCACGGAGCTGGGGGTGACCCGGAAAGTTGCTGGCCATCTGTTATTCTTCCACGGAGCAGAACTGGGTGGAAGTGGTTTCAGGGGTCCTGGTCTCCTGGTGGAGGGAAGCCTCCCTCCCTCGTGCTCCCCATGGCCACTGTGTGCAAGTTTGCTTTTAGATGCTTTCATAGCCAGTTTCTCATTTAATCCCCCCAGCAACCATGGGAGGTGGGTGTTATTGGCCCACTTCACAGATGAGGAGATGAAAGTTCAGAGTAGCTAAGTGGATGTGGCCCAGTCACATGGCTTATGAGCAGCAGAGCTGGGATCCAGTTCTTTTTTTTAGCATTGCAGCCCCATCATTGCTGCCCTTCCTTCCAGGAAGCTCCATTCCCTGCCTAGAAATCAGGGAGCCCCCAAAGTGTGAGTCCTCAGAGCACCTCCCTGTCCTTGCTTGGCACCTGAGAGTCCATGACCTTGGAAGGCCTGTGTCCCGACCGCAAAGTGCCGGTGGGGAGCAAGTCTGGCTTTGACAAATAGCCCTGTGGTCCCAGGACATGCAGGGCTAATTCAAGTGCAAACAGTGTATTAGTATTTATTGCTCATGCTCCACTGCTAATAAAATTTGAGTTTTAAAAATAATGGTGAGCAAATGAATTGGTCGATGGCCTGTGGGGAGAGGATGCGGGGAAGGGTATTACATGGAGACGAGTGACAGCGGGGACTGAGCCACTGCAGGGTCCTTGCTGGGGTGGGTGATGGGAGGGCTTATCTGGGTGGGGCCGGCAGGGGAGCAGCTCTTCACTCCTGATCTGGTTCCTGGTCCAGTTTGGGAAGTCATTAATCTGCATGTTACAACTTGCTGAAAGCACATTTGCCGCCGGTAGCGGTGGCAGCGGCAGCGTCTCCAGGCTGAGGAGGTGGCTGCTTGGCTGGGGGAATAGCTCTCCAACGTCTGCTTCAATTACCTGTGCTTAAAATGCATAATTTGAAAAGTCGCTTCCTACAAGGTCCCATGCCTGCCATCCAGTGGGTGCCTGTGTTTCTGACAACCTGAGTTCCAGAGCAAGCCGGGTCCTGCCAGGCAGGGCAGAGACCTAAGAAGAGTCTAAGAAAACCGAGGGACACATCACAGGCTCCATGATATCTGGGAAGTAGGGGGAGAGAGAGAGAGAGAGAGGGTCCTGGGTGTTGAGGGGACTCAGAGCCACCACCTCTCTCCCCTACAGGAGACACATCTTTGTCCCTATAATTCATCTGTCCTGCTGTGTCCCAAGAGAATCATGGGCTGGAAAAAATATAATTTAAGAAAGAGAAGACCTGCTACTGTGTGACGCTGAGGGAGTCAGTTACCCTCTCTGTGTGTGAATTTCCTCATCCATAGAATGGGGATATGAGACCTGCTGGGCCCGCTTCTTAGGATCAAGAGGGAAAACAGGGACATGTAAGCAGAAGGGACATGACAGCCCTTCAGGTATCTGGAGACAGCCCTCGTATTTCCTCGGGAAATTGCTTTGCTTAAAGCTGGGCTTTTGGAGGGCTTAGGAAATGTGAAGGGATTTGGGATTTGTGTGCGGGTGGTACCTGCAGCACCGTTCGGATTTCCTCCATCAGCAGTGGTGGAATGAGGGCCCGCACTGCCCTCCGCCCCCTCCTCCCTTTGCCCTCGCACCCACACCACGGGCACCAGCCCTGCAGCGCTGCCCAAATGAGTGCTCGGTCACCAAGAATCGCCAGCACTGCGGACCTAGCATTCGGCACCCATGCTCTCCAATCCTCAGCCAGTCTTGAGGTGGGCACCAGTATTATTCCATTTTACAGAAGCGGGAAACTGAGGCCTAGAGCAGTGAGGGGCCTGCCTGAGGTCCTGTTAGAATTGAGCTCTGCCTGGCTCCAGCATCCTGCCACCTCAAGGTTCTGGCCCAAGGCTGCCGTGCCTAGGGTTGGGTCAGTGACCTCGGGGTGTCCCTGGGAAGTGGGTGCCATCTCCCTTCCTCTCTTTTACCCCCAAATGGAGACCCTCCTCCTGCCTCATCTCTGGATGCTCTGAGCATGAAGAAAGACCTCAGTGCACCCAGAAGGCATTTGACCTTTGGAGCGCCATGGACCGAGGGAGAGAGACATCCAAAGACCGTGTGTGCGCAGACTCCCGGGCCGCAGAGCAGAGCTGATTGCCTGATTCTGACTTTGGCCCCTTTGAATGGTCAGTTGTGTCTCCGCAGCTCCAGAAGCGCCCTGGCCATGCTGCGCTGAACATCCTTTTCCCCAACCTCGGGCCAAGCCCTGGGCATCCACCGAGGCCCTCCCTTCACCCCAGCTTCTTTTGATCTGGCTGCCCCAGTGCCATGGGGTCTGCCCTGGGCGTGGGCACAGTTGCCTGGTGGCCCTGCGGTGTTAGCAGGAACGTCCGAACAGCTGGGAGGCGCTGAATACAAGGTCTTCACAATGGGGGGAATGGGTACTGTTTAGACATTTTGTGTAAATTAGTAATATTGTAACTGTTAATGGAATGTCCATCGATTGCCTGTCAGAGGTTTGATTTAGTCTGTCTTTCCCTTCTGAGTCCCAGCTGACTGCTTAAGTAGTTTGCTTGCCTGGCCCTCGTTTTTCTTTCTCTAATGTGATCCCTTCCCTGCACCCTCAACCTGGGTTTCATTCCACTGGCTTCATAATGAGCATCTTCTGTTTTCTGGCACTGGCCTCCCAGTGGTCCCTGGTCCCTCTCAAGTGGATTCCCATAACTCATTCCTCAGCTGGTGTTTTGTGAAGTATCTGGAGACTCGGGACGGACAGAGTCTTCCTGGTGCATTTCTTCTGGGATTTAAATGCTTGGAGACCTTCTCTGAAAGGGAGTGGAAAGGGCAGTGGCCTGGAGACTTAAGGGACCAGCCCTGGTTTTGCTGCATCATTCATTCATTCAATGAGGCAACATGCAGGCCAGGCCCTGTGATCAGCCTGTGTCCCTTAGGGGACAGATTCCTGAGTCCAGCGCTCTGTGGGAGATGTGAACAGGTGATACGGTGCAGCGTGGTGGTTGGGGGGTGGGGCATGGGGACACCGAGAGGACATTGAAATCAGATGTGGGCAGAAGGAAAGGCTTCCTGGAGGAGGAGCAGTGCCTGTAGTCCAGCTTGAGCTGCATTTCAAAGGACAAGGAGGAGTTAGCCTGGCAGAGGGAGCATCCGTGATGGCTGGGCCGGGGGTGGGGGGGAACACCTGGAGTCAGGCTAGGGGCTGAGAGTAATGACAATAATGATACCATACTGAGCACTCACTGAGCATGGGACAGTGTCGAAGGGCTCCTTAGACCGTCTAGTTTAGTCCTTATTAACAACTCCACACGTAGGTACCGTCAGCACCTCCCTCGATGGCTAAGGTGGCGGAGCCCGGGTCCCACCTGTCCTGGTGGAGGCCCAGAACCGTGAACTCAGGCGTCTATTCAGGAGTGCCGGCTCCTTCAGCACCTGTTGCCTCATGGCTGTGTCTGTCCTAGGGATGTTGCACCAAGGGTTGGGTCAGTGACCTTGGGGTGTCCTTGGCGGAGCCAGATTATGGAGGGTCTTATGTGTGTACATCAGAAAGTGTTAACTTTATCTGGAACGCTACGTAGAGCCACTGAGGAATTTTACACGGAGAAATCAGTCTTGTTTGTAGAAATAATCACTCCAGCTGCAGCATCCAGCCTGGAGGCAAGGAGGGAGCTACTGAGCCGGCCAGTGGCCCTGCCAGGAGGGCTGCAGGCTGGCGAAGGTTGGGGAGTTGAGGTGCAGAGGGGCCCACGGGGCCCCAGAGGCACAGAGGAGGTAGGATCTACAAGGCATCTCTGGGATGATTGGATGAGGCTGAGGGAGGGTGGGTGAAGGCAGGTTTTTAGATGATTCTTAGGTCTTTTTTTTTTTAACCAAAGATTAATTTTTATGAAGTACATGGATAAAGTCTCATCAAAAGTCAAATTCTTACCTGTTACAGCCCCTCTTTTGGTGTTCTGAGACCAATTCCCAGTGGGTGGGGAGGGGTTTTCCCTCACAGCACCAAGCGATCCTCAGACTCTAGAAGGGTGTTCAAGAATTCAGCTCAGTTCCGACACCATCTACCTGGAGGCAGAATCAGGTTCCCCTGGTGATGGGCTCAGTCCCACAAGACCATGCCCCACTTCAGATGCCAGTGGCAAGTCCAGGCTGCTCCCTGTGCTTCTGACCCACTGGCTACGGATTGGAGGTTCCCACGCCCCCCTCCAACTCAGGCTGACTGAGGGACCGTAAATCAGAGGCTCCCACGACCTCCTCCTCAGGTTCGATGAATTTGCTAGAGCGACTCACAGAACTCAGGAAACACGTTTCTTACCAGATTACTGGTAAAAGGATGTAACCGGGGAACAGCAAGATGGAAGAGATGCAGAGGACAGGGTACGGGAAAGGGCATGGCGGCTCCACGCCTTCTCCAGGGGCACCGCTCTCCCCAAAACTCCCCGTGTTCACCAACCAGGTAGCTGTCCGAACTCTGTCCTCTGGGAGTTTTATGGAGGTTTCATTACATAGCCGTGATTCTTTAAATCCTTGGCCATTGGCAATTGATTCGACCTCCAGTCCCTCTCCTCTCCCAGAACCCTCTAATCACGTGTCAGATCTCCTGGCAACCAGCTCCGTCTTCAGGTGGGGTCCAAAAGTCACTTCATTAACATAATGAGACACTTTATCATGCTCACCACTTAGGAAATTCCAAGGGTTTTAGGAGTTCTGTGTCAGAAATGGGGACGTAGACTAAGTATATATATATATTTATATATCTTACTATATATATATATGTCTTATTATAAATCACAATACCACAGTTCCCAAATCAATAAAACATCTTTACCCTATAAAGACCGCACACTCATGGTCCCTAAAATGAGAGACGGAATCCCTTCCAGCTTCACCGCGCTGATTCAAAGACTGAGATATGGCTCGAATCTTGACTTGAAGACTATAAGTTGATGTATTATTGACTCACTAGCATTAATTAGTTAATAGCATGTTTAAGACAGAAAATATATGCAATATTAAAACCAACTAAACATGATTTAATTAAAAAAAAGCATTCTGAAACTTCATACCCTTTTAATGTAACTGTAAGGCTCATTAGTTACAGAATTCCTAATACGAGTTACTCTAATAGGACAGAGGTTTTTTTTTTTTCAGTTTTATTGAGTTATAATTGACGTACATCACTGTATGAGTTTAAGGGCTACAGCGTAATGGTTTGACTTACATATATTGTGAGATGATTACTGCAGTACGTTTAGTTGGCATCCATAATCTCATCTAGATACAATGAAAAGAGAAAGCAAAAAAAAAAAAAAGAAAACAAATTTTTTCCTTGTGATCAGGACTCTTAGGATTCATTCTCTTAACAGCTTGCCTGTGTGTCCCACGGCAGAGTTAACCATCGCCAGGCTGTATGTTGCATCCCTGATGCTTACTTGTCTTGTAACTGGAAGTTTTTGACCATTTTCCTTCAACACCACCCCTCCCCCCACCTCTGGTAACCACAAGTCTGATCTCTTTTTCTGTGTATTAGGTTTGTTGGGTTTTTAGATTCCACCTGTAAGTGAGATCATGCAGATGTTGTCTTTCTCTGTCTGACCTATTTCACTTAGCGAAATGCCTTCAGGGTCCATCCGTGTTGTCCCAAATAGCAGGATTTCCCTGGTTTATTTAGGTGGCTGAATAATATTCCATTGTATATATATATGCCATGTTTTCTTTATCCAGTCATCCGTCAGTGGACACTTAGGTTGTTTGCACGTCTTGTTATTGTAAATAAGGCTGCTATGACCATGAGGGGGTGCAAATATCTCTCTGACATAGTGTTTTCATTTCCTTTGGATATATTCCCAGAAGTGGGATTGCTCGATCATATGGTGGTTCTATTTTTAATGCTTCGAGGAACCTCCATACTGTTTTCCACGGTGGCTGTACCAGTTTACATTCCCACCAATAGTGCACAAGGGGTCCCTTTTCTCCACATCGTCACCAGCATTTGTGATCACTGAGTCTTCATTTGGGGCAGCTGGAAGTCATTCACTGAGACAGGGCGTACAGGGGAGGACTAGATTGCAGTAGCAGGTGATGGACCCAGTTCTGTTTTAGACTAGCTGATTTGAAGTGACAGTGGGACATCCACGTGGAGGTGTCTAGCCAGCAGTTGAACATCCGCACCCAGAGCCCAGGAGGGAGGCCGAGGCCGGGAATGCACATTTTGCAACCGAGGCAAACGGGGTGCACGGGTTTGGATGAGAGCCCCTTGAAAGAACGTTTAATGTGAAAAGAGAAGAGGGCTGATGATGGGGCTCTGGAGCCACCTGCACTGAGGGCCTGAGTCCACGGGAGGGACCAGGGAAGCAGCCAGAGGAAGAAGGCCAGCCAGGAGAGAAAGGTGTCGCAGAAACCCAGGAAGAAGTGGGGGAATAGTCCACAGCGCGGAACGCCGCAGGAAAGTACGGGAAGTAAGACGAGGGCAGACCGTGCTTAGGGATCTGGCAACTCGGGGGTCCTTGGTGACCTTCCGGGTGGGGATGGGAAGCAGGTAACTGCAGTAGTGGAGGAGTGTCACACAGGACTTGTGGCAGGTGGTCTCCACAGCCTGGTGGGAGAAGGGAGGAGAGAGCAGGAGAAGCCCCTGGCAGGGGCGCAGGTTCCCGGAAAGCCTCTCCAGCCTCCTGTGCAGGGCAGGTTGGGGTGTGGTGACGGCAGCACTGGGCTGGGTCTGGGGGGCAGGAGAGGCGTGTGGGGAGCCCAGGAGGGACGTGCTCGGTCAGGCCTGGGTTTGGAGCCTCTCCCCACAACCAAGCCCCTCACGCTGGCTGCAGAACCGAATTCCTAGTCCAGGAGCCCAGTTGTTATCCTGGGACATCCAGGCTCCCTCTTTGGAACAGGCTTGGCTTTGAGAGTCCTCCTCTGCTCCCTCCTGGTGTCTTGTCTCTGCTCTTGGGCACGTTTTAGGGATGACCCAGAGAATAAGACTCCTGGCCGATTAGCTCTAGACTAATGACTTCGGGGGTTTGGGGAGGTGGTATAGTGGCCTCGGAGTCAGACCCGTGTTTGAGTCCCAGTTCCATCATTTGAACTCTGTGGGTCCTTGGTCAGGATGCTTAACCTCTCCAAGCCTCAGTTTTTTCACCTACCCAAGGTGGGTGATATCAGTATCACCTTCTAAAGCTGTGGGGATGTGAAGAAATGATCCATGTAAAGTGCTGGGCAGCGCACCTGTGTGTACGGACACCCCTCCGTTACTGTTAGGTGTGGTTGCTCTGGGTGTGTGTCAGTCCCAGCTGTGCCGTCAGGCGGTCTTTTTCGTCTGTATCTGCCTCCTCAAAGTAATGGAACAGCCTTGGCTCCCCATCGCCACCACGAGAGGTAGAAGTGAGACAGTGGAGGGACTCGCGTTTTCTCTGAAGCCCTGGCCAAGTTCTGTGAGTACAGGGACACCCTCTATGCCATTCTGGTTGGAACCTTCCTGTGGCAACTGAGCATGAGTCTCCGAGATCAGGATCCCATGACAAAACATCCCTGTCCCTCCCCCATTTTTCCCTCCTCTCGGCACTTACTACCTCCTAATACGTTTACTTATGTGTTTTGCTTATTGTCTGTCTCCCATCACTAGAACATAAGCTCCATGAGGGCAGGGATTGCTGTGTTTTGTTCACTGCTTTATCCCTGGTGTCTGGAACAGTGCCAAGCATACAGTAGACGTTAAATAAGTATTTATTGAATGAATGAATGAGTGAAAGCTCAATAAACTGCAAACTTTATTCTTACTATTTTTTTTTTGTTAGCTGCCTGACTCCTACACCCCTGTTCCAGAATCCTGCACTATTTATAAAACTTGCTCTAGCCAGTTATAATATTGTGTAGTGCAAACAGATTGCTCTTGGACCAGAAGGGAGGGAACAAATCATTCTATCCAGGATGGGAGTAGGACATGCTTCACTGAAAAGATGACATTGAACTGGGCTTTGAAGGATGAACAGGAGTTTTCAAGGTAGAAAAGAGGAGAAAGGGGATTCTAGGCAGAGCCGATAGCATGAACAGAGGCACCTGTGGTGTGAAAATACATGGAATGTTCAGGGAACAATGAGGAGTAGCCAGATGTAGAGAATGTGATGTGTGCCGGTGGGCTGGAAGAAATGAAGTGGAAATCTTGGGATGGGGTCTTGCTGATGTATGTAAGCATGCCTAAGAAAAGGCAGCAGTAGTTGAGAGCCCAAACTCGGGCTTGGATTTGTTTGGGTTCCAGGCACAGGTGTACTGCTTCCCGCGGTGTGCTTCTGTTAGCTGTAAAATGGAGATAACACTAGTACTCACCTTACAGGACTGAAGTGAGGATTAAGCGAGTGAAATACATGAAGCACTTAGCACCTGAGCAAAGAAGTGACATAAACATTAACTATTATTACTATAGCAGGAACTCCGAATGTTGAATGTTGTTTGGTATACATATCCATGCACATTTGCAGTGCCACACATAACGAGCGGTCCTCGAGGTAGGAAAGCGATGCTATAACCCGCCTCCAATCAGCGGGCGTAATTTTTATTTCTCAGTAGTAGGCATGAATACACATGAATACAGTATTAGCAAGCTTGACTGGCTCCTCCTGACCACAGGGCTGCGTTTATACCTCGGTGGGCCAAAGCTGGGGATCCGTTTGAGATGACGACAAACAAAGGTAACTATAAAGTCATTCTTAGGGGAGCAGTGGAAGATTATCAACGTGATTCTAATAGCAGTGTGCTGCGAAATCGCAGGGAGGAGGGTGAGAGGTGCCAGAAGACTGAAGACAGGCAGATGTTTTCACAGAGAAGAAAAAAGTAGATTAAAAATATTATAAAGCATTACGTGTTATGCCATTTTCCTCCAACATTTGGAAAGAGTGCGTGGAGCAGATGGTTTTGTAGCTGTGGGGAAGTGGGTGCTCACCGGGGCCGGCAGCTCTCACAAAGAGCAAGCCAGGTCAACCTCACCTGCTCTTTTTTTTTCAAAAAGCTTACCGTGTCTAAGTATCTTAGACACGGGTGTCTTAACTTCAGGCAGCCTTAAGCCAAGCCTTGACTGTGTCCTTAGGAGTAAGATGAAAAGCTGTAAACAGCCCTTATGTGCAGACAGGTGGATTTACAGCTGGTTTGTAGTTGGACCCAGAGCGTTGATTAAGGAGCAGGGTGGACCCAGAGAGAACTCACCTTTTCTAGGCTTTCCTTCGGTTATTTATTTGCATGACAAATATTAGCTGAGCCCTTCCTGTAGGTCTCTGGTGCCAACGGTGTTATCATGGGCCCATCCGGGGTGACATATCTATTGATGTCTTGGATGAAGAGCGAGGAGGCAGATTATCAAATGCGCACATGCTGCCGGGCTGGGAGGGAGGGGAGCTACTCCACCGGGTGACTTGAATCTGCCTGTGGGTGATGGACAGGCAGAACAACGGGCCAAAGCCAACACGATGGAATTAACTACGAGTGAATGAGAAGTCTCGCGTCCAGAGTTTTGAAAAATATCAGTGACGTGAACACAGAATGGGGCGACCTGCCTTGGCCTCATTTTGGGCAGAGGACTTGGAGGTGGGACTGACACAAACTCCGTGAGGCCCCCAAGGCGAGCTAAAGGAAGGATCCTGATTAGAGCATGTCGGGGGACACATGGCACCGAGGACCGAGTGCCTCACCCTGAGACACATTGAATAAATCCACAGTGCATCCAGGAGTGGGCTGGCGACATGGCCAGGGGGCTGCAGGAAGGTGGGAGAGAGGACTCAGGGTGACTGCGTCAAACGTTTGAAGGTCTACAGTGCGGTTAAAGGAGAGCAAGCTTTACTGATCTATGTCACTGTCCCTTGCTCTTTGCTCATCAGCGGACACACAGGACCCCTCCCCCCACTTCCCTTCTTTTCTGCAGTTCTGTCATCCCCTCCTTACCTGGCCAACAGTTTCTTTGGAAATGAGAGGATGAAGGCAGGAGGAAGTCTGGGCTGTGGTCGGGGGTGGGGGACCTCCTATGTACAAATGCTTCACAGCGTCCCAGCCACAGAGCAAGCTTCAGAATAAAGTCACTGCCCTGAGCAGGGCTGTCGCATTGCTCTTTATGGGGCACGAGGAGAACGAGGATGAGTGGGTACAAGTGGGATCCGTTGGGTCTCACCAGAGCAGTCTCTGTCCTGCCTGCGGGAGTCCTACCCGGAAACCCACAGTGAGGGAGGCAAATGCAAGTACCTCCTGGGAGTTGTCCCCAGACCCCCGAGGCTGAGTTAATCACTGCTTCTTCTCTGGTCTCCAGACGCCCTGTGCCCGCCTCACCGCGCGCCTGGCGTGGTGCCTGCTGGAGGGGTGTCTGCAGCTCCTCCCCACCGCACCACAGAGCTGCCCGTGCCTGCTTTTACCTCAGTGCGGGCCCCGCGCCACACACAAAGTAGATGCTCAATAATGAATGAGTGAATCTGCTGCAGAGTAAATACGCACTTTTCTGTGTACAGGTTGGAACACAGACTCCCTCGTTCTTTGTAAAAGCAGACCTTTGAATGAGTTTTCCTTGTTACGGGGTTGGACCCAGGGTGGAGGGCGGGGATCAGTATCTACAGATCATACAGCCAGGAAACCCATAGAGCAAGCTTGAGATTTACTGCCAAGGCCAATGCTTAAATAAAACCCTTGTCTTAATTATTTAGCCGTAATAAACAAAAGTGTGTTTAGATGTCATAGCCACAGACGTTCATATATCACATCGCTCTAATGAGGGCGGAATTCTTTAGAGATAGGGAGAAGCTTGGGTATCCAGTACCGCTCATGGTCTCAGAAGCTCCGCACGTCCCCCCAGACACGAGCCTGTCTCTGGGTCTGCTTTCCAGGACGGGTTTGGTACTAGGCCAGTGGGGAGGAGGGGTGTTTCTGGCGATGCTGCTCCTCTTGGGAAGAAAGAATGGGGCACAGTAGTTACAGGCAGGTGCTTGTTCTGGGAAGTAGAAAATGTCAGGTGACAGCCCCCCACCTCCAGTGCCACCCCAGTCTACCAGGCATGTGTCTATCTGATTCCCTCCCCATGAAGTCTATTTTGTAAAAGGTCCACTCTCTCAGGACAAGCCCATCCAGCCATTCCAAATCTTTGGGACTTAGTATTCTGAGCAGATTTCCCTTTTCTTTCTCCGTGAGTTAGAATCTATTTTCACATTAGTAATGAAATTGTGTCTATTGCATTAGCCATCATCCTTGGCTTCCTTGCCGCTTCGGGCTGGCTGGGCAGACTGCCTCAGGTCCCTTCTCCTCCTGAAGTGCTGAGGTGGGCCAGGTGCTGGAGTTTGCTGCTTGAGACCTTTAAACTGGCAGCCCTCCCGTTCAACGATTTAGCTCGCCCCAGAGAAGGAAGAAGTCGGAGGGGGGGACAGGCGTAGAGTTTCTCCATCGTCAGGTCAAGGCAATCCAAGTAAGCCTGCAGGACGACTCCGCTGGTGCCCACTGGGGCTCAGCGCCCTGACTGTATCCCGGGATGGCCTGGGGTCCTCCCAGGGGAGGTATCCGGGGGAAGGTCAGTGTCCTCACTGGTCCAGGGGTCAGGTGAGAGGTTGCTTTTCTCCTGAGGAACTCTGTGCAAGGGAAGGAAAGGCCAGAGCCACTTCTGGAGCAGGTCAGAGGCACTCAGCCCAGGGTCTAACCAAGGTCAGAGGAAGCACATGGAACGCTCTGTCTAGGGGATGACGTCTTGAAAGGGAGCATCTTCTGTGGGAGGAAAGTACAGCCCTTGTGTCACTGCTGGGGTGGCTTCTGGGGGCCTGTGGGACAGCCCGGGGCCTATGTCCCTGCTGTCCTAAAGAGATTCTGGCTAAGAGGTTTGGCAAATCATAGGATGGAACCTTTAGACAAGTAGGGAGCAACTTAAACTATCAGTGATAGTTATCCTTTACATTTGTATCCACTTAATAATAGATCCCCAAAGGAAGTGGTTTTGCAGACACAATCTCATTTGATTTTCACAACTACACAGTGGAAAAGAGTACTGTCTGCCCCTCTTTGCAGGTGGACTCCAAGTCCAGTGCTCTCGCGGGATACACAGCTGTCCCTTGTGGCTGTTTGCTGTGAGGGAAGCTGGCCGGGGACTTAATTGGAAGTATTTTAGCTTCAACAAATCTTACTTGATCTGGAGCTTAATTCAAGCTGCCATCAGCAAAGTTACTATCATTACCTACGTATTTAAAGTGGTTAAATATTTAAAGCCATGTCAGCTTTTCCCAGCTGAGCAGGGTCACCAAACACATCAGCCAGATGCCTCCACTGGGATCCCATTGGTGGTCTCTGCACAGGGAATGTGAGTGAGGATGAGACAGTGGGATCTCTGAGGGGGAAGGAGGCAGCCAGGTAAAGGGGAACCAGCAGCTGTAACCTGCTTGGCTTCCAAAGGCCTTCTCAAGGTTGCAGTTTTTAAATAATTGAGTTACTGTGGGGCTGGGGCTGTGGCTTTGTCACCGATGGAGAAGCTGGCAATGGAAAGTGAAGGGTGATGTGGACAGGCAGAGAATGGAGTGTTTCTTGGGCTGGTGGCACCTGTGGAAATGATGGTGACCTCAAGGGTGATGGAGGCGCTTCCTGGCCTCTGGGGAGAGATCACCAGAGATCTCGCAGGCCTGGGTCGGTGACTGGGAAAAAGTGAGGCAGCTTTAATGTGGGGAAGTGTGTCATGGTGCTTTTAGGGAGGAATAACCCACACTGCAGAATGCAGGGTCGGAGCACATTACCAGGTTTCTTCCTAAGGATGCTCGCGCAGGGTGCAGAACCTGGGTGTCATCAACACAGGGGTCCTTGAAAGGGTTTGGGGGTTGGTGGGAGGTCTTCAGAGTTGGATGCAAAATTGTGAATCTGTGCCTTTGAGGCACAAGGTTGGTAGCATTCATCAGGTTCTCGAAGAGGGCTGTGGCCTCAAAAAGCACCACTCGTTCCTGCGTGGGGCCCTCCAGTGTGTTCCATCACCTGCTCCCACAGCCCGGGGAGCAGGCATGGCCTTTAGGTGCAGCCTCCTGAACGTGCTCTGCTCGTTCGCATTCCAGGGCCTTTGTCGGCAGTGCTCTCTCTATCTTTGCCTCCCTGCCCACCTGCCAAACTCCTACTCATCCTGCAAGGCCCAGCTCAAGCCTTTGCTGACCCCTCCCCTCTGGGCGGAGCCGACAGACCCCTCCTTTGAGCCATCATCAAACCTTCAGCAGGTTTATTGGAGAATCTACCACTCAGTGTATTAAAACTATTTATTCCTGTGTTTATTTCACCCAGAACACTAAGCATTTCTTGAGGGCAGGGGTGACCGTCTTCCTTTCTGAATAAACCTTTTGAGTAAACCATTGATAAGATGTGTTAAATTGACCTGAATAAGCCCTTTCAACCAAAATGGCCACAACAGGTAGGTATCAAGAAAAATACTCTTTGGACATTGGAAGAATTGCAACACTGTTGTTATGAGGAAGCTGTGTCCCTCCCCGGTGATATTTCCTTGGGTTTGGAGCTGACTGCATTTGAGTTACCAGGGCAAACAAGGAAGGGAACCATTCCGGGGGGCATCAGAGTTCTGGTCCTGAAGTAGGAGAGAGGTCAGGGCTGGACACGGACAGCTGGGGATAATCACTAAGGATGTCATCAAGGAAACCATATGTGGCCCATTCCACAAATGCACCAAAAAGAGGAAGCCAGGCAGCACCTGGGTGAGGGAGGACCCGAGGGCGTGGAGCACATCGCAGGCTCCCAGGCTGGTGCCTGGCGTGGTGCCTGAGGTGCCTCACTGGATCTTCACGACAACCGTCTGCTGGAGGTTCCTGTTTTCTCTCATTTGTGGGTGGGGAAACTGAGGCAGGGAGGTCACACGGCTGGCCGAAACCACACAGCTGGTCAGTGGCGGGGTCAGAACTCAGCTGCATGGGTCCAGCCGCGAGGCAGGGCTTTGCTGTCTCCCGTGGCTGTGCTGGGGGACGCATCTCGGGGCCAGAGAGGCATCGATGAACCAGAGACGGTCGGGGCCAGGCCTGGGGGTGGCCAGACCAGCCGCCTCTGCCGCTCATGCTGCGGGGTGTAATGGCATAAACTGCAGCCATGGTTGTGAGGAGACATGGGCGTGTTTGCTAAAGAGGGACCGAGAGCACGTGTGTGCGTTATGCAGTCACACCAGAGATGCAGCTCTGCTCACTCCAAACCACCTTGTCGCTAGCCTTTAGAATGTTCTTTTGGCTGAAACTATATTGAATTAATTTAATTGAAGGTTTTTCCCCTAAGATAATTTTTTTCTTATTATAAAAT
The DNA here is from genome assembly GCF_048773025.1 of Camelus bactrianus. Taxonomy (NCBI): domain Eukaryota; kingdom Metazoa; phylum Chordata; class Mammalia; order Artiodactyla; family Camelidae; genus Camelus; species Camelus bactrianus. Next base: position 15,242,676 of record NC_133571.1, read on the forward strand.
GATGTATGCTCATTGAAGAGAGTTTAAAAATACAGTGAGGCACACGTAAGAGGGTGGGAATCACCCATAATCCTACCACATATAATAATGTTAATGCTGATAGCTGACGTGTGCTGAATACTGTGTTGTGAGCACGATTCTAAGGGCTTTAAGGCACTATTATTATTAACCCTTTGTTATGTGTGAAAAAAACAGACTCAGAGAGGTGAAGTAACTTGGCAAAGATCACACAGCCAGGAAATGATGAGATTTTAATATACACAGGGCTCAGGCTCTTAACGCCCTCTTTTCTTGTGTGAAATAGCAATAGCAATGCGTTTGGGAAGGGAGGCGTTGAAGCTGTTTACCGGGGTTTGCCTACTCGGGACTCGAGAAATCGTGATTAAAATGGTCCGGTGGGGACCACCAGTTTCAGGAATCTTCAGGTAATGGCACCTAGTGGTTCTTTAACTCAGGCTTTATGAAGACAGAGAAGGAGTTGAGAACTGCTGAGCTGAGGCTGCACGCTCAGAGATGAGCCAAGGACGGCAGTCTCCCTCCCTCCCTGGCAAGGGGAGTGGCTCAGGGCTGAGCTCCTCTGGGCTCCGCTTTGTGATCTGGTGCCCACACTGTGGCCTGGGTGCCCTCGGTTTCTCCCCTTGGTGCCCCTTTGGTCAATGGCCAGAGTCCTTGGTTCTCCTGGGTTGGTCCAGATGTTGACCCCGAGGCACAGCTGTCCTGTGCTTCTAACGGGGTCCTTGGGGCAGCTTCCTCCCGTGGGAACCAGTGTGCAGAGGAGAAGGGAGGTGCTGGCAGGCAGCATCCCACACTGAAAGCCTCCCCTTACAGTCTCGGCTTGGCCATCCATTCCTGTTTGGTTGGTTCATCTCCAGTGGATGTGGGTTTGCTTGTGCATTTCTCAGGACGAGATCTGGTCCAGTGATCAAGGAGGGTGAGGAGGTGGGGAAAGGGTGACCCACGTGAGAACAGACCAAGCAGTTTGGAGGGATTCTTTCTGGAATGGCGGAGAACTTCCTGGGGGACCGTGCCTGCCTGCTTCCTGCCACTCTGGGCGTTTGTGGCTTCTGCACCTGCCGTTCCAACAGCCTGATTCCTTCTCCGTAGACATGCACTCAGAGGAAGGGGACTGCAGTCTGGGCGGGAGTCCGGCACCTTGAGGGGGACTGGGCACAGCCTGTCCTCTCCTGCCTCGGCTTGAGTACCTATGTGTCACTTCCCTTTCTGAGTCACGGATACTGCCCCTCTCCCATAGTCCCCTCCCCACTCTGTGGCTACTAGGAATAAGGATGGAATTTCGGGGGCTTCAGGCCTCCGTGAACTGGGTATGAATCAGAAATACAAGAAGACGACTCAGAATCTTGCTAGAGGAACCAAATACCATTTTGCTCTCTCTCTAATCCCAGGCTCTGGGGCCGAGCACAGCTTCAGAACAGCGAGGGGTGGGTGTGGCTTTGACTGACTGTCCAGCTTAAGTCTCCTGCCTGCAGAGCTGTGGGGGCCTCCCCTGGCAGCCTGGCCCTCGGGCTCTGGTACCACTCCCTGTATATGCTCGTGCCCCCACCCCTTTGCATGGCGGTCTTATCTACTTGAAGCTCCTGCCCCTCTCCCCTCCACTCATCCTCAGGAGTCAGCACAATGGTCATCTCCTCCGTGAAGCCTCGCCTGGAAGCCTTTCCTAGAAACAGTTCCCTCTTCTTGCCCCCGAAGCACCCTGGGCGTGTGACCACTGCGGCCCTGAGCATCTGTGCTCAATTATTCTGAGACCTCTCTTTGCAGCTAGACTGTGAACCCTGCAGGTCAGAGACCTTGCCTCAGGCATGTCTGGCTCCTGGCACACAGTGGCCTCAACAGGTGGCTGGATGGCTGGAGGGATGCAGAGGGAGGAATACTGTGGAGCTGCTGAGCGGGGCTCAGGCAGAAGCATCAGGGGTGGCCAGACTCCCGCACAGACGTGCAGCCTCACACACGCTTTCAGGGCAGCGATCAGATAAGTGGAGGCGGAAGGAGCTGGGGTGGGGTGGGGGGTGGGGTGGGGTTGGGAGGATGGAGAGGGAGGTTGGAGCTGCCACGACCAAGCGGGGAGGACTTACCTGTTTCCAGCCACTCAGACGTGGTTTTTGTCCCAACGTAAACACTCGGTTTTTCCACTGAAGTATCTTACATGGGAAAGCAGAAAACCTTTCTCAGGGAGGGACCAGAAATTACATGAGTTCATCATTATTTTTTAATTAAAAGACAGCAACTGTCTGATAATTTGGAAACTTCAGGTTCCTACCCGCGGGTCCACTAATGTGCTGAAATCTGGGTTAAATGTGCTGAATTTATTTTTTATGAGAATCTTTTACTGAACCTGCCTGACGGAGGGAGTCTGGTTAGAGTGTGAGAAACTTCTCATTAGGGGGCCAGGTGTGCTGGATGCGAGGGGATCTGCAACTACCACTGCCGGGAGCCTGCCAGAGCGAGCAGGGCTGCTTGGTCTCATGTCAGGGTGAGTCCCGAGGGTCCCCGGTGGGGGGCCGTGTCCGGGACGGACACTGGGGAGATGCCCGCACAGGCATCCTGATTAAAGCCTTTGCGTGAGTCATCACCTGTTACCTAGTGCTGGAAGGCACCTAAGCGTGATGCTAGTAGCCCAGGCTGCCAGACTCCAGGCCCACGCTCCCTTCCGCACCCTGCCTGGCACCCATCGTGCCGTGTTATAAGTGCTGGCCGCGGCAGGACTGGAGGATGGACAGGTGGGGCAGGTGTGTGTGTTGGGGAGTCTTGCCACCTGTGCACGGCTCCGGCACAAACACCCCGGAGCAGAGGTATGTCCCTGGGCGCCTGCCCCCAGCCCCAAGACCCTTTGTGTTGTACCAGCAAGCTTTTTGCTCCGGGGCCTGGCCTTTTGTGTGGAAACATAACTCCACACCAACATTCTAGACCAGAGAAACATTGCGTATTTGAGCCAGAGTAGCCCAAAGATCACTCTCCCGGCCCCTGCATTTTATAGACAGGACATCCAAGCCCTGAGAGGCTCGCTGATTCCTTGAAAGTCACTCAGCAGGAGTGGCGGATTTGCAGAGGAGAAAGGGCGCTCTGCACGGGAAGGCACCTCGGCTTGGGGGCACCTGCTCCCCTGGGGAACCTGGTGCCGTGCAATGCCTGTCGGACACGCAGGGGTGGGTGCACAGCCCAGGCAGGCCCGGCACCGTCTGTCATCCCAGGGACCGGGGCGGGGCGGGGGAGGCTCTGTTTCTTGGCTCTTTCTTTTCAGAAGAAACATGTCCCCCAGGGGGTATTGTTACGTGGTGGTTGTGGACAGACATAAAGTGTGACAGAGGAGGAGGGATCCCTTCATGGGAGCTGCAGCTTCGTGTTTAAAGGTCGCTTTCTTTTAAAAGGATGTGGGGCTGGAGTGGGGATGGGAGAGGCATGGTGAACACCCCCATCCGAAGCCTGGAAAGGTTTCGAGCCACAGAACGCTGCTGGGCTCAGAGAAGAAGCCTGGGACCAGCAGGGGCAGAGGCTGAGGAGGGAGGCTGTGGGCAGCTGGTGGAGCTGGGGCGCGGAGGAGGAGCTGGGAGAGGAGGCCGCCACAAAACGAGGGGAGAGCAGGGCAACCTGTGAGCGGACAGAGCGCCTGGGCGCTGAGGACCCCGGCTGAGAGCCCGGGCTGCTGCTGGCCTCCGTGGCCCGCCGTGGCACATAGAAAGGGCTCCCCTGGATATTGAGTGGTGAAGATAGGCGGTCTGCAACAGCTTCAGACATTTTGCTATCAATAAATTAGTTTTTATCATTTAAGCCAGTTTGAGTTGGGTTTCCTGTCACCCGCGTTGGATTTGGTTCCAAGTGCAATGAAAAGCTATTAAGGGATTTTGAGCTGAGGAGTGACAGGATCTAATTTATGTGTTTAAAAGATCTCTCTGGCTGCCGAGAGAGAGTGGGCTGTAGAGGGGCTGGAGTAGAACCAGGAGACCCCCCGAGAGGCCGTCGCAGCCGTGCAGGCGGGAGAAGTGGCTTAAATTCGGGGGGTCATAGCAGAGTGGGCAGATGCCAGCGGAGTCATGGTGTCACTGGTGTAGAATCAACAAGACTGGCGTGGGTGGACTGGGAGGATGGGAGTGGTTGGGAGGACGGGGGTGGGGGGCCCTTGGCAGTGCTGACTAGGAACAGGGTTTGAGGAGTGGTGGGCTGGTGGGTGGGACAGGCTGGGACTTCTCTTTGGAGCAGATTACACTGGAGATGCCAATTAGACAACTGAGCAGAGATGACAGGTCGGCAGTCGGGTATCAGTCTCTTGCCCAGGCGGAAGGTCAGGGTTAATTTGGATGTCACCAGTGATGAAGGAGAAAATAAAAGTAATGTAGGGAGAAAATAGAGATATGGAGGGCTGAGGACTGAACCCTGGCGTTTGCCAATCTTAGAGTCAGGTAGAGGTGGAGAGGCCAGCAGTGGACATGGAGAGAGGGTGGTGAGAGAGAGAGGAGGCCAGCCAGGGCAGAGTGGGGCCACAGCACCCAGGAGGGAGAGGCCAGCTGTGTCCAGTGGTGCTGAGGGGGTCACACAGAAGAAGAACACAGAAGTGTGCACAGGATTTGGCAACATGGCGGTCATGGGTGACCTTGATAGGTAGCCGGGCTGGAGTAACCAAAGAGTGAACGGGAGGAGGGGAGTGGAGGAGCGGGCCCAGAAGGTGCTTTGAGGTGCGCTGTGAGAGGAGCAGACCAGTGGAGCTGCGGCTGGAGGGGGACGTGGGTTCCAGGGAGGGCATCTTACTTTTAAAGACAGGAGATGGCGGAGCATGCATAGAGTGATGGGAATGACCTAGTGTGGGGGGAATAAATCGATAATCCAGGAAAGAGGGGGATCCCTTCTAGAATGAAGAGCTCGAGAAGGCGAGGGGTTGGAAAACTGCTAATCTGGCCTCTCCTGGGAGAATAAATGGGGGGATGACTGAGAATATGAGATCGGGAGGAGGGAAGGCTGCAGATTTGGTGGTGGGAAATTAAGGGGGTTCCTGTTTACTTGTTTTCTCGATGGACCACAGGGTGAGGCAACGAGATGAGGGTCTTGAGGGGAGTTGAGATAAGAGAAAAGAAAGGCATCGAACTGCAGCCTGAGTGCACCGGGGGATGACATTACCAGGATCTGCAGGGCGATTACAACGCGATGTTGAGCCCGTTTGAACCTTGTGGCTATAAATTTAAAGTGCGAGTAGTCACCCCGGCTCTGTGGTTTCCTCCAGGACTGTTTAGTTGCTGGGGTGCAGGTGTGGAGAAGATGGAGTGTTGGGTGCAGGTGGACTTGGGATTCAGCTTGGGGAGTAGAAGGAGGGAGGCAGGGTTTGAGGTTATTTCCAAGGGAGAGATGATAATGAGCAATAATCACACAAATCCAATAATTTGGGAGATAGAAAAGATGCTAGAAGTACAGATTTGGGACCATCAGCTAAGGGTTGGACGAGATTGCCCAGGGAGGGGGCGGCACAGGAAAGAAGAGGGCCAGTGATCAAATCTGAGACTCAGTACTTAAGGGGTGAGAGGAGGAGCCTTCGGGGTGACTGAGAGGGAGGAAACGGGGGTGGGGGGCAGGTGATGTCATGGAAAACAAAGGAAAGAGCAGGGATGGCCAGCAGCATCCCATGCGTCCAAGAAGTCCCGGAATTGTGACTTTAGATGTCCCTGGTGACCTAGCTGGAAGTGCTTTCAGAGGAACGTGGTGTGGGAAAAGTGGAGTGGGGTCAGAGGGTTAACAGTGTTAGAAACCTAGGGAACTTGACCCAGGTCAGAGGAATGAGAAATGGATTAATTTTCCAAGAGGCTACGGGAAAAGAAGCTATGACCTGAACTCAGGGGTTATATTTGGAACCAGAAAACGGCACTTGGCTTCCCCTGGGCCCAGAGCTGTGAGTGAGAGAACCCTCTGGGCCTAGGGAGGGAAGCAGGCATGGAAAGGGGTCAGGGAATCGGCAGGAGTGAGGACTGGGTCCTGAGGCATCTGAACAAGTGAGTAACTGTAAATTGCCTGCCCGTGTGTCACTTGTGCCTGGAGATTTCCCACAAGTAAAGCAGCTTGTGCACTTCCAGCGCCTCCGGCGGAGTGGAGGGGATGGGACGGGGCGGGAAGTGAGGGTGCGGTCAGGAAGGGCCAGCCCACAGTGTCAAGGCCAGGCTTTCAAACAGAGAAACCACTTTGCAGGGAGGCACAGAGGTGACCAGGCTGGGTGCCTGTGGGACATTTACATTAGGGAGAATGTTACAGGTTTCACACCCCACCCCCAGTACTTGGAATAGCCCCCGTGAGCCACAGAAAGGTGAGTGAATATCTGAAGTTGAAAAACCTAGAGTCGGACCCCAATGGAACCAGCAAAAACGTCTGTAGATGTGAGTTTTTGAGCCCAGGATATCTTGGCAGTGACAGTTTATGCTCTAAAAAAGCCCTGGATCGTTGGAGGGGGCAGTTCATTATTCTTTGCCATGAAAGCCTTTGTGTTCTTGCCGCACGTCCTGCATCCATCTCTTTTAGTGTCAGGGTCAGGAGTCGGCGCTGGACCATGGTATCTCTCAACCTTACTTACAGCCCCTGCATGGACTCCTGCCTCCACTTTGGTTCTGTTTTTCTCCCAGTTTCTCTTTCCTGCTGCTCCCCAAGCTGGTGTATGGCGTAAAGTCACAGGGGTGGCCTGGCTTCCTCTTCCTGTCTAGTCTCCTGTGGGTGGGCTCAGATGCCCCGTGCCCTTTCCCCTCCTTTCAAATGAGGGATGTCTGCTCGGCTTGGGAGTGTGGCAAGGAGACGGAAACCACACTGCAACTGGGCATCCTGAAAGGGTGGTCCACAGAGGTCTGCTGGAGGGGGCGGTTGCTGCTGCTGCCTGGGGAGACCGAGGGCTCTCTGCAGCCCTAGACCTCCTCCAGGCCACGCACGCTTGGGTCAAAGCGCGGGTGGCACCATGCTGTCTACCAAGCCTCACCATGACTTCACGCTTAACTCTTGCAAATGGAGTTTTGCAAATTGCCAGACCCAGAAAGTCAGTGTTTCTGATGTTTTTCACTGGCAGGGATTCTGAATGCGGAGCCTGGTGAGCAGCTTCCTGCTTATTCACTGGGCGCTCTCATTACCGGGTGGTGAACCAGAAGCCACAGGGAGGCGCGGGGCCAGGTGAGGGTGGGAGGGCGTCTCTGGAGCGGACACAGAGGTCACAGGCCTGGCTTGTGTCTCCGCTGCTCTGATTTGCCTGGAGGTTGCTAACAGTGCTTTGCACTCGGGTCTGCTTGCACACTCATTCGTCCAGCCCACAGTCCCAGACGTTCTCATCTTCCCTCAGTAGAATTCGCGCTGGGGCTGAGGCTGCTGCCAGGTGCACACAGCAGGCATCCTTCCCTCTCACTGTCCACCTGCCTTTCCCTTCCGGGCAGTTTCTTACTTGGCAAATAGCATTGAGAAGCGCCCAGTGTCTAGGTGGTGAGGTGGGAGTGGTGGGGTGGGGGAGCAGAGACAAGGTCTGCCGTCTACTCTCGGCCCCTTCGACCTCTTGGGAGAGCTGTGAATGGCATAATGTCTGCACGTCCCTTCCCCTCCGTCCCCAGCTGCTCTGTCATCATGAGAGGCCTTGGGGCTTCTTCTCACTCTCAATGGCCTTGTCGCCTAAGAGTCACGGCGGGGCTGGGCCCATTAGTCTTGGAGGCAACAGAAATTGCTTTGCCTTGGATTTGACGGTTTAGGCGATGACAGCGTTTATCCAGGCGCTTCCCACTTAGGAACAGGTCATATTTCTAGCAATTTATTTATAAATTGGCTGTTGGCTACTTGAAAACAATTCTTTTCATGGAAATGCATTTTCAGGTGGTGGTTAGGTTTCCATGCCGGCACACAAAGGGCTGTCTCACTTGGATTAAAGTAAATTGTCAGCTTGTTGGAAGGGACAGGTCTCGGTCAAGGTTTAAATTGAAGAGGAGCAAGTTGGGGTTGGCCCGGGAGAAGGAAAGGTCATCCCACCGGGTCTACGTAACGATGCAGCCAGGCTGGGGCACGCATACATGCGTGCATACACATACATTCATTCATTCACGAGTCCTTTCTTCTCTCACACCCCGAATTCAATTCTTCAACAGTCCTGTTTATTCTACCTGAAAAAATACAGCCCAAATTTCACCACTTTAAACTTTTTGCTAGGTACCATCATCCTAGTCCGAACCGCCATCCTCATTTCAAATTCCTCTTCCTCGTTTGTTCGCCCTGTCCCCTTCCCCACAGTCTGGTCTAAACGTCACTGCCAGAGTAAACCTTTAAAATGTAAGTCAGGTCTAGTCACCTCACAAGGATAACACAGCGCGCATCCATCCAGGAGGCTGCACCTCCCCGCCCTCCGCCCCCACTCCAGTCAATTCCCCTTACCTCCTGCCAGCTCCACACAGGCGGGGATCAAGATTCCTTGGGTGCCTGCTTTCTTCTGGGATCTGCCTGGTTTCCTTTCTGCCCACCCACTCTGTCTAAGTCCCGAGGTTTCTCCTCAGCATCCTGGGTGTTACCTGCCTTTGGAGCGGGCTTAACCCCTACGCTCTACTTTAGGAGAACAAGACAACTGCAGCCCCTTCGCCTGCTGCATACACTCACAAGAGGACACCTGTTTTTTTTTTTTTTTTTTTTGACTGTGCCCCATAGGTTCACAATTACAATGATTCATCTTCTCTCTCCTCCTCTGTTCATGGTGAATGGCAGTCCCGTTCCCACTCCTGTGTCAGTTTCCCTCCACTCGGCACCGGGCCTCTGACTGCCCCTCATCGTCAGTTTGTCCCTCTCCCTCCCTGTCCTGGGTCCCCAGCCTGCCAGTGGGCCTCCCCTTCCCGGTGTGAGCTGACATCCCTAGTGGAGCCGACCCCATCTAGGCCGCCCTCCTGCTCAAAGAAGGCCCCGATCTGCAACTCCTGCTGCCCTGTAGGCCTGACTGAGGCTTCAATCACCCTGGCCTTTGGCTTCTTCTTGGAGCTGCCTGCTGACACCATTCAGGAACCAGGGCTGACTCTTGCCCTCTTGTGGCCCACTCAGGGTGTTTCTGGGCATGTGTTATGACCACAGAGAACTCAGGGACTGAAAACGCCCCTCCCCGGCCTCCTCCATCGCCCAGCACGGTCCGACTGTCACCACCGGAGAAGGAACCCTCTTCCCGCGTCCGGACTCTCCGTTCCGCATGGCGCCCCTTCCGTCTACCCGCAGTCTTCGTGCCCCAGCCCTGGTTCTGCCACGCTGGGGGAAGGAAAGCAGTACCTCCTGCTGTCGAAGTCGCCTGCCCCTGGGGCTGCGCTCCTGCCATCACCAGCCTCTTCTCTTGACCACTTGTTTACAGGTTCCCAGCCTCTCTGCTGTCTGGGTGACGGGAGCACCCAGCCAAGACAATCTGAATTAATTTTGCAAGTAAAATTTAATCAAACGACCTATCAAGCGCTTCACTAAATCAAGACGTATTACATCTCGTGTGTGCCCTGAGCCCATTCATCGTGTAAGTCAGCCCCCGAAATGCCAGCCAGGCTTAGGACAAAAAGGAAGAGCATTCTTGTCTGAAGTCAGAAGGCATCTTCCTTGTCTCCAGATTTGCCACCTGAGAGGCCTCGCACTGCGCTTTTGCTGGTGACAACATCAAGAAGGCATCGTTAGTGGTATCGGAGTCAGGGTCAGATGCACTTGAAACAATCTCTGCTTTGACACTTACTAGCTGTGCAACTCTGAGCAACTTACTTGGCCTCTCTGAGCCTCAGTTTTCTTATGTGTAAAACGGAAACGATATCTCTCCAGGGGGCTGTTATGAGGTGAAAGGAGAGAAACCTACGTGAAGTGTCTGCATTATAGTAAACGCACTCTAAATATTACTTCCTTTCCCCCCATACGCAGTAAGTTAAAAACCCCGCGGATGTTTTCACATCAGCCAGGCTGATGCAGTGGCATTTACACGCAACATAAATGATAGAAGATTAACAAGCGAGTAGAGTACATACAAGTTAACAGTTGGATGAACTTACTTGATAGAGGGAGATGGACTCAGGGGACATTTTTGGTTCACGTAGAAAGAAAGCAGGCAGACGTTCTCACCTGCCAGACATGGTGGGTGTGGGTGTCCTAGATTGGTCTCTCTCTGTGTCGTGCTTTTTTTTCTCACTCTGGCTCAGTAGCTGTGAGGGTTTGGTTCTATGGAGATTTCTGAGATCCTTAGTAAAGCCTCACCATAGTGATGGTGGTGCGGACTCATCTTTTTGCTTCGTTTGCTCTTCCTGTCACTTTTCTAGGCGGCAACCGACTAGAGCCATAGAGGACTAGACAAAGGGGGGTAAGGATGCTCCTGTATCGTCTGCTGACAGCTTGGATTAGGACTCCCAAGAAGTCTGGGACAGTGACCCCCAGGGGATAGCAGAGGACCCCTGGGGCCATGGGGTGGCAATTCTACTCTAAGCTTGGCCTCCTGGGAGCTGGGGAATGAGGTCTTGGTCCCCCAGGACTGACTTTGGGGTAGAGGGGCAGAGACTCCCTACCTCCCCCTGCCTTCTCGGCTGTGCATGAATGAGGCACCAGCAGCCCCAGGACCCTCATCTCTGGTTCGGTGCTTACCTGTGCTGGGCCCTGAGTAGCGAGGGCCAGACACAATCTTCTTGTCCAACAGGAGCTGCCAGTCCTGCCTGGCTGTGGTGCTTAATTACAGAGCCAGTTACAAAATGTAACTTAACTTCTTTAAGCACCAAAACTTAAAAAAAAAAAAAAGTACTTTGGCAGCTTGAATGAAATATTTTCATGTGAATGGACATAAGGAAAGTGTGACTAATAGTCATGCTTTCTTAACCAGTGTACTCAGAACACAATTTAATCATTTTTTCATCACTCGGGGTTGTTACTGGAAACCACCCTACCACTCTGTGTGTTAGTGAACCGGGACTCCGGAGCTTCGCGGGGGTATTCTGTTCCCCGCAGCTGAACTTCCTGGTTCCTTATTCACTTTCTGTGATTTTTCGGTTGCCTCTTACTTTTGCCAGCTTGCCCGCCTCCCTTCTCCTCTCCCCTGTCCTGCACTTAGTGTGAATGAATGCTCTCGGCATCAGGCTTGGAGTGGGGCCTGGCAGGGTCTCTCTTGTTTGCTCTGAGTCTTTTTTGTTCCCTTCTTTATCTCAGTAGGGTTGAGTCCGCTAGCGGGTGGCGTTAATCCTGCTGCCTGTGTTGACGCTGCGTGTGCCCAGTTTTCCAAAGAGATTTTCAGGTCGTGGTCGGGGTCGACGAGGGGCCTGACTTTACGTTTATTATATCTGCAGCAGTGCTCCATGCATGGCTGGGTCCCTACACATATGTACACATTGAATTCATCAGTGAATCTAATGAGACAGAATTGAATTGAATAGTTAGTTCCACTGGAAATAGAAATAGTTATACCATTAGAAAGAAAGAAAGAGCATTTCCATCATGTATACAAAAGAGACGGTTTGATAGTGGGTAAGAGTCAGTAAAACTGGGGTTCTAGTTGGGTGATCTTAGATTACTTTATGCCTCAGTTTCCTCATCTGAGAAATGGGCTGATTACAGGGCTGTGAGGATTACACGAGATCCTGGCTGTTCAAATCGTTTAGTGCAACACCGGGCACGTAATCAGCACTTGCTGATGTTAATAAGGATGATAACAAAGCTTTGGTATTTGGTTTGGTGCCTCTGGTGGGGCTGGTGTGAGCTTCACGGGGGCTTGTCTAAGGGCCTTTCCTTTTCTGCCCAGGATTTCATCCTCTTTGTTTCCCCCTCCCACGTCTCTGGGAAGGTCTTTATTTGGCCTCAGCTCTATATGGATATTAATGCAGAAATGTTAGGTCTGGAGATTTCCACAACCTTTGAATAATAGACATTTGGAAAATTAAATATTTCTGTCAAGTGAGCCATAAATCCTGCCTGTTTGGGAAGGTGAGAAATCAAAATTGCAAACCAGCCAGGGAGGGAGTGAGCTGGTCCTGCTCCCTGGAGTGTGGTCTCGGGGGTGGGGGGCGAGGGTGGGTGGAGCAACGGGCAGCAGCAGCTGTGGAGCTGGAAGAGGAGCAGCCCTGGGGCTCAGGGCTGTCTGGAGAGGGCTGGTTGCTGCTGGTCCTCAGCTTTGCCTACTTGGAAGTTCAGATGGTTTTGACAGAGGCTTTCCCCTAGATCTGCATCAGGGCTGCCCCTGCCGGGCTTCAAGCCTTTCTTTCTCTTCTTTCCCTCCTGTTTCAGCCTTCCTGTCTACCCACCCGCCCGCTAGGCCCCGTCCCTCCCTTCTCCTGCCCCAGTGGAAGCATCAGTCCCAACAGTTCCTGGCGCTGCTGGACAGCCACTCGGGAAGCAGGAGCCTACTCTGGGCATCCTTAGCCCCAGCAACAGCACACGCTGGGAGAGGCTCTCACGTGTAGACACGGTCTCCCAGACCACACAGCGGGGCAGCACAGGTCTCTTTCGGGAGCAGGAAACAGCAGGCGAGGAGATTTAGGTGAAGTTCTTTATGTAGGACAGGACCATCCCCAGCACTCCTTCTCCCCTCCTTGAGCCTCACGATGACCCAGAGACAGGCACCCACCTTCAGTCTCATCTGTGCTTCTGTCTCCTGCCTTCTCACCCGTTCATGTGTCTGGATCTGACTCTCGACTGCGGGGCCGCATACGTCTGATGAGGGGCATGTCAGCTGGTCACCAGTTCTTCATGACCCACTGGAAAAGGGCTATCTTGGGGAGATGGGCCAGGGGGTGCGGAGACTCGGAGCCATGCTGTGCTCTTCCTTTCATGTGTGGGTTCACTCGGCGATTTTGAGGAGGTGGCTAGAATGTGCCAGATGGGCTAGCTGCCGAGGAGACACAGATAATACAGAGTCCATCTCACCTTGTGTCGAGCATCGTGCTAAATCCTTTAAACACATTAATTCATTTAAACCCTAAGAGCCTTATGTTATTATTATCCACTTAAATAAGGGAGTCAGAAAAATTAAGTGACCTTCCCAGATGGAAGAGCTAAGAATCAAACCCATATCTGACTTTCAGTCACTCAGAATCGCTTGCCAATAAGGTCTTGCTGAAAAGTTGAGGGAGCCAGGCCTTGCCCCTGAGAAGCTCAGAATCTAGTTGGAGAGCACATGAATATATTTGAGGGGGAAACTCAGCTTGGCATAGATGGCAAGGAACCAGGGAGGGCTTCCTGGAGGAGGTGATGCCGGAGCTGAATCTAGCAGGATATATATATTAGGAGCCAGCAGGGGGAAGAGAAGAATGGGAGGTGTAGGGTATTGTGAGGCTGTGAGAAGAGCTTCAACAAACACACAGAAGCCAGCAAAGACTTTTGTTTAGGTCACAGCAAGCAGGCTGGAGCCAAGGTGTGAGGGGAGAGAGAAGCCAGAGATATGGCAGAGATCAAATTGTGAAGGGTCTTGTACGTGAGGCTAAAGGCACAAAGAAGCCACTGCGGGGATTTCTACAAAAGGGCACAGGTTGAGATCCTCTGGGCAGCTGGATAGGAGGCAAAAAACAAAACAAAACAAAACAAAACAAAACATGAGGCCTGCTGCAGATACCAGTGAGAAAGTTCTGGAAGTGGATATATTTGACTCTACAATGGCCAGTTGACAGGACTCAGTGCTGATTGGACATGGGGAGTGTCATTTGTGGAGAAGGGAGGAGCCACATCTGGCAGACCAGAGTGGGCAGCCAGTTCCCAAATATGTGTGGCTTGCCTGCTTATTGGCAATGAGGACCCTCACTGTGGACACCCGCCCTGTTCCGGCTACATGTGGTTGAAGTAGATGATTTATGACCACTGGGCTGTGGGATGCATGTGACTATTGAGATGTCAGTCATGCAGGCAGGGACCCAGCTGGCCCAGCTCCCAGGAACTGGCCTAGGGAAGTGGGCCTCCCCACCTCGTCTTCCCCCCAGGCACAACCTCTTCTTTGTCGGTTACAAAGGAAATCGACTCTGTGTATTGGACATATGGACAGTGTCTATTACTGCCCTCTTTTCCCATGTGGCCTCAGGATTACTTGGCCAGCCAGCACTTCTTTTGGACCTAGCTGCTCCTAGGATACCAGCACATGGCCGTCTGGAACGCAGCTGCCCTGAAGCCCTCAGCCTAGCTTCAGGAGAGGAGCTGTGAGATCCCGGGGGTGCTTCCAGGATCCCCCATACATCCCCCCATGTTTCCTAGAGGAAACAACTTCTGGGGCTTGGGTGAACCTGGTGCCCAAGAAGAAGCTTGTAAAAGGAATTAAGACAATCCTTAACTTTTTAGGTCCCTAGGAGGAAAGCAGGGTGGAATGCAACCTTAACTTTCTGGAGTAAAATGTGAACTTCTGAAAACTGAGTACCAAAAGCCAAGTTCAGTCTTGACTAGGCTAGGCCAAGGGCTGGGGAAGAGCAGCAGCCGCCCTCCTGCGGTTATGAGCAGGATGGGTGGGCTTTGTTCATCGTCCTGCTGGCTTCCTCCCTCAGCTTGGTAGGCCTAAGCACTTCTGGAACTCTGTCCTCTGGTCCGCCTCCATCCAAGGAAGTTAGACACACGCACTTCCGGCTTTTTGGCTCTGAGTTCCTCCCCACCCTGCAGAAAAGCCAACCTGTTGTTCAAACAGACAGGAACCCCCATCTGCTTTCTCTCTGGCTGTTACCCGCCACATCTGGGGTGGGCTATGCCTCCCAGGCCCACCGTGGGCACAGCCACTGTCCAGTTTGACTCCCGGCTGACTCCCGATGGCCTGACCCATTACCCATCACAGACGAGGTGCTCCAGGTGTGTCTCATGAACGTAATACAAGCTCCCAGAGGACCTCTTAAAGGCTGGGGGTGTGTGGGGTGGGGGCAGGACCCTAAGGGAGAGTTGGGGCCGGGGAGACATGCTTAGCAGGAAGGGATTGGCGCCCGAGAAAGGGCCCCAGGGCCTGGGCCTGGATGGCAGCGGAGGCTGCTGCGCCCTGGACTCCCCGCTCTGCTCCCTCTCACCACGTGTGTGCTAGGCCTTCGTTACTCTGGCAACTCGCCCCGCTCAGACGGCAGCGGGCCGCTGAATCCAGCCCCTTGTTACAGGGGAAAATGCTCTCATTGAAGCTCAGGAGCGGAGCTGCTGCCTTTTATTGCAACCGGCGCCACCGGCTTCCATTTGTAAACTTATTAGTGTGCGCGCGCGGGGAGAGGGCGGGGGAATCCAGGCCGCCGCCGGGGGACAGCGGGGGCGACGACCACTGCATACTAATCAGGGGCGCGGGCTGAGCCGAGGGGCTGGCAGGGCCAACCGGCCCCAAGCGCCCCCGCCCCAGCGTTGACCTTGGCTTGGCCTGTTCTGATTCCCCGACTTTACGCAAGGAGGGGGGTCGAAGCTCATGGATGGAAAGGGTCTTAGAACCCAGAGAGAAGACAGGTGTCTCCTGGGGGAAGACCCCCGCCCCCTACAAGGACGGGGTCGAATCCTGCCCTGCCCTGGGGGCGCTCTAGTCCCCAGTCCCTGGGCTTCCTGCAGCCACAGACCTCCGGCGGGTCGCCTGCGCCGGGAATGATAATGCGCCCGCTCGCCCGCGCCTCCTTGTTTTTAAAAGGGCAGCAGCCCAGCTGCTGTAGCAGGTAATTAGCCGGACAGATGGGGACGCGCGCGGAGGTAGATGTTCGCCGTGAAACAGGCGCCCTTCTCCCTGCCTCGCTCCCTAAAGGCTCCCGAGTGGGATGACGAACAAAGCGTGGGCCCTCCGGAAGCGGGCTGATTTGGACCCATCTCAGGACTTAGCACAAGGGCAGCTCTTTGTTTACAGCTCCTTTTTCTCTTCCCATTTCCTTTTCTCCCACCTCCTCCCCTTTTCCGGTTATCTGCTCCACCAAGGGGCGGGGGTGGGGCAAGGGGGTCTTGTCTAACCACCCACCTCCAATCCTGGTTATTCTGTTGGGGACCCTTTGCCTGGGAGGCTGTCACACACATCAGGGCCGAGGCAGTGATGCCGGGCCAGACAGGCGTGGGAGGACGGACTGCGGAGCCCACGTCATCCAGCCCAGGGGGAGTGCTGTGCTGCCAGCGGGCGGAGGTGCCCGGGCTGCCGCCAAGCAGGGCTTTGCCGGCCGGTGGCCACCAGCTGCTGACCTCATTAGGGTTCAAATCATGACGGAGAGGGCCATTAAAGGTCCATAAGAACCAGAGGTAAATGGCTGCAAAGATATTGACAGCCTCCCTGGAAACTGGCTTTCCAATGAGCTGCTGTGTCCCCTCCTCCTTTAATTAGCAGGAGGGAGCTGGACAAGTTGTTACAACTGCAGGGAAAACGATAAAAGATGGCTTTGTATTAGTGTGGCAAATTTTATTAAACCGAGAGAAAGGGTAACTGAAACATGACAGCCGTGTGTGTAGTGCCTCCTGAATTTGTAATAACCCAATCTTGTTCTGAATCATCCCTGCGTTGGCAGATGGAATATAAAGCATTTAACAGATCCAGCGCTGTCAGAGGTACAACAGAGCATAGCCAAGTGGGGAGGGGCAGGTAGGGGAAGAGGGTCTCCAACCCAGGGCAGTGCTCACTGGTTAATGAGCAGAAATACAAGGTCTGGCTTAAGGCTTTGTCTCCTTAATTACTCCTGCCCACTCTCTTTTTTCCCTACATCTCAGTCTTTCCACTTATAATTCAGAGGTACTATCTGGCCACAAGAGAAAGCGTAACTAATAGCACATTAGATGGTAGGGAATGGACAAAGCCATCTTTTCCTAAAGGGAGGAAAAGGTGAGACAGGAAATCCAGAAGGAAGAGCAGAGCTACGTGGCTGTTCTGGGCTTGGGGATGACTTTGGTACTTAAGCAGGAAGGAGGGGTGGAGGGTGATCCTGTGTTTACTATGCCTTAGCTGTGGTGCCAGTAGCTGTCAGTATTTTGATGATAGAGATCTGGGCGAGGCCTGGAGAGGCGAAGTCATATATCCAGGGTCTAGGAAGTGGCAGTCTGGATCTGCACTTTGGTCCTTCAGACTCCAAAGCCCATGCTTTGCCTGTTACCCTAAGCCTCAGATTTTAGTTGACAAATGAAAAGGGGAAGAAATTCTTCATTTGTGGAGGCATTTAGTGAGGAGTTGCAGCACTTGAGCTCTAAGGGATTTCAAGAAATCTTCTGATTGAGGTAAGATATTATTTCCTCTGCTTTTCAGAGGAAGTGACTGGGACCCAGAGATGTGAAGCACCCTGTCCAGGGCGATGCAGCCAGGAAATAACTGAGAAAGGAAACGAGACCTCACATCCCATCCTACCGAGGCCTCGGATGTCAGTTAAATCCACGCTGTATTAAAATAAGGTCTATTTGGGACAATTGCAAACTAATCTGTAGACTAGTTGGGCCAACATATGATGTGGTTTTAGACCCTCCAGAGCTGGAATAAGGAGGGTCCTTAGAATGTATATCACAGACTATTCTAACAACACACAAACTTGTTTTTGACTTCGGGCTCAGGTTTTTTTTTTTTTTTTTAAGACTTTATTTTTTAAGAGCAGTTTTAGGTTTACAATAACATGGAGAGGAAGGTACCAGGATTTCCCACCTACCCCCTGCTCCCACACATGTATGGTCTCCCCCATTATCTGCATCACTAACCAGAACGGTACGCTTGTTACCAAGGATGCACCCACACTGACACATCATATTTACGCATAGATCCAGGATTTACTGAAGGGTTCACTCTTGATGCTGTACATTCAGTGGGTTTGGACAGATGTATAATGACATATAGCCATCATTATTACAGCATCATATGGAGTACTTTAATAACTGCCCTAAAAATTCCTCTGTACTCTGCCTGTTCATCTCTTCCACCTCTCAACTCCTGGAAACCACTGATCTTTTTATTGTCTCCATAGTTTTGTTTTTGTAGGTTCAGTTTTCTGAATGGGAGATGGTAGAGTTAAGTGGATTTGTAAGTGGCTGAGTAGTTTCTGGGCTGATATCAACTCGGAGGGAGTTTCTAGGGACCTGTACCAGGACACAGTCCTTGTTCTTACCCACTTCGGTGTTCTTACTGTGTTGATATTGGAGTTAGGACTCAGAAAGCTCCCAGTAGGACGGGAGAGGGGCTGGAGAGGGAATTTCTGTGGAAGTTACCTGACCTAAGGGTTTAGAACAGACACATGGACACATGATTGAAAGCCTCGTGTGCCAGGCCTCTAGGAGGCCAAGTGGGCTGCCGGCACTTCCAGAGCAGAGAAAGGGGCTGATGAAGGGGAGGTCTCCGTGACAGAGAGAGACTTCCCTTGGCAGATGGGAAGCCCACATTCCCTTCCAAGACACTTGTACTTGGCCCTAGGTACCAGGGGGACACGTGATGTCAACAGGAGTTTTTTGTGGGACTAGCATGTCACCCTGTTGGGCTTTGCACAAGTCATCTGTCCCTTCACCTGCTGCAAGGCAGGTATGAACCAAAAACGCCCCATGAAGGTGGTTGTCCAGCCCCACAAAATCTCCAGTGAAGACTTGACAACTCTCCAGGGGATGCAGGCGGGTGTCAGTCCCTTCCTTACAGTCAGACCATCCCTCCCCATGTCCAGCCTGCCCTCTTACTGCTGCCGGTCCCTTCTGCTCTGTCCTCAGTGGAGACAGAGACATCTTTGTCTCACCACCTTCTTCCAAGTCGCTCTTCCTGGTTTTGAAGGCTGGTATTTAAGTCTCATTTCTCCGCTCACTCAAGTTCTGGCTGCTAAAGACTGAGCTCAGCTCTCGGAGGGTTCCCACCCCACTCAGGAGTGATTAACGTGTCCCTCTCCCCAGCGTGGAGAGGAAATGAGCACTGCACTTCGGTTCAAAAAAAGGAGACAAAACTATGTAATACAACCCCAGGCTCCAGTTTGGGTTTGCAAAGTAGAAAACAAAACAGAACCATTTTCCAGGTACTTTTATGTTATTGCCTCTATAATGTGCCCAAAAATATTTTCCAAGCGATTCATCTACAATCCAATAAGAACAACGGCTGTTGCCATTTGTATGAAAGGAGCAGAGGAGCATTAGCGAGCGATTTTATTTTATGAAGGGGAAATGGCACAGGTGTTTGGAGCCATTTGCCTGAGGCATCAAGGTCTGTGCCCAGGGCATCTGCAGCTCCAGGCGGGGTGGCCGGCACTGCTGCAAGTAGGAGACTAGACCCACTATCCCGTGGTTACCATGGGAAAGGGCTGACGGGGTGGAGGCTTTTAGCTTCAGTGCACTGGTCTCCTGCCACTCCTGGATCTCTTTGTAGTCTGCTGATTAAAAAAAAAAAAATAGCGTGAACAATAATAATTTCCATTTGTAAGGGACTTTCTAGTTTACAGGACTGCCTTCTATCCATCTCTGTCTTGATCCTGACAACCACCCGGGGATTGGAACAGAAACCATCACCCCCATTTTACAGATGAGAAAACGGAGGCATTGAAATGTTTACTACTTTGTCCAAGACTAAGAGACTCGCCGTCTCTCATCCTCCCATTTCTGTGTGTGGGTGTCCCCTTGTGAGTGTCAGGGATTCTGTACTGAGTTCTGATTTGGGGGAAGAGGTGTGGGCTTCCGGTAGTGCTGCCCCATGTCAGTCACTGAGGGGAGAGGAGGGTCAGGTCGTTAGCCAGGAAACAGGAGTGACCGGGAGGACCCTAGGGTGGCAGGGGAGAAAGTCTGGGCCCTAATCCTGTGAATACATGCTTGGAGGAGGCTGGGAGTGGGGAACAATGCTGTCTCTGCACGGGCAGGCAGGGTCTAGGACGGCTGAACTGGGAACCTCGGAGAGGGTCTGACCGTACCCACAATGACCAGATTCTCCGTTCCTTTCCTGGCTGTTAGAAAAGTCTTACTTAATTATTCGAGTCATTAGCTGTGCTTCTTGGGATTAAGGCAGAGACCTGTGTCCATGATAGAGCATCATTTTGAAAGGGTTGGCAGCAGCTCCTGAGACCACCCCGTTGGTGTCAGCGTGATGAGTGAGACCCCCCTCTCCCCAGGACAAAGTGACCCTTAGGTGACAAAGGTCAGGGTAGAAAGAGCCTGCTGCCTTGGCTCACTGGAGAGCACCTCTCCATGGCCAGCCATGGAGGGTCAGGGTTCGAGGACTTTTAAAGCTTAATTGTACACAACAATGTGAATATACTTAACGCTACTGAACTGTAAACTTAAAAACAGTTAAGATGGGGGAACTATATTCAATAACTTGTAATAACCTGTTAGAAAAAAAGAATATATATATGTGTCAGGGAATAACTGTGCTGTACACAGAAACTAACACAACATTGTAAGTCAACTACAATTAAAAAATGCAGTTAAGACGGTAAGTTTTGTTTTGTGTGTTTTATCACAATAAAAAATGAAAAATATCTAATTGTAATAATTGCTCATAGTTTATAAATCAAATAATATTAAAAGGCTTATGATCATAGACATATGGTCTCTGCCCTACCCCCTTCACTCCATAGCCTCCCTTCTTAGAAACAGTGATTTTCAACTTTTTAGCTGTTTCTTCTGACATTTGCATGTCTCTTTAGTTCTAAATAGTATGTAGATATTGTTGTAGTTGAATGAATTGATTATATTGTCTATTGACTATGGTAATGAGGACTTACTTCTCTTACACTGCCATTCTGTCTGATTCTGACCCCTTATATACTGGAGTCAAATTTTAGTTAAATCAATATTTGGGATTTTACATTCTTATGCCTATTTGAATACTATTCACAACTATTATTTTATGGTTATGTTTATTTATTTATTTTTTTATGAAATTAGTAAATGCCTTGTTTTGCTGAGTTTTTTTGCTTTAATTTTCTTTGTGTCTACCAGTAGCCCCTCAGGGTCAGTCTCACCTGGCAATCAATCAGTTCCAGCAAGTTTCTTGGAGATTTTGCCCCTGGACACCTCTGTTTTGTCTGGACAGCTTGCTGCCAGGCCTACGGCCCTCTTATCCTGGGACTTCGCTCTGCTCTTGTCCTGGGAATTCCCTTTGCCCTCCTGTGATCCTCATTTCCTAGTTTTAGGACCTTGCATCTTTTTTTTTTTTTTTTGGTTTGCCCCACTGTTTTCATGGGGAACAGTCTCCCGGAGTTTTCTCAGGTTGGACAAGGCCAAGTGGCCGAGGGCGTGGTGATGACAGCCCTCGGGGTGGTGCTGCACTCTGGGCTGGTGCTTTCTGCACCTGGTGCACAGCTGTCTTCTCACCCCTGGGTAGGAGCTCCTGTTTTCTGTATCCCACGTGGTCCTTTGTCTTATTCCTTCATCTTGCTGGAGGATTTTGATTTTTAGGAAGGCCAAATGCTGGTGGGGCCATTGCACGTGTCACACTACTAGGTGGCAGAACTCTGACCTGAGCTCAGCTCTGGTGCTCTTCCTCCCTCGGATCTGTGACCCTTCTTCCTCCTGCTGTGGCGGGACCAGCGCTCCCCGGCCTCATCTGGCCTCGTCCCTCCTCCTCTTACTCCCCATCCAGCCCCATTGTTGTTGTCTGTCTCTCTAACACCTGAACTGGGCCCTGCCTGGGATCTGGTCTCCCAGAGGAAACCCCAGGGTCTATGAGGTGACCTGGACATTTTATACTTTTCTGGGTGGCTGGTCTACTTGGTGTTGGGAACGTGGTTTGTAAGGATCAAGGCCGCCACCGCCTCCTCCCTTTATGTTTGCACAGCTCTGCTCTTGGTCCTTTGAACTGGCAGGAAGTCAGTGGAGGAATCCCTCTACAACATACTAATAGGCTTTGCCTGGAAAAATTCAGGCCTGAATCGCGCAGGTGAAGGAGCAGAGCATCAGGGAGAGAGTCAGGCTCCTCTGAAGTCCCTTGTCACTCAGTAGGTGAGTGTGTTGAGATGGCGAACAGGGCGGGAGAGCCTCTGTTCTTTGCCAGCCGTCTCTGGGAGGACTTGCCTGGCCTCCTTTAAGGGGGCTGCCTCTTCCTTACCAGGTTCCTTCTGTCCCTCTTTCAACCTCCTCCTATAGCATTGCCTTTCTGGGGAAGTTTTCCAGGCTGAGTGGAAGCAAGATGGCAGTTCATGCCCAGGAGTATTGCATGAATAAAATCCACAGATAATTCCCAAGCCCTACTTTAGCCTCTAGTTTCAGTCTTTTACCCACAGAACCTTTCCCAGAGCTGCTAAACGAAACAATACTGAATGATTTGTGTCTTTCCCCTTTTCATTCCCTCTGCTCCCTCCTCCTGCTGCTGATTGAGGTACAAATGAGCAATGGAATGACCCAAGTAAAGGCCATTAAATATTCTGCAAGAAGATGGAAAAGCAAGAGGCTTCAGTAACCCATGAATTAGTCAATCAGGCTCAAAGCCATTGAGGGTGACTGTTTACTCATTCATTCATTCATTCGCTCAGTAGTCTTTTATTAATCTAATAAAGTTCTCTGCTCTGGCATTATAAAAACACCGTGTCTTTCGGTTTGAGGTATTTAAAGTGTATTTAAAGCAAACTGACCTCTTGTGGATTGTAATCACCCCAAGGCCGTGAATCTTTGGTTGGTTTTGCGCAGTCACAGTCTGCCTGGGACCCTCGGGGTCCACGGCGTGGGCTGAAGGACAGGCAGTTGCTCGGAGTGAGAGCCCATAAATGTTTGTTGTTGACGACGTGGGTGTTTGATCAATAAAGCTAATACTGCCATTGTCATCAGGGAATAAATCTGTACTCATGTGAGTGAGAATTTCCCCTTGAATGTGCTTCTAAGAGCGCTCAGTCAGATTCTTTATGGTTTCCAAGAGCTGGGGCACAATGAAGGAGGCCTTGGCAAGTTACTGCTGAGGAGAAGTTGAGCAGAAAACAACAAGTCGCTGTATTAGTTCCGGCCTCGCTGCCCAGCTCACCCCATACCTTTGCCACCCCACAGCTGCCAGGGACCCTGGGCCCCAGCTCGGCTTTTCTCAGCTCCGGCTTGCGGGGCCTTTGGTGTCCAGTTCACGTCTTGTCTCCCCCCGTGGAGGAGGAGGTGTACATGGGGACGGAAAGTCAGAATGGAGCACGTGGGACTCAGACGGTCGTGAGCAAGTATGTAGGAGGGCCACCCAGGAATGGCAAGAAAGGGGGGTGGGTTGAGGCTCCACTTGGAGTCAGCAGGCCCTGGTCCTGGCCACCATACACACTGGGTAGATGGGCCTGAATCAGGAGCGAGGGAGCCACTGAGGTCCAGGGCTTGGGGCTCAGGACCCTCTCCCGGTCCCTCATGCCTGGAGGCGGCCTCCAATGACAGCTAAGCCGGGGCGCTCACTCTGGCTGCCCCACATCCCGGGGCCCAGACAGAAGGCGGCTGATGGCCAGGCCCCGAGGCTCCTGCTGCTCCATCTCTGCTGGCTCTTTGCTGCGCTGAGCACATCTCCTGACAGATCCTTTCACCTCCAGGGCCAACACCAGGGCCTCCAGGATAGTGGCCGCAATATGAGAGTTAGTAATCTGTGTCTTCTCTCCAGCCTTGTCACAAGCTTCTCAGGAACAAGTCTGAAACATGTGCCAGCGTGGCCCAGGGATGCTGCTTGAATCGAGCGGTGGGCCATGCTGTGCGACTGTGCCCGAGTGGGCTGGGCACGGCGCCGGGAACAGCGCCCGAGGTGAAGCCGCTGGGACGGAGGGACCTCTGCGGTCAGAGGGAACGATGGGGCCGTGTGTGTTAGTAACAATGGCAGGAGCAGTAGCGACACCTCAGCCGCGTGTGCTATAAGCCCCCAGCCTGGGGGAACACCTCCATTACTTAATTACTTCATCTGCTTAATTCTCACACCCACCCCACGAGGCAGGGATTCTTATTGCTCACATTTGACAGATGAGGACGTGGAGGCCCCTGGTTTACTGCTGTGCATTCCTCGGGTCTCAGTTTGAAGGTCTGTGCCTCCCTCTCCCTCCCTATCGCTGCATTTCTTGCTCTTCCTGTTTGTTCCCTCGGGCTGTGGGCTCGGTCAGGGCAGGGCTCTGCCCGTCCTGCTCATGCGGAAGCCCCGGTGCCTGGCATGCAGGTGGGATGGAGCAGATGCTCAGTGAATGTTTTTGAATGAATGAACGAACACGCTCTGAGAGCATGACTTGTCTCCAGGAAGCGCTCCATCGGTCAGTCTGCAGGAGGGGAGGCTCTCTACATTGCCCTGCAGTGCCCACTGAGCAGAGGGAAACCGGCCCCTCTATTTAGCATGTCTTTATTGAGCACCTACTACATGCCCAGATCTGTACTGACTAATAGGGAAGGGACATGACCTCAAGGGGTTTCCAACTTCTTCTGCAAAGACATCCCTCCACTTGAATTCCTCCTGCAGCTCTCCCGTGCTTTTGGTCAGTCACTTCTGCTTTGCCCTCTGAGGGTTCCAGGAAGGGGCGCACAGGCACCGTGCTCAGCAGCCTTCTCGACTTCAGAGAGCCCTGCTGTCCCCAGCATCCCACAGGTAGACCCGCTGAGATGATTCGGTTATGCACATTAATGCTGGGATCTTTTGCTCCACCCGTTTGAGGACAGGAACGTTTTTTGCAAATTCTGAAGAGTACAAGTTTTCCGCTCAGCCTGTGGTGGGCTGAGGGCACCACAAAGACGCTGGTATCTTTCCATGTATCGTCTCATGCCTCTCCTCCCCTCCTCTTCTCCTCTCCCTGCCCAGCCACTACCTTTTACCTGATTTCATTTTCACACATTATGCAGTGGCTTCTCGTGAAACCCATCTACATCTCTTCCCTCTGGCCTGTGCGTCTTCCCACCAGCTTCCAAGCCCTTCTTGCCCCTTGGGGCAGGAAATGCAAAGGGTTTGCTGAAGAGCTGGTGCTCTTGAGAGTGTGAGCACTCAGTGTGTTGGGGCATCACACACCCACCCAGGCCCGACAGTGTACACAACTCCTACTCTTGCCTCCATCATTCTTCCTCCGGAAACCTCAAGCCACTCTGACCCCTGCTGGGTACCCCACGGGTGCTGGCAGAACTAGGTGTGGGCCTCAGCACCCTCTCCCTTCACCTGGCGCTTCTGAACCAAGCAGCAGCAAGCTGTTGACAGAGACCCCGAGGAGCGGCTCAGAGGCTGTCCAGACGGCCTCCTGCTGCAGCTGGAAGATGCAGCCCCCTTTTCATTTTTTGGGAGGCGAACATAGGAAAACAGAGTATGAATGGCCATAATTTACTGGGCTCCTGGGTAAATTTGTATTTCATTCTGATTATTGAATGTGTCTCCTAATTGCAGCTATAAAAAGGAATAGTCCATCTTCTCCATGAAAGCCTGGTGCTGGCTGATTGTTGTTTAATTAGTTGATGCCAGTGGTCGAGGGGTGAGTTTGGAATTACAATTACAACTCCTATTATTTCAGGGAGATTGCTGAATTAATTAGTGGGACAATAGGATTCCTCACTGTTGACATCTTAAGAATCCACAATAATAACTTTAAAATGGGTAGCAATAATGAAAGCTGGAAATGGATTTGTCTTCTCTGCTGGGCAAGGCTGGACTTCAGGAGGACTGAGGCCTCCCTTTTCTGCGCCCCTCCCAGGGGAGGGGTGGGAATGTGGAAAGGCAGGTGCTCTTGACCTGGGGAGAGTTTTGACTGGCAGAGCCGGTGGAGGAAGCAGGGAGGCACCACTACCCCTGTGCTTATTAGCTTTCTCATGACCTGGGCAGGTAGACACCAAAGGTTACATGAGACAAGAGAGAATAAACACAGGAATGAAAGGGTCCAGCCAAGAATATGCAGACTTTAGTACAAGGTTATTGAGAGGGAACCCTGTTTGTGGCTCCGATGGTCATGGACAGCCCTCCTGGCCAGGGGCAAGTGGCAGCGCCTCCCAAAAGGCAGGCCCAAGTAGTGATGAGGTCAAGGTCATGCAAGGAGCTCTTGGAGCTGGATGGATGTACCCTGCTAGCCTGTGATCCCCAATCCCCTCTGTGACCACCAGTCTGTGCTGGGCCGGAGATGAGGCTGGCTGTTGTTTGGCCTGGGTGACCTCCAGCCTTCGGCTCAAGGTCTCCGCTCGCTCCTGCTGGGCGTCCAGACTGCCTGTGTTGTGGGTGGGAGGAGCTGGAAGGATGCTGCTCCCTCTTCCCCTAAGCTTGCCCTCTCCCCGGGAGTTACCAGAAGCATCTCTGCTCTGGATATAAAAGAGAAATATTGCACTTCAGCTCCAGCAAGAGAGGTGATAATGAGAATATAGGAGAAACTGTTTATCCAGGTAGTTAATATTTGAATAATCCTGAAGGTCATGTAGCATCTTTCTTTCAAGAGAGAGATTTCTCCCCTGGCCTTGGCTGTGTGCCGGGAAAGTGGGGCAAGTGCAGCTCTGTCCTGAGTTCTGCACCTTGCGGAGTTGGAGCCAGTTGGTTTCTGTAGAGGCAGAAGCAGACGCCTGGGATGGAGGGCATCAGGCAGGCTTCAGAGCAGTGCATAGGCTGTGGCCTGAGAGGAGAAAGGGAGGGACAGGTCCTGGGGGAAGCACAGAGTTGGATGATGGAGAGCTGTTAGTTTAGAAGGACCTTCTTACTTCCTGTTCTGAAGACAGCCACCCAGTGAAAGACGTTGGGAATCTGTTCCAGACACCATCTCTTGGGTGCACATCTCCTGCTTTCCCCAACCAATGCCTCACCCTGTTTTTCCAGGACTAGGTGTCCTCCAAGGGACAGAGGACCTGGGGAGTTTCTTGGAAGGCAGATCATTAAGATTTAATGGGACATTTCCCGCCAGACAGGGGGACCGTAAAATACAACTAATTTAGAGAGCTGGGGGATCACGGAGTCACTTTGCCTGTCGGCTAGGAAAGGCCAGACATGAAATTATTCCAGTCCCTGCCCTCCTCTCTCTAGCCCTCCCCAGCCACACCACAGGGCTGCAGCTGAGCTGGCCCAGAGCACCTGCTGAACAGAGCCCCTCCCCACTGGTGACCACGTGTGCAGCTGTGGCCGACTGGTGGACTGGTGTTATTTAGCAAGGCTGAGAGCTTCATGAAGAGGGGTGATGCTGGAGCAAAGTCCAGGCGGCCATGAGCCCGGTGTAGTGCAAAGACTTCTTGGCTCTGGACTGGGGACCAAAGCAGAAGCCCAGACGTCCTTTTGATCCCTTTGATCCCCTGCAGCAGGTTATCCAGAGCCTTGATCAGTCAGGGTCCTGTCCTCTGCGCAGAGTGAGTTCAACAGCTGAAGGAGGTGAGTTGGAAAAGGAGTGGCAGCAGTGTGCAGGCGTGTGCGTGTGTGCGCATGGGCATGTGTGGGGCAAGGAAACAGAGAGACAAAGGAAGAGAGACGTGGCAGACGGGGGCGGGGGCAAGACAGGAATGCCACAAGGCTGGGGGCAGGGAAACAGAACTTGCGTTCCCGAGGGCAGCCACATTTGGTCCGTTAGCTGTGAGTCTACACCTACAGCTATGAGAACATGGAGGGGCTGAGGCGGGCACAGCCCAGGGCCAGTAAAGGGGAAGCTGGATGTTACCCCAGCACCAGGATGCTCTGGGCTCTCTGGTCTCCTCCACCCTTGGGCTGAGAACATGCTGGATTAATGTGTCCCAAGAAGCTGGAGAGACCACGGATGTAGAGGTGCCCCTAGGCATATGATGGAACCAGCTCTAGGCATGGACTCTCTTCATCTAAAATTACTGAAACAGCAAGTTAGTTTACCAGCAAAATAAGTTTATTTGGCAATGACAAAGAATTGCAGTTCAGGACATGGAGTCTATGGGGAACCAAAGGCATGTCCAGAGAATAAAGAAGGGAGCCTGCTTTTAGAGGGAAAGGGGAGAGTTGGGAGGGGCTGTTCTAAATGGAAGTTCATCGGTCAAAAGTAGGAGTTCCAGGCGGTGATGGCTTCTCATTGGCTGGGCTGTTGCTGAGCCAGGAGAAATTCTGCCTTTGGAGATTAAAGTAGTTGCACCTTGTATTTGGGAGCGCAGGGTGCCTGTGGGGCATACAGTTGATCTGAGTAGTGGCGCTTGAGTGTGCCCCCTACTGGCCTCCAGGCTCCATTTTAAATGAGGTTTCTGTTTATTAATTTTCACAGCTCTAAGATGCTCTGCCACTTACAACATGCATAACCTTTCTGAGGTCACATTAAATAAGGATGCAGTTGCCAGGTGGGTGTTAATGAGAACGCAGCTGGAACTTCTAGGACATACAGATACCCGGTGAGCTGTGGTAGCCACCTTCCCTTCCTTCTGTGACAGATGCCTGACCTAGCGCCAGACACACGCCTGGCTCTCAGTACTGCTGTTGTAATTGAATCCCGAGAACCGCTTAGCTGCTGCCCCTCGGCCCTGGGACCTGGGAGTGGGCAGGGCTGAGGGGTGGGAGGTCCTGCAGGCAGCGGTGTGCTTTCCCCATGTCGGAGTGACTCCTCCCACCACCCCCGCCGTGAGTGCCTGGGAAGGCTCAGAGACAGACTCCTCCCTGAAGATAACAGTCAGCCCAAGCAGCATGTATGGAGCACCCACTGTGTGCCATGGCCTGTCCTGGCACCCAGGATTTAGAAGTGAATAAGGCCGGTGTGATGGTGCTCGTGGAGCAGGGACTACCCCTTGGTAAATAAGGATTATCAGGCTAAATGCCATGACAAAATGAAAACCCGGGGGTGGACGAGGAGTGGGGTGCAGAATGATGAGGTGGGGTGAACTGGGGCAGTGATGTTTACGCTTAGATCTGAAAGGCAAGACAGAGGTCAGTGCAGAGTCTCCGGGGTTTCGGGGAGGGGGGAACTAGGTGGAAACAAAGTCCCCCAGGTGGGTCGTGCTTGGTGTCCTCCTTGAGAGACAAAGATGGCAGGGTGGCTGGCTCCTGGTGGCCAAAGGGGAGAGTGCTCTGTGGGCCTGGGAGGAATTTGGGTTGTATTATACCTAAAAGAAGATGAGGAGGCACTGGAGGAGTTTTAAGCAGGGGAGTGACATAATCTGATTTATATTTGAAAGAAGTAATTCTGACTGCTTTTTAAGAATTAATTATAGGGGAGGAAGAGTTAAGAAGTGACGGTAGCAGTAGGCTGGGTGAGAGCTGACGGAGACTTGGACAGTGGCCCTGGTGACAGTAGATTCCAGATGTGTGCTGTCATCTGGTTGTGAAGTTACATTTTACGCACAGTAACTTTCGCCCTGTTTAGTGCCAAGTTCTGTGAGTTTTGACAACTGTGTGTCATGGTGTGACCACCACAGTCAAAATATGGAACAGTTCATCACCCTCAGATTCCTGTTACCTTGTGTCATCCCTCCCCGGCAACCACTGATCTGTTTTTTGTTCTTTTTGGTTTGCCTTTTCTACAAGGTCATGTACATAGAATCACACGGTATGTAGCGGATGGCGTCTTAGCACAGTGCATCCTTTCACTTAGCGTTGTGCACTTAAGAGTCGCCCACGTTGCTGCGTGTATCAGGAGGTCACTCCTTTTTTACTGCTGGGTAGTATTCCATTCTGTGGAAACACCAGTTTCTACATTCATTCACTGCTTGAATGACATTTGGGTTGTTTTCCGTTTTGAGCAGTTTCAAATAAATCTCCAACAAATGTCAACCCTGGAGCACCCGTATTTATGTGAACCTGTTTTCACTTCACTTGGGCAAATACCAGGAGTGGGGTTGCAGGGTTATCCAATGAGTGGATGTTTAACTTTCTAAGAAACTGCCAACCTGTTTTCCAGACTGGAAAATGGCTGTACCATTTTGCCTTCCCACTGGAGTGTGTATGAGTTACCGTTCCTCTGAATCCTCACCAGCATGTGCTGTTGTCCTTAAAATTTTTTTTTTCCTCCGCTCTGGTAGATATAAAGTGATATCTCATTGTGGCTTTAATTTGCATTTCCCTGGTGGTTAATGATATCTGTATATCTTTTCATCTACTTATTTGCAGTCCCTATATCTTTTGGGGTCAAGTATCTGTTTAAGTCTTTTGTACATTTCTGTATTCTTGTTGGCTTTCTTATTATTGAATTTTGAGAGTTCTTTGTGTATTCTGGATACAGGTCCTTTATCAGATATGTGATTTGCAAATATTTTTTCCCAGTCTGTGGCTTGTCTTTCATTCTCTCTCACTGTCTTAAATCACAAGACAAAGTGTATTTATGAAAACAGAACCAAAACTGAGCACTAAGTACATAATGTTTAAAACCACAGACCACTCCTCTGTTGTTACTCAGAGAATGGTTCCAAAAGACCACTTCTTTGAGAATCTTATCTTGATGGTCCAATTTTTGTAGTTTCTATTTTTTTTAAATTGTAGTAAAATACATGTAACATAATTTTTACCATCTTAAACCATTTTTAAGTGGACAGTACCGTAGCACTGTGTATATTCACATCATTGCGCACCCAATCTCTCAAACCCTTTTCATCTTTCAAAACTGAAATTCTGCATCCATCAATACCAACTCCCCATCCCCTGGCAGCCACCCTTCTACTTTCTGTCTGTATGAATTTAACTCCTCTTTTGAGTGGAATCACACGTATTTATTCTTTTGTGAATGGCTTCTTTCACTTAGTATAAGGCCCTCAAGATTCATCCATGTTGTAGTATGTATCAGAATTTCCTTTCTTTTTAAGGCTGAATAATATTCTATTGTACGTACAGACCGCGTTTTGCCTGTGCACTCATCTGTTCACGGACACGTGGATTGCTCCTACTTTTTGGCTGTTGTGAATAATGCTGCTATAAAATCGAGTTTAAAAATATCTCTTTGGGACCCTGCTTTCAATTCTCTTGGATTCTTTTCATTCTGTTGCCAGTGCCTTTTGAAGAGCAGAAGTTTTTTTTTAATTTTGATTAAAAATTTATCCGTTTTTTCTTTCATGGTTGGTGCTTTTGGTATTGTATCTGTGTAGTCATCACCTAATCCAAGGTCACAGGTACTTTCTCCTACGTCTTCCTCCTGAAGTTTTATAATTTTAGATTTTATAGTTCAATCTGTGATACGTTTTGAGTTTTTTTTTAATATGGTAACAGGTGTGAGTTAAGGTTCTTTTTTTTTTTTTTTTTTTTTTTTTTGGCAAATGGATATCC
The DNA here is from genome assembly GCF_048773025.1 of Camelus bactrianus. NCBI lineage: Eukaryota > Metazoa > Chordata > Mammalia > Artiodactyla > Camelidae > Camelus > Camelus bactrianus. Next base: position 15,273,556 of record NC_133571.1, read on the forward strand.
AGTGGTTTCACCAAGATTTATTGAAAAAGAGATCCTCCCTCCTTTGCATTCCTTTTGCACTGGGTGTTTGTTTGCTTTTTTTGGGTCATGGGTTTGTTGCATTTTTATTATGTGGCGGAGACGGTTTTAATTAATTATTTTTTGCAATTTATTGTTTTTTTTATTGAGGTATAGTTGATTTACAATATTATATAAGTTTCTTCTAGTTCGGTAAAAAATGACACTGGTGTTTTGATAGGGATTGCATTGAATCTGTAGATTGCCTTGGGTGGTATGTTCATTTTAACAACATTAATTCTTCCAGTCCTTGAGTATGGTGTATCTTTCCATCTGCTTGTATCATCGTCAGTTTCTTTCATCATTGTCTCATGGTTTTTTGAGTATATGTCTTTTACTTCCTTAGATACATTTACCCATAGGTCTTTTATTCTTTTTGATGCAATTATAAGTGGGATTGTTTCCTCAGTTTATCTTTCTGAGAGTTCCTTTCCTTAGATATGTTTTCGAGATAGGATGTGGAACATGAGGGAGAAGGAAGAAGTAAGGGTGACTGTGAGTTGTAGCTCAAGCAACTGGTTGGATCGGGGTGCCACTTTCTAAGATGCAGGACCCTTGGGGAGAACAAGTTTGGGATGTGGAAGTTTACAGTTATGTTTTGGAGGTGCCCGTGAAGCATAAGAGCATTTGGCAATGAGTCTGAAGTTCAAGTCAGAGGTAAGGGCTGGAGATACACCTTGTGCAAGTCATTGGCACCCGGAAACAGGCAGGTAAGCTGGCACTTAGAGGGCCGTGTACTGAATGCAGAAGCAGAGGTGTGTGTTAGAGCCTGGGGACAGGAGTACAGGTGGAACAGGGAAGACCTTAGACCAGAATAAATGAGTGTGTCTTAAAGGGTGAGTAGGAGTTCGCCAAGAGAGGGTCTGGGGAATGGCATTTCAGGGGAAGGATCAGAATGTGCACAGGCTTAGGAGCATGAAGTGTAGAGTGTTGAGGGAACTGAGGAGTTTGGAGCAGCCAGAGATGAGGTGCATGGGTGGGAGGACGGGAGGGGAGTCTGGAAGAAGAAAGTGGCCTTTGTGGAGAGAGAGCAGTTTGGATTTTCTCATGGAGATATTGGGGGACTCACGGACAAACTTTCTGTAAGGGAGTGACTGTCCCTTCCTCCCTCGGATGTTTATTTTAGGTAAATAAACAGAGCCTTGAGGCGAATTAGAGGCCATGAGACAGGAAGCAGGAAGGTCAGTTAGGAGGTGCTTGTTCACTGGGAGATGCTGAACGTCTGAAGTGGCAGTGGCTGGAGGAATGGAGAGCTGGAGGTGACAGTGAGACACTCAGGATGAGTGCCCTCCTCTCCTAGTCTCCCGTCCCTCGGCCTCACCAGCAAGGCTGCCCCTCCTCAGATCTGTAAAGCCTGTGTGTCCCCGGAGATCCCCTGATTAGATCAAACCCCACAGCTTTGGCCGATCTCTCTGTGTTCGGCCTCTCCTATACCTCAAGTGCAGCGTTCTCAAGACACCTGCAGCTCCTCCTCTGCCCAGGCGTGGAGGCGATGCGGGTCCAGGCGCAGGCCTGCAGTGGACGGGCATCTGTGTGAGCCTTCATTCCTCGGCCTGATCAGACCCTGGCTGTCCTGACAGGAATACAGATGCATGGCTCCTTTTTCACTCTGTCTGAAATTGCTTCGTGATAACAGTTGGAGTTAGAGAGGCATTTTTATTGATTAAACAATCGAGGTGATTTGTCTTTACAAAACTGAAAATATGGAGGTGTCTCTTTCTCCCCCCGTATGCATTACGCATGTTTATTTATTGGAGGCAACGGTCTCTGCTCGTAATCAAGCTGATGTTTATGATGGGGCTGCTTTATAATGCCAGGCGGAGACGATGTAATGGGAATCAGCCTGATGTAACGACACTGGCAATCAGGGGTGAGGGGCCCCCGAGGGAGGCAGTGTGCGCCGGGCGGGAGTGGTTGAAGGGAACCGTGCAGCCATTTTGATGTGGGAAAAGGATTCTTAAAATGTCACTTATAATTCTTACAATGTAGGGAGATGAGCGTGTGCTTTGGATCCTTTGGCTCAGGGTTTGAACCCTAGCTTTCTGCTGTTTATTGCATGTGTCACCTGGGAGAAGTTACTTCAAATCTCTGACACTCAAAATCGGGTTAATGATATCTCATGAGATGGCCGATGTGACTCGCCTGGCGCAGTGTCAGATGTGGGTAGTTACTATGGTCTTGATCGCTCCAGAATGGGATGTGTTAAGGTGCTTGGGCTGGGCACCTGTGAGCAAGTCAAGAGCTTTTCAGGACTGACTTTCAGGTCCAGCCCATTCATTCTAGACCTTGTTTGCAAGTGTCCGGGAGCAAATATGCCACGCCAAATTGTCTCTTTGGCATGAGGGTTAATTTAGGATGAGTATTTTTAAGGCCCAAAAGACTTGGGAAGAACCTTTAACCTTCCTCTAACTGCCTAAAAGAATGTAGATAGAGGACCTGTTCCAGGAAGGCAGCTGTCAGCCTAGATCACTATAGTATGAACTAGGAATTGTAGACAGGGAGGAACCCAGCAAGTCTGTTAAAATTCCTCTCTGTCTCCTATTGTTTCTGCCAAACATTCACCAAACATTTTCTTTTCCATGTCCATGCCAATTGCCTTCCCTTTGAAGTCCCAAATCACGACATTACCCGCAACATCCTCTTTTGTCTTTAGCTAAAGTTGGTCTTCAGCCATTTTAGCGAGTTACTTAGTTTTGGGGTCTCTCCCATCAATACATGTTATTACATTTTTATTTGATTTGCTTCTGTTAATCTGTCTCATGTCAATTTAATTCTTAGATCACCCAGAGGAGCCTAGGAGGTTAGAGGAAAATTTCTTCTCCCTGATATAAAGTGAGCCAGGCTGTGGCTCAGACGGGAAGGTATGCCTAGTGTTGTGGTATCTGGGGCCTGCTGGATTACCTGGCCAGGTGCTGGTCAGCTCTGGTGCTAGAGAAGTCTTTATAGGGAGGGAGCAAGCACCAGAAAGCTGGCGAGCTGCCTTTTGAGTTGAGTGGGATGAGCTGGGCCTTGTTGGACAAGGCTGCCGTGGAGCAGTGAGCTGCATTATTAAGAGATCTTTCTAATTCCGAACTGATACGGCATCATGTTCAGTCCCGCAGGGCTCAGTGTGAAAACCGCTGTCAGTCACTTGGCTGCTGGGATTTGCCCAACTGTATTCATGGATTCGGTTTATCACCGGGGATTGTGAACTATGCCTTGCAGACTCAGGAGGGCGGGAGGCTGGAGGTGAGTGAGACGCCGATACACAGAGCTCCTGTCTCTGCTGGGATGTAGCTGGACATGGCCTGCCCTTGAGGACACTGGAATCCAGAGGGAGGTGAAATCACTGAAGTGGGGACTCTCGGCGTGCTTCTGGTCCTCAGGTTTCTCGGGGCCTGGATTTGCAGTCAGCTGGGACAGAAGCTTCTGGGAGTACAGTGTTCTTGGTGCTGGAGTGTTCGAGTGAGGTGATCACCCTTCCTGTCAACTCCCTTTCTCACTGCCTGGCAACAAATGAACAGTCACATATCTGGAACCTACTGTGTGCAAGCAGAGAGCGATAAGGTTTCTGGGAGGAAGAGGCAGCAGGCATAATACAAGGTCTTTACCAGCTAACCTTGAGCAGGTTTTCAGGGGGCAAGGAGTTACTGTAAGCTCGACTGTAAAGCAGCAGGAGTGGGGTTTGCAGGAGGATTCAGTCAGCTGTGGTGGCCCGGGAGGCATCCTGGGAGGTCAACGGTGTAACCCAAGGGCAAGGTGTTTGGAATACTGAGTAGAAGAGTTTGGTGTCAGGGAATAGCATAGGATAGGGTTCTTAACATTTTGGGCTGGATAATTCTTTGCTGTGGAGGCTGTCCTGGCATTGTGGGTTGTGGCAGCACCCCTGGTCTCTACTCACTAGATGCCAGAAGCATCCCCTCCAGCCCCCAAGTTGGGACAGCCAAACATGTCTCTAGACTTGCCAGACATCTGGGTGCAAAGTTGCTCCCATTGAGAACTGGCATAGGGGGTGGTCAGAGATTAGAGTGGAAAGGTTGGCTGGGCTAAGTCTGGAAGGGCCATGGGTTTCATGTTAAGAAAGTTGGGGCTACAACTCAACAACAAAAAGTCAAATTACCTGGTTAAGACATGGGCAATAGATATTTCTCCGAAGATGTGCCAAGGGCCAATAAGCATATGAAAAGACACTTGGCATCATTAATCATGAGAGAAATGCAAAGCAAAGCCACAATAAGATACCAGCTCACACCCATTAGGATGGCTACTGTCAAAAAATAGAAATGACAAGTGTTGGCAGGGATGTGAAGTTGGAACCCTTGTGCACTGGTGGAGGGAATGTAAAATGGTACAGCCGCTGTGGAAAACAGTATGGCAGCTCTTCAAAAAATTAAAAATAGAACTACCATATGATCCAGAAATCCCACTTCTGGGTATATATCCAAAAAGAATTGAAAGCAGGATCTGAAGAGATATTTGCACACCCATGTTCACAGGAGCACTGTTCACAATAGCCAAGACGTGGAAGCAACCCAAGTGTCTATTGACAGATGAATAGATAAGCAAAATGTGGTATGTATGTATGTACACACACACACACACACACACACGCACACACACACAATGGGATATTATTCAACCTTAGAAAAGAAGGAAACCCTGTCATATGCTGCAACATGAATGAACCTTGAGGACGTTATGCTAAGTGAAATAAGCCAGTCACAAAAGGATAAATACTGTATGATTCTACTTATATGAGGTATATAGTCAAGTTCATAGAGACAGGAAGTAGAATGGTGGTTGCCAGGGCCTGGGGAGAGGGGGCAGATGGGAATTATTTAATGAGTACAGAGTTTCAGTTTGGCAAGATGAAAAAGTTCTGGAGATGTGTTTCACAACAATGTTAATGTAAGCACCCTTACTGAACTGTAGACTTAAAAGGTTAAGATGGTAAGTTTTATGATGTGTGTTTTTTTACCACAATAAAAATATTTTAGAAAAGAAAGTTAGAACTTCATTCTGGAAATAAAACGAAGCCTTTTATGAGCAGATGATTCAGAGAGGCTATGGTATCAGCAAATTCTTACAAGGAGCTTTTGTTTTTTTTTTTTTTCTCTTTTAATTGCAGTAAACTATACATAACATAAAATTTAGCATTTTCCATTTTAACCATTTTTAAGTGTGCTTTTCAATACCATTTAAGTACATTCACGTTGCTGTGCAACCATCACCACCATCCATCTCCGGAACTTTTTCAACTTCCCAAACTGAAACTCTGCATCTGTTAAACATTAACTCCCCAGACCCTTCTCCCCCAGCTCCTGGGGGATTATTTCTACTTTCTGTCTTTATGAATTTGACTTTTCTAGCTACTTCAGGTAAGTGGAATCACACAACATTTGTCCTTTTGTGTCTGGTTTATTTCATTTAATGTCTTCAAGCTGCTTCCTTTTTAAGGCTGCATAATATTCTACTGTATGTGTCTGTATGTATATATGTATATACCACATTTTGTGTATCCATTCGTCTATCGATGGACACTTGATCATCAGGAACTTTTGCTTGGAATAGAACCACCTTCTCTGCAAAGAGTCGTGTAAGTTAGGTGCCGCATGGGGCCCAGCTGGCTGCTGACATTAAAGGCACCACGTAAGCCAAGCTGGGGAGACAGCTTGTGTTGAGCCCAAGAAGGACCCCTGCCTATGACAGTACCTCACTGGTTCTCAAACTTTCCCAGGCATCCTTATCACCTGGAGAGCTTGTGAAAACACAGAGGGCTGGGCCCTGCCCCCCGGAGTTCCCCAGTCAGTCCAGGCCCAAGAATGTGCATTTCTAACAAGTCCCCAGGGGATGCTGATCCTGCTGGTCTGGGGACCACACTTTGAGAACCACTGCCCTAATTTTAACTCCTTGCCCAGGCTTCATGAAGCAGTCTACAGGCTGTAGGTGTGCAGTGCCTGGCCTCTTCCCAGCAGAGGTCAAAATCCTACCTTGGCCACCATCTAAATGATAAAGACCCTTCTCGGGAGGGCTCGACAGACTGGGGACCCCAGCTTCTGGTCCAAGGTGAAGTCTCAGGAACTCCTCCTGGCTCCAGCCCAGGAGCCTCCTCAGTCCTGGCGCCCTGTGTCTCATCCTGCCAGCCAAGCCTCTTGAATTAGATGGGGCCGCTGGAGAAGGACAGGGCTCAGAAGGTTTGCAAAATGCACAAAGGCATTGAGCCTAAAACCGTGTGCTTTTCCCTGTTTTCACTCCCTGACTCACAGGGGGACCTTAGAAAACAAACCATGACCTTCCCAGCAGAGGGTCCCCCAGGGCCTCTCACTAACCGCCCCACCCCCGCCCGCCCTGGCCCTCTGTCCACAGTAACAGTACCAACAGGGCAGAGCACATCTGTTTCTTGTAATACATATTTAAAAGATATCGATGACTAAAAAGGCCGGAGGGAGGCACACACAACCTTGCTTGGGCGGCTGGCATTTTCGCACATAAAGGCTTCTCTCTCCTTCACCCCTAGAAGGCCAGAGCAGGAAGGGGCCTCAAAGGTTCTTCTACCCAAACCCCTGAGGCCAGAGAGGGAGGTCAGGGCTTCAGGGTCACGTGGCAAAGGAGGGGCAGAGTCAGCTCTGGGACTCTGCTCTTTCTAACTGATGTATCCTGCTGATTCAAGGACATACCTATCGCGAAGGTCAAGGTCTGGGTCTGGGAGGGTTGTAATGCCTTTTTCATCCATGGAGGATGAGTTCCTGTCGGATTTTTCTTTTTTCTCTTGAGTGTTTCTGCCCCGGCCCAGCACCTGCCGGTGACCCCTGCCTCTGCTTCCTTCAGCTGGTCCCAGGAGGCCCCTACTAGCACCCCGTTTCTGAGTTCATCCTGCCTGGGCAGCACATTTCCTCATAGCCTCAGGCTTTGTCCTCCCCAGAGAAACAGAATGAAATCAGGCAGGCTCTGCTGTCCTGCCCAGAACGAGCCCTGGGCCATGCATATCAGCCTGGTGGTCTGGGGTCTGTGGCTGCTCCCTGAGGTCCAGGTGCCACCCTCTGCTGGCCTGTTGTCTCCTCATTGCTGTATTTCCAGGTGGTGCACAGTGCCTGAAATGTAATTGGCACTCAGTTCAATTGTAGAGTAACTCAGTGGATGTGTGAATATATGCTTTACCCACCCCTGATCTGGGAACCCCAAGGCTGACCCTGTGGTGACACAGGCATGATTCAGTGACCCATCTCACTGGGATCTGATGGCTTTTGGAGGCAGCCTCTGCCACAGGGTCCCTTCCTCCAGGCTCCACCAAACCTGTCATTTGCGGAGTCCTTACTGACGCCAGACGGCATGCTAAGTGACTTACCCACGTTGTTGGTTCTCCCAGCAACCCCTGAGATGGGTCCTTCTTGCTCTCTTTTACGGGCAGGTTAAATGAAGATGCTGAGAGGTTAGGGATGTGACTTAACTCATCCTCCGCTCCCTCCCTTCCCTGGGTGTCTATAGGCAGACCCTGACCTAAGGCCTGAGACACTCACAAATTGTGATGGTCATTGCCAAGGGGTAGTGTGTACAGTGGTTAAATCACAGGCGATCTGGCTTCTTAACCTGCTTCCTTCCTGACTGGAGGGATAAACTGAGGCCAGTCACCATACTGGGAGGTCGGCCACATCTCTCTTCCCTCCTCCCAAGCCTGTAGCTGGGCTGTGACAGTAGCAGGTGGGGCCTGGGGCCCGGCTGTGCCACTGTTCAGCAGTGCTTCATGGGGCATATCCCTTGGCCACCTTCTGTATACAACTTGATCTGCTTTTCACACCCTGCCTCTCATACCTTTTCATTGTAACCATAGTGCTAATGGTATCAGAAGTTTAACTTCAAAGTGTGTTGGTGGGGTTAACCGTGGATGCCCTCAGTGGTGCACCCCAGCTGCTTCTACCTCCTCCTCTCTCCTTTCCCCTCCCCCCTCGTTTTCTTGGAGGTCACCCCACCCCTGCAGTCCCCACCCTGGTCCGGACCCTCACGACAGCTTTTTTCTCTCCCAGTCTTTGTCCCACGTAGCTCTGGTATTTGCTGCTTGGGGACTGATGCTCGCAGACAAACTTCTGGGTGTAAGTGAAGTGCTGTTGCTTCCATTCTGATGAGTGGCAGACTGTCTGTCCCAGGCCTGCTCTGCTGGCCTCCACCCCACCCTCCCCTCTATATTCACGTCGGCCCAGGAGCTCTTGTTCCCATCAAATGAGTCAGGGGAGAGATCTTGGAAGAGTAATTAATTTGAGCAGATGTGTGTCAATGTCCTCGGAAATACAAGATGTCAGTACAAACCACCTGTGCTTGCTCTGGCCACAAAGCTCCAGAATGCAGGCGGGCCTCTCTTTAGGAAAAGCTCTAGGTCCAGGCTATTTGCATTACAAAAAAAAAAAAAAAAAGATCACTTTACGGAAGGATTTACTGGTAGGTCTTTTAAAATTGGAGCTATTTTGGTGTATTTAAGTAGTTTACAGGTCATTAAGTATTTGACAGGGGGAATTTAGGGACCAGAAAACTTTGTGTTCAAGCTTAAGAACCAGTGCCAATTACAGATTCTTCTGAAATGATGATGATGCAGCCCAGAAATTGTATGTAAGCCAGCAAGCAAAGGCAGGCTGACCTGCTGAAGCGTGGCCGCACACACACCCTTCAGACATGCTTGCCGGGGCCCCTACAGAAACGTACCTGTTTTTCTTTAATGATGAGCACTGAGAGCAGAACTAAGCTTTCTGTGCCAGTTCCCCAATTAATCCCTGTTCCGCTCAGCTCTGCGATCTCGTAGGCTGGGTGGGAGATTGCCTAACTGAAAACCAGAGTTCAAGTCAATGGCCTTTTAAGATTTTTTATAGTCTGATGTTCCTCTAGTAGCCTCCCTTTTCACTCCTCAGAGCTCCTTTCTCTTCCCTCCTCTTACTTCAGATCTCCCACCTCACCCCCCACACCTCGCTCTGAGCTCAGCATCGCACCTCAGACTTCACGGACGTGATGGAGGAGATGAAGGCTTCAGACTGGAGCCCCCTCATCCTTCCTCCCCTAAGTCTGCGAGCCCGCCTGCTGCGGTGCTCGGATTCATCCCTCCTGAAACTCCGAGAGCCAGTCTCTGCACGTGGGCTCTGCATCCCAGCCTCTTTCCTTCTTAAGGACTCACCTGGGGTCTTCCCCAGCAGCGTACAGACCTGCTCTCTTATCCGTCGTCTTTGAAAAAATCACAAGCCGCCTGCGATTGTAATACCTCTTTCAGCTGCTGCTCCATCTCTGCTCTCTTTCGCCGCCAAACGACTCAGAAGAATTGTCTGCACAGACGGCCTCCTCTTGTCCACCTCCCAGCCACCCTCCTGCCCACTTCAGTCTGGCATCCCTCCCCACCACGCCACTTCACAACTCGAGGAGGTCACCGGCAGCTTCCATGTCGCCCGCCCCCACCGACACTTTGTCGTCCTCATCTTGGCTTCTCCGCAGCATCCCACACCCTCTCCTTCTCAGAGACACTGTCTCCAGGCTGTGCTCCTCTGCCTTCCCCCTCCCCTTCTGTTTATTCCTCCTTTTCTGTTGTCTAAATATTGAACATCCCAAGTCTTGGCCCTCAGCCTGTTTCTCCCTTGCTAGGTGAGCTCACCTGTTATCAAGCTTTAAATACTATCTATATAGTGATGACTTCCAAATTCCTCTCTTGAGCTTTCGTCTTGCAATTCTGTCTGTCTCCTTGAATATTTCACCTGAATGTTCTACAGATATCCCAAACATATGAAAAGACACCAAACTCTTGATTTCTCTTCTCAAGTCTGTCTCTCCCTAAATCTTCCCAGCTCAGTAAATAGCGCCCTTGCCCACCCATTTGCAAAGCCCCGGTTTCTCCTCTCTCTCCCCTCCGACATCTCGTCTCCCACCAGGTTCTGCCAGTTTACCTCCAACGTGTGTCTCGAATGAACACCCTTCTCTCCATCTCCCCTGCCACCCTCTAGCCCCGGCCACCATCATCTCTTTCCTGATCTAGGACAATAGCTTCCTAATTGGTCTCTTTACTGCCACTCTTGCCAAGTGTTCTTTACACAGCACAGCATTTCAAAAATATCAATTGTCTCATGTTATTCCTCTGCTTAAACCCTGCAGTGGTTATTCATTATCCTGAGAATAAAATCCTAACTCCTCGCTGTGCCTTAGAAGGCTCTGTATGATCTGGCCCGTCCATCTAATTTTCTGCCCTCATCTTGCACTTCTTCTTGATCAGTTGCCCTCCCAGCAGCCATCTCCTCCCGTCTCCCATTGTAGTGGAACCCCAATTTTGTTCAGCTACGAATTTTTTTTCATGAAAGGGTTGGTGACATTTTCAGGGAAGGTGAGCCCTTCTCCCCTCCACGGGACGTGACCATGGTTAATCTAAGCTAATTGTGGTCACGTCATGACGCCATTGCCAACGATTGGTTTAAGAGTGGGACTGGTTCTGTGCCATGGACTTAAGAGAAGTTCTACTGGCCACTTCTAGGAAAGATGCACTGACCTCGTGAGAGAGTTCTGCACGAGGAGGAGTTGCTTCCAAGCCACCCTTCCTGCCTTCCTGGTGTTGGTAGGTGAGGATTCAGTGCTCCCCACCTGCTGGGTGACCAGGGGCACATCCCTTCCCACGAGGTGATGGCTGATGCTTCTCTTGTAGGGCCCCCAAGAGGACTCAGTGGGGTCAGGTAGGCAGAGCTCCTCTCCTAGGACCTGCCATCCCTGGAGCCCGAGAACTGTCACTTCTCTTTCCTTCCTCTTCCTCTTCTTGGCTGCTCTCCCCAACAGGTGTTGTTGACCTGCCTTCGCTCCCTGCCCGAGCCCCGGCTCTTCACTGGAGCCCAGCGGCGGGCAGCAGCGTCTTGGTATAACATAAAGGCAGTTTCTTTAGCTGCTTCTTTTTGAACAACAAAATTAAAATTGCCTCTCCGTCTTCCTTCGCTGCCTCAGCCGAGCGCCTTGCCAGCGTGTTTACATTAAGGGATCTGCAGGGGTCCTCCAGGTTGTGGGCTGTGTGTGTTCTGTCTGTTTAGTGCGGCTCCCACTTTGTCTAATTTCCTAATACAGCTCAGCATTCTGATTTTTTCTCCGAGGCTGTGAACGGAGAAGGGAAATTGCGGCTCTGGATGAGGCCTTCTTCGACAGACCCTACGAGATCCCCCCAGAGTCGTCCTCTCGCCCAATTAGAAACCTACCTGGCTGTTAGGAGCCAGAGTGCCTGCCGATGTTCCGGGCCCTAATTACTGCTTGATGGAATGAATAAAGACATTGTGTTTTCTACATTTTACTTACAGAGTTGCTGATGCGGTGAATGTTAGATGAAATGTCTCTTTCCTCAGAGAGATTAAAAAACCAAGTGCCTCGGCTGCAGATCGGAGCGGCTGTTTGAGCGACAGGTTTTCCCTCCCGCCCTGGCGAGGCCCTCCTGTGTGAGCAGGTCTGGGGTCTGCGAGAGCCGGTGAAGACAAGTAAAAGTGAGGCAGGCACTTACCGGGCACTGGTCTCCCCAGATGTGCCCTCGTTTCCTTCCCACAAGGATGTGACGCAGTGGCTGGTCATCTCCAGTGTGCAGGTAGGGCTGCTGAGGCTCAGAGACGTATTCTGCCTCTCGCCAAGGGCGCGCTCAGTGAACGACACGGCAGGACGGTGGTTTGAATTCGGGCTTCTGGTGCTGAGTGCTCTTTCCCCTTTGGCCCCGGGACGCTTTCCTGGCCCACTGGGTCCAGTCGGCCCAGCATCCCTTAGGAACCAGCCAGTTCTTTTTCTTGAGAGTGGATGGCAGGGAGGGTAATTTCTGCGGCATAACAGACCTCCCCCAAACTTAGAGGCTTCAAACAACAAACTGCTTTTTCATGGCTCTGTGTTAGCTGCATGGCTCCTGTGGTCTGGGGTGGCTTGAGGGGGACTGGCAGGTTCGGGGTGGCCTGCGTCAGTAGCCCTTGTGGCAAGGGCCAGATGTTCGCGTCCTCTAGGAGGCTTGCCCAGGCCTGGCCTCTTCTTTGAATTTCATATGTAGACATAGCCATTGACATGGATGTAGCCCTAGATAAACATCTTTCCCCTTTGAAAGTAGCCCTGCTGGTTTGAACCCCGTCTGGACTCATTCATGTTGGGGTGGAAGGTTCCGAGCAGCAAAGGAGGGAAGCCCCACCGTACAGGCACTTTTAGAGCCCCTCTTACTACATGTCTTCTAATGTCCAGTTGGCCAAGGAAGCCACGTGTCCAAGGCCGGATTCACGGGGTGGAGGAGAGACTCCGGCTCTTGATGGGAGGGCCACACGCACGCATCCAGAGATGGGAAGCTTTGCAAAGCTTTGCAAAGATGCGGTCACTTTGCAGTCCACCGCAAAGGGCAGTGTTCTTCAGAAGGTCATTTCATGACTCCTGGTCCTGTCAACTAGGGGTTGGAGAGGGGACTTACTGACATCCGGACAGGATGTCACCAAGACTGTTACCAGACAGATGATTTTTTTTTTTTTTTTTTTTTGGTTCCTGTCGTTGTATTGTTTTTAACATGTAGAGAAGGAGGAAACAAAACCGCCCTTTGGTAGTTTATCCACGTTCTCATAACCAGCCATTATCTTTTCATTATTCTTATTTCTCTGGACCAGATGCTTCAGATGCCTGGGAGTGTATGTTTGGACTTGGTGGTGGGGACCGTCCCTGCTCCGTCTGCAGCTGTAGGGATGAAGGAGGGAGCAGCTCTGTGCCCCCTGCCTGTCCCTTCTCTAGGGCTCACAGCATGTTCTGGTTTATCCATCTGAATGTTACATGGTTTTTCCCGCATGACCTGGGAAATGCAGACCAGAGAATTTTAGGCTCTTTGAAGGAGGGAGAGGTTCAGAAGGATCTGTGCAGTGATCGAGTCTCTGGATACCTTGACAGCTTCATTTCAGATTCTGTTCCTTCCCCCCTGCCCTCCCCCCACCATCCTCTTTCCTGTGCTTCCAAGGCCATGGTGACCTGTTTTCTGAGTAGAAACTGCTAAAATCAGAGATTTGTGGAAACCAGTTTCAAGGCAGCCTGCCTTGGGTACTATTAGGCCCTCAGGCCTCAGTTCAAGGTTCCCCTGAAACCTTCCAACAGGGAGAGAACAGGGCTGTCAGCCATGTGAACACCGTGGGCCCTTCCCCAGCTCAGCTTTCTCAGGTGAATGACTCTGGGAGCAAGTCGGACAGAGCCGGGCCCCCAGGCCTGGGACCCAAAGGTGAAAGGCCTTTGGTGCCTCTTGCAACCAGGACTGGTTAAAATTATTGGCTGGTGTGGGTCTTATTCTTTCCTTCATTGGCTTGAGCACCTCTCCAGGGCCTGGCACAGGAGAAATGTCCCAGAGGTCCCTCACCCCTTGACCACTGAGTAGGCGGCTGAAATCCTCTGGCAGAAGGTTCCAGCGGATGGTACTGGCAGCTTTGTTCAGGTGGAAGTGAGAGGGGGAGGAGGAGGAGGTGAGACCCCAGTGTGGGGACCTGAAGGCTACGCCACCGAAGGCTGCATCATCTGTCCTCCTAAGGCTGTCCCTCACACCCTGGGGCGGCTGGCGCCCTCCCCGCACAGCCTGCAGGCTCCTCCTGCCCCATCAGCCTTTATGTGTCCCATTAGAGCAAGAAAGTAAAAGGTTTTATGAGGGTGACTCCCCCACCGTCCCCGGCTCTGTCTTAAAAAAAAGGAAAAAAAAAGGCAAAGTGTGTTCCTGCAAATTAACAAATGTCACATCAGCGCTGGTTGCCTGAACAGCAGCCTTCCAGAAGCAGTGCCTCAGGCCAGGCCAGGGAAGCTGGATTTCCACTCTCAGGGCCTCCCAGGAAGGCGTGCCTGGTCCTTGTCTGTCCCTGGACCAGAGGACTGAGGAGGGATGTCGGTCTTCAGTTTGCCTCTCCCGTCAGGGCTGCAGGAGATCCCGGGACCCCTCTTCACGAGGGTGCTTGGGGTTCTGGGAGCCCCTGCTATTACAGGCCACATTTTGTATATGTCTAGAAAGTGAAATGGGGGGTAAATCTTCAGCTTTCTTCCCATTCTCAAAGAAGTCGGTGACCCTAAAAAAGATTACAGACTGAGGAGAAATAGTATGACTCCCTCACTGTGGACAGAAGGAACCTTGGGCCCAGAGAGGGCAAGTTGCTTGAGTCAGATCACACAGCACATTAGTGGCTTTTTGTTTAAAGATCAAATCCACATGTTTACGGGGAGGGGCCTGATAGCAAGTAGGGGAGGCCTTTTCTCATTTCCTGGCAATTTGCAAGCAGCTTGTCTCTTAATTGATTGTGTGTGGTGGTTTTTTCGGTTGTTTTTTGTTTTTTGTTTTTTTTTAAGTTGGAATCACTCCCAGAAGTAAAGGGGCTGAGACGAGCAAAATAAATAAGGAATAAACAGGCTCAACATGTGGGGGAAGTGAAAGTAAAAAGCGACTGTGAGTTTGGGGTAAAACTGACTCAGAACTGAATGGGAGCAAATCCGAAGCTAGAGGTAATGAGATGGAAAAAGAGCAGCAAACATGATATAAAAAGCCGGGCGAGTTTCCGTATTTTGTTTTTTTCCGGAACAATGAAGCTAAGGGCTTGCCGTTCTCAATACTCGAGGAGCTGGGGCTGGGCTTGGCGTGTCCCCAACTTTGGCAGGCCTGAAGGCCTGAAAGGGAACTCTTGCCTCTGGGCCCTTGATCCTGGCGTTTGATTCTGCCGGGTGCCTCTCACCAGCTCCATCACTGGCCGGGTACCCTGGGGCTGTCTTCCGTCTGCTCTCATCCATCCCTTTCATCCTGCGGCTCCTTAAATTTCCAGCTTGCTCCACTTAATATATCGATCAGGGAGCCCCTGGGGACCAGCTCCACTCGGGTGGGCCCCTCCTCTTTCTTTGTTACCTTTGACAAGCCCTGGATCTCCCACGTCTGGTTTCTCTGAAATGAGGAGGATGCTGACAACATCCTTTTTTGCTATTCTCCACTGATGAGAGTTTTTGCTTCCTGGGGCCAGTCTCCGTTTAGCAGATAAAATAGAACCGGATAGGAATTGATTACCACCCCACTGGCTCCTCGCAGGCCGGGCAGCCCCATTCAGGGACTGCTGGGCCCTTTCAGGTAAACGGTGGATGGTCCTACTGGGCCCTACCTGAAGAGGAAGCAAGGCGCTATCTGGTAGACTTTCTCTCTGGCTGGCGTCGTCACAGCCCTTGGGGGCAGGCGTTGACTGTCTATTTTGCAAATGAGAAAATTAAGGCCCAGAGAAGCAAAGGAGCGGGCTTCGGCCTTGGCAGGAGGAGGCTTGAATGCAGGACTGTCTGAACCCAAGTCCCACCATCCCGGTTGAAGGCCTGGCGGGGTGTGAAGGCCTCTCTCTTGCCTGACTTTCCTGACGGCATTTTCACTAGCATCTTGTTGATACTAAAAGTATGAGTATTGTGTTCAGTGTTCATTGTGTTCAGTGCCCTCTCTGACCACAGAGCTGGGGAGAAGGAGGGAGATGACTGGGGGGTGCTTTTCTATGGGGAATTGCCGAACTGAGGTCACAGATGGGTGGGCTGTGTCCTGCTTGCAAACGGGCTTTGTCCACGAGTCTGTTGCTCTGAAATGACTTTGGACGCCTTTGGGCACGGCGAGCATTTACTGGGGAGGCCATAGGCCCACCTTTCCCTACTGCCTCACGCCTGCCCGGGTCACACTTTTTATAAGCTTGGCTGGCCGACAGAGAGAGGGAGTCTGCACATTTCTCCTCAATTCCGTGTTCACTGACATCAGGTTGGTAGCTTGAAATTGGCCATTTTGGGCATATTCTCACCACAGAAATCAGCAAACAAATCAGAGCTTTTTTTTTTAATATATTATTTTTTAACCTTTGCTCTTGTTATTTATTCAGTTCCTTCTTCCCTTTTTCCTTCTCTTTTTTATTGAAGTATAGTCGGTTTACAATGTTGTGTTAATTTCTGGTGTACAGCATAGTAATTCATTTATACATATATATATATATTCCTTTTCACATTCTTTTTCGTTATTTCATCATAGGCCATTACAAGGTATTGAATATAGTTCCCTGTGCTATAGAATAGGACCTTGTTGTTTATCTGTTTTAGATACAGTAGTTAGCATCTGCAAATCCCGAACTCCCAATTTACCCCTCCACTCCCCTCTCCCCCTCTGGTAACCATAAGTTTGTTTTCTATGAGAGCTTTTTAGTTAGTTAGTTCTTTCTTGTTTGAGAGTCAGTTTACTTGTGCACCACTGTCTGTAGGTATTTGCTTTCAACCTTTGCTCTAAAAGTCTCTCCAGTTTGTTTTAGGCATGTTCACCCAACTCAGTTTATTTAATTCAGTCTCATTTCCTTCCCGCAGCCAGCATGGGGATGCCGTTGACCCTGTGTTGA
Source organism: Camelus bactrianus (assembly GCF_048773025.1). Lineage (NCBI taxonomy): Eukaryota > Metazoa > Chordata > Mammalia > Artiodactyla > Camelidae > Camelus > Camelus bactrianus. Next base: position 15,289,941 of record NC_133571.1, read on the forward strand.
AGATAAAGACATACTTGCAGGGAGGGTAGGGCTGGAAGCTGGGATCCAAAGACAAGTCCTTTGCCTTCAAGTTCAATGTTCTTGTTGGCTTAACTCCTCTGTTCTCAACTGGGGCAATTTGGCCACCCAGGGGACATTTGGCCATGTCTGGAGACATTTTTGGTTGTCACAAGTGGGGGAGGTGCCACCACACACCCTGCGATGCACAGAGTCGCCCCTGCAATTTGGGATTATCCAGCCCCAGTGCCAGTGGTGCTGAGGTCAAGGACCCCTGGCTGAGCTGGTGGTGTCCCCTCGAACATTCTCTTCTTTTCCTGTCTCAGGAAGAAATGGACTAGATAAGGGTGACTTTCATCTTGGTCAGGAATGGGGGGCAACATCCGGGGATAGCTGACTGTCCTGCTGAGGTTCGATTCGGAGAGGGGCTGCGTTAAGCCTGGACTGGTTTATGCCCAGACCTGGGGAGTCAAAAATAAGGCAAGAGAGGCTCTCGGTCTTCATGAAGTAGAGGGAGCTGTGACCTGAAGACAAATGAGGACACGGGAGGATTTCACAAGGAAAAGAATTGGGGGTGGGAAGAGGTGGTAATAAACAGAAAGAGCCCCCATCCCAGGAAGAGGCCAGCTGGGCCCTGTGAGTCCTAACGTGCGAGTTGGGGGAGCATAGTCAAGGTGCAGATGAGATGTTTTGAGGGCCACGTTGGTGGTCCCCAAATCTGCCTCACTGTCAGATTCAGCCAGGGGGCTTTAATAAGAAAACATAGTGCTTGTGTCCACTTGGAACAGCCTGGAGTAGGGCTCAGAACTCTGAATTTTTAAAAACTCCCCGAGTGGTACTGATGATCAGCCGAGTGTGGGGACCTGGGATGGACGAGCACGTTACTTGTCAGTGGGGGCTGTTCCACGTCAGCATGAGGGAGGTTAAGAATTAACACTCATACAACAGACGTTCGAGGACTTGCCGCCTGCCAGGCCCACTGTGGGCTCTCAGCAGGAGGGGACGGGCTGCCTGTCCTCCAGGAGCACACAGAGCCCAGAATAGTGTCCGGCACAGGTGACAAGACCTCTCTGAGCCTCACTTTCCTCGTCAGTTAAATGGGGCAAATGCTACTCAGAGCACAGGGTCTCGGTCAAGTTTACGTGAAAGAACAGCGTGCAAACCACCAGCCAGCTCCTGGCTTGGCATCCGGGCCACAGAGGGTTCCCCAGAGCTGCCTGCTGACCAGGATTCCTTCCTAGTGCAGGACCTTCCTCTCTTCCAGTTCAAGTGCCATGTGAATTGAGGGTGGACTCTGTGCCAGGGATGGTCCAGGCTCTGGAGGATACTGAAGTGAGGGAGACCGAGTCTCGGTCCTCAGAGAGCTTACAGTGTGTTAAGGCACTCGGGACGCAGCTGTTACACCCCCAGCCCTTCAGTGTATAGGACGCCAGGCCACGGTGTGCACAGACCACACATGTCCTGCCCTCTGGGGGTCTGGGGCCCGAGGGTACAAGGGCCAGGGGATGCTCTTTAGAGAGAATTCCAAAGGAAGCACTGGATTTTGCAGGAAGAATAACGTGCTCCAAGTGGGCATGGTGCTTGCAGGCAGCCAGAACAGGATGTGCGAGTGTGGGGGAGGTGTGTCGGGGGGGGGCAGGGGCCTCTGGATCTTGCCTTCCAGAGTCTCTAGGCCCTTCATTCTCATCCTGTGTTTCTCTCTCTCCTCCCTCCTTTCCTCCTGGGAATGGCACACACCAGGTGCAGACCCTTGAAAAAGTTCATCTGCTTGACGCTTGATTTATCGTTCAAATCTTCAGTAACCGATTTCCAGTCTCGTAAAATATTAAATACATCCATATATTGAATATCACATTTTGATATGTTTTCATGCCTCATTTGCCACCGAAGTCAAGGACAGGCCACATTTTTCATGGCACGGGGCCCAGATTTGTCCTTGTACAGTGTTGGATTATATCCCCCTACCCGCTGCAGACCCACATTCCTCAGTGTCTGGTTTGAGCATCCCCACTGACGGCCCCCTTGGCACAGACCACTGCACACCCAGGGCAGGCGGGCCACATGTATCCTCCCCGGGGAGTGTTATTTGCATAGCACTGTAAACATTTGCGGCAGGGCAAGGTCTCTGCCAGATATCTCCAGGTCCCACGTCAGACAGCGGCCAAGCCAGGGGAAGAGGCTACGAGTGTGTGGCCATTCTTTCCATCTGTTCTAGCTCTCATGCTTTCAGCCGACATTTAATGAACACCTGCTAAGTGACAGGCACTAAACTAGACCCTGGAGATTTTAAGATGATAAACTATTGCCTCACCTTCAGAGAGGAAGGTAAATATGCCAGGCAGGGCACTGAGGGACACGGGGAGAAGCGTGTCAGAGGGACTGAGCGTGGAGAGGAAGGCATGGAGTTCTCCCCTGGGGGTGGGGCAGGAGGAGTGATGGGGCAGCGAGCATGATTTCCTAGAAGGAGCCATCCTAGTGTTTCATTTTTGGCTAAGAGTAAGTGTGCAGAAGGCAGACAGAGGACAAGGACATTCTGGAGTGTGACTTGAGGGGGTGGTGGTGAGGCCACCTGTTCTGGAACTGAAAGCTACTCGGTATGGCTGGGATCATAGAGTTCAGGGAGGAGCCTGATGGGACTTGAGTGTGCACGGGAGGTGAGGGCAGGTCACCGAGGGTCTTTGAAGCCCTGAGAATAAAGGGATTTGGTTGTGTCTTGTAGGCAGTGGGGGTCTGCTGAAGGGTTTTAATCGAGAGAATGCCATGATCAAGTGTGTAACTGGGGATGATTTGGAGCAGGGACAGGGAAGCCAGTTAAGAGGCTGGTTCCTGTCCAGGAGAGGAGTGATGAGGGCTGGGACCAGGTGGGGGAGGAGGTGGCGCCTTCCAGAGACACTTAGCAAGTGGACTCCACAATGTAACTGACCCAGGATTGGTGGGTACTTAGGCTGGGTTCCCCCCAAAGTAGACCCTGAGAACAAGATTTAGGTTGTAAGAGATTTATTTGGGAGGTGATCATAGGAAACCCTGATGGCAAAGTGAGACAGGGAAGGGAAGGAAGCCAATGCAAGGAGCTTAATGGACAGGTTAGTGCTGTGCACACACGAGGCTCAATCCTGCTGGGGGCTTGCAGAGACAGTGGGGAACAGGGCTCAGGGGGTCCCACTTAAAGGGCCGGGAAGCAGGGCACTCATCATCCAGTTCCCATGTGTCCTTGGCTAAGGGTTGCATCCATGTTTATTACCCATCTGTGTGGTCTGCAAGTCTCCTCCTCAGGCAGGGTTTAGCTGAGGAGTAACCAGAGGTAGAAGAGCAAACAAAAAAGCAAGTAAGAATAGACACCCAGAAACCCCGGGAGGCAGTTTCCGGGAAGGACATGGTTGGGGATGACAAATGCTGCTGAGTGAGGAAAGTGAAGATGGGACAGTGTCCAGTGGGCACTGAGGAGGCCATGGGGCCTTGGGGGAGCATTTCAGTTGAGTGGTGGGAGCAGAAGTGAGAGAGCAGAGGCAGCTGTATGACGTTTATGAGCAAGGAAGTGTCAAGGTCACTGTGGCATTTTAGATTATTCTGGAACTGGTGTGCAAGATCAGAGAGAGGAGAGGCCACAAGGGGGCTGCAGGAGGCATCCTGGGTCCTGACCTGGAATGTAGCGGTGGGCATGGAAGGGAAGAGACAGACGGGTGGCAGCTTGCAAGGAAGACTTGATAGGGCTCAGAGTCGCTAGGCTCGGGGTGAGGGGTGGGGGCGTTACATCTGCAGTGGCTGTCAGGGCAGCCCCGCCGGTCACACGTTGCTGGGAGCCTGCTGACTCGGCCATATCATGAACGCACGTATGTGTTCCAGGGCTGAGTGCTGCCGTTCTTGACGTACATGGTCGCTGCTGTCCTCCTACTGAGAGGATGACCTTGGCCGTGCTCCTGATCCTTCTGAGGCTTTTTCCTCTGTGTGGAGGCCATGAAGACACCTACCACGCCCACCTGAGTTGTGAGACGCAAACAGCTGATCCTTCCAAAGCACTGCGTAGGCTGTGATGACTGGTGCCGGTTTTTCACTGTGGCCAGAACAACCATCAGAGCCTGCGTCTTTGGAGGGCCCAGGGTGGGTCCCCTAGAGCTGGCCCTGATTCTCTGCTCGCTGGACTTTGAGCCCCCCAGCTGCTTCCAGAAGCACCCCACCCCTACCAAGTCCTTCTGGAAGCACCAGTGTGTGCTGACCTTGGATGCTTCCACCTCAAGGTGGACAGGCCTGGCTGGATGGCAGCCTGTGGACAAAACTGACCAACCAGCAGGAGCCTTTTCTTCTCTTTCTTCTTCAATTCAGGACTGATCTGCAGGCAGGGAGGTTATTAAGTCTGATTTGCTGAAATACAACAGCACATTGACTTTGTAGCTACCAGTGCAAATTCCAGGTGAAGATTGGATACCCATTGTGGGGTGATGGCATTTTAATTATGTGTATTTAGTTTGGCTAAGTTTTGGGGGCCTGGTGCAGAGACCCAACCCCAGTGCTCCTCCCAGCTCTTCCCTCCCCCTTAAGTCCTGTCTGTCCCCATCAGAGAAATGTTACACCCGTTGCCCAGCCCTGTGCTGCCTCAGGGATCTGGGAGCTGAGCAGTTGGGGGTGAAGTTGAAGACGACTCTGGGCTTGTATCTGTTTCCGATCCACTACCCCCCCCCCACCCGCTTTCTAACACACCCTTGTCCCTTCCTCTCTGCTTCTTTCTCACCCTCTTTGAACTGTTAGTGACCAGCCTTCCGCCAGCTTTTCTTTCTGTCATTTTTTCCCTCTTCTGGACTCAGTTTTCCTCACCCCTCTGTCCTCTCCATTAACCTGCTGTTTAATCTGGGGCAAGTCACTTACCCTCTCTGAGCCACCGTCCTCTGATTTATAAAGTGAGGGGGTTAGACTAATCGGTGTCAATGATCCTTTAGTGTGGCTGTGAGTCTTCCCGGTGTCCCGCCCTCTTCCCTTCCACCTGCCTTCTCCTCCCTCTTTTGTTCTCTCCCTCTCACTTCTTGGCTTCAATTGCTTTTTTGTGGCCAGCCTGCATTTGGGCCAGGCAGCAGTGATGAAGGCTGGGAGCAGGAATTTCCCTTCCCCACAGTTAGGGCGGGGGCCGGGGCTGCCTTTTCTGATCCCTGAGCCTTCCGCAGGAGATGGATTTAGTGGAGAGCTGCCTCGCTCCCCTCTGCCAGAGCACCCAAGTAATTGAAGAAAACATGAATGTTAATGATGCATTTAGCATTTGGAAGTTAGAGGGGTGATTAATATGTTGTAAGTTGTATATTAACACCTTCACAGTGGCATAATGAAGACAAAATATACACTCGGAGATGAGATTGTTTATTCTTGTGTGCGGACTCCTGGTTCCTGGCCCCCTAAGCCTCAGGAAACGTGGGGTTGCTGTGTGTGGTCGGTGGGGGTGGCGGGGGGACAGCTTTCTGGCATCACGGTTCCTGATAGTGAGCTTCCTACCTGAGTGGAGGGCAGGAGCGTGGCAGGCAGGGGACGTGGGGTCAGCAGGGGACGGGATGGTGGAGGACACCATCCATCAGGGCCAGCACGTCCAGAAGACAAGGTGGCATGTTTTTCGTGGCCCATGGAGCTGACTCTTACGTTTTCGAAGGAGCTACAGGATGGGGTGGCTGTCTCCAGATCGCATCCACTTCAGAGAGGGTGAAGGGAAGGAGGACACGAGAGAGAGGAGCCCTCTGCCGCGTCTCGGGCTCACCAGCTCTGGGGATTTGCCCCCTTGTGCTGGGGAGGCCTATTCTCTGGGACTCAACAGCCCTGCTAAGTCACAGGCTGGGCCCATGCAAAGCATGTGGGTGGGGACCTCTGACTTGCCTCTCATTCCACAGTGATGCTGGTCAGGCCTTTTAGAACCAGAGTGGGAGACTGTCTTGAAGAGCACAGAGTGTAGAAAGAACCTCTAGGCCATGTCTCGTAGTTTGCGATTAGAAGTGAGAGGGAGGGGCTTTGTTTTGGGCTCACAGCCTGAGAGGACTGGAGCGCTGAGACCAGGGCCCCGGGGCCCCGCGATGGGGTCGCTCCTTTGGCTGCGTGGAGCTGTGGACAGTTCAGTTGTCCAAGAGGCCGAGGAGGAATTCAGCTATGTGCTCAGCCCCAGATTTCCAAAGTCTGGGGCAGTGGGTGGAACAGGGGCAGATCTGGACCCCAGCTCTGCCACTTGCTGGTTGTGTGCTGTGAAAGTCATTCCATCTCTCGGTCAACCCGTTTCTCAAACAAGAATTATTGTAACATTTAGTACATCGTGCAGTTGTAAGGATCACTAACATCCTAAACACACGTACTTAAAAATGATTAGAGTTGATGTGTGTGTGCGTGTGTGAGAGAGAGAAAAAGCAAGAACGGTTTTTGGCACAAAACAAGGCAGGCACTCAGAAAATGACAGTAATGACGGTGTGTTAGAAATCTCGTTATTGTCACCGTCGTCATGTGCTTCTGTGGCCGCAGCCTGCACACCCACCTCCTACCTGTCCTTCGGAATCCAGCTGAGTCAGCGCCTCCTCGGGGCACGTTCCCTCGCCGCCCACCACCCGAGTCTGGACTCCACACCCTCCTGTGTGTGGTGTGAGTGCTTACCCGTCTGTGTTGTCCCTAGAATTTGTTCGTCTCTCTGTGCCATCTGAGCAGAGGCCGTGGCTCATTCTCCCCAGTATCCTCAGCACCAGCCTTTGGTAAATGTTCACTGAATGAATGAATGATCTCACTCCAGGCCTGGTAAGAAGCTGGTGGCTGTGAATATAGCTTCACATTGTCCAAGATGAATCATTAAGTGCTTTTGTGCTGTGCAGAGAACACCGTGCTTTGGGGTTTACAGCATCCCCTCCTAGCGCTGGGGAGCCTGTGCCCCAGCTGACCTCCTTACAAGGCCAATTGCAACTCATCCTGCTGATTCTGTCTTTTCTGAACTACTCCCAGAATACTTGGTTCATCTTCTTGGGACATACTTGTCATTTTACCTTGTTCTGTTGTCACTTGCCTACATAACCTATTTCCTCCAGGCTTTTTGGGGATAAACCCCATATCTACCCCTTTCAGACACCTCTCACCACTGTGAACTGCCAGGGTGTCCGCCTATGGTTGACTCTCCTGCTAATAAGGTCTACGTGTATTTCAGTGAATGATTGAATGAATGAATGATTTCTTACTGTGTTTCTAGTGCAGGAGCCTATTCAGCTGTTGCCTCATTATTTGGTATGCTAGTTTTTCTTCTTATCCAGAGTTCTAAGCTCCTAGAAAGTAAGGATCTTATTAAATACTTCTGTGTCCTCACAGTCCTGGGCAAATTATGTTTAATGGGTAATTAATTACTGATTGATTTCCTCAAATTCTCAATCCTATTCAGACTTTTGCAGCCAAAAAAAAAGAAAGTCTTCTTAGCCATGCTAAGGGGTGACGGTATTTGAAAGGGTTGACTAAGCCTGAGTCCCAGTGATGAAACATATGGTGTGTGGGATTCATTATGACAGGAGGAAATCCTGAGAGTTTTTCTGATCATTTCCTCGCAGGCGCTGATTACTTTAATGAAGGCAAAAGATCTCGGTTAAAGAGAATGATTAGACGTGACAACAGAAGGCGTGGATATAGCCCTCGTTAACAACCTGGTTAATTGAGCTGCCTTGTGGAGGATGGTCAGTGGCTTTGGGGACTTCCCTGTGATGTCTGTGGAAGGAAGGGATGGGATCTCTGCTCCTACTGAGCCAGGCTGCGGCCCTGCCACGGCGCTGAGCTTCCACCGGGCGTGGAGTCCTGGGCTAGGGGCTCTTGGAGGCAGGGGGCCAGGAACACTGCAGAAAGAGAGATGACTGCTCACAACTTAGAGTCCAGGGAGGGGAGAGGGTCCTGCGCACATGACGTGAACCTGAGTGTTTGTGCAGGAAAAAAAAACGTTTCAAACCAACGACCTGCCCATAAGTAGGGCTCTGTGTGTGAGTGGTAGGGGTGCCGGGATAGAGAGTCATTCGAGGCTGGAAGGGTTGGTTTCTGCATGTCATCTCAGACTGTGGAAACGATGGGCTGATAACTAACACTTATACATAGGAATGACTGAGGGAACTCAGTTCTGGGCTTGGAGAGACCTAAGTTTATAGCCAAGCTCAGCCACTGACTAGCTGACTGACCTCAGGCAAGTTATTTACACCCTTTGCTTCTTCATCTCTTGCATGGGGTATCATAATAACCATTTCTCTGGCTTTTTTGCAAGGTGACATGGCTCCCCACCTGGGACTAGAACCCGGGTCTTGTCAATTCATGGGCTACACTTTTTACACATTATAGCTGAGGGAAAGGGGACTCTGTCTGTTTAATTAGCTGGTGTTGGTAGAGCTTTAGAGATACAAAGCTCTAGATAAGAGTTAATCCTCTTAATCTGTGTAGGGCTGACGTGTGAATGGAATACACAAGGCTAACAGCACTGGGGGAATTGACCAGGAGGGCAGAGCAGCACAAAGAGACACAGAGAGAAAGAGAGTGATTGTGTGTTTGTGCATGTGTGTGCACACAAATTTGTATGTGTGTCTGTGCACGTACACACATTGTTTATGCTCCGTTCAGGGATGTCGCAGAAGTGATGGGTAGGATTAATGAATCAGATGGGACTTGGAGGAGATGCTCCCCCCCAATTTCTTTCCATCCCACAGATTCTCTAATTCTCTCCTGGGTTGGAAGGTGACCCCAGGTTCTGGGGCAGGGAAGCTCCTAAGTTCTTCATGCACAGCTGCGTGGTCCACGCAAGGAGCTGAATAAGAGCCTGGAGCCGGGTGAGCTTGTCGCATGCTGCCCTGCTCAATGTCTCAGGATGCTTGTAACATTTCAAAACTGGCCTGATGAATCCTTCTGGCAAAGTTACCAGCCCTATGATAGCCTGGATTTGGGGGCTTCTGTGAACTGAGGGACATTTTGTTCTGCTTTGGCTCAGAGGCGGCGGACGGTCTGTTTTCTCCCAGGAGCTGGGATTTTGGTCTTAAGTTATCAGTCAGTTCAATCCCTCCTCTTTTCCCCCCTCCTCCCCATAAGTAGGCTCCACCCACATCCTCACTAGCTTCCTTCTTCCTTCCTTCTTTCCTCCCACTGCTGGTGGTGAGGACAGGCGCTGGCCTACACTGGGTTAAGCTGACTGGGGATGAAGATACAAGTACAAGTAGTTACTTGGGAGGTGATCCTAGGAACTAATCATTTGCCTGAGAAGCGAGACAGCAAAGGGAAAGAAGACAACAAAGCAGGTTACAGGTTATCACTATGGGCAACCGGCACCCAGTCCCACTGGCGACCGAGGGAGAGAGTCCAGAGCATCCGACTGCAAGGTGTCCTGTTGGCCACTGGCCGGAGATTGTGACACATGGGGCCGGCCTGTGTACGCGGGCTGCATGGGCTCCAGGGACCAGACAGTTCTCAGGTGAGCCGCCGGTGCCCAAGGCTGGAAGCAGGGCCCCACGGCTTCTCCTGGCCACTCTGAACCGCCCTGCAGAGCGGACCTGTGCTTGGCCCACTGGGGTACGCGCAGCTCCTGGGACTATAACCCACTCACAAGGAGATGCCAGCTACTGTCCAGGGTCAGGAGCATTTCTCCAATTTTTTCTCCTAAAGAGCCTGGCAGTGATCTAATTTGTGAAAACTACAAGCAAATTGTCACTGATGGAGGATTTCCGCGGATGCCAGGCACCACGCACAGTGCTTCTCCTGGACACCTCGTCTTGCCTCTATCGGGATCCTGTGACATAGAAGACATTTAAAAAAAAATAGGGTTAAAGAAATGGAAATTATTTTCCAGTTGAGGCAACTGAGGGGAAGAGTGACTTAGTGATTTGCCCCGGGTCACACAGCTGGTGTGAGGCAGGTTTGGGACTCTGACCGGCGCCTTCGCTCTGCCCTGGACCAGCTCTCCTGCCTCATCTCAGGATCTGGGTGCTTGCTTGTGCCAAATGGCATTTTGCAAAGTGCTGACAGGTTGGGTGGGCTGCTTCTGTGGGCCCCCTGTGTGGAGAGACACCCGAAAGAGCTCGACTCCATCTAAAAGCCTGTTAATTACTCCCCTGGAATATGGATTGATGGAGACCTGGGCCTGGGTGGATGGGAATTGCCTTTAAATCAGGCTCTGAAGAACATCCCAGCCTCTAGCCCTTTGATGAATTTGTCTCTGCCTGGCAGGGCCCGGCAGCTGCCTGGGCCCAGCTTCCCCCTCGTTTCCAGGAAGCCCAGCCGTGCCAGCACCTGCTTGTCACTCTCTCTGTCCCCGGGAGCCCCTGGAGGCCTTCAGGAACACATTCTACCTGTTGGGCCTGGCTGGCAGGACCTGGCACAGTGACTTTACCATCAGGCTTCGTGATCGTAGCTCATGGGCAGAGGACCCCTTCGCCCTGTTTAACTGGGTGCTTGTTTTCATTTAATCGCACAGCAGAAGACCCCCAGAGTAGAAGCTAGAGAACTTGACTTAAGTCCAAGTAACTGCTGTGTGTCCTTCTCTTTTCTGGACCTTAGTTTCCTCATGAGCTGGAGAATACAACCTAATATCCTTTCCAATCCCAGAGTCCCAGGAGTCGGGGAGAGGCAGGAGGTAACTGGGTTACAGAGAGGGCGGAGGGTTAATGGCTGATTTCAGATGCCAGTCTCCCTTGGGTCCCAGCTGGCTGCCAGCTGATGGTTCAAGTACCCAGGATCCTTAGAACAGTCCCAGAGACCTTGGACCCTGCCTGTCCTAGGAGCTTTAAAAAGGCTGGCCTTGGATCTCCATGGGGATAAGGGAAGGCGGGAAGAACGCGGAGCCCTGTGTGTGGTGGACAGGGCTGTGGATGCAGCCAGATTTGAGTCGGAGTCTGGGCCAGTCCCAGGAGCAGGGAGGCCAGTGGAATGGACCAGGCCTCGACGGACTGTACCTGCTGGGTTTCTGGACCAATAATCCCATCACTGAGGGATCCCCAGGAGCAGCTTAGCTGGAGCTCAGTCATTAAAGACGGCGGTGGAGAACAGAGCTTTCCTAAGGGGGTCTTGAGAAGAAGCCTGTTGGATCGTTCTTTCAAATTGGCTGTGACAGACATGTCCCTCAAGGAGCCATTCTTAGCTCTCTCTCACCAGATGGAAGCTGGCTGTTTTGGTCCAGAGGATTGGACCCTCAGCTGTTCCACCAAGGTGGGTGGCCCTACAGTGCCTCTGCCCGAGGGTGCTGGGCTCAGCTAGCGTGCCCCAGTCTCCTCCCCAGCTGCCCCCACCCTCTCTGGCTGTAGCCTCTGTTTTCCCAAAGAAGAAAGCAGCATCCTTCGAGCGCCTGCTAAGTGCCAGGCCTTGTGCTCTGCTCCAGGAGATTCACAGATGAATCAGAGACCCTTCCCTCAAGGGGCTTAGATCCTACGGGAAGAGACAGGACACGGTCAGATGTTCCCAGCATCTGTGGAAGATGGATGCAGCAGAGGAGGAAGTGCCATCGACTGGGATATAGTTGAAAATTCCCCAGAGGATATACTGGGTGAGGGTGAGGATGGGTTTCTCTCTAGGGAAACTGAACAAGCAAAGGCGTGATGGCAGGATCGTGTCCCCATCCAGCATGGTGGCACTGGGGGGCGTCAGGCTAGATCTGTAGCCAGCATCCAGGAACAGTGAGCAGCTCTGGCCGGTGTGCAGAGTCTAGTGTGGTCAGTAGAGGGACTGGAGATGGGCACCCATGAGGCACTAAACCCCTCCCAAGGGAGGTCAGAGATCCAAAGGCCAGCACATGAAGCCAAGTCAGGACCTTGAGGGAGCAGTTTTCAGACATGAGATCAGGCTGCTCGGATTTTATCAGATACCCCTCTGCATCAGGAGATGAACCACTGCGTTTTCCATGTATTGAGCAAGCCTACCACACACTCTGATGAACTGTGCAAGGGATTCGGGACCCCCCTTCTGCATCAGGCAGTTTTTACTGGGCTTTTGCTCTGGGTTCCTTGGCCTCTGCTGGATTGGTCCGACAGGGTCCAGGAGCAGTAAGCGTGACTAGAGCAGCAAGTTCACTTAGGACAGAAATTCTCACCGAGAACCTTCTCTGAGTCCCCTGAATGTCAGCAAAATGGTATGTATATGTAGTCATGTGTGTGTTTCTGGGAAAAAGTCTGAAACTTTCAATCATATTCTCAAAATAGCCTCTTACCCCCTAACCAGTTAAGGTTTGGAACCACAGTAAGCTCTGTGAGGGTGGGGTTCTGTCTGCCTTGCCCGCCACCGCCTTCCCAGTACCCGTCTCAGCACCTGACCCTTGCCAGGGCTTGTCTTAGCCCGTTTGGGCTGCTCTAATAAAATGCCATAGATTGGGTGGCTTATAAACGACAAAAAATTATTTCTGTCACTTCTGGAGGCTGGGATGTCTAAGATCAAGGCGCCGGCAGATTTGATGTGACCATCTTTTTGCTATAACCTCCTGTGGTGGAAGGGGCCAGGGAGCTCTCTGGGACCTCTTTTGTCAAGAGGGCTCCACCCTCGTGATCCAGTCGCCTCCCAAAGGCCCTCACCTCCTAATACCATGACATTGGGGGTTAAGACTCCAACATACGAATCTTTAGAGGGAAACAAACATTCCGTTTATGGCAGTGCTTGATATGTAATTGGTTGAAGACTAGGTGATCAAAAGAAATAATGGTTCATGGATGGGGAAACTTTTAATGCAGGTGTGCACAGCCCTGTGGACAATTCCTTGTTTAGCTGGTTTAATAAACATCGATATGGCTCCAGTCATGAGCTGGGTATTGTAAGACTATCGCTGCTGCTGCCACCCCGTTTACGGGGCACACAGGATGCGCCAGGCATTGTGCTAAGCCCTTTACAAACATGATGTCACTTAATCCTTACAACAGTCCAGCGAAGTAGGCATCGTTGCCCCTCTTTTGCAGGTGAGGCTCAGAGAACAGCTCAGGCACTTGCCCACGATCACACAGCCCGTCAGTAGAAACGCTCTGAGTCCAACTCAGGTGTGACTGACTGCAAAACCTGTATCCTCAGCCATTATTTCAGGGCTGGGTGGCTCAATGCTAAGAACAAGGCGTCCTCTAACCTCTCCCCTGTGTCTGCAGATTGGCTGAACTCCCTTTGGCTGAGAGATGCCATAGAGTGTTCTATACAGTCTGCCCGGCCCCAAGCCCCTGTCCACTGGGAAAGGAACAGGATCGCTCTGAGTCCTGGGTGAGGGTGGGAATGCTGCAGGGGTGGGCACTGGGAGCTGCAGGGTTGGCAGGGGACCCTGCGACCCCTCTCCCCAGGTCAGCCTTTCTCCCAGTCCTTTTTCTTGACTCTGATCGGCTGGCTGCTTGGAGTCCTGCAGGCCCTCCTACTAGACAGGATCGCGGGATCAGGCACTTGGAGCTGTCAGGGAGAAATATTGGAATCATTTCAACAGGTAATCAGAGGATATTGTGAGCTTGTTCAGTGCACGGAAAGCTTGATGGCACAGAAACCCTCTCCCAGAGAATCACTGAGCGTTGCATCTAAGGGATTTCCTGTGGGGTGGACACCAAGGGGGCTTCCCTGGGGCCCTGCTGGTGGGACAGAGGCCTGGGCTGGAAGGAGACCAACAGGAGTGGTGGCCAGTGTCCTAGGGGCAAATGAGAGGTTCGGGGGAGTTGGGGTGAGCATGCCTTTGCCTCTGATCGGGAGTTCAGAGATGCCATCTCAGTCATTTTCTAAGTATCATTGTTCTTCGTGGGCCTCAGTTTCCTTCTCTCTGAAGTGAAGGGGCTTGACTGCTTGACTTCGGTCAGTTCTGCCACCCCTGGAGGCTTCTCAGCTGGAGCATCAGGACAAAGAGCCTTTGTCACCGTTAACATGGGCCTGGGGTATAGCTCGTGCTTGTCTTCACGTAAATCTTGTTGTATTAGTAGTGGTAATAACCATGACAACAAGTATGTAACAACTCACATTCCCCGAGGATGCGGGACACGTGAGGCCCTGTGGCAAGGGCGCTATTTCATTTAACCCTCACCACAGCCCTATTTTACAGATGAAGACTGGAGGCTCCGAGCCTGTGAGTGACTTGCCCCAGACCTCATAGCCTGTAGGGGGCAGAAGTGAGTTGCTTGCCTGGGTTCTTGATTCCAAAGCCCGCGCCCTCAAGCACTGACCACAATCTACAGCAAGAAATGCGTTTCGGAGCCCAACCCAGATTACCTAGAGACAGATGTAGACCTACCGAAAACGGTGCTGTGTGCTCTGACAGTTCCTGTTTTCCTTGCTTTGGGCGTTCCCTATTTTGGGTGTCACTATTGTTTTTGTTTCCTGTGGCTGCCATAAGGAGAGGCCACAAACTGGGTGGCTTAAAACAGCAGGAGTTTATTCTGTCACAGTTCTGGAGGCCACAAGTTCAAAATTGAGATGTTGACCTTCGAAGCCTCTCGGGGAGAGTTCCATGCCTCTTCCAGCTTCTGGTGGCTTCAGGGCAGCCTTGGCTTTTGGCTGCGTCCCTCCAGCCTCTGCCTCCGCGGTCACACGGCCCCTCCATTGTGTCTTCTCCTCTGTCTGTTTTATAGAGATACATGTGGTTACATTCAGGGTCCACCTGATAGTCCGGGAGAGGCCCTCCTCTCAAGATCTTTAACTTAAGCACACCATTTGCCATATAAAGTAATGTTCGCAGGTTCTGAGGATTGGGACATGAACCTATGTTTCGGGGGACCACCATAATCTACGGTAATTACGGACTGGTGAGGTTTTACGTTCTCAGTACATTTCCATCAGTTGCCCTCATTCTTCCTCTTGAAGCTCAGACTGTCCCATGGTTGGCCAAGTGGGAGCCCCTTCAAGTCAGCGCCTTGTTCATCATACCCCATTAGTCTAGGGGCACATCCTTACGCTCCAGCACAAGATGTCGCAGGCTTACCTGCTGTCCTCCTTCCCCCTGACCAGGAATTTCTTCAGGTCGCCGTGGTTTCTTTCAGCGGTGAGTGGTATCTCCCCCTGATACTGCCCATTCTATTCTGTTGGCATTAAAATTTTTTTCCTGATTGCAAGCTACTTAGTTGATAACTGGGCTGTATGGACTGCCACCCACAGTTTGAAAAGCACCACTCAGGGCTCTTCTGCCTTTCCTCTCCTTACCTTCCCCGCAAATTTAGGAACTTTCTTCGCATGTGAAGTACCCCCTAAAGCGGGCCCAGATCTCCACCCACTGGCTGTCCCATGATCGCGGGCCTGGGTGTGCTCACAGGGTCCCGGACACTCCATACTTCCGGCCCCCACCCTACCCTAGGGCCCTGCTTCCCTCCGGGCTTCAACTGTCCCCTCTCCCTGTCTACATTCTTCTCCCCCCTCCTTCCCCCTCTGCCCACTCCCCCCCATATCACTATCAGTCCTCTGCTTTGCCATTCTAAGAGGCTAATGTGAAAATTGCTCACAGATGGCACAAACAATATGGAAAAATCCTCTCTCTTCATCAGAGCAACACAAGATAGTGTTTTTAAATGATTAAATTGTTATGGCAAAAATTATGCTGAAGTCCAAACATCATCTCAATGTGCTGCTTCAGCTTTTCATCAAGGGCTCCTGAGGCCCCCTTGGTGGTCCTCAGGGAGCAAAACCAACAGAAGAGTCCAAGAACTGGCTGCCCAGTCCTTTCTGTGGCCTTCAACCTGGGATCCTGTGGGACAGAAATCTCTGGGCAGTGTGGTTGCCTCCACTACAGCCCCTCACCTGTAGCCAGGTGTCAAACCGGTCCCCAGGCTAGGCTCTAGCCAACTTTGTCTTTGTTGGCCGCCCCATCTCCATCAGTCTCCTCATCTCACACCCAGGCTGTGCGCTCAAATAGCCCACCTGTACTGCAGGGCTTGTCCGGCCCTCCTCTCAGTGCTTGCTGGCCACCCCGCCTCCCAGAATTCCTTCTCTTTGCACCCTCCCTGGAGCCAGCTGGCACAGAGGGAGAAAGCAAACAGGATCAGGTCCTCCACAGGACATCACTTAAGACGGACAGACATTCGATCTCTCCCCCTCCCAGAGGATCCGCATTTGAGGGTGCCTTGGGAACTGCTCACAGCTCAGGGTTTCCTCCTTATCCATCAGCACAGAGCCTCATTTCCTCCTTCCGGGACTATGAAACAGCTCCCGCCGCCCCTCTCCCCACCTGCTGCCCTGGAAAGAAAGCTCAGAAAGCCACACTTAAATCAAGACAACTTCATGTATTCAATTACAGGGGTTTGGGGGAGGGCAAGGGGGAGGGACACAGAGGAGAAGAGCAGCGGAGGCTGAGGGAAAGGGCCCCGTCCTGCAGAAGCCGTGGGGGACTGCGAGCAGACTCTGTGCTTCGTCTCAGGTTAGGAATTCAGTGTTGCCGCCTCTGTCACTAACACTGGGGATGCTGATTGGTCAGCTCTTCAGATGTTCTTTCTCTTTAGGTCTTTCTGTCGCCCCTTTTAACAGGGACAGCTCCATCTGTCCCCTAGAGGCCACATTTTGGCCTGGCTTTCAGCCGACAGAAGTCCTATCTGGAGTGTGTTTCCTTATCTTCTCATCCCCAGTTCTAAGCAGACTGCCAGGGACATGGAAGAAACAGTGTGTGTGCGGGAGGGTGGGCGGACGGACGGGTGAATCAGCACTTCCAGGTGGAACCGATTCGTCAGCGGAGGAGACAGCGGCCTGTGGGAGTGCGGGGAGGTGTGGACGCTGGCCAGCCCTGCCCTGCCCCGGGCTCCGACAGACAGCGACTGCCCAGTCCCTCTCTGTTCGGGTCCTGCCTCTGATGAAGCGCTCTGACACAGTGTTTGAAAAAATATAAAAAGCCAAGTTCATCTGCTGGGATAGAATTACATTAAGGAGGATGAAAGTAAAGGCTTTTCATAGAAAGAGATCTCTAGGATAACTTGATGGAAAACTAATTATTTCAAAGTGCCCCCTCCCCCCCAAAAAAAGATGCTTTATAAAGGAATTCATTTGGGGAATCATGAAAACATTATGTGTCTCTCTTTGAGTCATTACAACTGTTACTGACCTAGAGGGTGACTGGCAGTCCACAAAAGGGGGGCTTTGGTTCCCTCCCCGCGTGCTGGTGACAGAGGAGGCAGGGCTGCCACAAGGGGAACAGAGACCAGGGAATGGAGAGCGGGTTTAAGTTACTCCGATGAGGCACCAGGAAGAACGTGACGGCATTTTACCTGTTTTTGGCGTAGACACTTTCTTGGAAGGAAGCTAATGAGCTTCCCTTACTGTTGGAAGAGAGAGTGACATCTCCTCTGTAAGGTGGGGGCCGGGGGTGGGAGGGTGAGTGGCAAGCTGTTCAAGAGGTTGTGCTGTTTCGAGGCCACACAGGGTGGTGGTTGTAGGACACTGTGTCCTATGCATTACCCTCTTTCTGTTGAGACACCAACTCTGTTTCTAGGTGCTCTCACTCCTCAAGGTCACCTTGGTCCAGGCTTTTCCAGGCCCCTAAATACCCCCAGAGTTCACTCAGTCCATCCCTTTATCTGAACCCCCGTTTGGATCAAATCTCAAGGACTCTGCAGTTGCTCCCCATTCATTGCTCTGGACCCTGGTAGTCGGGAAAGCCTCCTGCTGCTCTTCCAGCCCATTCCTACATGTCCAGGGCTCATCAGGACGACGGTAGAGACGCATAGCCAGAACTTCGTAGGGCAGAAGAAACTAGAACCTTCTGCCTCGTGGTCTGTTCTGAAGAGGCATCTGCCTGATGCAGTCAACAGAGAACCAGTCCTAGCGGTGAGGACCGTGATGGTGAGCATGCCCAGTCCTGATGCGCCACCTGGAGGCTCAAGGTTCCTCCCCTGCCCAGGGCCCAGGGCACGCCGGTTGGTGGCACCTGAGAGGAAGGGGCCAGGTGGAGGTGAAGACTGGTCCTGTCCATGTGATCTTGTCTTGGGAGCCCCTGGGTCGGTCCTGGGGATGCACGTGGGCTTGTGTGGTTCCGTGTCCCATCTATGACATGGTCCGCTTTACTTACTGTGGAATCCCCAGGGAGAGCACATAGTACTTATTTCATTAATAGTCACTAATATTGGTTGGTGAATGAACATTATGGAGCCCAGCTGATCTGGTCCTTTATTTGTAAGAAATTACAGCACTCGCCGTTATTTCCCAACTGGATTTTGGTGGGAGCCCTCACTGGCCTGGTCTTCCCCTAAGGAGAAGGTGCACAGTAGGGTGCAGGGAGAGCCCAGGCCAGGGGTCATGAACCTGGATTCTCTTCCTGGCTCTGCCTGTTGCTGGCTCCGTGAACCCAGGCACTTGGCCTGAGTCTCTGCAATGAGGCAGGTGTGACTCTGCTAGTTCTTTCAAGTCCTGGACTTTCCTCTCCTCCCTGTCCCTTCCCTACACCATCCTGTGCCTCCTGAGCCAGCCCGGGAGATGGAATGAGGCCCGCAGGACCAGCTGCACGGAGCCTCCTCCCTCCTGTCTCCACCTCCTGCTTCCCTTGCGTAACTGAGGTCTTGTTCCTCCTCTGATGACTCCTTGCACACAGCCCGGGGCTGCCTGGCAGCTCCCCGAGGCCGAGTCACCTCCTGGGGAGAAAAGCTGCCTGTCCCGAGGGGCGGGGGCTGCTGGAGCAAAGCCGTCAGCCTGGCTGCTGTCGCCTTGGTCACCGGGCCATGGGTGGTACGAGCTTGTAGCTTGGGGACACCTGCTGGAGCTGAGCATGAGCCTGGCTGGGCAGAGAGGGTCCCTCCAGAGCCGTCCCCATCTGGCCACACTCTCCCCAGTCCCAGCGTGGACTCATTTTTCCAGTCATACCACATTCCCTGAGGAATCAGTGTTGAGGCAGCTTCCAGAGAAAATCCCCGAGCTCATGTCAGGGTGCTGCCAGCAATTTGCTGTGCCCCTTATTCTCCCTGGGCCTCAGTCTCCTTATCTGTAAAATGGGCCCAGGAACACTCCCGATGGAGATGGTAAGAGGCAGAGTTTGTGAAAGTCCTTTGAAAAGTGCAAAGGGCTATGATCAGCATGCAGCCTCGGGGGCCTGCGATAGGGGAGCTAACAAAGTGCTTGAGGGTGAGGGCACCCTCCATGGAGGGGTGTAAAGATGGCTCAGATGTGGGGAGAGACTTGGAGGCTTGCAAACTGGTAGGTGGAAGGAGATTGAGCGAGCTCTGTCCTCATCACCTGGCCCTTCATCCGACATCTCTGACTCAGGCCACGGATCCGAGTGCCGACTTCTTCTCTGCTTGGAGGAGTCATTAATTTTGCCCCAGAAATATATCTTCAGCCCATGGCACCAGGAGACCCCAGTCACCCCCGACACCACCTACTGCCTCTTAGCTGCACTTCCCTTGGCAAAAATAAGGAGTCTGACTCTTGAGAATCTGCTTCTTTGGTGTTTGCTTGGCCTTTCTGACTGCCACACGTCCCTCTGGGTAAGAGCTCCCTCTGGAGATTGTAGGTTCACAGACCCAGGAATGGTGTTCCCGGGGTCCACCTGCCAGCTCGTGGCCCGTGCAGAGAGGGTCCCGTGAAGGTGAAAGCCCAGGATGACAGAGAGGTCATTAGCCGTTTCCCTGGGGTTCTGGTCCGTTTCACCGACGGATGGATGGAGGAGGAGGAGGGGGGAGATCAGCTTCTCGGAGGCCTGAGGAAGGCTTCTCCGCTGGACCTGGGTGGGTCCTGGGGCCTTGGCAGGTGTCTGCTCCAGCTCTTGTGGTAGAATACTTCTTCAGAGAGGGTGAGAAATCCCACTCTCGGTTCTCTCGGTTTTCTCTAGACCATGAAAAATAAATGTGAAGTAAAGAGGGTTTCAGGGAAAGATTTCTCCTTCATCCATCCCTTCCTTCCTTTCTTAAATTTTTATTAAGCAAGACTTACACTGCGCTGGAATGCTGAGTATGAAGAGTGTGTCTTGGGACAGCACAGCACTGTTTGAGGATTAAATGAAATAAAATAAAAACGGCAGACGGCTAAGTTCCTCTAGAACATGTGCCCCTGCACACACGGTAGCCATTGTCATTCCCGCTGCTGGTGCCCCGCTCTGCCCTCGTCCTCACGCCTTCGCAGCTTCCCTGCATCTCCCTCCGGGCCACGTGTGCACCTGGTTGTGTGCTCAGGCCTCTGGCCAATCGCCTCTCTCCGAGCAAAGAAGGCCAGAGCGCCTCAAGCAGGTGTGAATTAAACTCGGCCTCCCTCCTGCTCTGCTCCAATTGTCCTCTGAGGCAGAAAGTTTCCCTGCTAGGCCACCGCTGTTTGTATTGACAGCTCCAGTCACCTTTTCCTCCCAGCGTCCCCCATGCTGGGCAGGTGGGGAGCTGGCCTTTTGCTGGGACAGAGGGGATGCCGGGCCCTCAGGGGCAGCGTCTGCCCGCCCCCTCTGGAGCCTGACATTTTGTCTGTACCAGGCTAGATGCCTCTTTGCTAATTGGGCCTGTCCCAGGCTGTCCTAGTGTTAATCCAGTAGCATTGAACTTGCAGGTGGACTGGCAAAGCTTCAGTGCAGAGTGCCCAGCCCAGAGATGAAAGGCACCTGGCATAGTATGGTGGCGGGGCTGCTGTGGGCCCAGAGCAGGGAGGGTCCCTTCCCAGGGAGGGCCTAGGACCCCCGCTGAGCTCATCACGCAAGTAAGGTGGGTGGGAAGGCTGCCTCTCTCCCCGCCCAGCTGCAGGCTGCAGCCACTCCTCTTCACTACCTTTTACGGCCCTCAGGTCCTCGGGCGCCTGTCACCTGCCAGCCTCCGGGATCAGCAGAAGGCCCTGCAGCCCAGGCGTGGAGCTCAGCCCCTCGGGAATGGACCCGCCAGGCCTCCAGTAGCCGGCTCTGTAGCTCAGACAAAAGACTGCCTGCCCTCTTTGAGGTGTCCTCCCGAGTGCTCCTGAAACAGATCGAAACATGCTTGAAGAACAGTGAACCAGAATCTCTTTGGGTTCCATGTGCTCCTGGCAGCCTGCTGGGAAGGGGAGGCAGTTGCGGCTTTGAAGCCACATTCTGCCAATGGATCCGCCCAGCAGCCATCTCCAGCCTTCCATGCGCTGCCAGGAGAAAGTGACACCCGAAGAGAAGCCAGCTTCTGACTCCTCTGCCAAGGGCACCGGGCTGGGCTCTGGGTGGCTGGGACCCTGTCTTGGGAACTTTAGGTAAGGAAGAAACCCTGCTGGGAGGGAGGTTTTATTATGGACCATGAGTGCATATCGTTTGGGGCCAAAATGATTGGACTAGCTTTGCTGGCTTCAAAATTACTCCAGCCCCTTTGGTGCAGGCACACTGGGGGCTGGAGGGGCAGGGCTGGAGGGGCAGGGCTGGAGTGCCGGCTGTGGGAGCTAGGCAAGGCCTCCTTTTCTCATTGGACTCGTCGCTTTATCTGTAAAATGAGACTGTGGCCCCAGGTGACCTCCCGGTTCGTGGAGAAGCACTCTGGCCAAGGAGACAGGAGTGTGCCTGGTCTGCAGTGCTGGACGCTCCTGGGTCCGGGATCCAGCTTGCCCCCTTTGCAGGCTGGGCACCTGTCTCGGCCTCAGCTCTCTCGTGCGCAGAATGGGTCTCAGGGCTTTTGTGGGAATTGATAGAGGTGCACGTGGAGCACCTCGCACGGTGCCTGGCCCTCAGCGCTCAGCCCGCGCCCGCTGTTGTGTCTGCTTCCACCGTTACTGTCGTTGTCATCATCCTTCCTGTTCTCACAGTGTTGGCTCTGCAGCTGGTTGGGGGTTCCAGAGCTCCTCTCAAACCTTAAACTGCATACAAATCACTTGGCGACCTTGTCAAAAGGCAGATTCTGACTCAGTACGCGTCCGCGTTTCTCCCATGCTCCCTGGTGGGGCCACTCTCTGTCTGCGGGCCGCGCTCTGGGCGGCCTGCCTGTGGCTGCAACGGCCTGGGCATCTGGTCACGGCAGGGTGGATGTGCCATCCGGGGCTGGCCTCCGGGTAGTGGGAGCCTCGTAGGGTTGAAGAAGAGACGTGAGGAGTGTAAGTTCAGAGGCCCCATCAGCAGAGGAGGGGGAGAGAGGGCAGAGGCCCTGCGGGCTGTGAGGTCGGAGGCTTCCTCCTGGCTGATGTCATGAAAGAGGATTGGAAGATGTTCCTTTCCTTGAACTCCTCACTTTCTCATAATTCAGAGCCGATCATATGATTGCCGCCCGAGTCTGGGGCCTGTCTCTCCAGTTATGCTGAAAGCTCTTTGAAGACGAGGGTCTGGTCTCACATTCCTCCTTACCCCTCAGCTCCTAGGCTCCAGCTCGGCTTGTAGGAGGCACCTGGGACATGTCCTCCCAGAGCCCCGACCGTGGAGCTTGGCAGGAGGACGTTGGCTTTGCAATCAGGTGGCCGTGTTGCACAATTGTGTACTGTGGTGCAGCAGGTGGGGGCAGCTCCTGAACGTGTCCGACCCTCGTGTGGAAAAACAGCAACGGCAGAACCCACCCCCGAGAGTTATCAGGGCTGCTGGAGACGAAGTATGCCCAGGGCCCAGCTCGGAGTGGGCCTTCGGTACCCCATTGCTTGCTCCTTTTGCCTCCTCCTCATCTCCTTTCTTCGCCTTCACCCATATTCTCAAGTTACAGAGCACCCTTCAAATCCTGGGGCCACTTAGAACTATGGGCTCATCCCAAGGGTTTCATGATGCTGGCCCGTCCTATCTCCAGGTTAGTGCCGGGCTGTGAAAATAAAGGTCTAAAACTCGTCCCTCTTTTCCCCAGTCCTCCCTGCCCCCTGCTGCCAGTTTATCTTGCTGAAAACTTGGCTGTTTCAGGAATAGCACTCAAGGAGCACTGCCCGGTGAGTCCTGGGGGTCCGGGGAGAAGCACTGACTGCATGGATGGTTCCCAAGCAGCCCCTGCGGCCCCCTGCACTACCACCGGCAGCCCCCAGAGGCCTCTGTGTTCATGGCAAACAAGCCTGTCTCTGAGGGACCCTGGGCACGTTCAGTCTGTGTGCTGAGAACGAGGACACCTGGAGTGCGCATACCTGCCAGGTTTGCTGCCCCAGGGACACTCAGGTCAGGGAGTTGATGCTAATGCATTGCTAATCGCTCCTGTTTGTCACCCACGTGGAGGTCACACATGGTTTCCGTCACCTCACACACAACCAGTGAGGCAGGTCAGCTGGACCATCCTCCTCATTTTACAGATGAAGTCACCTGATTCCCCCTCGGGAATCCGATGGTGGCACCTCTGTCACCTGGCTCTAGATTCAGGGTCTTTTTCCTTGGGTGACAGCTGCCCACAGGGCCACTAGCATAATGGCAACGATTAGAGTCGACTGAGAGTATTGTCTGTTTAGTGACAATGACTTCAGAGTCTTCTTGGCCCGGAGCTTCATTTGCGATAAAATGGCATCAGCAGGGTAATTATCATTATCGGCATATTTAAAGTGCTTAAATATTTGAGTCCGTGTCAAGCTTTTACAGCTCTCTAAATCAGAAAGGCAGTTACTCTGGAGCCAGGCCTCATAGGAATCTAGCCTTTCCAAGGAGCAGAGAGAACTGTTTCCTGGGACAAAGAGGGCTCCCTGGAGACAGTGGCCCCTCTGTACACGTGAGCATGTGTGTGCACTTGCAGGGGCCTGTTAAAATCCTTCGGCTTAGAAGCTCTCTGCACATTACACTGGGTCTGAAGTTAGGCTATTGCACCTGCCACTGATGGTGTTCAATTAGGGACCTGAGAAGCTTTTAACTTTTATTGTTTATTAATAAAGTTAAATTCTAAGCATTAAAACTGTACTGATTTAGCTTTTTTTTTTTTTAAGTAAAGAAGGAAATGTAAATGATACATGCCTTAGGGGAGAGAGGATGGGCTGTGTCAGCCGACCTCAGAGGCAGCCACACATAGTGGCTCAAATCCTGCTGTTTCCACCTGCAAGCTGTGTCGTGTCAGAACAGAAACGGCACCTTTCTGAACCCCCTCTCCGAAAGGGGGCTCCTTAGACCTGCCTTTGAGTTTGTGCGAGGATTAAGAGTGATGACGTCTGTGAAGTGCTCGGTGTGGTGCCTGACACATTGTAAGCCACCTGATAAATGGCAGGAGGTGGACCTGGTGCCCTGTGTTTGGTGGCACTCTCTCTCTTTGTCACTCTGTGGTGGTTAAAATATTAGTCATTGAACTTGACAACTAGCGTTTCCTGAGACCCTACCACGTGCTGGGGCCATGCCGAGGTCCCCCAGCACGTAGAGGGCTGTGCTGGGATTCAAACCAAAGTCCCCTCCCGCTTGCTGTTTGCTGCCGCTTCCCAGGTGGCCACAGAGGCAGCCTGGAAAGGGGTCCGCCTCTAACGCAGAGCCTCCTTCTCCCAGGGGTCCCGCCCTGGTTTGCCCTCTGCACAGCTGGTCTGCAGGGCTGTGCCCTGGCCTTTCTGGAAAGAGCCTTCCCACACACAAGCCTCTCGCCGCCTGCCAGCCTGCCCTCCCCAGAGGCACCTTGGAGAGAGTCTTCATTCCCCTGGGGACCCTTCAGGGCTGAGTCTGTCAGACAGGGGACCTGTTGCTACGTCTGGAACACCTAGTGATCTGGAGACAGCGGGGTTGGGAACTGAAAAGAGAGGAGGCAGAGTCGGGACAGTGAGGGGTTCATCTCTGGAGCTCTCAAGAGACCCCCTGCCCGGGGTTTAGCTGTCTCCCCTCCCTGCTGGTCTCCCTGCCCAGGCACCCTGCCTAACTCACGGAGCTACCAAGCAGGTGGAGCAGGTGGCCTCTCATCTCTGGCTGCCCGGGGAAACAGGGTGGGAACTCTGCGCTGTGCTCCGCTGAGCTCAGCCTTGACAGCCCAGAACAAAGCCCAGGGGAAAATGGACCAGAGAGACTGAGGGACCTTGAGCAGCCAAGCAATTAGTTTTCCACCCTCTTCTCCCCTCTCAGAGCAGGGAAGGTGGGAGGGCAGCAGGGGGCCGCCCACGTGGCCAGGAATCCCTGCAGAAGCCTCAGGTCATGGTCTCTACAATGTCTGGTTCCTGCTCTGCCCGCTGGGAATTTTTCTCAGATGATCTGCCTGTGAGGTTACAAACCTGGCAATTCCCCACCTGCTCAGAATGGGAGAAGTATTTGGGTAATTCTTGGAAACAGGGCAGAGCTGCCCAAAGTGCACTAAATCAGCTATGTAAATTGGGAGGCGTAGGTCAAAGTCCTGTTGGTCCTTTGGCAGTTTGTAAAATTGCAGATGGCCTGGCAAGTCTTTTGCATGGCCACACCCTCACCTTCCCTCTGCCTGGGGCATTCTGACATTTCTATCGCCCGGTCTGCGCTCACCTCTGCTCTCAGAGCCAGACCGGAGTCCTAGTTCACGGGCTAGATGCCCAAATGGTGCCTCCCCTGCTGCCGCCCAGGGGTCCAGCTGTGTTGCCCCCGTTGCTTATTCTCCACGAAGAAGCAAGAGGCTCAGCATGTCACACGGCTGCAGGTGAAGCAGCAGCGTAGGGCGCGTTGAAGGGTGTTGGCGCAGTGCCCGCCGTCCCCTCACTCATTTCTCCTGCTCCTGCTGCCTGGTTGTAGTTACTATTTTGAGTCAAGACCATTCTGCTTTCTTAAAAAGGAAATCCCCCAGGGAGGGGTGATAGTGTTGAACTGCTGTTAGTCATGGACAATTTAGTGTGAATTAATTAATCTGATGATGTCCTCGTATGACTGCAAGGGGAGAGGGGCGTAAGGTCACTGGGTGATAAAGGGGAGAGAACCAAGGAGGGGGGCCAAGGGCACTGAAGCCAAGAAGGACCCCTGCGGTGCCAGGTTATCTCGTTTGTCATAAAATTTTTTTTTAATATCAACCTTTTCTTGGGAGAATATCAAATATACCCCAAAAAATGAAGAAATCATAAGTGTACAGCTTTAAATTTTTGCAGAGTGGGCACACCCTTACATCAAGCATCTGGATTGAGAAACAGCACCCCGTTGTCCCTCTCAGGCCCCCAGGTAGTTGCTGTGACCCCCAACCACTGTCCTGACTCCCAGCGCCTCTTTTGGAACTGTATAAACATGGAGTCATACAGCACGCATCTTTTGTGCCTGCCTTTCTTTTGTTCGACATCCTCTTTGTGGGATTTGTCCGTGTTGTTCTAGTTTGTTCGTTTTCAGTGCTGTGGTCCATTGTATAAATATGCAACCATTTACTGATTCGCTGGTTGATGGATGTTTGGATGTCTGGCTTTTGAACAGTAGCGCTTTGAATATTCTTGGACACGCGTTTCTTCTCTTTACATCTCAGGTTAGATGGCGTTCTCCCAGGAACCCTCCTCTGATCTCCAGTCCCAGGGGAGCTTAGGTTCCCCTCGTTTGTCCCCCATGGGGCTCCGTAGTACTCCCTGAGGGCAGAAATGTTGAACAGTGCTATTTCCAGCTCATAGGCCAGCGTCTGGCACTGAATAGATACTCAAAAGCACTGGTTGAATGAATGACTGAACAAATCTTACCCACATCATAGTTTTGCCTGGGGCTGGTCTTGACACCTAAGAAAAGCAGCTTCAGAAGGCTGTGTTGGGGGACCTTGGGGACCAACCAGGATTCCTCCCTACAGAGAGTGTGGTTCTCTGGGCTCCTGGTGTCCCTAAGAATGGGACTGGAGTCCAGGACCAGGGTCAGAGGTGTCTGGCTGGACAAGGGCAGACTTTTCCGGGCATTTCACAGAGACCCAGAAGCCAAACTGAGGCAAAATGAGCTTCTGCCCTCTTTGTGTCTCTGAGGACCCTGATGCCATGGACCTCCCTGGACACAGGTGTCTGGTGGCCAGCTGTGAGTGATGAAGGGGAGAGGAGAGGTAGGGAAGATGAGGGGAGGAAGGGAAGAGAAGGAAGGAGGCGAGAGAGAGAGCAGACGTATGAACAAATCTTTTCCTTCTCCTTTCCAGAAGCAAGGCACGGAGGAGAACCAGGCAGGCATGGAGCCCGTGCTCTCGGGGGAAGCGAGTGACCTCGTGTTTGGGCTGTGTTGTTTTCACTAGCAAGTGACAAAGTGGAAGCAGGATGTGAGCCTGTTGAAATGCAATGTCAGGATGCCCTGGTGGGATGGGCCTTTTTTTTTCTTTCTGCTGGCGCTGGGCAAATCCCTTTCACAGGCAGAGTGAGTAGCTTCCTGGGCTCCCTGGCTGAGCAGTGTTGATTGAGCAGGTTCTTCTTTATTCATACACCTTTTGCTGAGCCGCATAACAAATGTGCTGTAAATTTCAGTGCTTTAGAGAGAGCCTGATGCATAAAACAGGACTACCTCCCCTAATGTGACGGGGCTGGTCAAATTCCACATACATCAAAGCCATTTGGGGTGCAGTTGCTGTATTTTCGAAGTAAGCATTACTTCTTAAAGACGATCCACACCCAGAATAATTTTTTTTTTTGGTGTGCTCTAAGGCTCAAGCTGGTTGAATCTGTTCATTCGGCTCAGCCCAGGTTTTCTCCTAAGGAGGTGTGCCAGAGCGCTTAAAGCTCAAACTGCAGAATGCCCTTTCTTTTTCCTGGGCCCCTTTGCCTACAGAGCTCACCTCCCCAACTCCTGACTATCTTGGTCCTCGTGATGGCATCTAAATCCTCATCTCATGCATTCATTTTGATTAATTTACCAATTACGGAGCACTAACTCTGCGCCCGGCACTCTTCTAAGCTCTTTAACAAATATTAACTCATTTAACCTTCACAACTCTATGAAGAGGCGCTAATTTTTAACCCCCTTTGCCAAATAAGGGAACCAAGGCACGGAGAAGTTAAGTAACCGGAGAGACCACGCTCTGCTGCCTCTCAATTATGGCCTCTGAAATGGTGTGATAAGAGGGGCCCGCCTCTTTCAGGGATTAGAAGCAACTTTCGGTGCCTTTCTTAACACCCGCCTTTTCAGAGGTGGCCCCTTGACCTGAGAAGAGCAGAGAGAGCAGAGGGTCAGCCCCTGGGAAAGAAGTCCCAGTCTGTGAAGTACACCTGTCCAAAGGCCCGGCTGAGTCAGGAGCACCATGGACAGAGGCAGGGAGGTGAACTTGGCGTTCAGGCCAGCAGCTCAGCTCTGGATGGAAGGATTCCAAGCGCCTGCTGTTAATTCTCTTCATCTTGAGAGCCAGCCACACCACAGGTGTTCTTGGCATCTCTGGGCTTCCTGTCCCTTTCTTTTGGTTTTTTTCTTCTTCTGTTCTCTGCCCTGGTCTCTGCTCTGGTGGCACCAACAGCTGCATAATTGCTCAGTCTACAAGCCTGAAAGTCATCCTTATTTCCCGTTTCTTCGTGATCCACATCTGATCACCCGGTGCTGTCAATGCTACCCCGTAAAAAGGTCTCACGTTCAAACACATCTCTCCCCTCACTGCCTCCGCCTTTGTTCACGTCACCTTATCTCTTGCCAGGACTTCTATGTCACCCACCCAACTGATCTCCCAGGCTCCAGATGTGACCCCTCTAAAACTATTTTTGAATTGCAGTCAGAGTGATCCTTCTGTTTTCTTTTTATAATTCTAATGACATCACCCCTTACTTAAAACTGTTCAATGGCTCTTAGAATAAAATTCACACTTCTTAGCTTGGCTGCCCAAGCCTCGGATGACTGAGTCCTACCTCCCTCCAGGCATCAGCTTTCTCTGCTTTGGGATCCCTAAAGATCCCTGTTTCCTGCCCCACCCCTCCCTTTCCTTATGGCTGATCCCAACTCATTGTTCTGGTCCCCATTTAGATGTCCTTTCTTCTGAGGTGTTTTCTCCGGCCCTCCCCACCCCCAAGCCTGGCTTGGGGACCCTCCCTCCCAGTGTTCCCATGGCAACCAGGCAACACTTCCTCTGTGATAACATCATGCACTTTGTATTTGAATTTGATGGCTACCTGTGTGTTTATCTGTTTTGCACAGTGTCTTGTGTCCCCAGCACCTAGCACAGAGGTGATTTGAAGACAGTAAAAAAAAAAAAAAAAAAAAACCCAAAACATTTTGATGAGTAAGTGCTGCAACGAAAAGGGCATTGAGCCAAGAGCAAGGAGACTAGAGCTTTAGAACCTGCTCTGGCACAAATTTATGACCTCGAGGAAGTCATTTTCCATCTCTGAGCCTCATTTTCATGTCTATGAGGTGAGGGAGGAGCCTGCGCCAGGTGATCTCCAGGGTCCGTTGCAGCTGTAAGGTTCTAGATTCATTTTCTGCACCACAGGTTTGCTTTCCCAGACTCTCTTGACTTTCCAGGATGTGAGGACCCACTGCCTCCCCACATCCTCCAGCTCCTGTCCCTTTAGGATGTGATGATAAGCAGAACTTGGCTCCCTGCCTTCACCTGGGTTCAGACGCGGCCAGTGGTGGCCTTGGGTTCTCCTTGAATCTGGGACAAGAATGCCTTGAGATTCCCGGATGTCTTTCTCCTCACTTCATCTTGTTTGCTGTCGGGATATTGTAAATAGGACACTTCTGATGCTGCCTCTTTCTCTGAATTGTCCCTAGGATCAGTGAGAAGGCATCGAGTCTATGTGCTCCTGAGGCCGCCCTTCCCCCAGCAGGACTGGGAGATCCCTGGGGGCCGCAGCCTTAGTGCCCGTTTAGTCTTAGTACCCACGTGCTGTTCCCATGTTTCTCATATTCACTCAGCACATCTACTGAGCACCTACTGCATGGCAGGTGTTCTTCTAGGTGCTTTGGACACATAAAGAGAAAAGTAGACAAAATCCCTGCTCTCGGGAGCTTACATTTTAGCAAGCCTGTGTGGGAGCGACCCATAGAAATAAGAAACATGAAGGGCAGGTAAGTTCTGTGATAAGCCAGGAGGTGATGAGTGCCAGGGGAAGAACGGGAGAGTGGGGCAGGGTACGGGTAACGGCTCCTGAGACTGTGAGATCTGAGTCAAGGCCTGAAGAAGGGAAGGGCGTGTACCGCTTTTTCTGGGGGAAGAACATTCTGGGTCCCAAAGCGGGACCATGCAGAGGGTGCTCAGGGCGTGGTGAGGACCCCGCGTTACCTGGTGGAGCACAGTGCCCGGTGCACAGGAGGCCTGCCACTGGTGTTTGTTGGCGGTCAGAGCAAGACAAAACTGCATCCTGGCCTGTTGCTTGTTGGCTCTCCGGTCCTTGGCAAATTCCTTACCCTCTCTGAGTTGTTTCTTCATCCTTGCAGGAGAGCCCTGACCCAGGTCTTGGAGAGTTGTTGTGAAGTAACTGTGCACAGGGGACCAGCTCACCTGCACACGCATGGCGTATGCAATACACCCAGTAACGCCAGTTCCCATACGCCCTTCCCTGGTCTTTGGGCAAGACATTGTCTCTGAGCCTCAGTTTCCTCTTCCAGCCCACAGAGGACAGCCATTCCTGCACTGCCTGCTGCCCAAACTTTAATAACTATCACGTCAAACCCTGCGGGAAATAGTAATTTATATGTAGATGACAGGTTTCCAGGGGCACGGGTTCTGTGTATTCGTGTGTGCACAAACGTGTGTGTATATGTGTGTATAACTGTGGTGTGTGTACAGTTCAGCAGGACACAGGTAGGTTTTTTTTTTTTTAATCATTCATAGATGCTTCAAGGACAAGAACGCCGTAGTTTTATACGAGACCTTATGCTTCCCACACACTAGATGCTCAGTGGATCTTTGTTGAATGAATGAAACAGCACTGGTGAGATGCTCTTTGCTGGATGAAATGTGTGGGTCGAAGTCAGCAGAGCGGTTTGCTTCTAGGGAGCAGGAATGTAGTTCCATCGTGAGGTATGTTTAGAGTGTGTTTATTGAGGACTTAACTATATGCCAGGCACTGTGCTAAGCACTGTACATGCATTTCTCATTTAAAACCGCCAACAGCCCTGTGAGGCAGGTGCAGTTATTATCATGATTTTATAGATGGGGCACCTGAGGCTCAGAGGTCAGTGTCTTAATCACGGCCAGTAAATGAAGGAGCTGGGATTGGAACCCAGCCTTCCGGAGCGAATGCACTTGCCTGCTACTCTGATGGCTTCTTGAAATGTCACTGCACCCTTTCATGGTCTGAGGAGGAGGAGGAGGAAAGCTGTTCTTGCAGCCAGGCCAGGCGGAAAGGCACTTCCCAGGTCATCAGCAGACCTTTCCAGTAGGACCGGGGGAAGATGAACAGGTTACCTTTTCTTGCCTGCAGTAGACAGGGAAGACCGTCAGAGACAAGGATTGCTTTCTGCTGTGTACCCGAGTCTGTCCTTTTCCTTTGGGTCTCAGAGCACGTTAGAAACTTGGAGATATGAGAGCCCTGGGCCTCATGTATCCCTTTTAGATACCTAAAACCTGACAACATGTGTGTACGTGTCTATATATGCACGTATGGGGTGTGTGTGTCCATCCGTCAAGACCAGTGCAGCGGTCCCTTCTCACCCTGTCTGGGCAGCACGGAGAGCCCCCTGCCTCGTGCCAGCGCCGCCTTGTACCTTGGCTGTGTGACTGCACTTCCCCGCCCGTGCCCGGTAACTGATGCCTGTGCCTGTCTCCCCTTGAAAGAAGGTCTTGTGTCAGAGTAGCTTCCTTTCCATGCACAGCTGGTGACTAGTGAATGCACACTCAGCACGCGGATGAACAAATGAGTGAATGAGGGAATGGGCTCCCTGCCACTGCCGCCTGCACCACACCAGCCTGGGGCGACCCCGGTTTCTACCTGTCGCTCATATGTGGGGCTAACATCAAGGAGGCTGCCTTCCCTCCGGGGTGGGGCGCCTGGCCAGGGCCTGGAGCCATGCTGGATGTCCTCGGCATCCAAGCTCGGTCAGAACCCCAGGCTGCGTGGAGCTGACCTGGATCTGTGGAGGTGCTGGGCGGGGCGGCCAGCTGTGGTCATCAGGAAGAGCCTTTCTTCTGGGGCAAACGTTTCCCCGTCTGGCGCCTGCGTCCCTGTCCCCTCGCCTGCCGGCTTCTCCTCGGGTCTGCGTGGAGAGGAAAAGTGCTGGGAAGTCGCTCTTCCGCGTGTTTAATGTGCTCCACGCCTGCTGTGTCCCCCTGTGCTCAAGTTCCGGGCAATTACCCTCCTGCCGGGTTTTGCTGCTGAGCCCTGCAGGTGGGCCTTGTTTGTAATTCACTGGCACCATTAACGCTGGGTTAGCACCATAAGGGCAACCGATCCACTCGGTGCCCCCAACCCCAGATGCCGCTTGATAGCAGGATGTGAGGTTGGCTTTGCGGGGTGAGGCATTTCAAAGCTCGTCCTGTTCTGCTTTCTCCAGTTGAAAGCAATGAGAGGCTTAATCTATTGGCAGTCACAGAGCCCTCTAATGGGAAATCTGTACCCAAATACCTAATCCCCCCAAATCATGGTGATTTGGCTCTGGGCAATGATAGCAATAATCACACTAACAACTCTCAATAATCTCAGGAACGGTGCAGTCAGGGAGCGCTTGCTATCTGCAGGCGTACTGCTCAGATCGCAGCGAATCTTTGAAAGCAGTCTTATAAATAACAATTTTCTCCATTTTGTGGATGGGGAAACTGAGGTTTGGAGAGGTTAATTGCTTGCCCAAGGTCATAGCTGGTAAGGAGCAGAGCCCAGACTCAGGGATCTCCGTCCGATGAAGGCATAAAGCTTGCTCTCTTACCTACTACCTTCCACTGCCTTGGTCCCAGATGAATGATGCAAAGTTCTGTGAATGGAGGTAGGGGGCAGGGGAGAGATCGCCAACTTTCCATCCTAATTATTATTATTTTTTGCTATCATTGATATTAAGATGAGTCACTAAACAGGGGGATGAGTAGGATTGAAACATCTCCTATAAGTTCACTTGTATTAATTAGTGAGTCACACATTTATTGAGGTCCTACTAAGTGGAAAACGTTCTAGGTATTTTACAGAAGACAAAGATAAATCATTCATCCGTTCATCAGATCTGAGAGATGGGGAGTCAGACATATATTCTAGAACAAAAGACAGGGAGTGAAACGGTAGGGGTGGGAGTAGAGGAGGTGAGAACTAACCCACTGTAGAGATCTGATTTAGAAAAAAACCCTTCTTTACTTTCTGATTATTAAAACATGATCGGCAGTTGGAAAAACCTAGTGAGACAAGCATCGCATACAATGTCCCCTTTGATCTTTGGACGACCCTGTGAAGAAGACACGGCAAATAGCGTGGCTCCCGTTTTATGGGAAACTAAGGCACAGAGAGATTTTTGGGCCCTGACCGAGGTCGTGCAGAGAATGGATGGTGAAGTCAGGTTGGAACAGAGGCCTTCTGACTCAAGTCCAGACTCTTCCAGAATCACTCCCATTAAAGCCCAGTGTATGGGCTGGGCCTGGCTTAGCACTACGTGTGATGCCCCGTGTCCTACTGGGGCTGGTTCTGGAGCTGCCTGGGGCTCAGCTTTCCTTGCAGACCCAATGCTTGGCGGCTCAGAAACTTTTTTTTCCTGTTTGTGGGAAAATCCAGGACCCTAACGCCCAGGCCACATGGGGTCTGTTCCCTTCAAGGTCGGCTTCCCTGAGTTCGCAGTCCCCTGTGCCCATTAACTGGCCTCTCTGCTCTGCCTGGCACACTCTGGTCACATCAGTTTCCTTAAGCACAGCTCCAGCCCTAGCCCTTCCTTGCCGAGAAACTTTCAATGGCTCTTATTGCTTGGAGGATAAAGTCTAAGCCCCTTAACCTTGGCATTCAAAGCCTTCTAGAATCTGACCCCAACACTTACCTCTCCCTGGGCCCCTGAGATACCATGTGTTCCTGCCACGTTGGTCTAGTGAGTGCCCCTTGGACACCTCTTGCTTTCCTCAGCACGTGCCCGGAAGGCCTTCCTTCCTGTGCAGTGCACACCTCAGGACTCACTCAGCGTGTGTCCCGCATCTTTCAAGAATCTTGCTCCAACCGTCCGGCCCTAGGGAGGCCTTTCTGCCTCTGTCTTCCCGTTGGTGACGAGGGCTGCCTGGCCTTGTGACAGTTGCTGCATTGCTGTCTTGCATCACGAGTTCACAGATGTGCTATTTAACTTACCTTCCCCACAAGGATATCCAACTTTTCTAGTTCCTTGAGAGCAGTCACACATCTGAGAGTCCTGACAGCACGTTAGTGCCCTCAGCACACAGCTGGGTGGGCCCAGAGTGTGCAGGGACGCAGGCGCAGTGCAGCAAGGTTGCCGGGATCCGGGAGGGAGGCTGAGGTCCCCAGGTGGCACCCAGAGCCTTCTCTCTCCTCCTGGCAGCTGGAGCTGGGCTCTTATGGCTCTGTGACCCTTTCACCAAAGCCCCTGTGGTGGGGGATGTGTTGAGTGCAGGGACAAGCACGCTTGCTTAGGTAAGGAAGTCAAGGGTTTCCCCAAGGTTGTCCTGAGACTGTACAGGGGGAGCTGAAAAGCTTTCAGCCCCTGGACTTCAACCCACAGACTCGCCTGGTTCTGCCTGTGGTTTCCATGACATCCCCAGGCCACAGCAGAGGAAAAGTGATGGGGCTTTGACAGGCTGGCTGAGAGCTTCTGTGGCCTGTGGCTAACGCAGAAGCCCAGAGTAGCTCCTGGAGAGGGTGTCCTCTGTATCCCTGACCCCCTCAGAGACTGGCTCAGCATAGTGGGTCCCCCCTTCTCCCCATCCCTCCTTCCAAGGGAGGACCCTCCTCTCACCCAGGGCCTGGGATCCTGCCAAGAACCAGAGCCGGGTGTGTGTGTGCGTGTGTGTCAGAGGTAAGCACTGAAGCTGCAGGGAGACTCGGAGGCAGTAGCCGTGGAAGGAGCAGAGGAGGAGATGCTGGGGTTAGACCATGGCTGGGCGGGGACAGGTCCGGGAGCACTGCAGGGTCAGCTCTGAGCAGTTGCTCGGCTCCTGCTCTCGTGGAAGCCAGAGCACCTGGGCCAGTGACCAGAGGTCCAGAGAGGCTGTGAGGGACGTGGGCAAGCCCAGCAGTCACTGAGCACTTAGCCTCACTCTCCAGAGGAGGGGGCCCAGGCTCAGAGGTTAAGTGGTCGGCCCAGGTCTTGGAGCCAGTCATTGTGAAAGCTGGGGTTCTTTATTGTTTTTTAAATTATTTACCCGATTTTTTTAATTGAAAAAGCAATCCAGCCTCTTAGCTTAAATTGCAAACAGTAGAGAACACCTTAGAATGAAAAGCAAGTCTGCCTCCTTCCCTGACTGCAGTTCTAGAGCCCTCTGTGCAGGGGACACCTGGCCAGCAGCCGTCCCCGTGCAGAGACGGGTGCCAGGCCTTCCCCGAGCGAATGGCCGTCAGTGCTGGTGGAACTGGGTGCGGGGAAGGGCTGGAGCAGACTCTGTGTGGGCTCCTGGACAGTTCCCAGGAGTTGTGCTGAGCTTGGATGACCAGTGGAATAAGTCCACTGCTTTGCAGTTTGAAGGGGACACCACTTATTTTGTAATCAATCTTTGCTGTACAATATCTGGCTTTCCTATCCTCTTTAGCTCCCTGGGAGTGCTGAAGGGGGCGGTCCTGGGCTTCCCTGAGGAATGCATGCACCCTGGGGTAGCTGCCTTTTCACCTGCTCTGGCTCGGACTTAAAAAAGACAGGGCCTTACTTTCTGACAACAGCGTGTGAGACACCAAAAAGGCTAATGTGTACATGAGGTGACCACGTGGGCAAGATGGAGCCAGGCCAAGGGATGAGAGCCCCATGTCTGTGACCCAGGCACGCCATTGTCAAATCAGGACTTGCTTCCTTCCCACTAACATCAGCTAGAGTGCTTTTCTCTGGCTCC
Source organism: Camelus bactrianus (assembly GCF_048773025.1). NCBI lineage: Eukaryota > Metazoa > Chordata > Mammalia > Artiodactyla > Camelidae > Camelus > Camelus bactrianus. The sequence goes on from NC_133571.1 coordinate 15,325,388, forward strand.
GACCCCGCCAACTCAGTGGAGCTGGAGATTCTGCGTACAATCACCCATAAGTCTGTAATAACCCATCTCTGGCCAGAGATGGTTAAATTCCGATGCATCTCCCACCCCCACCCTCTTCTCCAAGCTGCACAGCCCAGCTCTTCCCAGATCTCTCTATGGAAGGATGCGGTGCACACAGCCTTAGTCCAGGGCTCCTCCAGGGCAGCCCCTCGTCCCAAACACCCAGACAGGCAGGTCCCAGCAGGGGAGGGAGGGCTGTGTTTAACTGGAGATAATGAAAGTGCTGTCCTTAAAGCAGCTTCTCTCTGCATCCTTCTCCCTGCTCACTCTATGCCTCTGTGGACACTCCTGCAAGGCCTCTCTGCTCTAAATGTGTCACAAACGGCTCTAGCACTGGGCTATTTTCTTCCAAAGCCTCAGCTCATGTGGTCTCTGCTCAGAGCTTTGTTCCCCCAGGGCCGAGCCTGGTGGCCTCAGATAAATGCCAGAGACGTTTTTCACCATCCAGAGCTAGTCTTACCCTCCGCATCCGACCCAGTGGTCCTCTTCCCACCTCTCCCGGCTCAGTGCGCCTGGTGATTCAGTCTCCGTCATCTCACCTCTGGCCACCTCCTTTGCCACAAAAAGGAGTTCTGGATGCTGCAGCCTCCTCACCTTTTCTGTGAAGGATGCTGTGTCCGGTCCGAGGTTCAGGGAGGTAATCGGCTTTACACGCAGAGCCTTATCCTGGACCTGGGGGCAGAGAGACATTGGGGTTGTCTAATGAGAGAGACTCACATAACATAACAAGTGCTTGGAGAAGATGCTCCCAGCTTTCCAGCCACTTCCGACACTCACGCAGCCTCTGGGTCTCCTCTGGGTTGTTTCCTCTGCCTGGATCTGGTCCTCTCTGCTCCCTCCTGCCCTCTTCGAAGGACCTGGCCGACTCAAGTCAAATATTTCATCCTCAGTGAAGCCTTCCCCTCGGGCCACATGAGGATCCCACCGCTCACTCTAGAGCAGCCTGGACTCTTCCTTCGCCACCTGTCAATCTAGCTTCCTGGATGTGGACTGATATCTCCTGCCTGGACTGTAAGCTCCACCAGGGAAGGGACTGTATCTCAGAGCCTGGACACCACCTGCCACACAGTAGAAATATTTGTTGAACGAAGAAAGTATAAATCATGCAGTGCTATGAAGTGTATTTATTCGCTTTGGCTGGTCTGGAGTAAAGGAATAGTCAACACCGTTTTGCTTGGAAAGCACTTCACTTGTCTGCAAAGTATTTCTCCACCCATTATCTCCCTTGAGCCTCAAAGAGACCCTGTAAAGTAGATGGTGGGAGTGTAAGTTCCCCATTTCACTGGAGAGGAAATAGAAGCCCTGAGAGGTTAAGAGGTGGGCCCAAGGTCACACAGCTCTCCACCTCCAGTCCTAGCTTTTCTCTGTGCCAGACTGAGTCCGAGTGAGGAAGGAGGACTGACTTCTTCAGGGAGAGCTTCTGGGTGGGGCTGACTTGGAGCAGCATTTTGGAGGTGAGAGGGCCATGGACTAATATTAGCAAGAAGCGTGGGAGGCTGTCTCGTTGGGAGAAGATGTGGGATGTGGTCAAGGGTGCCTTGGATGGGGTGAGGGCGAGACAGGAAGTTCACACTCACTGATTGCATCACACCTGAGATCTCTGCAGCAGCCTTTCAAGAGAGGCCTCGTGCCCCCAGGAGATGAAACTCTCAGAGGCTAAGTAACCAGCTTAAGAATGTAGAGTGGCAACTGGGATTGGCGGCCAGGGTTGTCTGCTCTGGCCCCTGCCGAGAGGGCGCTGTTTAGAGGTGGACTGAGGGCTTCGGTCTGACATATACACAGGACATGGTTTGGAGAGGAAGGTAGCCTGGGGATCCCCCATGTCTCACTCATTAGTGCCCGAGAATTGGGAACAGCTTCCCTAGTTGTGTGTCCAGAGTGCCAGCAGATCCCTGTGGTAGCCGTGCTCCCTGAATGCCCTCCCCAGAGTCAGGCCTGGGCCGGGCCAGCCGCCGCACTTGAGTTTATCCTGATGCATCAGACCTGGTCCAGCCCCCAAGCCGATGCCAAGTCTCCCTGGCTAGTTGGCTGTGTTGACTCATTACAAACTCCTGAGAGCATCTCCTGATGGCAAATCCTAAAGGTAGGGGACATCAGGGCTGACAATCTTGCCAAAGGACACTCCCAGACTCATTCCTGTGCTGTTTGCTCCCCCCGCCCCTGATTTGGGAAGATGTGCAGGTGTGCCCAGATCGGCCAGCATTTCACTCGTCTTCTTCTTCAACATCGTGATAGTCATTATAACCACCTTCTGACATCTCCTCAAGTACCAGCTATGTGCCAGGTTCTGCAGTACCTAGAGAAGGCAAGCATGGAGAGTGGTGGGTAAGAACAGGGTCCTGGAGCCGATGGCCCGGTTCCTCCGCTGACCAGATGAGCGCCCTCGGCGAGTCCCACTCAACCTCTCCAGCTTTGGGTTCCTTGTCTGTCCTTGTCTGCCGAGGAATAAGAGTCTGTCTCACACGGTTTTGAGGAGCAATGAGTCTAAAATAGTACTTTGCACATAGAAAGTAAATATTTAGTAAATGTTATCTGCTATCAGAAAGTATGCTTCCTAGAACTGCAGAGTCTTGGAGCTTAAAAGAACCTTGGAGATCGTTGGTCTGATTCCCTCATTTTACAGAGTGAGAAACTGAGGCTCAGACAAGCTCAGAGCTAGTGAACATCCAGGCCCCTGACTCCCAGGACAGGACCTGCACCCGGGCATCGTACTACTTGTTGCCAGGGAGACAGGATGCTTGCACGTGCTGCCCAACTGTATCAGGCCACAGAGGATGACTCTCCCTCAAGGAAGCCCTGGGGTCTGGGTGCCGCTCCCCGGCCCTGGCCACCCCGCCTCCTGCACACTCCGCCCAAGCTGTCAGCTGCTGCTGGGAGTTCCTCCCAGTCTGAGGAGTCGGGACCACAGAGAAGCCCACATCCATTTGTCTTGAGGAGCCTGGAGCGTCATGAAGAGTAATCAAGATCTTGCTGCCCGCAGCCAAGAGAAAACCTGTAATTAATCTGGCTGCCCCTCTGATTTCCTCTTGTCTTCCCGCCACCAAGCGCTGGCTGGTGGCTGTCAGCCTCCTCTCAGACCCACCCCGGAAAATCACGATTAATGGTGTCGTAGCCCTGTGAGTACGAGAGAGAGACCAGCGAGGGACTGCTGACAAGTCAGGAGAGAGAGGCCGTTTAGCATGACTGGGCCAGGCAGTCCAGACAGCGTGTTCACCGCTGGACACGGGGTGATGTCGGCAGGGGGTGCCTGTCTGGGTCTCTTAACTGGTGCTCGTCCAGAGTCAGCACATATTCATGGATAAGCATCATGGCAAGTGGTGTGTCAGAAAGGTACATGCCTGAAAGAGAGGTTCCCCTGCCCTCCAGGAGCACACAGGAACAGAGAGAGGGCATAAATTAGTGCAAAGCTAAATAACATTCACTCGTTCATTCATTCATTCATTCATTCATTTGTTCACTCATTCGTTCGTCCATTCATTCATTCACTCGTTCATTCATTCATTCATTCGTTCACTCCTTCTTTTACTGACGTTCATGCATAGCTGCATTGCACTGGGCACTGTGCCGGGTGCTGGAGGAGTAGCAGTGAGTAAGAGAGAGAAGGCTCTGCCCTCACGGGGCTTCATTCAAAATACAGGCACCAAAGAGGTGAGTCAGAGACGTTTAGGTCTGAAAGAGACCTTAGAGGATTTTCTAGCTTAAGGAAGCTGAGCAGTCTTGAGATGCTAAAAAAAAAGGAGGAAATTAGGTTGTCCTGGAGAAACTGGGGACCTCTGATTTTTGGTGTTTGAGTGGGGATACATCCCGGGCAGGTAAATCCTAAAGCAGAGATGAGACGTCAGGAGCCCCGACTCTCAGTCTGATTGGAGCGCTCACGCGGCTGCGTGCGATCGGCGGGCGGTGAGATGCTGACCGCCGGCCACTGTGCACGGCGAGGGCTGGAGGAGAGCGTGCACGGTGGAGGAATTGCATCTGGGCTGTAAATTCCTTATGGGCAAGGACTCTGAAGGTAACTCACCACCAGTAAATGCTTCATGCCGACAGAGCCTTTTCCACGTGTCGTACCTGACTGGGTTCTTCCAGGATTTCAGCAGACGTATTTGAGTGCCTACTATGGGCCAGCCTGTGCTAGGCACTAGGGACACAGGTGGAAGATTCCGACATGCTCCCTACTCTGTTGGTGCTCACCACCCCGTGAGGTAGGCATCGATGTGCCCACATTATCGATGAGGACACGGGCCCTGAGGGGTGGAGCTGTTCGGGAGTGTCCCCTCTATAAGGTCCATAGCCAGAACAACCCGGCCTCCATCCAGGCTGGGCCCTAGCTCTGCACCCATCATGATTGACATGGCTACCCTCGGGGGTCAAGAACAGTGTCCTCAGCTGCATGGGAAAGTTCTGTTTTAGGGTCTCCACCTTCTGGGTTACCTAACATACAGGCCTGAGGCCCAGCTCTGTTTAGGGAGGTGGGGACTGTCAAAGACCCTCGGCAATAGGAGGCTGTACTTGCGTGCCTGCTTCGGACGTAAATTCTGCCAGTGCTTCCATATTTAACTCTAGTTGGAGAGGGAGCCTGGGATCTGTGATTGCACACGGTTAGGCTCTCTTGAGTTCGAACTTCAGCACTACTGCTTGGGTTGCATGACCTTGGATAAATGACTCGGCCTCAGCTTCTACGTTTATCAAGAGCGCGTGCAGTGTTATCTTACAGGGCTGGTATAGTATCGCGAACAGTTATTTACTTCGAGCAGCACACGATACGCATCTTAGCATCGCTCCTCGTGACGATTCTGCGAGGGTCCTTTTATCGTCCCGTATTACAAGTAAAGGAATCAAGGTGGCAAGAAGTCGACTCCCTCGCCCACGGTGCACAAGGCAGTGCAGGACTCAAACCCGTGTTCTTAGCTGTGACTGTCAGGGCAAGCCCCAAGCACAGAAGGAAAGGGCAGTGAGTGCTTCCCTCGCTTTCTCAACACACATGGCTGTGAGGCCCCTTTGCCTGGATCTGGAGCATTCCGTCTGCTTAGATTGACTATTTTAACCACAGTGAGCGTACAAAATGCACGATCCAAACTGGGAATTTATTTCATCTTGGTGCAAACACAGAAAGTGCCTTTTTGACACCATCTGTTCATTGATTCATTCAGCAAGTATTAATAGAGCACCTACTGTGTGCCAGATAGTGGGTTAGGTCACCCTAGCTTGCCACCGTCCCTGCCATCACAGCTGACGGTTCTGTGGGGAGACAGGCAGCATCGTCGTGAGCAAGTGTGTGCCTTGAGGAAGAATGTTCCAGGTGCGGTGGCAGCAGATGGGAAAGGGATCACAAAAAGCCTGAGAGGAGGGAGCGCAGGGAGCTTGGAAGATACGGTTTCCAGGCCTTCCGGGGATGAGACTGCAGTCCGTGCGCAGGCAGAAGGCGGGTGCTGAGGGAAGTCCGGGGTTGGGCTCTGCCAAGTATCAGCTGCAGTGGGGTGGGTGGTAGGGACAGGTGGGCAGGAGCTGGATCATGAAGGGTTTATCTGTTGGAATAAAGAGTTTGCCTTTGCTCCCTGAAGCAGTGGAGAGCTGTGGGAGACTTTGGGGCTGGGATGTATCACTACCAAGCTGGCATTTTGGTAAGAACCCCTGTCTGCTGAGCGGAGAACCAACTGGAGAGGGAGAGACCAGAGGGAGGGAGACCCAGACGGCTGCTGTCGCAGAGTCCTGGTTGTGGCTGACAAATGTTGGACTAGGCGGTCAGTGGTGATGGAGAGAAGGTGATGGAGGCAGAGCTGCCAGGACTTGGCGACTGAGATGATGTCGGGGAAGGAGAACTCTCAGGTGACTCTCAGCTTTCTGGCTTGGGTGACTCGTAGATCATGGTGCCACCTACTAAGAGGGAGAACGTAGGAGGAGAAGCAGATGGCGGGAACGGTGGTGAGGATACCTCCTCTTTAAAACAAGGTGTGTCTGCAAGTGCCGTGGGGCCTCCAGGTGGAGGTTTCAGGAGGCAGCCGCCTCAGTGCAGGTGTTTCTGGGCTTGATGTGCTGATTTAGAAGCGACACCATGCAGGTGGCAATAACCCACGGGTGGAGGTGATGTTGGTGGGAGGGGGGTCTTGGGTGCTTGATCTCTGGAAGATTTCTTTTTTATTCCTAAATTATTAAAATATTGTCAGCTCATAAAGCCTGTACTGTTAGGTCCTAAGACTAGATTCACCGAAACATTAAACTGAAAATTAGGTCTTTGACTTCTCTGTGTTTTTTTAAGATAAAGAATCTAGAAGCTTCATCATCTGTTCTCATATGCAAACAGTTAAGCGACAGAAGAAAAGCCTGTGGAGTCAGAAATCTGGCTAGCCCTGGCTCTGCTTGGTAACAGCCGTGTGACCTTGAGCTTGACCCCTCACCTTTCGGGAGCTCAGCTTCCCCCTGAGTAATAGAGCTTGTCTGATGGATTAAATGAGATAAAGACATGGAAAGACTTTTACAAACCGTTGAGACTTCCAAACACGTAACATGATGGTTCTTTTTACTCCTGTAAGGTTTAGGGGGAGATTATTTCCCATCGTTGTGCCCAGGGTCACACAGCTGATGTCCAAGAGCAGCCGGAGACCTCGGCTATTGTCCCTACACGTGGGCTCCAGGATCAGCCTGCCTTCGGGGCCATGAACGATGAGCACCAGTCCTGCACGGACTGAGTGGAGTTCTGTCATCAAATAAGATTTACACAGGCTAATCTGACACCTCTTTAGCAGTCTGCATGGTAATTAGCACGTGGCGGGCTGACCGGGCATAAACAGAAGGCATTTGACAGAAATGATTATAGTTAGTATTATATTCGTATAACCTCGCCAGATTTTTACAGTTCTTTCCTCTTTGACAGTCCATTCATTTTTCCACTCAACAAATATTTATTGAAGCTGTAATATATTCCAGGCACTATTCTGGGCCCTGAGAAGACAGACAAACAGGACTTCTCCATCAAACTTGAATTCTAGTAGGAAGCCACATAGGCGCTGAACAATCGACTTTATCCATCTTCCCTCGAGACTGTTTGCTTTCACCTCTTCCTGCACCGACACCCATGAATTAAAGGATAAAGATTCTGGCCCTGACTTGGCAACAGCAGAGATGCCTTTGCTCTGATCCCTTATCCTTTATGGCCCTCTGTCTCCCCATAGCAGGCGGTGGCTTGAGGCCTTCCATCTATTGAACAAGTCTATCCCGTGCAGCCGTGGTGTATAAGTAGCCTCTGGGGATATATTGGTAAACTGGAAACAGTCCTGGCCCTTGATAAGCCCACACTGAGCCCTGGTGTGGACACATCAGAGGGAAAAGAGCTGCATTGCATTGAGACACTGCAGGCTGCTGGGACGGCGCACCGAGAGGCACCCGATTCTGGTAAATGGCAGGGGTTGGGGGAGAGGAGCACGGCCCAGGTGGAGGGGATGAGTTGTGCACAGGAAGCTTTGAGGTGCTGGTTGAGGGTGGAACATTGCACTTGTGTGTAGGGGGATGTCATAAAAAGGAACTTCCACTCAGTATAACACGCATGCAGAGAAGTGAAATTTCTCATCAGTATATGTACCCCTTGACGAGTTTTCACACACGGAGCACACTTGTGTAACAGTGTGAGCAACAGGACGTCACCAGCACTCCCAGAAGACCCCTCCACGTCCCCTTCCAGTCTCTACCCGCCCACAAGGGTAATCACTAACTGGACTTTGTGCCGCGCACTGCGGTTTTGCCTGCTTTTGTACTTTTCATAGATAGAATCACACTGTAAATACTCTTCTGTGCCTGGTTTCCTTCACTCAGCATTGCTTAGGAGATTCACCCACACAGGTGCACGGAGCTGTTGATTATTCATTTTTTGTTTTCCATGTAACATTCCATTGTGTGAGTGTACGCTGTATTTCTCCATTCTGCTGCTGGACACTGGGGTAATTTCCAGTTTGGGGAAACCCAAAGGCTGCTGCCCTGAACGTTCTAGTATGTCTTGAACGTACTCATGCATTTCTATTGGAAATGCCTATCGTAGAGTTGCTGGCGTTTGGGTGTGTGTAAAGCTCTAACAGAGCCGTTTTCCACAAGAGCTACGCCAGTTTACATTCCCACTGACACTGTAGGAGAGTTCCAGTTGCTCCACATCTTTGCTAACACTTGATGGTATCTTTTTTTTTTTTTGAAGTCACATTCTGGTGGGTGTAGGAGTGATATCTTATTGTGGTTTAAAATTGCATTTTTCTAAGTACCTTTCCAAGTGTGCTCCAAGGCCTTTGGATATAGTTGTTAGTGAAGTGTCTCTTCTAGTCTTTTGTCTGCTTTTCTATTGAATTGTCTGGCTGTGGGGGCGGGGAAATGAATCACTTTAATACTGTTTTCCTAACCAAGGATGACCCGGGATTGGCATATTCAGGTGCTCACCAGCCCCACCCTCACCCCTGTGATGGGGTGGAACTGGCAGCCTACAGACTGTCTCAGGGTGTTGGGAGGTTGCAGGGAGGGGACAATACCCTTGCTACCTTGTTTGGGAGACAGCCTCCTCCACGGTCTAGCTTTGACACCAGAGGCCCCTCCGCCTCAGGAGGGAGAGGGGTTGGTGGAGGAAGGATGGGGAGGGGTTAGTTTTTTACAGATGTGGAAACCAGCTGATGACCCGGGATGTGCGCTTCTGCCGTCAGTGTTTGCTGGGAAGAGACCTCTCCCATCTGGGCCAGGGAGGAACTGGCCTTTCTGTAGCCCCTGCTCCGGGCCAGGCCTCCCCTGTGTTCCCCTAGTCCTCAGCTCAGCTCCTCCAGGCATGTGTCTTTATGCCATTTCTACCTGTCAGGAAATGGAGTTGAGTGACAGAGAGAAGCCACCGGACCGACAAGTGGCTGGGTTCCAGTCCAGCCCCTTCCCCACACTGCTCCCCAGAGAGCAGGGCAGCCGTGTGTGTGTGTGTGTGTGTGTGTGTGTGTGTGTGTGTGTGTGTGTGTCCGGGACAATGGCATAACCTCCCTTCCCACTCCTCTTCTGCTCACCCATGGCTCCTGTTTCTTAAGAGCCAATGAAGGTTTTCATCCCCAATTAGACATTTTTTAGGAGGTAGAGTTCCGTGAGTCACTCAACCACAGTCACACCCGCCTACCCCGATTTGACGCGGGATGGCTGGGGGCTGGGAGCAGGGGGAGGCTTCTTTGAGCCGGGCCAGAGCGGGGAGGGACAGAGACTCGGAGCTCTCCCACCTGCACAGCGGGTCGTGGAGGGATTGCCGGTCCTCCCCGCAGCGGCTGTCGGGGTGGTAGCGCGGGCCACTGGGCTGGAGGGGCGGCTCCCCGCAGGGACGCAGGACTCAGGGACTCACCCGCTCCCTCCGCTCTCCCGCAGAGCTATGTCATGCGCAGACCAGCAGGGGGCTCCATGAGGATTTATGGAAGATGCCCCGCGTCTCGGCGCCTCTGGTGCTGCTTCCCGCGTGGCTCGTGATGGTCGCCTGCAGTCCGCACTCCCTGAGGATCGGTAAGCCATGTTCCGGCGGCCCCCTGAGGGCAGCCCAGCTCCGGGTGACGCCCCTTCCACACCCAGGTGTCCGCAGGGGACATCTGACCCTGCGTGCTGCTCTCCCCCCGTTTGGCTGGGGCAGGGGCGGTGGGGGTGGGGCAATGACAGACCCGCAGCTCCCATCTGTTCCACCTGCCCAGCTCCCCTTGTGACGAGAATACAGATGCTGACAAGTGCCTGGTGCGGTTTGTGACTGACTCAGCCAAGCATGCTACAGGCGGCTGTGGGTGATGAGGGTAGGGCTTCCAAATCCAGGGCTAGAGAGCAGAGATCACGGCTCCTCTCCTTTGGTTGAGCCAAGAAGGCTTCCTGGAGAGTGTGTTCGGATGAAATGTACTTGTGCCCCTGGCCTGGCGGCCTGGCAGGCCCTTGCCTTGGCATCCGTTTGCCCCTGGTCTGGTTCCAGGGAGGAAGGGCAGGGATGCTTCCGTGACATGTGTCCACCTGCTCCTTCCCTTGTCCTTGCTGCCACGGGGTGCCCATTCTAGGCGTGGGCAGATGCTGTTGCCGCCCACTCCATCCGGACCCCCGTGCCTGGCTGAAGACTTGGCCCTTCCCGGGGTAACGGAGTGCCTGGGAAGTCAAGTGCCTCCTCCTGTGCCCACCTTCAAGGCTCATTACCCGCAGGCTGGGGCACTATTGATCCAGGTCCTGGGGACACACCCCAGGCTCAGAGACAAGGAGACAGTCCAGTCCAACAGGCACTGGGTGGTCATCTGATGGCCTGAAAAGGGTGTTGGGATTTAGGAGTATCTGCAGTGTGGACAAACAGGTGGGGCAAAGCAGTGAGAAATTCAGGCAGGTGTGTTGGTCACAAGAAGACCGGCCCAACAGCAGGACCCCCTGAGCAAGGCTAGACAACAGCCTTAGAAGGACTCAAACACCAGGCAGGTTATCCAGGCAGGTGCCCACCTGAGGCCCCTCCGCCCAGACTGGGATGGGGAGGGGGGAAAGTGGATACTAAGAACAAGGCAGGATTCTAGACCCTAAACTTGAATTTGAAAGGGTTAGAGGATGATTTAGAACGAAGATGTCAAGACTTGGAATCACAGGGAATTGGCCTAAAGCTCCCAAATTCCTCCAGTTGCACTCAAGACTGGCTCTAAGGACATGCCAGAGGTTGGCGTGATGGCGATGGTGTTCAGGAGGCCTGGGTGGGCCGTGACCCTGGCAAAGCCAGGCATCACGGGTCAGAGGCCAAGCTGCAGGTCCCCGAGGTGCTCCATGCCACCTGGTGGGCACGTGGGCACGTTTCTCCATGCATGTGCAGTGACCACTGATTGATGAGAAATGAGGACCCATGACTCAGTCCTTTCCCTCACCCTGCCCTCGGCTCACCACGCTGCCTACTTAAAAAAAGGAATTAAAAACAAAATCTTTCCTCCCTCTTCCCCATTCACTTATACTGAAACTTCAAAACCTAATTTAATTCTGCTTAGCAGCAATGCAAAATGGTTCATATCCTTAAGATGCTTAATTTATAAGTGCCTCCAGTTATTCAGCATTTGCTGCCAGGTTTTCCCCTCCTCTAAATGAGTGGATAAAGCGGTAACCCATCAATTTCCATTTGTCGCTAATGGGAAGCGGAAAGGGATGGAGCCGGAATCGGCAGTGCCTCACGGGCCTCGGCTCTCCTGACACTTGTTCCCCCGGAGGGGAACAGAAAGTAGAGCTGACAGCTCCCTCCGTGGCCTGCTATACGACAGCAGAGGGCTTCAGAGGGACCCTCGTTCTCCCAACCCCACACGTGGAGCAGAGCTTGTCCAGTTCCGTCAGCTCTGCTGGTGCACAGTTCTGCTTCATGCCGGGCCACTTCCAGCTGATTTCCAGCCAGGGGCCCTGCTGGCTGGCAAGGTCAGACCGGATCTCATCTCCTGCAGAGGCCAGGAAGCAGAATGAAGCCAGCAAAGGGAGAGGAAAGCAAAGAAAAAACCAAAACAGCAGTGCCGAGGCTTGTTTTTCTATCTCCTTGGTTATCCTAGGAGCTCGGAGTTTTATGGATGGAAAGGTGCTAATTACATGGATTCCGGAGGGGATCTGGAGTAGGGCAGGGATGGGAGGAGAAGTAGGTCAAGAAAATACAAGTAACTGTGCTTAGGGGCAGGCAGCCTTCCATGCAGCTGGGCTGGACCAGTGTTGATGGCGCCGGGTCCCCCAGGTACTCCAGAGGCTCATGGGAAAGGGAGGGGCTGCTGCTCCTTCCCCGCTTCCCGGGGGTCACTTCTCCCCACATTGGATTTTTCTGGGGTTCCTCCCAAATCCCCAGCTTCAGAGTAGATGGCTCTGAGAGCGCGGCTGCACCAGAGCGAAGGGACCAGGAATCTTGGAGATAAATTGCCCCTCCTGCTCCGTCCCCAGCCCGGCTTGTCAGCTGGTGACAATATGGATGTAGGTAAAGAGGCGTGAGCCCATTACCCTGCCTTGGGACTGCTGTTTTTCATTCAAGTGCGGCACGGGCGGGAGATGCAGCCAAATTGTCTATCACGGTGTCTGTGTTTACCCCCTGAATGAGGTTTTGGGTAAGAGAAAGGGATTTTATTTATGGCAGTGAGGCTGTCCGCATAAATTCCCCAAACTCTCACACATATGTCAGCCCCCTTCAGTCATCTATCTTCTGAAAATGTCTTTTGATTTTGCTTCTGTCCCTCTGGGTCCTCTGAGTGATGACTGTGGGAGCCACAAGTTAATAAATGCCCTGAGATGAAGCCTCCCCCCATCTCTACAGCCCTCCATTACTTAAAGGGACCATCATCATTTCTTAGAGCAGTAAAGGATTCTAAGGGTCCCATTTTCCAGTCTGCTCATTTCACAGATGAGGAGGGAGGCCCAAAGTGGGTGGTAATTTGGCTGAGGGCACAGGGCAGGTAGGGGTGGGGCTGGTGGTCGTGAGCCCCCCAGCCCTGTCTTCTTGCAGTGCTCTCTCCATTGCCCACAGTAGGCTCCCTTAGCCTCTGGGCGAGCCGACTCACCTTCAATAGCAGGTGAAGGTCATTGTCTCTTGTAGTTTTCTCCCATCCCGTTTCTGATGTTAGCAAATGCTACCCTGGTCCTTGAACACATTACGAACTCAGTATGTGTCAGCTGAATGAATGCTAGGCTACCCAGCCTGCCTCCCATTACCCCTTCCCTGGCCCCTTATTTCAGCCACACAACTGCTCACTGGGAACCAGATATAACACGCCCCTGAGGTCCACTCCGGGCTTTTCCTGTCCCTCTCCTCTGCCTGTAGATCTCTTCCTCCGTTCCATCTTCTCTGCTTGGGAAACAGCAACTTCTTCCTCTCCATCTTCTTCCTCCTTCCCCTCCTCCCCCCTTCCTCCTTTGCCTCCTCCTTCTCCACCATCATTGGCTTAAATGCTCTTCCTTTGCAAACTTCTTTCCCAATATCACCCTGTCCCTCCCAGGGACAGATCATCTTTTCCTAACCATTCTCCCATCCCCCTGTTCCAGCGCTTACTGAGTTGTGCTCTAATTCTTATGGCATTTTCCTACCAGACTCTGAATTCCAAGGGAGATCGACCCCCTAACACAGGTCCTGACACTTGATGTCGGCAAGCATGTCACACAGGCTCAGTGAATGGGTGGGTGGATGAGTCCATGGCCCTGGTTAAGACTTGGTTCCCCAAGGACATATTGGGTATCATTGTTATAAAGTTTATTCTGGCTCTTACCTGTGCTTAAACAGGCAGATTCATTGGAGGAAGTAGGAAAAAGAGAAAATGTCCATCTATCTTACTTATACGAGAGAAGGGGAACAGGCTGGGGATGCTGATTGGGTTCTAAAGCAAGTTTTGGCTATAATGGTAAAAATAGGGATTCAATGGTTCATTCATTAATTCACTCAACATGTATTTATTGAGCGCTGTGTGCCAAGTGCTGAGGATATGGTGCTAAAGAGTAATAATCCCCACAGTAATTCCACTTGGAAAGGCCTCCCTCTCTCCCAGGCACTGTGCTAGGTATTTCTCATATTTCAGGAGAACTTCATGTCAGAATTAATGATCCAATGTTAATAGATGAAGAAACAGAGGCTTGGGGAGTGTAAATAACTTGTCTGAGGTCACACAGGGACTGCAATTCGAACCTGTCTGTCTCCAAAGCTTCTCTTTCTGCCTTGCCGTACTGCATCTCGTTCACCCCGGAGACATTTGGGATGCCCCATTGTCACAGCACATTAAACATCTTCTGTTCTATCCAGTAAAGGAACTGAAAGATGGGGATCGTTATTGCCTAAATCGTCTCTTGCTCTTCTTTGATTCTTTTACTCCCAAATGACTTCCTAAGGGCACAGGCAAAGTCCGTCTGACAGATGAGGAAACTGAGGCCTGGGGATTTGAGAGGCTTGCTCATGGTGTGACCGGGTCCTGCTCAGCGAGGGTGGCACTAGACACATCAGCAGGTTATTGTAGCAATCGGATCTCTTTCTCATTTAAGGTTTCCCCGTGAGGTGAAGCGGCAAGAGCTTGGATTGATTTCACACTGTCTTACCAGGACCCCAAGCACTTTACAACTACCATGTTTTACTTGGTTGGTTTCTCCCAGTGCGCTCCAAGTCCTGCAGAGAGAATGTTAAACACACAGCGTTCGAATGTTATGAAGATGAAGATAACAAAAAAATTGAGGGAGGCAAGGGGGGAGAGTGAAAAACACTGGTTTTCTTATCCTGTTCTGCTGTGTCTTAAATATATCGGACCCACCAGGATCCAAATATACCAGCGGAATTCTGTGCCTTGAGGAAAGACTCGCCATGGGGTGTTTTGAGTAGTGGGCTCCCCTTCAAATGTGACCACGTGATGTGATTTACGACACTTTGGTCAGCGTGTGACTTCATCTCTTTTCCAGATTGAGTCACCCCATAAGCAATCAATAGATCTTCCACATTAGTGACAAACAGAAATTGATGACTTTCTCCTCCAGCTGTCATCTAGAGCGGGAATCCGTATACAAAGCTTTTTGGGACTCAGCCCCCTCCCCTGGTGAACACCTTCCCCCTGTGTCTTTCTTATTATGCCTGTGTTCCTGGGTCTAGTCCAGTGCCTGGCCCATAGTAGGTACTTAGGAAGTGTTTGCTAGATAAATTCTCTAATGGGTAAGTTTTAAATCTTGAACTGACTTGTCAGTTCTCAAATTTCTCTTCTCCCAGATATTGGTCAGTGCTCAAAAATGCAAACCAATTTTATTTAACAAGAAGTGTTCAAAATACGTCTTTCGGAGAGTGTTTTGCCTAAAGCAGTCTGTGAGGGTGTCTGCCTACACACGTGCTTGCACAAGGCCATCTCTCCTGTCCTTCATGTCCCCCCACCTACCCTGCCGCCACCACATCTTCAGAGGGATGAGGGAGGTTTGACTGCATTAGAAAAGCATCCAGGCCAGTGTGTTGTGCGGAGTCACTCAGCCCACAGTGGGGTCATCTGTCCTCGCCTGTGGCTTGGTCTTTTGCCAGAACACCACACTGTATACTTTCAGGACATTTGTCTTCTCTCTCACCTTTCCAGAACCTATTTGTGAGCTACAGCCTCAGGCCATAGTCTCTTCCATTGAGAGATGATGGATGAATTAGCCTAGAGCCTCCACTTTACAGATAAGAGAAACCGGGGTTCCATAAGGCAAAGTGAGTTGGCAATGGCCCATGTGGCAGTGCCGGGGCTCCTGACTCCACCCGTCTGGTGACGTGGGTGCCACGGTTTATAGTGTATAACGTGTTCTTACACCTGTGTTAGTTCAGTTTCCCCAATAACCTGCAAGGTGGGGAGAACACATCTTGTCAAAGAGGAGCCTGAGGTCCACAGAGTGTGTGACTTGCTCATCTGGAGGGGAGCGGTGGCCTCCAGGGGAAGCGAGGAGAGGACATCTCCCAGGTGGGATCGAAGGGGGTCTACTGAGTCCAATCGGAGGCCAGCCGAGGTGGCGGGGTCCTCAATAGCCTGTTGACAGTACATCCTTAATGGGTGAGGACTGAAAGCCACCAAGGTCAGTGTGCTGACCCCGGGACCTCACAAAATCAGGCCACGCTAAAGAGAACAGGCAAGTCACAGCAGGGAAAATTATGTTTTCTTAAACATCTCGTGATTAATCTCTGAAAGGAAACTAAGAAAGGCCCCTTAGCAGAGGTCTCGGAGGGAAGGGATGGGGCTGTTCCCTAACTAAAAGTCCTAGATAATAGAGCTGATTTCCGAAGAATATTGGCACGTGGCTGCCAGTGTTGGTTTGTACTGGAATGGCCTGGTTCCCTGGGCTCTCATTTTGCCTCCGTGCACGAGGTGACCCGCAGAGCCTGCTGTCTGGATGAGGCCCTGCCCGGCAGAGACGCTCATGGTTTGAGAGAACAGGCATGGTGAGACTTTGCCAGAATTTCAAAAACTTGTCTCCAGATTTGTGAAGTGGTTTCCAAAAGTCTTGGGATGGGAAGTGAGTCATTAGCAAGCTCTGTTTCTTGGTGGGGAGTGGTGTGTTGCCGGAGGAGGTGGAAATGATGGAGAGGGATTTGGGTTTGACGTAAAAAAAAATGTCTAGCAGACAGATGGAATGGGCTGTTCTGGATGCTGAGGTCCCCACAGCTGGAGGTGGCCACAGGTGGTCTGGACAAGGATTTCAGCATCCGTGATGGGGCTGGACCTGTGACCTCTAGGACCCCTTTCAGCCTGGGGTCCTGTGAGATATGAATACTTTAGCCTTGGCTCTGTTCTCCTGTTATTAGGGATACATGCCGTTGTCATTCTGTCCTCATTAACAACCACTAATGAGAGCTCAGAGTGGAGGCGGCCGTCTGCCTCATTTAAGCCATGACCCCATTTGACTCCAGTGGCTTAAGCCAGATTGGATATGAAGCCCTCCTGATTCTTCTTGCTCTGTTGGTGTAGACCTGTCGGGGTATTTCTTTTCTCCCTGTGCCCACCGCTGGGGGAGTCTGGGAAGCGGGGCAGTGATGAAGCTGGTGGCAGCTCTCAGCTGAGTGCCTGAGTGTGCGTGAGCCCAAGTGGGTAGGTTGCACACGTGTGTCCTGGCAGAGTCCGCACATCCCACTCACAGCCTCGCAGCTTGGCTGCAGGCCAGACTGCGGTCACACGCAGCCCTCCTTAGTCTGGGTGAGGGGGCACGCATTCCATATCGGCTGGACGGGAGCTGGGCCTTGGCTGCTGGGAGCCCTGGGCAGCAGGAGGCCTCAGAAGACAGCTGTCAGGCTGCCCAGCAGCACCGCTGTGTCTTGTTTAGTGTGTGTTTCTTCCCATCGAGCTGAGTTAGGGGCCCAGTCCGCTTGTAGGGGGTCCAGTCGGGGAGGCTCCTTAAGTCCACACTGAGGACGGGTGTGGTGCTGAGTGGTGGCTCGTCCAGTCGGGGCTCAACAGGTGTGTGTCCGTGACTGGGATGGTGCCACCATGCTGGACTTGGAAAGAAAAGCTGGGTAACGGGGTGGGTGGCCACTGGGGCAGCCACCAAAGGGGCCGTCTTGGGTCTCCCTCCTCTCATTTCCTTCTGCCCTAACTCACCCAGGCGCCTTCCATCACTGATCCAAGCTGATTGGGGTCTGGAGAGCTCGGGGACACCAGAGAGCCTGATGTGTTCTGGGCAGCACGGGGACTGGCTCTGGAAGTTCCCAGCATCGTGTGCCACCAGAGCCTGGCTCTAACCAAACTGCCTGGGTTTGAATCTGAGCTCCGCCCTTTACTAGTTGTATGACTTTGGCCGCAGTTTCTTCCTCTGTAACATCGTGACAGTATCACCACCTCATGTTTTTATGAGAATACAATAAAGTTATTGCCTAGAAAGCACTGAGAATGGTGTCCTGTCAGTAGTAAGTGCTGTGAAAGTGACATCTGCTGTTGGGAGTGACACTGGGCGGCCGCCCCGTCTCCATCTCTCAGTCTTCCCCTGCCTGGAGCACCCTTCACCACTCCTCCACTGACTGCTGTCTCTTCCCTTTTTCTAAAACCCTGCTCTAAACTCACCTCTTTCTAAGAAGCTGAGGATCCTCACCTGGTATGGAAAGCTCTTACTTCCAGAATCTCAGCGCGCATGAGGCATGCATGCCGACCCCGTCGCACATTGCACTGTCTTCACTGGTCTACACCCACCTGTTTCATAAACATTTAAAAATCCTTATTTGAATTCTGTCTGCCCGACAAGCCTAAGAGCATCCTGAGAGATTGGACTCCAGCTTCTCTACCTTTCCAGCGTCGTGGGCTTCTCACACTGGGGTGATGGTCCCTGGTACTGGCTAGTGGATTTGAATGGTCTCCCATCTTAAAAACCTCCCTTAGCCCCTCATCCTTTTCCCGCTACCGCTCTATTTCTCTCCTTCCCATTGCAGAGAAACCCTGCAAAAGAATTCTTATTTAAAGCGGTCTCCATCTCCTGTCCTCTCTTACCCTATCAACAGGACTCCTTCCCATCAGAATTCCACCCCCATCCATGGTGTCCACATGGCCAAGTCCAATCATCTGTCCCCAGGCCTCACTCTACCAGCAGCATTTGACACAGTCCTTTACTCTTCCTTGAAACGCTTCTTTCTCTTGGCTTCCGGATCACCCTCCGTCTTGGTTCTTGCCCTGCCTCACTGGCTCCCAGACATCTTTGCTGATTCCTCTGCAATGCAGATGTGCCCCAGGGTTCTGTCCTTAGGCCTCATCTCTCGCCACCCACTCCCGAGTGATCCCATCCAGTTTCACGGCTGCATTTAGCTGCAGATGACTCTCCAATCTCATCTCCAGCTCTGACCTCACCCCGTAACTCCAGACTTACATGCCTACTCACCATCCCCTCTTGGATGCCTGAGAGAAGCTCGAACTTGATGTGTCCATATCCCAAATCGAGCTGCCGATGATCCCCTCCAAGCCTGCCTCTTCTGCTGTCTCCCCCGTCTCATTCATGGTAACGCCATTCTCTCTATTTGGTCTTAGGAGTCATGCTCGGCCCCATCTTCCTCTGACATCCCATATCCTCCCGGTCAGCAGATCCTGTTCGCTCTACCTTCCAAGTATATCCGGAACCCAACCCCTTCTTGCCGCCTCAGCTGTGGCTTTCCTGTTCCAAGACAGAATCCCTTCTCCCCTGGATTTCTGCAAAGCTTTCCTACTGCAAAGCTTTCTCTGCTGCCCTCTCACTTCTGTTTCTCAAAATGGCAGCAAGGGAATGATCCTTCTAAAGTATTAGTTGGATCATGTCAGTCCTTGGCTCAACCCCTCCAATGCTTTCTCATCTCATCTCATGTCAGAGTGAAAGAAAGAGACCTCACGGTGTCCCACGGGGCCCTCCGTGCTCTGGCCCTGTTCTCTTACTTTCTGTTCTCATCTCTTACCACTCTGCCCCTGTTCACACCATACCAGCCCCCTACCTGCCCCAGCTGCCCTGCTGTTCTCTCCGCCTAGAACACTCTTCACCTAGATGTCTGGGTGGTTCACTTTCTCACTTCCTGTAGGTGGTGCCTTGCCCCCAGTCGCACTCTCTGTCTCCTTCTCTCTCTTCCTTGCTTTGTTTTTTCCATAGCGCTAGTCACCATCTGACAAGCTGGTCCTATTTGTTTATTGTCTGAGTCCTCCATCGGACCTTTGTTTTGTTCTCTTCCATTTCCCCAGCACGTAAGACAGTGCCTGGTATACAGAAGGCGCTCACTAAATATCTACTGAATGAGTGGATGATGCAGACCCAAGGGAGGTCTCAAAGGAGCTTCAAATTTGAAAGTTGTTTGAAGGCAGAGATGATGATGGTCTCTCTTGACACAAAGGCAGTTTCTGACAAGTGTTCCTTGCCCGGGACAGTGCAGTGGCCCGCTGGCTCCCTGTCCCCATGCTCTCCAGTCCCTCAGTCCTGGGGCTGAACTCCATCCCATTCCAGGGAAGTCCAAGTCAGCAGTTTAATGACTCAGCATCGGAATGAGTCCTGGCTGCCGGTCTTAAACTTTGTCCCTTAGATCCAAACACCAAGCTGCTGACTTACAGTCCTCCCCCACCTGCACTGCCACTGCGGCGCTCAAGTTTCTGTCTTGTCATCAATTTGAAACCTCACTTTGACTGTGCCAGAGCTTCCCTGGGACTCTGGTCAGGCCTTACTTGTCCCAGTTTTCTGAGAGCCTGGGGCCCTGAATCTGGACCCAGCCTCCCAGCTGGGACCCTGTCACCTGCTTCCAGCTCTTTCCTGAAGCTGCCAGCGTTGGCTGGGATACCTGCCTCTTGTCTGCCACAGGCTTTCCCAGTGCTGACCCCTGCCTGTCTGCTTGTTCTTAAAGTCACAAAATCTTGATGGTGGCTAGGGACACCAGTTTAACCCATTCCACTTTAGAATAGTTCCAACAATTGGTTTTCCTATCTACTGAGCCAGAATCTGCCTCTCTGTGCCTTCCAATGACTGTCCTGGCTCTGCCTGTCCCTCAGGGGCATACAGAACAAGTCTAGCGCTCTTCCTGTGACAGATCTGAAGCCCTGTCATTTCACAGCCCCCAGCATCTTCTTTCTTCCAGAGATTTATCATTAGTGCCTCTGACTGTTCCTTCCTTCTTGGCATTTGGATTCCACTTGTCATCCTGGTCACCTTCCTCTGAATGGGTTTTCTCTTTTCTCCTTCCCAGCTGGGATGTGGTTCCCCAAATCAGAGGCAGGCACTCCCCTCTTCTGCTTCCAATCCACCACAGGCGCCTGCTCCAGCCTCATGGGACCTGGTCTCCAGGTCCAGAGGCCCTGGTCGGACCCATGCCCACCAAGCCCGACTGACCAGACTTTTGGTTAAAGAAAGCCCGTCTGAGGTGTCCACCCATGCCTGTGAAATGCGCCCCACCCCCCGGCTCATCTCAGGCCGGCTTTTCTCTCAACCCCAGGTGGATGCTGCTTTGTGAACGCCGGCGGCAGGCTGCCCCATGTGTGATGTCTGTGTTAAGGAGCCAGGTGCGGGGAGGTTCCCCAGGTTGTGTCACCCCTGTGGCTTCTTCCGAGACGCGCTCTTCCCATCCTTTATAGTGCACAGTCTTTCAAGCAGGGAGCGACACGGGCCGGGGAGGGAATGCCACTTTGCTGGCAACATTCACAAGTTCCCCTGGTGGCAGGGATCTAACAACATGAGACTTTGAGCTTCCAGCTCACAGATGAAAGAACAGGGCTTTTCCCGGAGACGACAGAAGAGGGAAGCTTATAGCCCTGGGGGGCCTCAGCAGGAAGCTCTGCTAAGGACTCGCTCCACAGAGGCCCCGCCATGGCCTGCCTATGTGGGAGAGGAGGGGCGGGGCCCCCCCACCTCTGAGCAGCCCCCAGGAGGCTCAAGTCAGAGGACGGGGAAGGGGAGAGCTTCCCGATGGCCATTTGTAGGGAAGTCTCCTTGCTCTTCCTGGAGCCCTTGGGGTTTCTGAACCTAAAGGGACCTTTACCTGGTTGAATGCCAATTTCCCCTTGAGAGCCGGTTGGGAAACCCTTGAACGCTAAAGGATTTTTTTTTTTTTTAAATGGAGGTACTGGGGATTGAACCCAGGACCTTGTGCATGCTAAGCATGAGCTCTACCACTGAGCTATGCCCGCCCTCTGCTAAAGGAATTCAGTTGTGAAATGGAAACAAGTGAAGTCAGTGGAGATGGAGTCAGGTGTAGGTGAGTGTCCATGGATCGCCCCCATTCGAGCGCTCCCTGTGTTTAATCCACTTCTTCCTCGTCTGCCCATGAATTATCTCCTGAAGAGAAATACTCTTAGGAGGTGGACCAGGGGCTGCTGCTCTTGGCTTATAGTTACAGCCTGTAACTTTCGGGTCTTGCTCCAATGCCTGTCTCATCGTGAAGCCATGGAGATGGTCCCCTGGGGGAGCTTGGAGTTCACATCCAATCCTTCATATGCTAGGCATTAGGGAACAAGGCAGCCTTGGATTCAAAATCATGGGTCTGACTCTCCCTTATTAGCCACGTCCCTTTAAGCGAGTTACTCAACCTTTCTCATGCTCAGTTTCCCATCTAGAAACTGGGGAGATGACACTTTGCCATGGAAGGCTATCATATTAATTGAGAGGAGATATGCAAAACACTGTACCTGGTGTGTAGCATCTAGTAGTATTTAATGAACATTGCTTCCCTTTCTTTTGTTTCTTTAGAAAATAGTTTGCCCGACATTATGGGCAAGTGGGATTCTGCATGGCCTCATTTGGGAGTAGAATGGAGATGGGCTTTACTGACACACAAACTTGGAAATGAATTATAGGTTCAGCATGTAACCTTGCGCAAATTATTTGGCCTCTGTTTTCTACTATAAAATGGGGGTAATAATATCACCCTATATATTGAGGTTTATGTGTGATAATGTATGCAAAACGGTAGCACAGTGCCTGATAATTCATAGGAGGTCAGTAAATAATAGCTATTACCAGTAGTTCTGCCATAATTATTATTACCATAGTTTTCTGCTGCTGCCATAACGAATCACCACAAATTTAGTGACTTAAACTGGACAGATTTATTAATTTACAGTCAGAAGTCCAACGTGGGTCTTCCTGAGCTAAAACTAAGATGTCAGCAAGGCTGTGATCCTTTCTGGAAGCTCTAGGGGAGAATCCATTTCCTGCTCATGTGGGTTGTTGGCAGAATTCAGTTCCTTGCGGTTATAAAATCAAGGTTCTTGTTTTACTGCTGGCTGTCAGCTGAGACTGTTCCCAGCTTCTAGAGTCTGCTGCATCCCTTGGCTCATGGCCCCTTCTTCCATCCTCAAAGCTCAGGGTCAAGTCATTCTCACATCACAACTTCCTGACCTCAGCCAGGAAAGGTTCTCTGATTTTAAGACCTCATGAGATGACGTTGAGCCTGCCGGGATAGTCCAGGATCATCTCCCCATCTCAAGGTCTGTCACCTTAATCACACCTGCAAAGTCCATTTTGCCATGGAAGATAACATACTGGCAGGCTCCAGAGATTAGGATATGGGCATCTTTGGGGACAATTATTCTGTTCTGCTGCTTGGATAGCTTCCAAATTGGGATCTTGAACCATTTTGAAAGCCTTCGCTTGAGCAGTGCTGTAGGTAGGGGACCATGCACACACTTGGAAACCGGCCCCACCCCACTCCTTGACCCGACTGCCTGACTCCTGTTGCAGTCAACCGTTTTGCACAAGAACCGGGCAGCCCAGAGCACCGAAGCTGCTGCATTTCCTCAGTGGGTCGAGGGAACCCAACAGGACGGCCACATGACTGTGACTGAGATAGAGCCACAGGAGAGAGAGAGAGAGAGCCGGGAAGGGACCGTGTAACGGGACGCACTTCATCACGTTGATTTAACGTGTCAGGGTGCTAAAGGAGTAACCTACCAGCAGAATGTTATCGGAGGCCATGTCACGTGGGCTCTGCTGGGCTTGGCTTAGAGTGATGTGTTTATTTCCTGCCATGGGGCCTTGAAAGAATAATGTCCCCCCAGAGTCCCAGCAGCCTGTCTGTCACTCTGCCTGTCATCCTTCCAGAACCCGAGAGATCCTCTTGTGTTCTAGGAAACCATGTGATGTGGGAAGGAACTGCTGTGAGCAAGGAATTAGGGGAGCTGGGTTCTGAGGCTGCTCCACCCCGTTCCTCTGACCCCTGGTACTTATATGATGATGACAGTGCCCTGCAGCAGGCTAAGGTCTGGCAGAAATACTGGAAACAGGATGTTTTGTTGTTAATGTTCTGATGTGGAAAAGCAGGACTCAGACATGAGGGAGATGTGGGGAAGCACAAAACATGGAAGCCTTGGCACTAAACGGCGAGCCCCAGAGTTAAGCAGTGGTGACTGCAGTCCAGGGACCACGGGCACGATGGCACTTTGGGCTTCTTTTTACCTTCTTGATATATCGCCTGTTTCCATCCAATGAAAGGGCAGGGGACCATCACTTTCAAGGGCCGTGTCACTGGGGATGGAATGACATTTTGTGTGCATTGAGCACCTAATAGGTGCCTGTCACTATCTATAAATGATATAATTTAATTTTTACAACTATCTCCAGAGGTAGGTTTGATAATATCTGCTTTGTAGGTATAGAAACCGAAACTCAGAGAGGCTACGTTCTCCCATGCAGAACAAGGAAGACCTTGTATTTGAACCCCAATTTCTTTGGCCCCAACCCTGTGCTCCATCCGCCACACTGGGCACCTCCCGTTTGTGCCCTTTCTGAGCTCCCCTCTGCAGAGCCCCTGGGAGGAGTGGGCAGAAGGTGGGCTTGAACGAGGACACCCGGGACACCTCAATTTCTTTACAGCAGCAGAAGGCAGACGCCTCGCCTGAGCCCTCCTTATTGCCCCCCTGCCCTTGCAGGTTCCCTTGGCAGACATTTGAGAGGGAGAAATTAACTTAAAATTGAACTGCAGGAGTAGTGCTGAAGGCACCTTTAGTCTAAAAATAAGAGCAGAGGCTGCACAGCTCGGAGAGGACGTGTCTGCTCATTGCCTTTATTTATAGCCGCTTATTTATTAGATTCCAAATGATGTTTAACCAGGAATCATATGGCAGTGATCTTTGATTACTTATGCAGCTAATGGCTGAACATATATTATTATTGCTATTTATTCAGCGCTGTTAAATCTACTGGGTGCTTCTCTCCCAGGAAGGCACCGAGGAGAGGGGTCCGGAGAGTCCTTGCCTTCTAAGATCAGCAAGGCCCTGGGGGAGGAGAGGGAAGGTGGCTTGGCGGGTGGCCCTAGAGACCAGGCGAGGGGCTCTGCAAGGAATACTTTCCTTTTCTTGAAAGTAGCGATCTTTTGAAATAGAAGGAGTGGGGATGGGAGTTGGAGAGGACACTCTGAAAGGGAAGAAGTGTGTATGGTAAGAGTCGGGGCTTTTGGAATCAGAAATATCTAGACTTACAATAATAGCGACATTTATTAAGTAGTTATTGTATGCCAGGGACTATGCCGTTCAAAATTCTTTAATGGCACCAGTATGTCCATTTTACATATGAGAAAGCCGAGGCTCAGAGAGTTAAGGAACTTATCCAGGGTCACACAGCTTCGTGTGAGGCTGGAGCCAGCCTTAAAATCCAGGCTCCGTCTGCCTCTGGAGACCACATGTCCATTATACTGACCCGTCCTACTTCAAAACCAGTGCCCTCTCCTCTTTTGCTTAAGCTTAACTTTTTGAATAAACAGCCCAGGAAAAGGATGGAAAACTTGTCACTGAGGCCTGGAAAGAGTGTGGAGCCTGGAGTTCTTGGCATCCTCGGACTCTCCTGAAGTGCTCAGCGTGAGCTGCCGGCAGTCCCCAGGGCACGGTCCACCCCCCGCCTCTCCCATCTCTGGGCCCTTGCTCCCTCCACCTGGATTACTCACCCCTCACCTCACCTGCCCCGCAGAATTTCCTTCATCGTTCAAGACCTCGCTCTTCCTCTAAGGAAACTTCCCTGACTGTCCTTTCCATCCCCACTCACAGGGCTCTCTGCCTCTCCGTGCTCCCGCAGCGCGGTGTGGGTGACTGACCACCTCAGCCCTCAGCTCATAGGACACAGTGACTAGAGATGTTCAGGCTTTGGTTTCTTTGAGAAACTCAGTTAAGACCACATCTTCCTACCTGTCACTCCTCTGCCCTTGCTTTTAAGGTGCATGGGTGGACTGAATGAATGGATGAATGAATGACTCAGTTCTTATGCTGGGCTGCCATGGAGAAGGTGCCAACTCCCCTTGGGGCCATATACCCACTGGCTTTGAAAATGGGGACCCTGGGGCAGGAAACAGGGACTACATGGGCTACCTGACACACCCTGAAATAGAACAGCAAGGAGCCTGGGACATTCTGATGGGGGAGAAGGGAAGACGTTAGTTTAGAAAGGCTGGGTGCAAAAGGCGGGTTTCCAGAGTGTCCTCCCAGTGCCCCTCTCGTCCCTGTACCAGACATGCAGGCTCTGGCCTTTCCAGTACTAGCAGAACACACCGTGTGGAGCATTTGACCTTTAGAAGGAGGACTGTGTGCTTGGCCCAGCATCGCAGAGGCCCCCTGCCCGGCGTGGCTCTGATGCCGGACTCCCACCCTGGGAGGCACTGCCCCTCAGTGGGGTGGGCCGGCCTCATGCCCTTTCACCCTAGCCCTTCATCTCTGCAGACACTGCCAGAGGCTGCCTGGGGTTTGGCCAGATGCCAGGCTGCTTGAAGTGAGGCTCCTCAGACGGTCGCAAGAAGGGATCCAGTTGGAAAAAGGGTAGAGGGGGATGGGGAAGAAGCCGAGTGGGGCAGGAACCATGACCAGCCGGAGAAGCTCGGGGCTCAGGAGAGAAGTCCAGGAGGAGAATGAGTCCCAGGCCATGTGAGCTGTTGAATTTTCAGGGATCACATCACCCCTTGGGGCCCCCGTTTCCCAGGCCGTGGTCTCCCCGGCCCTGTCCAGCTTGGGATTCTGTGTTTCCATGTGGTTCTCCTCTCTGGAGGCCACACCAGATGCACTGGAGCCTCCTGACTGTCCCCCTCCGTTGTTTTCTCTTCCCTCTGCCCCTCGAAGTATTTACTGTCCACCTGGGTCTAGATTATCCCCTGATTAAGTGCCATTTAGCTGTTGGCTGCCCGTTCACTCAGTTTTATAGACACATTCAACGAGGCACAGAGGCCAAGGCCTGATTTTGGAGAGGGAGGGTAATGAGAACAGGGCAGCGGCGGCCCACTTAGATTGGATTTTAATAAAGTTTCCAGCTAACCTAAATCAGCCGCATCACAGGCGGCCCAGCGACCGCTGCGCGTTCCGGGTCAGCCCTGCGCTGCCTCCCCAGGCTGGGGCCCGCCAGAAAGCATGGGATCGGGGCTGGGGGGCATGGCGGTGGGACCCCTGCTGGAGGGGAAGTGCTGGTCTCAAGCAGAGGCCCCTCCTTGACAGCAAGGGTAGGGCGGCTATTGTGAAGCGCTGGAGGTGAAGGCTCTCGGAGGGGAGGCGGGTTGCCTGCTTTCAGCAGCTGTTAATTAGTTGCAGATGATGAGATAATTCATAAAAATTAGCAGTGATTTCCTTCATTGTGTTAATATCACCGGGCAATAAAACTGCTGTTAAGGATGACTTTTCTCTGCATCGAGGAGCAGGATGTCAAGGAAAAAAGAGCCCTCCGTGGGGTGGAGGGAGCGAAGAAGGAAAACAGAACTGGTGAGAGAATGACAAGGGGAGTGATTTCCAAGCTTTGGCTGGAATCATCGGAAAGAAGTCAAATAGAAATGCAAATCCTGTGTCTCTCAGAGCTCTGGCGAGGAAGAAATGCATTTGGTGGTGTCACCTTGGCGGCGATGGGCAGCCAGACGGGCGGCGGGGAGGGCTTCCCCAGCTGCTCGGTGGAAGGAAAGATGGCCTCAGCTTCTGCCCTGATCAGGGAGTTGGCCTGGGCCCACGGGAGAGTTTTCCGGAGGCAGGCCATGCTTACTTATGAGGCCCGTGAGGTCCTGCATGATCTGGCCTTGACCTTTCCGCCTGCATCTCTTAAAGCTTTTCTCCTCTCTCGCGCAACTCTGCCCACACTGGCCTTGAATGTGCCCAGAGCCCTCCTGTCTTAGGGCCTCACCCATTCTGTTCCCTTTGTCTCAACCATGATTTGACCCCCTCCCCCCAGATAAAGTGTCATTTCTGCACATAAGCCTTTGAGCTGCGCTCCTGATGCCTGATGCAGTTTCCGCGTTGCGTGTGGGGAGTGAGGGGTGGATGGATAGTCTTCCCTGCTTACAATCTTCTCCAGTTACCTGTGGCCTACAAGTCCAAACAGCTGCAGATAGTACCTGTGTTAATTTGCTAGGGCTTCCATCCCGGATACCACAGACCGAGGGCCTGAAACAATAGAAATTAATTTTCTTACGGTTTTGGATGCTGAGAGTCTAAGATCAAGGTGCTGGCAGGTTTGGTTTCTCCTGAGCCCTCTCTGCTTGGCTTGCAGACGGCCGCCTCCTCACCATTTCCTCACGTGGTCTTTCCTCTGTGCACGGGCCCTGCTAGTGTCAGTCTACGTGTCCAAACTCCCTTTTCCTGTAAGGACACTAGTTGGATTGGATTAGGACCTGCCCTAATGACCTCAGTGTAACTTAATCACCTCTTTGAAGGACGTATCTCCAAATACAGTCATAATGTGAGATACAGGGGGGTTAGGTTTCAACACAGGAGTCTTAGGGGAACACAGTTCAGCTCATAACAGCACCCCGTGTGATCCAGCCCCTGCGCAGCTCACCAGTCACGCCTCCACCTACCCTCCCAGCTCTGCTCTGCTGGACGTTCCCTGAACATGCTCTGCTTTTCCCATCACCATACCCAGAAGGATTTTGTCCATGTGTCTGCCTGATGAATCCCTACTAATTCTCTGAAACCCAGTTTAAATGTCATGTTCCCCATTTTTAAAATGAGAATTAAGCCTTTATTTCCTTGTTTCACAAGTAAAGCTGGCTGTGTTGGTTGCTTTTCGGAGATTAATGAAGGAAGTGTTTCCCGGCGCTGTTTTCCCCTCCCTCCTACTGTCCTCACTCTCCTGTGTCATCGTGCCTTATAAACACCTTTATCACAGCAGGTTTGCTTATGAGTCTTTCCCAAATGTGCTGTGCTCTTTGGAGATTGAATAATCCAGGCCAGAGATGATGCAGGCTTAGGTGGGTGACAATGGAGATGGTGAGAAGTAAACAGGTCTATTTGAAGTTGAATTGACCAGTCTTTGTAGTAGATTGGATGCGGGGGATGAAGGAAGGTTAAGAATGGCCAGGTTTCTGGCTTGACGGACTTGGTAGCCAGGGTATTGTTTATTAAGAAGGGAAAGAACAGAGGGGGAGCAACCTTGGGGTTGGTGTGCGGGGAAGGGGAGAGCATGAATTCCTTTTGAGAGGTGTTAAATTTGAGTTGCTTATAAGACATCCAAGTCAAGATGTCAAGAAGTCGAGTGGTTACAAGATAGTAGACCTCAGAAGAGAGATCTTGGATGAATATATAAACAGAAGAGTCATCGGCATGTAAGTGGTATTCTGAGCTGTGGGATCAGGCAGTCTTCTAGGGAGAGAGTGGTGTGGAGAGTCTAGGACTGAGCAACCTAAAGCTTTCATTCAAAAAAGAAAGATACCATTTTGCAAAGCAGACATAGTCTAGTGAATCCACAGTAAATGGCAGGACTAAAAGTAGCTACAAGACTTAACCAGCCAAAATATTTTGACTGGCAAGAAAGAATGGAAAACTCTGAATTTTATGTCTGGGGGGCATACTGGCCAATGATGGTAGACTAGTCATAGAAAAATAGGGAATGGTCCTGAAAGACCAGCATGTCTCTTGGAGACCAGCTGACACCATGTTATGCCAGTGTGACCTCACACCCTGCTTTGAATAAAGTGGAACACTGGCCCTGGAGTATCCGTTTGCCAGGCTGGAGAAAGTTTTCCCTAGTGATGCATCGAAAGAGTCTCAAGGGATAAATCATGAACACAGACTTGCAAATAAGTGCAAAACGTTTCCAGACCATTAACACTTTCTGGTAAGCCTTCTTTTCTGGGAGAAAACAGATTGCAACGAATAGCATATGCATTTGATTTAATTGGTGACTGATCCATTCTCTAATTCATACTCCGTATTATGACCAAGCCACTGTAAGTCAAGGTTAGGAAGAAAAAGAAGGATTGTATTTGATTCCTGACCTCCAAGGGCTTGTGGAGACAATACTAACAGCTATGAAAAACAGAATGACAGTGTAAGACAAGTTAATAACTAGAGGAAGGCAAAACATATAGAAGTGTCTGATGAAACGTGCAGACAATACACGGTATAAGAGCCTGGAAGAGGGAGAGCTCACTCTCTTTGTACCAAAGTCATCAAGGAAGGCTTTTCTGTGCTCATCTGATCCAAATGTTTATCTTGGGGAAGTGAAGGAAGGGTGCTTTTTAGTGTGTACAGGAAGTCGACGGGATGGAATGGAATCTCTGAGCTGTGTACTTCTGTGGAAGGTGACGTTTAGATCTGCTGCCATCTATTGGTGAGTGTGGAAAGGAGCCAGGAGCATGGTCCGCAGGTGGTAGAAACAGAAGGTGCCAAGAAAAACCAGGTGTTGGCACCTACCTCTCTAGGACAAGTAAGCTTTGGTCTAGTCCATTGTCATTAAAAATATGGTCCTGATACCAGCAGCATTGAAATCACCTGGGAATATGTTAAAACGCAGACTCTCAAGCCCTACTCCAGACTTACAAACTCAGTATCCATAGTTTAACCAACCTCCCAGGTGATTCTCATGTTCATTAAAGTTTGAAAAACACTGATCTTGTTCTGGTGATTTAAGACGCAGAATTCTGGGCTGCTTCCCAGCCCTCCTCCCTGGAGATTTTGATTGGTGAGACTAGGATGAGACCTGGAAATTCATATTTTTAATAAGTACCCTCAGATGATGACTTTTCTGCCACCAGGAAAGTTTTGACAGCTCTGCTCCAGCTGGGTCCCTGGGTCAGGCCAGCCTTCTCACCATGCATTCACCTGGATATAGACGATCTTCTTTACACTGAAATCATTCTTTTCAAGACCACCAATTAAATGGCTTTCTCTTGGTCTCTCAACCTCCTTTATCTCTGTGTAGCAGTTCCCAGTTTTGGCGACCTCTTCCTTTTAGAGGCTCTCTCTTGATCTTGGTTTCCATTAGTCTTCTTGCCTTGTTCTTCTATTCCTAACTCCTTTTTCACCTCTTTTTCTGATTATTCTTCTTCCCCGAGCCCTTCACCCTTCCCTCGCTCTTTCTGGGTTGTCTGGTCCACTCTGTGGCAGTAATTACCTTCTGGATGTAAACAGCTTCCACATCATCTGCAAGCATACGTCTCTGCAGCCCCAGCTGTGTGTGGGAGGTCCCACATGTGGGACAGTACCGTTCAGGCTGAGGATCCATGATGCTCCCCTCAGAGGCAGCCAGTGTGTGGGCTTTAGAGCCAAACCCCCTTGGGTCTGAATCCTGCTCTCCTCTTGTCTGCTGACGGATCTTGAGTAAATTAATTTACTGCTGAGTCTCATTTTACCTCTAAAGTGAGATTAATAATACCTACGTCAGAGGATTATTTTTGAGACCAATTGGGATAATGTATATAAAATGGATGACATATAATAAATGCTTAATAAATGTCAGGTTCTTTAAAAAAAATTCTTTATGCTAAACCTCTCCATCAGACTGAATTCCTTGTACCCATCCTACTTTTTAAAATTAATTAATTTTTTTTTTTGCTCTGTCTTCGTTCATACTCTTCCCTCTGCTTGAATCATTTCCAGTTTTGCTGTCTTTCAAGGTCAAGTTCCCTTGCTACCTCGGCCCCGAAGTCTATGATCAACTCAATAGCAAATCGGCTTTCGCACACACTTGTGTATTTCTGTTACTTTTATGGTACTTAGGTCACTTAACCCTTGTGTTGTAATTATTTAGACACATACCTTCCTTGCAAGGCTAAAAGCTCCATTCAGGCTAGCCTTCTGACCTTGTAATAGTTTTATTTCCCAGAAGGCCTGCGCATTGCCTGTCCTCTTCAGGCGGGAGAAGCTCAAATGTCCTACTGGTGGTGGACGGGCTGCATCACCTTCACATATGAAAGCCAACACATTACTCTCCATTACATATGCTAATAGAGGGAGCAGCGATGTGGAGAGTCAAAATAACGGGCTGTCCTAACATGACTGCTTTTGGCTCTGGAAGGCACTGTGATGTTTCTGCTTCAGATTTACCTTGCTGATTACGTTTTATTAGGCACACATCACTATTGAGTCTGCATTCCATGAGCGTACACCATCTGGAAAAACTGAAGAGGGTGATCCAGAAGTGTGCTGAGCACTGGGAGAAGCTGGTTTAGATTTTCAGTTGTCCAGGTTATAACTCACAAAGTAAATCATCAACCCCAACACAACTGAGAGACAGCTATTTTATTATTATTCCTCTCTTAGCTTTCTCTGCTTAAAACGCTTTATGACAATATGGGCATTAGTCAAAGGCATGCTAATCACTTGTCAGCGACCTTAAATACGGTGATCGAGCAGAAGCACCGTGGTTTGAATTGATGCCAGATTGTCATAATAATGATACTTAACATTTATATAATGATTGGTAATTTATAAAGAGCTTTCACGTATGTTATTTAATTTTATCTTCTTGATGCCATGAAGTGGATAGAGTAGGTCTCATATTCCTATTTGACAGATGTGGAAACCAAGGCCCAGAGAAGTTCAAGGACTTCCCCAAGCTCTTTTAGCTAGAGTCTAGGCAGAGCCAGGGGACCACAGCTCTTGTCTTTACCCTTGGGCCCCAGTGCTTTTCCCACTTTCCCAGTCTCCTCTAATGACCCTCAATTTCTTTAAGATGCTTGTTATTATTCACTGTAAACATTTCCAGGTGATTCTTTTTATAGTTTCTAATTTTTCGGTGAAATTATTTATTCTAATCTATTTTGTAAATTTTCTTTCGGTGCTTTGAATGAATTCATCACATTTAAAGTTCTTTTCTTTGAACGCCGATGTCTGGCTCACCTGTGGGTCTGTTTCTATTGTCTGTTTTTCCCCTCTTGGATTTTGGTTGTATGGTTATATCTCTGGGCATGCCTAGTAAATTTTTGCTGAATGTTAGACACTGGATGGGCTATAGATGCTGTGATCTTCAAGAGAGGGTTTACTCTTTGCTAGACAGGGTGCAACCAGTGATCTTAATCCAAATAAAAAAGACTGAACTGAGTCCAAGCCGGGTTGTGTTTTAATAAGGTTCAGTCTGATTCGCCCCACTGCCGGGGAATGGTCAGCACTATCTGAGAGCCTGGTGCGTTCAAGGGGTCCCTTCCTTTCTGGATTCTAGTCTTACCTTTTCAGTATCTTAATACTGCAGGAAAAATCTGCTTCATAGAGGCTTTCGGCTTAGTGTTTGTTTGTTTGTTTTTGTTTTTTGTTTTGTTTTGTTTTGTTTTTGGCTTTCTGTTCCATTCAGCTTCAGAATTCTGTAAATGACCCCAGGGGAAAACTGGCCCCACACTGAGGCCCCTCGTGTCCCTAGTTTTCTCTTTCTAGTCCTAATCCTGCCAGAAGCTCTGCTGGTTTCTTTGTCCCCTGGCAGCAGCCCTATGCCTGTGTAAAGCTTGGGTTCTCAGCCTCTCATCCTGCACCCAGAAATGGCAAATCCTCCCAGGTTAGAAGTGACTATGGAACATGAGCTGGCTTCTCCTCACTTTCCCCTCTCTGTAATGATGTGCTCTCTAATCCTGTTGCTTCAGCAGGTCTGTGATGCCTTAAAACAGATGAATATTGTATTTTATCTAGCATTCCTAGTTGTTCTCAGTGGAAGCAGTGATCGGCCATCACAAGCTATCCCATCCTACGCGGAAGTGGACATTAAATGCTTATTCTCAGCACCTACAAGCCACAGGTTATTACGTGGGCAGTTCTTAGCTGGGGGCCGTGGGAGGTGTCCTAGCCAACCATGGGGTGCACCTTCCCTACGGCATTTACCAGTCTGTGGGCTGCCCAACCAGGAAGAAGGCAGGGAAACGGATGGGTTGTAACTTCGTGGCCCAGGAGGAAGGCGTTCATTAGGCTGAGGAATGAGTGTTCGGCAAGCTCAGGAGGCCTCAATACTCCATCAGGTTTCTAATGATTTTGTCAGAGTGTTAATCCCCCAGGGTGAGCAGCAGCATTTTGATATCAGCAAACAGATTGTGTTTCTGCCCAGATAAGCCAATGTGGAGTCCTGCATGAGAGCTGAAAGTAATTCGTCATATTTTAATGGGGCTGAGTGAAACTAGTCAGAAACAACACTGGAAATAGGGTGACGGGGCGCAGACTGGGAGTTGGGTGGAGAGGCCCTGGACACGGGGCTGGCCATACGCATTCTGAAGGGGGTGTGCTTATGGGTGTGGGGGTGAAAGAAAGAGCGATCATACACACAGAGAGTGCTTCGAGGGTATCCCCTTCCATCGCAGGGCCCTTTCTGAATACCTGGTCTGGACCAGGTCCTGCGAATGTGGAGGTAAAGAAGACCAAAGTCCTCCCCTTAAGGACCTCACAGTCTGGTTGGCGGTGGAGGTGACAAGTGGCCGGGTGATTAATCACAGTAGTACCAGGTACTGGATGTAAGAATGTCCCTGCTGCCTTGGGAGCGCAGAGCAGGGACAGGGCTGTGGGGCTGGGGGTGGGGCAGGAAAGGCTTGAGCTGCTCTCTCAACTGAACCAGCTGGGTGGGGCGGAGGCGTTCTAGGCAGAAGCAACAGGCTGAGGAAACATGCTGCTACGATATTGCGATAATATGCACGTGATTCTACAAAAACGGGGAGTTTCCACTGCCTCTGCCACTGCCCTGGTCAGTCCTTCACGACCGCTTGCCTGGCGAGAGCCTTCTGCCTGCCTCGTATCTCTCACATCTTGAGTTTCTCCTACACGCTGAACCCGTGTTTTTTTCCCCCTAAGATACAGGCCTGACCATTGTTGTTCATCACTTAAGAACTTCTGAGGGTTTCTCTTATTTATAAAATAAAGTACAAACTCCTTGGGGTGCATTAAGCCCGTCTGTGATCTGACTGTAACCTACTGTCTTTCGCCATCTTCATTGACACCCTCCCGAGCCCTACCCTGGGGCCCTGTTCTCCGGTTTTATTGGACCACCATTCCTGTAGACAGCCAGTCTCTTCCTGCCCCTATGGCTTCACCCGTGGCACTCCATATGCCTGAAATGCCCTTCCCTGGCATCTTTGCCTGATGAAGTCTTCTCTTTACTCAAGACCCAGATCACATGTCCCCTCCTCTCTGTAAGGTTCCCTGGTCTTCCCTGTCAAAATGATTCATCTGTCCTCCGAGTTGCCTAATAGTTTACCCCTCTGTTAAAATAAATCACTTTCTGCCAATCTCACAGCTTTTATGTCTCTATCTTTTGGTGGCTGCCCCCACCCCGACCAGGACAATCTCCTTGAAGGCAGGGAGAATGCCTTATTCATCTTGTAGTCCCCATGCTCGATAAATATTTATTGATCGAATGAATAAATGAGTATTGAATAGGCTTTCCATGTGTTTTGCCCTAGGTATCTCGTATCGTAATTAGAGGTTTTTGTTTGTTTGTTGTTTGTTTGTTTAGTCAATTTCCGGCGAAAAGCAGGATAAATTTTACGTGAGGTTTGAGAAGGACTGTAAAAGTGATTTACGGTTGGGTAGGAGATCTGTGCAAACAGGTCGGGGAAATGCTCACAGGCAGTTCTGCCTGCTCCTTGCGTCGCTCCAGACTCTAAATGCAGAGTACAGCTGCCTTCAGCAGCCGCGGCCAAGGCCTGGTGTCCTCAGGCAGAATGTCTCCCCCGCCACCCCCTCCACCGGCCTCCTGAGAGGCACGTGGCTTTAGTGTGTGCTGTTGAGGTACCGGATACAAATGCTCACTCTGGAGAGAGTGCTAAGACGGCCGTGAGCAGCTTGCACATACAGCGAGCGCTCTGCAGTCCCATGTTCAGGCACAGTCTTTTTGTGGGGGTTTGTGCTCTCAAGCACATTTGCACCAGTGAAGAGAGCTGTTTCCTCGTCCAGCCACATTCTGTCACGGCCAGCCCTGGCAAAGCCCACACGGGGCTCACACTCGTGACCTTGGCCTCCAGGCCCCATGCTCCAGCCAGCCAAGCCAACCACCGCAGCAGGAACTGGCTGCACCTGTCTCTTTATTTCGAGAGCAAAGTTGAGCCAGGGCGGCGGACAGCTGAGCAGCCGGCACCAGGGCCCTGCCTGTCGGGGGCTGGATGCCCAGAAACAGCAGCCCAGCATGGAGAGTGGGAACACTCTTGAGAGGCTCAGATGGGTCCCAGAGGGGCCATCTCTCTGAACGGGGACAACAGCCCTGGGACCTGTGGCTTTTGCTTTCTGATGACTTTGCACCAACAAGCCAGGTGTCTTGGCCCCCACCCTTCCCACCAGCCAATGTTCCCAAGGCCCAGATTTAACTTTCCCTTATTTTAGTTTCAGGCCATTTCTTCTTTTAATGGTGTCCCAAGCTGCCTGAAATAATTCTTGCCCTTCTTTTATGTGGCTCTGTCTCGTATATTTATGGGAAGTTATCATGTCCTCGTAGGCCCTGGCTCTCTGGGTTCCACAAAGTATGTTCCTTTAACCTCCCTTTATAGGTCAAGCCTTCTAATTCCTTGAATCATTTTTATTACCTTCCTTTGTATTCAGTCTCCCTCCTTGGCTTCTTTTAAGAGCAGGAAGGCCTAACCTTGAGAATGTGTTCCAAGAATGTCCCGAATGGGGGGGGGCACAGTCAGGGATCTGGCTTCGGGGACTCTTGGCTCCTGCCCTCCCCGCCATGCTGCTCATGTGTGCTTCTCATCTTGCCTTGGCCCCACTGTTCCCAAATCACCTACCCTAAACATCACCTTCCCATGCAATGGGCTTGTTTTCACTATGGCTCACCCCCAGACTTGGGCTGGGGGTGAGTCATCCTAGGAAGATTTAGGGTGGAAGGAGGGAACCCACAGGTACTGAACACCTGTGACCTATAGTGCCATGCAAGACACTTCACCTGTATCGTCTCCATGAAATCTCTCAGAATCATATAAGATATAAATTATTGCCTCTTTCCACAGTTAAGGACTGAGGCTCAAAATTGTGAGGTCACTTTCCCGTGAGCATGTGGCTAATAACTAGTGTATTTAGGATTTGAACACAGGCTGTGAGATGACCCTAAAAAGTCTTTTCTTCCCACTCTATGCGGCCTCCTTTAAAGAAAGTGGGAAGAGAGGGCTTTGCAAAGGGAGCAGTAGAACTCAGAGCAGCATTAAGGTGAGGGCTCTGTTTCCTTTGTCCTCACTGAACCTGGAGCCTGGGGACCAGTGGCTTTCTTCTGGCATGTCCTGAAAGAAAAAGAAAAAAAAAAAGAAAAAGAAAAAAAACCTCACTTGCTTTGGTCCAAATGCCTCTCTCTCTTTATCCTGAATGCAGGTTATTCCTGCCTCTTGTGCAGTAGGACCTGTGTGTCCCCAGATACCCTGCTGCTGGCTTGATGGGATGTTTTGGGGTTCCCGTTACACTACTCCCCACTCCTGAGCTGGATGGAGAGCATTCTGTAGCCTAGAGCCTGGGAATTGTCCCCACTGGTTGATGCTGCCCCTAGTCCTTTCCAGCTCCGCATTGGGCTACTGTGAGGGTGCCCTCCTATGATGTGTATGCGCTGGATTGGGCTGAGCATCGCCCTTCTGTGGGTGGCCTCCCATCCCACTCCTCTCCAAGCCCAGCAAGGCAGCAGGGGAAAGACATGAGGACCCAACTAGCAAACTAGCCAAGTTCCAGTGGTACCTGGAATGATGGTCGCCTTCCCTGCCACTCGGTGGCGAGGGGGGTACAGGAAGGGGTCTCCCATGGTGCTGTTGACACTCTTGCCCCCACCCCTCACCATTGTAAGAGTGCACAAGAGCAGTGCCCCATGCGAATGTATCAGGGGAAAGGCTTGACTCCCGAACTGGAGGTAGCCAGTGCCTGTGATGGCCGGGAGGGAGGCCAGAGAAAAGTTGGCTCAGCTCCTCCCGCTGGAGCACACTCAGCCTTTGGAAGACTTCTGAGGCTTTGCTTCTCAGAATCGGCCCCACTGGGGCACATTTGCTCATTTCAAAGCCCAACTGTAGTCACTGTGCTGGTCTTTGTGCTGGGCACTGGGGAGACAGATGAATGAGACATGGGACTTGTTTTCAAGGAGTGAGCCGTCTAATGGGAGAGATGACATATGAGAGATCATGACAGCTCAGTGTGGTGATGGCAAGGATGGAGATGTGCACTAGGGAACCGGAAGCAAGGCACCGACCAGCCTAGAACAGTGGTGGCAGAGGCAGGAATGGTTTTAAGGGAGACGTCCCCTGAGCTGGGTTTAGAAGAAGAGTGCAAGTGGGCCAGATGAAGGAGATGTAGACGCCAAAGGGGAATTGTAAGTAGGGCAGACAGGGAGTCGGGGAGATGAGACCGGAGAAGAATCCTAGGCCCAGCTTTGGAGGCCCTGTGTGCCTGAGAAGGAAGCCTGGACTTTGGGAAGAAGGAAGGGAATCTATTAAAGAAGGATTTTAAGTAAGGAAAGTGCCTTGGCAATATACATCTTAGATAAATCACCCCAGTAGTAAGATGGAGGGACTATTTGAGGGGGGTAAAACTTTAAAAAGAGAGATTAATTAAGAGACTGTTGCAGTAGACTGCCCATCCTTTCATCCAACCATCCATCAATGTATCCATCCATCCTTTTCGTAAGTATTTACTGAGTACCTGGTGTGTATCTGGTACTCACTGGTGAGTGTGGATATATAGAGGTGGATAAGAAAGACAGAGTCCTGGCCTCCAAAGCTGACATAGGAGAGGTGAAGAGGCCTGGACCTCTCTTGTAGAGCAGATAGAGGAAGAAAGATGAAGTAAAAAGTTATTTTGGAAGTCAATTTAGTAGGATTTGGTTTCTGATTAGGTGGGGCGGGCAACGCGTATGAAGACGGAGGCCGAGATGTCTCTTGCTTTCCACTCTGGATGACTGCAGTGGCTGAGTCAGGAGGAGGTCTTCCTTTAGCATCCTTAGCACCCCAATTAAGCATGTAACCTACGAAAACGCAGTGCACTTGCCATGCATACTCGGCTATAAGACTAGTTCGCTAGCACCATTGCCTCTTTCTGCCTGACTGCCTTTCATTCCCTCCTATAAAAATCCCAGAGCTGCCACTGGGAGCCGGGGTGACTGACATCCACCAGGGCCAGATGGTGAGCGGGTGATGTGGTGGACTGCAGGTGCCCAGGACATCCAGTAGGCAGCTGGATACACAGGTCTGAAGCATGAGAGATGGGGTCTGGACTGGAAGTGTAGCTTTGGTGTTGTCAGCAAAGGAAACCATGACAGCAGACAAAATAATCATGAGAAGAGTGGTCCTGGGAAAAGAACAGTGGACTGAACGGTGAGACGCTTTGGTCTGAGCCTCAGATTTACCATTCATCTGCAGTGTGACCGAAGACCAGCTCGCCCACCTCAGACAGCCTCAGGGGCCCTCACCTGTAAAATGAGATGATCAGACCAGATCAGTGGTCTCTAAACTTATTTTTTTAATGGTTAAATCTTTTGTTTACACACAAAATCCCAGTAGGTAAAAACTGAGCTGCTATGATCAAAGCAGGATTTTAGGGACTTTTCCCCCCTCATCTCCCAGCACCCATCCGCAGCCCCTGAGGGTGTTTTGGGGAGATACAGTCTGAGGACCGGAAATGTAAGGGACTTCTGAGGTCCCCTGCACCCAGCGCCAGCCTCCTGGAGCCTGACTCACGGCTCATTTGGATCCAGGGGGGACACTGAGCCTTAGGCCTCCTGGAGGTCGCCATCAGGCTTGGGGGGACTGGGGAGGAAGAGGCAGCCTGGAGCCCATTCCTACCCACACAAACCCGGGATAATTTTTGTCTTTCAGTAACCTAATTAAAATCCAAGTCCTTTAATTTGTTTTCCTTATTAAAAAAAAGGAGAAGGGAAAGCAGCTCAGGCCATAAAACACGGCGGCCTCCGGTAACGTTTCGCGTCCCCTCCTGCGGCTCGCGTTCTTCCTAGTTCATCATCCTCAGGCTTGATCACAGGAACTTTATGACTTCCTTTCCCCTGTAGGAAAGGTAAAAAAAAAAAAAAAAAAAAAAAATCTTGAGCCTCAGCTGAAGCTAGTTCTGCCCTCCGCCCCTTTCAAAGGCCTGTGCTCTTTGTGATTCACAGTCCCCAAAGAGGAGACCCAGAGACCCCTGGCTAAGAGCGCCGGCCCCAGCCCCCCTCCTCCTGCAGGCCCAGGAGTGTGGGGGGCTAGTCCCCAGGCAGCGGCGGGGGCCGCGCCGTGTTCCGCGGTGAGTTTTCCGGCTGTGAACAGCCCCAGAGGGACTGTCACAGGCCAGGGGCCTTCAGCTGCCCTGGCACCCGGCTTGTGCCTGGAGCTATTTTTCCCCCTCCCTTCCAGCCACCGGGGCACCGGCCTGCTCCCCGACCCCTCCCTCTGGCCAGTGGGGCCACCCTGTCCTGCCATGAAGGGCTTTCTGTGACTCGCCAGGGGACTGTTTCCAAAACACACAATTCACCCCGGCCCCCGTGAGAAAGCCGCACTCTGTTCTCACTGCGGAGAGAGAGAGAGGTTTCCTTGGCCACATCAAGATGTCAGCTCTTCAGCGCCAAGGGCGCTTGAGGCCACGCTTGTCAGAAATTTCTTTATGCGGAAGAGGAGAGGTCAGCCTGCGGGGTCTGGGCTGCCCACCGCCTCCCCGGCCTGGACGGCAGCCACGGGCGGGGGGCAGAGCCGGGCAGGGCTGCCCCTGCCTCGTTAGCGCAGCCCAGGCCCCAGCTTGAGCCGTGTGACCAGGGTGAGTTGCAGTGTCATTAGCAGGGCGGCCTAGCTGGATAGTGATCGGCCCTGCAGAGGCCTGGTGGGGTGGCAGCTGGAGCCGCCACACACCCCGCTGCCCGTGGACGCAGTGGTGTGCAGCCACTGGTGGGAGCATTTTGAGGTGACAACACCAGAATGGGCCTGAGGGACCTCCCACCACTCAGAGAGCCCTGCTCTGTGGCCTGGCAGGAGCAAAGCACAAAGCTCCCACCGGCCTCTCCCCGGGGTCTCCCTCCCTAAGAGGACCTCCCCTGATGCTCTTCCTGGATCCTCATTCCAGAGGCAGGTCTTGCCAGCAGAGGGATCTGGGCTGCCTGCTTCTGCCGGATGGGGCAGTGGCCCTGGGAGTGCCTCTGTGACTTGTCCTATAAATGACAATAGAGCTAACAAGATCTAATTGGCTATTAAAGGAGGGAGCAGCCCTACAGATGCTGCAGACTAATTAACCCTGAGCGCAGAGCGCGAGCATGAAACCTCTGTAGGGGCTGCATGTGAGTGCATCTGTGCGGTCTGCCCTGGTGGCCCCACCCCACCCACACGGAGTCCTGGAATCCTGGGCCCACCCCAGCTCAGAGCCAAAAAGGAGCCTCAGAGTCAGATCCCATGCACTTATTTATAAATGAGGAAACAGGCCTCAGGAGGAAGTTGAGTCACCGAAGATCACAAAGCCGGTTGGAGGTGGAGCCCAGGGTGAACTTGGAGTTTGGGAAGGCCAGTCTTTCCTGCCTCCTGTCTGGCACAGTGTGAGGGTTCCTCTCTGTCCTGAGGGTCTCATATAGGAGATGCTCTCTACAGATAATCATCACCCAGTGTGCAGAGGCCTAGAAGAACAGCCTGAACTAGTAGTGGCCGCTCAGCTCTGCCGGGGGGCTCAGGAAAGTCTTCCCAAGGGGGTGAAATCTGAACTAAGTTTTGAGCAAGATATTTCTAGATAGAAATGTGAGGGGAGGACATATGGCAGAGGAGCCCAGGAAGCTCCAATGGCTGAGTCCCGAGGTGAGAGAGCTGAGGTCGAGAGGGGTTTGG
Source organism: Camelus bactrianus (assembly GCF_048773025.1). NCBI lineage: Eukaryota > Metazoa > Chordata > Mammalia > Artiodactyla > Camelidae > Camelus > Camelus bactrianus. The sequence goes on from NC_133571.1 coordinate 15,366,237, forward strand.
GGTCCTGTGTCCAACATGGAGTCGATGCGTCATCTCGGGAGCAGTGGGGAGTTGGTGAACGTAGTGGCTTCTTCATATTTCTCTTTTGGAAGATGGACTTGGGGTGGGAGTGGGGGGTGGACAGGAGAGATGATGAGGGTTTGGCTGAGGCAGCGGCAGCAGGGATGGACAGGAGGGAGGTGAGGAGCCCCACGGACTCCCACATCTTGGAGCCTTGAGCGACAACAGGGAGCCTCCTGGACAGAGAGCTGCCACGGGGCCGGGGCTCTGCTCTCTGCACCTGTTTGCCAACTAACTCCCAGCTCATAGGCTGTCAGAGCTGGGAAGAGGCCTTTGGAAATCTGGTGCAGCTCTTCATTTTATGAAAGAGGAAACTGAGACCAGGAAGGAGATATGATCGTGGTGGGACAGCCCATGTCTGGAACCCTGGCATCCAGCGTCTGCCCCAGTGTCCCTGCTACTGCCCTTCACTGGTGTTTGTGTTTCCTCTTAGGGACTCAGCCTTCTCCTCCTCCACACATCCTAGTCCTAGCCCCTTCCCAATGTTTTTCCTTTGCTTCCGTGACCGTAGTTTTCCAGTCCCACCCAGGGCCGGGCTGGTTCAACCTGGATTAAGCAGCCAGTTCTGTTCTTGAAGAAGTGACAGTTAGAACCCGTGGTCTGTTGGGCTGGTCTTGAGGAAGAGGGATGACCAGCCTAGAGCATCGGCTAACTCCAGGTCCTAAATGCCAGACAGCACGCTGTGTTTAAACTGGTTTCACGAAGTTTGACCTTTAAGAGCGCATGTTTCTTTAGCACACGCCGACTGCCAGAGGGAAGGGTGGCCCCAAGGTTACAAATGAGCTAGGAATCCAGCTGCAAAGCACACTATGGCACATTGACTCCACACAGAAAGGTTTTGTGGAGGTGTCAGTGGCACCATCAGGTGTGCTGGCCACCGCCCACTCCCAAGGTATAATATATTAGGGAGGCTTGTGGAGTCAGGGCTGTCAGGTTGGGGCCAGTTCCTCTGGGGAGGGCCACACCCCTCCCCTGTCCTTCTTCTGCTGCAGGCCACCCTCTCTCCTTCCAGGTCCTGGGGTTAAGGGTGGGGTGATTTGACCAGAGCCAAGGTGACATCACTCACCACTTCTGTCCTCGAATGGATGTGATGTTTCTCAGCTCACTCCAGTCTATCTTCCGAGTATTTGAAAAAACCCATTTTACTGGCCTAAAATGAAATTCACAGACACTGTAACCTTTCTGCACATAGGATTTAAAACCATACAATATCCTAAATACAACATAAAGGCTAAATTAAAAGAAAATAACATAATAAAATGTATTTCAGTGTGGCACACCTCATTTTATTGTTCTTTGCTTTATTGTGCTTCACAGATACTGTTTTTAACAGATTAAAGTTTTGTGGGAGCCCTGCTTCCAGGAGGTCAGTCAGCACCATTTTCCCAACAGCGTTTGCTCAGTTTGTGTCTCTGTGTCACATTTTGGCAATTCTCACAAGATTTCAAACTTTTTCACTGTATCATAATTGTTACGGTGATCTGTGTTCGGAGATCTTTGATGCTACTACTATCGCTGTTTTAAGGCACCACGAAACATGCCCAATAAGACAGCAAATTTAATAAATGTTGTGTGTGTTCTGACTGCACCACCGACTGGTTGTCCCCCCCACCTCGTTCCCTCTCTTCAAGCCCCCCTGTTCCCTAAGATACAATTCTGAAATAGGCCAGTTAATAACGCTGCAATGGCCATAAGCATTTAAGTGGAAGGAAGAGTTGCATGTTTTTCACTTTAAATCAAAAGCCAGAGATGATTAAGTTTAGTGAGGAAAGGATGTCAAAAACTGATGTGGCCCAAAAGCTAGGCCTCTTGTACCAAACAGCCAAGTTCTGAATGCAAAACGAGAAGCTCTTGACAGAAATCAGAAGTGCTCCTCCACTGAACACAGGGGTGATGAGAAAGTGAAACAGCCTTACTGCTGACATGGAGAAGGTTTCGTGGTCTGGAGGGAAGATCGAACCAGCCTCAACATTCCCTTGAGCCAAAGCCTAATCCAGAGCAAGGCCCTAACTTGCTTCAGTTCCGTGAAGGCTGAGAGGTGAGGAAGCTGCAGAAGAAGAGTCTGAAGCTGGCAGAGTTGGCTCATGGGGTTTAAGGGAGGAAGCCGTCTTCATAACGTCCAAGTGCAAGGTGAAGCAGCAGGTGCTTTTGCAGAAGCTGCAGCAAGTTCTCCAGGAGATCCAGCTCAGATCATTAGTGAAGTGGCTACACTAAAGAACAGATTTTCAGTGTAGACGAAACAGCCTTCTATTGGAAGAAGATGCCACTTACGATCTTCATAGTTAAAGAGAAGTCAGTGCCTGGCTTCAAAGCTTCAAAGAACAGGCTGACTCTCTTGTTAGGGGCTAACATAGCTGATGACTTTAAGTTGAAGCCAGTGCTCATTTACTGCTCTGAAAATGCTAGGGCTTTTAAGAATGAGATCTTAAACTGACTCTGTTTGTGTTTATAAATGGAACAACAAAGCCTGGATGCCACACATCTGTTGACAGCTTGGTTTACTGAATATTTTATGTCCCCTGGTGAAGCCTACTGCTCAGAGGATTCCTTTCAAAATATTACTGCTTGTTGACAATGCACCCGGTCACCCAAAGCTCTGATGGAGATGGACTATAGGATTCCTATGTTTTCATGCTGCTCACACAGCATCCATTCTGCAGCCCATAGATCAAGGAGTCATTTTGACTTTCAGGTCTAATTATTTAGGAAATACATTTTGTAAGGCTTCGGCTGCCATGGATAGTGATTCCTCTTTGGGGTCTGAGCAAAAGTACATTGAAAACCTTTTAGAAAGGAAAAAAAATTCACCATTCTAGATGCCATGATTTGTGATTTGTGGGACAAGGTCAAAATATCAACATTAACAGGAGTTTGCAAGACATTGACTCCAATCCACATGGACGACTTTGAGGGGTTCAAGGCTCCAGTGGAGGACGTCACTGCAGATGTGCTAGAAATGCCAGGAAAACTAGAATTAGAAGTGGAGCCTGAAGATGTGACTGAATTGCTCCAATCTCATGATAAACCTTTCACAGATGGGGAATTGCTTCTTATGGATGAGCAAAGAAAGTGGTTTTTTGAGATGAAATCTACTCCTGGTGAAGATGCTGTGAAGACTGTTAAAATAATAGCACAGGTCTTAGAAAATCACATAAACTTAGTTGATAAAGTAGCGGCAGGGTTTGAGCGGATTGACTCCAATTTTGAAAGAAGTTCTCCTGTGGGTAAAATACCATCAAACGTTGCACACTACAGAGAAATCATTCGTAAAAGGAAAAGTCAATCGATGCAGCAAACTTCATCCTTGTCTTATTTAAGAAGTTGCCCCAGCCACCCCAGCCTTCAGCAACCACCACTCTGTTCAGTCAGCAGCCATCAGAATTGAGGCAAGACCCTCAAGCTAAAAGGTTACAGACGCAGATGATGGTCTACACTTTGTAGCAATAGCGTATTTTTAAATTAAGGTGTATACGTTGTGTTTTAAGACACAATGCTGTTGCACAGTTAATAGGCTACAGTATAGTGTAAACATAACTTTTACAGGTGCTGGGAAACCAAAAACCTCGTGTAACTTTATTGTGATGCTGGCTTTACCGTGGTGGTCTGGAACCGAACACACAGCATCTGAGCTGCGCCTGTATGTAAATGCTGGGCCTTACTGCACTTAGAGGGCAAAAATGTCCCCCAGATTTCCAGAAAGCCCCACAAGGCTCCTGTTAAGAACCACTCACTGGCTTTGGAGTCAGAGAAACTTGGATCAAATTCTGTCTCCAGCCACCAGTAGCTGTGTGACCTTGGGCAAGCGAGTTAGCCTCTTTGAGCTCCTGGCTCCTCATCTGTAAACCTCACAGAACCGTGGCTGCCCCGTGTGGACGAGAGGCTTTAATGAGATGTGGTATTTTAAAGCTTTTTGCACGGGGCTGACTTCCCCTCCCACGTCTTTTGTTCCAGGTACCCATCTCCTGGTCGTATTCATAATATCCTTCCAGCTCACCTTTCTTCTGTACTTCACCTTGGAGAGCAGTTTTGCCTCCCTCTGGCCATGGCGGCCTGCTGCTCCCCTCTCCCACCTCTGAGGCTCCCTGGGCCACCAGCTTAGCAGCCTAGCCCCCGCTTCCTCCTTGCCCTCCAACCCCCCATCCTCTCCGACCTCCTTGGGCCTCTGAAGGTCCTTCAGCTTGTTTGTCTGCATCACCCAGTTGGGGTGGCGGGGGGTGGGCAGAGTGGAGCTCTCAGGAGCCCATTCTGACTAGGGTGACGTGATACCTCATTGTAGTTTTGATTTGCATTTCTCTAGTAATTAGTGAAGTTGAGCATCTTTTTGTGTGCCTGTTGGCCATCTGTACATCTTCTTTGGAGGAGTGTCTATTTAGGTCTTCTGCCCATTTTTTGATTGTATTGTTTTTTTCATATTGGGCTGTGGGAGACAATGTTTTGAGTAAAGCAAGGTCATGATCTGACTTCAGTTTTGAAGGAATCACTCTGGTTGCAAGGGAAGACGCAGGGAGACCAATTTAGGAGGCTCTTGCTGGCATCCAGGTGAGAGATGATGTTGACTTGCACCAGGTATAGCAGCACAGGGAGTAAGAAGTGATGGAATCTGGACAGATTTTGAAGGTCCAGGAGAATTTCCTGATGATTTAGATATGAGATGTGAGAGCAAGAGAGGCATCAAGAAGCAACCACAAGGTTTGGGGCTCGGCTCTTGAAGGACGGAGTTGGCATTTGCTGCAATAGTGAAGGGGGCTGGGCTGATTTGGGATTAGGACCTACGTGAGTCCAGTTTTGGTGAGTCTGAGGATACCTGTTAGACGACTGTGCAGTGACACTTGGAGTGTGAGGCTGGAGTTCAAGCGACTGGATATAGACTTGGAAGTCATCAGCATATACATAATACTTAAAGCCATGAGACTGGACTTGTGTAGATAGAGAAGAGAACCAAGGGCAAAGCTCTGGGGCACTTCAAAATTAAGAACTCAAAGAGACAAGGAGGCGCCACCAGGCATAAGAGGAAAACCAGGTGAGCATGGTCTCCCGGAAGCCAGGGAAAGAGTGATCTGCTTTGACGCATGCTCCTGGGAGATCCAGTAATGTGAGGACCGAGAGGCGGGCCCCCTCCTGGGGCGGGGGGGGACTTTTGCTTCACTTTACTTTTTAATGCTCCACATTTTTGTTGTTGTTCCAAGGGTGATGGTCTGGGGAAGAGCAGCTGAGCCTAGGATCTTCCCAAACTGTCCTGTGCTTCACAAGAAGGTGGTAGAATGTTCCAAAGAGGACGAGGCTGGCCCGAGCTGGTGCATTTTGAGGAGAGCAGAGTTGGAGAAGGAGAAGATGTGTATGACCTAGGGGCTCCTCTAAAGTTCTCAGGTTTAATAGCCAGTGAACAGGTTCTCCAAGGTGTCCTGAAGCCATTATCTCCTGCTGCTCAGCCCAGCCCAGGCTCAGAGGGCTGGGTGTACTGGGGGGAAAGTGTATCTAGTACATGTGACCATTTAGAAATCCTACCATCTGTCCATTCCCTCTCCTCTCTGAAGCTTTCCCTGCCCATCCTATCCCCAAGATTGCTTTGAAATATTGTTATTTAAACCTCTTTTTGGACACTTAGGATGTATCTGCTGTTACTGTCACTGTCTCCTCTGTGTCTGTGTCCTGCCTTCTGAATTACTTATAACCCACCGCAGGCTAGTGAATTATGCCACGTTCTATCTCCTGTTCACGGTGGGTTCAGGATGGTGTGGTGCTGAATTTGTTTATTAGCTCTTGTAGGGTTTTTTTGGTGGATTCTTTGAGATTTCCTATATTTAGATAAATGTCATTTGCACAAGAATGAAGGTGGCTGCTACCTCAATCCATGTGTAAAAGTTAATGCCAAATGGATCAAAAGCCTGAGTATACTAACTAAAATTATAAAGCTATTAGAAGAAAACATAGGGGTACATCTTTATGGCCTTAGATGTGGCACCAAAAACATAAGCAACCCAAGAAAAGATAGATAAATCAGACTTCATCAACATTAAAAACTCTGGTGAATCAAAAGACATAATCAAAAAATGAAAAGACAGCCTACAGAATGGGAGTAAACATTTGCAAATCAAATATTTGGTAAGGGCTAATAAGTAATAAGAACTCGTATAACTCAACAGCAAAAAGACAAACAGCTCAATTAAAAAATGGACAGTGGACTTGGCTAGTCATTTCTCCAAAGTCTGAATGTTCAACACATGTGTGAAAAGGATGTTAAACTCCATTGGTTATTGAGGAAATGCAAACCAAAACCACAATGAAATACCACTTCATATCCCCTAGGTTGGCTTTATATGAAAAATGAAACCAAAAAACACCCAGAAAATAACTAGCATTGGCAAGGATGTGGAGAAATAGGAACTTTTATATGTTGCTGGTGGGAACGCAAAATGGTGCAGTCGCTGTGGAAAACAGTTCGGCAGTTCTTCAAAAAGTTAAACATAGAATTAACATATGGCCTAACAGTTTCACTCATAGGTATGTACCTAAAAGAAATGAAAACATATGTCCACATAAAAACTTGTATATGAATGTTTATAGCATCATTAAAAGGTAGAGACAACCCAAATGTCCGTCAACAGATGAAGGCGTGGGCAAATTGTGGTGTATACATACAGTGGACCACTATTCAGCTGTAAAAAGAATGAAACACTGGTACATGCTACGACTTGGATGAGTCTTGAAAACATTATGCTAAGTGAAAGAAGCCAGAGACAAATGGACAAATATTTATGATTTCTTTAACTGAAATGTCCAGAATAGGCAAATCCATAGAGACAGAAAACAGATCAGTGGTTGCCAGGGGATGAGAGAAGAAGGTGCTGGGGGTGGGGCATTTCCTTAAAGGGTGTGAGGTGTTCTTCTAGGGTGATGAAAAAGTTTTGAAACCAGAGAGAGGTGATTGTGGCACCACACTGTGAATGCATGCACTTAATGCCACCTCATCGTACACTATAAAGTGTATGTATGAAATTATACGTACTGTACGAGTTTCACCTCAATTGAAAAACAAGCAGGTGGAAGGATCTGGCCTGTGGGCCATAGTTTGCCGACCTCTGTTCTAGAGCTCTGTTTTCCCAACTGCAGGTCAAGACCCATTACTAAGTTGGGAAATCAATTTAGTGGGTCACAACTGGCAATTTTAGAAAAATGAAAAAGAATGGAATAGAACACGTCAGGGGTGTCACAGACATAAACAGTTATTGTTTCATGAAGTGTTTGTTTCAGTTTTATATACACATGTAGGTCCTGGTTAATGATGTGGTATATATTTCTTTTTATTGGTCATGATTAATGTATAAGAAAAGCCCAGTAGTCTTTCCCTCCTGCGTGTCTCCTTTACTGCTCTCGCACACTTCACTTCTGATCACCAAACGTGGGGAGGTTTTTCCTACACCGAGCAATTTTCTGGGACACCAACTGGGTGTCTTACCATGTAGCTCGGTTCTGACGCTGTCTGCCGACGCTGTCTACCTGGATGTAGTGTCCGCTCCCGCAGGTTAAGGTCCAACAAGACTGCCCCCCTCCCCTGCAAGTAGTAGGTCTCCAGGTTACTCACAACTTCTCTCTGATTTAACTGCAGATTGGAGGTTCCCACAACCCCCTCCTGAGGTTCAATGAACTTGCTAGAGTGGCTCACAGGACTCAGGAAAGCACGTACACTTACCTGTTTATTAAAGGGTCTGATAAAGGGTACAGGTCAACAGCCAGGAGGAGAGATATGTAAGTGAAGTCTGGAGGGACCCGAGGGCAGAAGCTCCTCTCCCCTGGAGTTGGGGTGCGTCATCCTCTGGATGTGAACATGTTTGCCAGCCTGGAAGCTCTCCAAACCCAGTACTTTGGGGATTTTTCTGGAGACTTCCTCACATAGGCATCAATGATCAATTTTTAACTCCCTTTCCAGCACTTCTCCCTTCTCAAGTGAGTCTGGGGTGGGACTGAAAATTCCAAGCTGCTAATCCTGGCGTGGTCTTTCCAGTGACCAGCCCCCATCCAGGAGCCCACCCAGAGCCGCCTCATTAGAACGAGACACTCCTATCACTCGGGCAACCACAAGAGTTTTGGGGGCCCCGGGACCTCAAAGACCAACAGTGAGAGCAAAAGTGCTCTTACCACTGAGGAAATCCCGAGGGTTTCAGGAGCTCTGTGCCAGAAGCAGGGATGAAGACCAAATACAGAAATCACAACATCACAGTTACTAGAACTTCAAAGCCACTTTTTACATAGTTCTGTGGCCTCTTCCTTGGGTCAAGTCCAGTGCCAAAGTCTAAAGCCAGTTTTCATTTTCCACTCATTTCCCTCAGGGTCCCAGGGTCTCGGGCTCCTGTCCGACATCCTCTTTAGGCACAGTGAGGCCTCCAGGACATCCCACTCCCAGGATTGGCCCCTCACCAGAGAACTGCTTCCCAGCAGCCAGCTGTCTGTGAGCACTGGGCAGGCGCTGGGACTGAGTCCATCTGGTGTCTCCTCAGGGGAGATGCAGGGACCTCTTCTTGCCTGTTTGCAGGAGTTTGGTGATCCAGCCTAAAATCCGTGCCTCTCCCAGGAAAGGACCGAAGGCCCCAGAACTGACCCCGTCTCTGCCTGTAACTCTCCTCGCGTGTTTCTGCTGCCAGCCCCACTCCTCTTGCTGCTCTGGGTAGAGCAGATTTCTGGTCATTGTTCAGACCCAATTTCTACTGGTCTCCCAGCTGATTCAGCCCCAGGGTTTTGTTCACAGCTCTCCTTTTCCAGCTCCCAGGAGCGGGATTGCTGGATCATAGGGTAAGTCTATTTTTAGTTTTTTTTTTAAGGAATTTCTACACTGTTTTCCGCAATGGCTGCACCAAACTGCATTCCCACCAACAGTGTAGGAGGGTCCCCTTTTCTCCACACCCTCCCCAGCATTTATCGTTTGTGGACTTTTGAATGATGGCCGTTGTGACTGGTGTGAGTGATACTCATTGTAGTTTTGATTTGCATATCTCAGCGCCCCCTTTTGGTGACAGACTGACAGAGGTAAGGGGGAGTGATGGACAGGCTGGGCAGCCGTAGTGCTATACCACGATGACTCTCATTTATTTGGCTCACGCGTCTTCAACTGGGCAGGGCTCAATGGGAGGGTTTAGAAGGCCCGTCTCTGCTCCGTGTAGCACCCACTGGGGTGGCTGGGAGGGCATGTGTGCCACTGGAGGACCTACTTCCAGAGGGCTCGCCATGGCTGGAGGCTAGGAGCTGAACCGGAAGGGGCCTCTCTTCCTCTGCGTGGACCTCTCTGTGTGGATACCTCTGCATTCCTCACAGCATGTTGCCTGGGTTCTAAGACAGCAACCCAAAAGAACTGTGCGGAAGGCGTACTGCCTTTTCGGGCTGGCCCAGCAGAAGTCACATAGCATCACTTCCACTGAAGTCGCAAGCCCACCTGGGGTCCAGAGGAGGGGCCATAGGCCCCACTTCAATGGGAGGTGTGCCAGAGTCTCGTCATTAGAACAGAATGTGGGATGGGAGATACTTTTGTGACCATTTCTGGAAAACACCATCTCCATCTGAGCCACGGAGAAGGACTTGCCATATTTGGATGATACCATATACGTAGAACCCTAAAGGACTCAGTGAAGTGGTGAGGGGTAAAAGGTGCTGAGGCAGTGAATCCCGCCACTGGCACAAGGAACCTTGTTTCTGCTCTGGGGGTGGGGGTGAGGGTGGGGGAAGCACAAAGCTTTTGATCTGCTTCTTTGATATATGTGAGCGACCCTTTGTGAGAAAAACACTAATGGGATTTGTGTGTGTCGAGTCTCCCTGTCCCCTCCCACCTCTAGCTCAGCTCAACAGAAATCCCCGATGAATAATCCTCGCCAGGAAGAGACCAGAAATATCCTCTACTTAACAGCCAGGCAGAGGCGGGGATGAGCGCAGGGCTCAGAGGGGCGGCCCCAGCAGCTGGCAGGTTGGCCGGTATGGGTTTTTTTTCCTTGTGAATCTCTGGGTTCTGGAACAGAGCCATATCCAGGGAGATGCCCCGGGCCTGGTGCTCCTTGTGGGAACGTGAACGGGCTCCAGAAGACAGAGGCAGCTGCTTGACTCAGAAGTGAAGCGGCCCCTCTAAAGGTTAATTGCCCTCAGCTGTGTGGGGCCAGAAAGCAGTTGCAGGGGCCCACTGTCCTCGTGGCCTCCCCCAGCCGCCCAGGCTGAAGTCTCTCCTCTGTGTCCGTCCGGAGCTCTGCTGTGAGGCCCAGGATGTCTGTCCACAGGCTCCTCTTCTGGCTCCCACCTCCCCACGCGCTCCCACACCAGGGGAAGTTGGTCTGTGTGTTTGTAGGACTCCAGCAAGCCAGCTGGCACCTTGCTAATGGCCCAGAGCCGGAGCAAAGTCAGGGCAGTCACCTTTACCTGCTTGGCCTGCGGGTATTTATAAAACCCAGGAGCCTGGGGGCAGACTGTGGACTGGATGTATATAAATAGCCTGCGGGAGGACCTGCCAGCTTGGGAATTCAGAATCCTTTCTGAGCCATAATTTTCCAAGGGAGACCCAAGGATCACCTATTTAGAATCTTACCTGGAGAACCTCTTAAGAATGTAGATTTCCGACATAATGAAATCTAGATTCTCGGAATCTGGCACCTGCATTTTCACAAGCATCCAGCGATTCCCGGGAATTCTTAAGTTCGAGACCCACTGGTAGTCCGTTCTCCCAGCCTAGGTTGCAGAGAACAGCCGTCCCTTCGCCTCTGTCTGCGCCGTGGTGGTGTTAGGTGCTGGAGATAGGAGAGTAAATAAGATATGGTATCTGCCAGGGAGGGGATAATTGTTTCTAGAAATTCCTGCTCTAAGTGCTACCATCTGAAAATGAGGCTTCACTTCTTGACCCCTCTCCTCACCTTCTGCTGGGGTTTTAGAATGACCTCCTAAGGGATTCTCTACAAATGCTGACGAGCTTATAGGAAATAAAAGGTGAGTTTCATAGGAGTTCTGGGGGATGGATGCCATCTGGTTTGGCAGTGTGGGATTTGAATAATAACTATGTTCGTGTGTGGTACCTTTGACTGTCCCTGAAGACAGACAAATCTAGAAGTATTTGTTCCACACACAGAAGGCTTCGGACAGCTGTTCACCCATTTCCCAAAGCCCTTTTCTTTCTAAAGTTCTTTTAGGTTTTCTGATTATACCAAAGAGAGTCTTCAGTTTTGTGTAACAAAAAAAGCAGAATATTGTAGAAGAGAGAGTCCTGGGCAGAGAGTGAGATGATCAGGGTTCAAGTCCCTCTCTTGGGCATCTATGACCTGTGAGATGTAGAGTGTGTCTTTCTGTCTGCATTTTCCCATCTGCCATATTGATACCTTCCCGCCCGCCTCATAGGGATCAAACAGACGCAGTAAGTGCGGTGCTCTGAAAACGGAACCACACTCATGCAAAGCATTATGATGAGTAATGAGAACTCTGTGCCTTGGTTTCCGAGCTGCCTACAGGTCCCAGCTGAATAGTGGTCAGCAAGAGACAAGGCAGAAACAAAATGAGAGGACTGACCCCATATCGAGTCTTAAATCCTGAATCCACAGATGTGGAAGGTGCCCTGTGTTCTAATTAATCCTGATAGCGATGCTGAGAAGTAGGCAGGACAGATGCATTTTATCTGCACAGTGAGGGGATTGGACTAGATAGTTTCTGGGGCCTCTTCCAGATCTAAAATTAAGTAATTCTGTTATTTGTCAGATGAGAAAACTGAGTTGAACTGAGCTGAGGGGAGGTTAGGGGTCTGGCTAAGATCACAGGCTTATTAATGACAAAAGTCAAGATGCAACTGAGGCCTTCTGTCCCCTACCCCCCACCCTGCCCCCTTCTGATAGATGGCATTGTCGCACTCTGGCCCCTCACTGACCAAGCAAATATTGGTTCTGAGTCTGGCCTCCTGTATGAGCAGGCTGGTCCGCAGTTCCAGCTGTTTGTGTCTCTTTCTCCTGAGCTTTGTGACTCATAGGAGTCTTTCTTCCCAGATTGGAAGGTACAGGAGGCTTCTGTGCACAGAGGTCAAAGGGGAGCCAGGAGCAGCCGGCTTTTCTCCAAGGAAGCAAGTACACCTCCAGGCTGTCCCCAGTGGGTCTGACCCGTAAAGATGGAGCCACGCACCTCCCACTCCTGGCTCCTCTCTCTGAGCCTCTTTGCCACCTCACAGAGCAGAATGAACCGTTGCCGCTTGGCCATTTTAAATGTTAATGATTTATCTTATTTTAAAATCTGTGCGCCCGGAGGCCTCTTTGCCAGAGGCCCAGTGAGTAAGGAACCTGGGGGAAATAAACTGGGAGCCTTCAGCAGATTCCATGACTGCCATTCCCTGGAGGGCAGCATTGAACCTGAGCCTCCAGCCTCCAGCCATGGCCAGGATGCTCCCAGGAGGAAGCGGGGCCAAGCCAGCCGGTGCAGGGCCGGGCTCCCTGATTCTGGCCCCGGAATGGGCCCCGCTGAGCTGCAGGAGGCAGTGCGCTCCAAGCCAGTCTCTCTGATGAATACTGCACCAGCGCCTGTCCTGTCAGGGGGCGTGCCTTCCTGGAGAGACATTAAATATTAATAGCAGCAAAAGCAGCCGTAGAGGCAGAGAGGGTAAGCAAAAGTGAGTTACAAGATGTTCATTTTAAGGGCAACCATGTTAACCCCTGGGAGGAGAGTGAGCATTTTCAGCGCAGGGAAAAGGCATTTAACTTCTTGGGTCTTAACATTCCCAATGGGCTGGCCAAGCTGGTGTAAATATTCTGCCCTTTGTCTGCTGAAACGTCCTGGGACCCCCCCACCTGTCTCTCCCGCAGCCCAAGGTGTGCAGGTAGAAGGAGTGAGCGCTTCCTGGTGTGACTCGTGCCTCTGGGCCTGGGGGGGGGTGCTGTGGACTGGTTTTAGAACGCTGCTGAGTCATGCGCTGGAATGGGGCATGTTTCTGTGCACAGGCCTCCCTCAGGACCGCCCGAGTGCGGGGGGACAGGCCCTTCCAGAACCCCAGAGCAGAAACCGGCAGCAGGGGGCCTCAGTCTCTAGCCACCTGGCAAAGATGTATCAAACAGATCGGTCCTTACTGTTTTTCAGGGAAGAACTTCCCAAAGTGTCCGTTGCCGAAATGGGAAGATGTGGCTGAGACACCTGGACGCTATGGGGGACCTCCTGGGGTCAGAGCAGGAAGGGGCTTCCTCCCCTGAGCCTGAGGCCAGGGCAGAAAAGCCTCAAAGCTGACGTGCAGCCCAGAGGCGATAGAAGGTGGGTTCTGTGAGGAGGGGAGGCCTGGAGGCCCCAGCAGGGGAACCTCCCCATTCTGCAGTCTGTGAGCTTCATGCATTCATGCACTCAGTGCCGTTCCTGCGGGGGCCCCGGCCACAGTGCTGAGCAAACCCGACAAGGTCTCTGCCTTCAGCCTGCGTGCAGCAGGGAGGTCAGACAGGTAACCAAGCAATGACTGTAAAGGAGGGTAAATGCTCTGATACCAAAAGCACGGGATGCTGAGGGAGCCGGGGTGCAGGGGCGCCCTGCCGGCTAGTGGGGGTGATGGAAGGCTCAGCAGAGGTGATGGAGAAGCCGAGTCCTGACGTCCAGCCAGGTGGTCTGCTGGGCTGGGGGTGGGGCAGAGGTGGGCAGAAGTGGCAGAAAAGGAGACCAGAGAGGCAGGACTTAGGAAAAGGAGGCAGGCCTGCTGGTCTCCCGAAGCAGCTCAGCCAAAGCGTTTGTGACCGTTTTCTGCTCAATCAGGAAAATCTCCAACTCAGTCGTTTCTGTGCTTTGCAGAAGCAATTATCAGCTGAGGCCACGGACTCTGCTGGTTTTGTTTTCTCCTCAATTCTGCCCCTGCGTCCTGCCCAGGACAGTTTGCACGCTGCCTCTTCAGGTGGCAGTCCTGGCTGTTGGTCCCTGATGTCGAGTCCAGATCTGAGCCTCCGTCCCTCCTTCTGCTGGCCCTGCGTGGGCCGCCGTGGGCCTGGGGAAATACGGCCCTAGTTCTTCTTGATGGCCTTGTACTTGCTTGAAGCCTGCAACACGTCCCTTCCAGACCTCTTCCCCGGGATCAATGCTCCCTGCCCTGTCAGCCACTTCTCACATGATTTAGTGTCTATTTGTGTCACTAGCCTGGACCCTCTCCTTTCCTAGTTTGTCACTGTCCTTCTGAAAGTGGTGACCAAAATGGTCACAGTGCTTGGTGTTAGTCTGGCTCGAGCAGGGGTCAGAGGGAAAGGTCTCCTCCTTTGTCCCAGACACTCTGCTATCATTAACAGCCCAGGATTACACTTTTTTTTTTCTTGTAACAAGGGGCAGTTTGTCACGGCTGGCTCATGTCTAGCTTGGGGTTCAAAAACGAATGAATAAACAAGGCCATGTCTTTTTTGTTTAATAAATGTTCCAGGCCGGGTGTGCCCCTGTTGATACGTCTGCTATTGATTTCTTGAGTCCAAATGTAATACTTTGTATTTTCCATCCAGGATTTCATTGTGTAAGTTTCCCTCAGTATTCTATTCTGCCAGTCATTTTGACTTTGGCTTCTGTCACCTGACATGCCCAGTGCGCACCCTCACCATTCTATGGCCCCTGCAGATTTGATCAGCGTGCTCTGTGTGTTGTCATCCCTGACACCCGCAAGCCCCCAGACCCCGGCTGCTAACTCCATATGGGAGCAGGAAGAAGGCCGAGTGGGCCCCCTTGCATCACTGCCACTGGCCTGTTCAATCACTGTCATGTTGTAATTGGCAAAAGTGAAACAGCAGCGTGTTCTGTGCTTCGAGGCCTTTCCTGGGCTAGGTTTAATTGCCATGGGATTTATGACCGTCTCTGTAGGAGGTAATAGATGTGTCTTTTTCATCCTCTCTGGCTACTGACGATTTCTAAGGGAGGAGGGAAGACAGGTGGGTCTGGAGCTGGGAACTCTGCGAGGTGGAGGGGTGGCTACCAGTGACTGGATGAGTGGCAGCTGCGAAGGTGCCCTAAGAGATGTCGGGCGTGAATATTCACAGGTCCCTGCATGAGGGTGGTGCCTTTCCGGCCTTATCTCTTCACAGCAGCCTTGGCAGATAGGGAAAGGAGGGCCCAATTCTCCACTTTACAGAGGGGGACATTGAGTCGAGAGTGGATTTGCTGCTGATTCAAGGTCCCACCGAAAGTCAGGGTTAGACCTGGGCTGGAGTCCGGGTCTTGTGGCCTCTGCTCTTCCTACCACCCAGCACGCTGCTCCTCCAGCATCATTCATGGGACTTTGTCTCTGCTCGTCACTCAGCCTCCCTGACCATTATTTGTGAGATAACATGTGCGGCGGCGTGTTGTAAACGGGAGGCTTGCGGAACTGTGCGTAATTTCTGCTGTTATGACAGGACTTGCTGTGTGAGACGCCGCACTGGGCCCCATGCGGGATGCAGAGTGTGTGATGCACTCTCCTGGCTTTTCGGTAGGAGTGATGTTTAATAATGTCGGGAACTCACCCAGCTGGTGGAGGCTCATCTTGACTTATAATCCACAACTCGGGGTGGGTGGGGTTGGAAAAAGGAAAATGCTAGCTACTGTGTCTGTTATGACCCACAGTAAAGGTAAGGGACATTTAGACAAGACCAACTCCTTCCTCCCTTCCTCCCCTCCTTCCTTCTCTCCCCTCCTCCTCCCTCCCTCCATTCATTTATCCTCCGATTTATTTTTCCTATCAGTATTCATTTATTGAGCATCTCTTGTGTGCCAGGCACTGCTCCAGGTGCTGTGGATACAGTGGTGAACAGGTAGGTGCAGTTTCTGGCCTCTTGGAACTTAGAATCTAGTGGAGGATACAAGAGGACTAAATGCTTATTTAGAAGTGTAAAATACATCCTCAAAGAGGAAATATCATGTGCTGCAATTCATTTAGCAGGGACTTGTGACCTGATCTGGGCATTAGGGACGGCTTGCTGGAGGAAATCATGACTTAAACTGAGACCTGAAGTTTCATAACAGGTAGGAGTTAGCCCAGGTGAGGAGAACATGGAAGGGGGCGGGTGTAGTTACACGAAGCTGCACGTTCAAAGGCCCAGGGCAAGAGAGCACATGATGTTTTTATGAAATGTAAGGAGAGAGGGAATTGGGAAGAGATGAGTCTGTAAAGGTAGGCAGGGGCCAGATCATAAAGGGCCTTAGCAGTCCTGTTGAGGAGGGTTGGACTTTTAGCCTAGTAAGAGGGACGCTACTGAAGACTTTTAAGCAGGGAGGAACACGAGCAGGTTTCTATTTTACAGAGATTTCTCCACTGCAGTGAAGAGAGTGAATTAGAGGTGTTTTGTTTAGGTCCTGCTAATTCTGAAATATCTCTGGGCTTCCCAGTGGAGCTGTGTGTCCTGTAGGTAACTCGGTGTGTGGGTCCGGAGCTCAGAAGAGCAGTGCAGGCTGGAAATAGGAATTCACTATGTCTCCGCTAGCACTTGGGCACGAATGCTAGTCCTGGCCAGGTGCCAGGAATCAGCTTATCACACCATGAGTGAAGCCATGGTCCTGGATGCTCTGCCGGGAGGGAGGGGGGCCTAGGACAGAATCCTGAGCACCAACCCACGAGGGCAAGCAGATAATCCGAGAAAGATGCCCGTTTTGGAGTCACAGTATCCAGTGAAAGCTGAGTCTTCTTTCAAAAAACCAAAGAGATGGAAACCTTATGAACCCCCCAGAGGCTGATCAGTGAATTCAGATGCAGAACGGCTGCCTGAGCACCTGCCTAGAGGGGGAGCAGGTCTCCAGCAGTCTGTAGCCCATTCATCTGATCCTGCTCTCCCTTGCTCTCCTCCTCTCCCTTCCTGTTTCCTTTTCTAGACATTTGTTTTCCCCACCAGTGACTCCCCACTCAGGTATGGAGAATGACATTTGCCGAGGGCTCAGGGATTCTCAAGTCCCGGTGTCTCCAAACCACCAGAAAGGACTCATCACACTTTTACAGCATCCTCTCCCACCAGGCTCCATGGCCACCTGACCGGCCCCCTTTCGTGGGGCCAGTGGGGCCAGTGGGCCCGGGGCAGAGGGTCCCACTTTGAGGTACAGCTGGGGAGACTGAAGCAGAAAATAGGACGCAGCCTCCCCTGGGTTCCCACTTTAATTTAATGCAAATGAATTTAACATATCTTCCTGAGCCTCTTCTTTGTGTGGATTCCAGGTGGGGGAAATGACCCAAGCAAAGGCACAGAGGCAGGACCGTCCTGAGGAGGGAAAGGGCTTCGGGGTCAGTTAAGAGCTGGGTGTGTGGGACATCACCATGTGGGGAATGAGGCTTCAGGGTGAGCGGGAGCCAGACGGTGGTGGTCCTAAAAGCAAGGAGAGTGAGGAGTCCGGACTATTTCTGTAGGAGTTGGGGCTGGCAATGATTTCTGAGATGAGAGTGAACATATCAGAGCTGAAATAAAGAACCAGAGCTTGATTTGCAGAAGCCCCAACCTGGATTTGTACAATTATAGAACTCATTAATTTACCCAACATGAATCGAGTGCCTGCTATTTGCAGGCTCAGAACTTGAACCGAGAGATGCGAAGATAAGATGCAGTCCCTGCCTTCAAAGAGTTGGCAGCCTGGCTGGGGAAACAGAAACACAGTGTGATAAGTAGATGGGAGGAAGCAAAGCCCTAGGCACCCCTGCTCCAGCCCATCTCCCACCCTGCGCAGGAGCCCTTCCAACAGTGAGAGGAGGAAAAGGACTTCTCTCCCAGAGGCTGCTGGGAGAGAACACCTTTCCGAGCAGCCGCTGCTCTGACCAGGGCTAATGATGGATTCACAAGGCCGGGTGGTTCTGCTGCAAGATAGTCCCCTGAACTTCATTTAGCAGATCAGGGCCCTGGACATAACCCTATTTGCACAGCCCTGGGCTGAGCTTTTAGCTTGGAGGTTTAGAGAGGGATGGAGAGGGAGTAGGATCCAAATCCTCTAAATATTTGCTGTGGGGACCTCTCCATCCCCAAGAGAGATGCCGAGGAAGCAGCTCTTCAGCGCTCAGAGGCACAGTTTTGGGTCCAGCCAGGAGACTTCCCCCTGATGACCGAATGACCTTTAAACAGAGGCCAAAGGCCATGTGTCCATCGCACACCTGGTCACCTTAATGTGAGCCAGGGGCTGGGGTCGCCTGCATGGACTAATGCAAACGTAACTGGAGAATGAGAAATAGGAAGTGACTGCAAACACACGGGTGGTGGGCAACCCTGCAGGAACAGATGCTTCCAGAAAGGCCCCCATTTGGAAAGGTTTGCACTGTTACCAGGGCAGAGACCGGGTTGCCCTTGGGTTTCTTCCTTCCTTTTGTCTGCTGAGCCTGCTCACAGGGGCGGCAGGTGTGCCAAGGACCTGGTGATGCTGATACAGTGGAGAAAGACAGGGCCCACTGCTCTCTTTGCCATCACCGCCCTCGCCTCCTAACCTGTTTAGAAAGACAATGCAGGGCCAGGAAATCTGAACCCCAAAAGCCAAAAAAACTGGATTCCAGAGGTGACGTGTGACTATGGCTGTATAGGCTGACCTCTTTGGTCCTCTTTTTCTTACTTATAAGAAGGAAAATAGGAATCTTCCTGCTTCCTGTCTCAACAAGATGATGCGGGGAGGCTGAGTGAGGTAGTAAAAGAGAGAGTGCGCCCGTGGGGAGCATCCTCTGGGTGCAGGGTGGGGGTGGGGTTCCTATCCAGGGAAGCCCAGCCCAGGTGCAGTGTTCTAGATGGGCTTGTGGACAGGAGCGAGCTCTCGAAGTTGAGGTTCAGGCTCCACCCTTCCTGGGGCCCAGCAGCTGAGCATTGCACATAGTCCTGGGGCAGAAAATCACCAAGGCAGTTCCCCCCGGCCCCAGTCCCAGCTCTGCCCTCTGAACTGAGCAGTCGCCTCTGCAAGGGGGCTTGAGGAAATTCCAAGCAGAGTGAAGTCAGTGTGGCTTTTTTCCCCTTAAGTGTCGGTCTAGACACACCTGGTTCCTGGAAAGGAAAGTCATATGTCATCTGCTTGCTGCTCTAGGTGCTGAGAAGCCTTGCATCCTCCTCCTGCCATTTCCCCTCTAGTCTGATGCCTCTCTCGCCTTCCCCTCACCAAGAATAAAGACCTGGCAGTCCTGTGACTGTCACAAGTTAGTAAGGAATCCGGCTTACACCAGATGTGCATATGCCTCCCACCCCCGCGTCTGTAAGTCAGTTGGAGACCTCCCAGCCACCTTCTCCTCTCCCAGTCTTTACCCAGGCATTCTAGAAACAGGAAAACCTCCAGCTCCCAGCAGGCTGAGGAGTGATGTGACCAAGTCTCTAAGTTGCTAAAGCATCCATATTCAGGAGAGGATGCCTGCCCGGTTTCCATTTTTCCTGAGGACAGAGTGAGGAGGGATAGGCGCAGGCAGCAGCGAGCTGGCTTTAGGCGAGGGTCGAGAAAGGGCGCGGTGCCGCTGCGGAAAATGATTTTCTGGGCTCCTGCTCCTCCTGATTGTCTCCAGGGTTCTGAGCCGGGGACACTTCACCTCCAGCTGTAAGTACAGCCTTGCCCCCCCATGGGATTAGTCTTGTCCCCCTAGATGGAAGGAAGGAGGGAGAGTCTCACACATTGAGCACTGTATGCCGAAGCCGCAGCTGAGCAGGGAGCCTTCATCCTCGCCTCGCTGGACAGATGGGCATCCAGGGCTGTGGTCTGCTGCCTCGGGAGGGTCAGCCCCGCTGCCGTTGCTTCCCTCCCAGCCCAGGAGCTGTCAGCACCCACCATGGTCCTACCTTGACTTTGCCTTTGTGCCTGGACCCTCCTCCCCTCTGTTTTCTGCCTGTTGCCCAAGCTAGCTACTTAGACCTTTTCCCCAACCCCTTCTCCATCATTCTGCCTTGTTTTAGTTCCACACTGACTCCAATCTGAACAGTTTCACGACTGACTGAGCCCCAGTTTTAATAAGAGTTGTTAATCACGGGGATGATCTGCTGGGAAAGAAGTTGGCCTCTCCAATTCCTTATAGAATCATGTGATGCTTAAAGAATTGAAACAATAGGTTTTTGCAGTATAGGAAGACTATAGCAACTTCTGTGCACACATGTAAAGCAGAATTTCCTGTAACCTGTGTAGCCTAAGTAGAGGGGGAGTGGGGGTCGACCAGATGGCCTCCTCCCAGAGACAGCCTAGAAGAAGGTGAAGGTTTTGAAGTCAGATCTAGATTTAAACCCCAGTTCTGACACTCACAGCCTGTGTGACCTTGGGCCAGCTACCTGACCCCCTGGATCTTGAGAGCTGTCTCATTTGGTGAAGTCAGCCTGATGATAATGCCCGCTTTTGGTTGTGAAGATGAGCTTGACAGTCTGCTAGGCTGACTTCTTTTCCTTCTGGCCTCAGGAGTCCCGAGTTATCTGTAGACACCCCTTCTCATACTGAAAAGGTATTTTATTCCAGATTCAGATTTATCTGAAATGAGTTAGGTAAGCGTCTCTCCCACCTAACATTCAAAACTGGAATTTATAAAACAGGCAATGAAGGCAGACTTAGTACAGAAAGAGTCTTCCTTTTTGCATAATGTTATTTTCTAGGGTTCTTCTACTAACGGAGCATTTTTGGTCCAAGTTTGATGCTATTACCTATTTGACAGAGAAGCTAAGAAGAGAGGCTGAAAGCTGAAGGCTTAAGTATTAGGAACTGCTGGGAACCTGTGTTTCCTAAAGATCAATTAGAGAAAAGGATGAGGTGGATCAGAAAAATAAGATTTGGAGAAACTAGGATTTGATTTATAAAAATTTACATTGTTTTGGAGACAACTTTTGCATAAAGCAAAGTCCCCTGAATTGTGGAGCACTATACCACCTTGTACCTAGAATGCAGAGCGTGTTGTGCGTGCATGCGTGTGTGTGTGCACGCATGTGTGTGTGTGTATGTGTGTGTGTGTGTGTGGAGAGAGAGGGAGAGGAAGGGAGAGAGACGGGGAGGAAGGAGAGGGTGAAATTGAGAAGCAAGGGCTCCTATTGGCATGGTCATTAAAACTACTTCTGCCAGTCATGGTCACAGCATACTAAGGTCTGCCCAGGCAGGACTGGTCATGAAATCGATCAACACTGCATTTTGTGTTTGACTCTGGTTTATTGTAGACTGTTTTCTCCAGACATCCTCTGATGTGTCTGTGGCTGTGAGCAAAGGAATATAGATTTTCCCACTGCGTTCCAGGTCTCAAAGCTGCGTCCCCTGTAGTCCTACACCTATGGGAGGGGTGGGAAGAAGCTGTCAGGGATGGGGCCCCTAGATCCCAGGCCTGGGCAGTATGGGAGGTGGGAGCTGAGGGTGTTGATGTGTGTCCTGCTTTGGTCAGGACAGCTTGGAACTGGGAAGAAAATAAGCTTTCAGGTGGGCGATGGTGGTTCACCGCCATGGGTGGATGGAGAAGAGGCTGAGGAGATCGTGGAGGGCGAGGAGGTGCTGATACCAGGAGAAGCAGTTGGGATATTGTATTTAGTCTATGAGGGTGTAGGTCGGGGAGGGGCAGGGAGGGAGGTTGGCTGAAGATCTGAGTTACTTACGTTCTAAGAAGTCTGATGTGGTGGTGGCGTGTGGTCTGGGTTGAAGGGGGAGTTGTTGCAACTGAGAAGATGAATTAAGAGCCTGTTGCTCTGTTTCAGCGTGTGATAGAAAGGACAGAGGAGTAGTGGGTGATGATGGAAAGGAAAAGGAAAAGAGAAGAATGGGGTGGGGAACAGAGAGAGACGGGTGCAGAGTTGAGGATGACCCTAGGTTGTGAGCGGTGGTTGGGTTTATTTGTTCACACAGTCATTCCTTCAGTCTTTCCAGCGGTAGTTATCCAGCAGCACAGGCCTTGTGCTGCGCACTGGAGGGAGGCCGTGGCTCCAGCTTTCCTGAGTTGACTTTCTCATGGAAGGTTTATAGCCACAAAAATGGACAATTCCAAAAGCTGGGGAACACATAGGAGGGGCACCGGTTGAGGGCTTGGGGAAGTGGTTCAGAAAGACTTTCTGGAAAAAAAAAAAAAAAAGTGGAACAGACGACCTCTAAGCCAGTCAGCAAAGCCAAATGCTATATAGTAAGGCCAAGAGGAAAAACAGACCTGGATGAGATCACCTGCTTGGCAATAACACATGGTTGATGACCTGCGAGAGAGCAGTTGGGGAGGACTAAAGCTGTGGCAAAGGCAGGGTGTTAAAATACAGAGCATCAGTGGGAAATTCGAAGTCTGGTGAGGTCAACAGATCAGGATGACCACTATTGAAAAGACAGTGTGTTCCTCACTGTTCCCGTGGGGAGAGGGCCACACCAAGAAGCAGTGGGGTTGGTCCAGGCAGAGGGAGTGAGGGGAGATGTGGGCAAGAGCCTTTGTTGTGGTTTCTGTTGGAAGGAACATGTGAGACAGGGTGAGTAGGCTCAGGATTGGCTAGTTTGAATAATCTCAGTAGGTTCTGGGAGGAATTAGGACCAAAAACTGGTGGTCCTGTGAGCAT
Source organism: Camelus bactrianus (assembly GCF_048773025.1). NCBI lineage: Eukaryota > Metazoa > Chordata > Mammalia > Artiodactyla > Camelidae > Camelus > Camelus bactrianus. The sequence goes on from NC_133571.1 coordinate 15,388,688, forward strand.
CCAATAAAAGGGGAGGTTGGGGTGTGGGCTCTGGGTTGGTTGCTTTGTTTTTAAAAAGTGCCCTTGTGGACCCATTGTTTAGTATCCCTAGGAACTGGCTAACTCTGGGAGGGGCGGTCCCTCCAGCATCAGCAAGGCCCTAGATGTCAAAGCATCAGAAGCCAGAAAATAAAAGACAGTTAATGCAGGCAGTTAAGGGAATAATCATACATAACATTTATTGAACAGTAACGATGTCAGGTACTCTTCTTAGTAATTTACATGGTTAAGCCCAAGTCTGGCACCTTTAGAATTAAGTCCTACTAGTCTACAGATGAGGAAACAGAAGTTCAGAGACGTTAAGTCACTGGAGCTAAGTCACACAGCTGGTACTGGGACTGGAGGCCAGCTGCCAGGCTGGGAGTCCCAGCCACTACACTGTGTTGCCTCCTTAGCAGGTGTGGAGCAAGGCACAGCGGAGGCTGTAGAACCCCCATTCAGCCATGACCTTTTTAATTCAAGTTGAGAATTTCCTGCATTCCATGTACATTTTTCTTTTTTAAAACTCTTCATTGGCTCCTTCTGCTTCCACCATGATGGAGGTAACGGCATTTTGCAGTAGGATTAACTGAGGATCAGAAAGATTTTGAGGCTTTTCCAAAGAGACATCTTGATTCCGACGGGGAGCCAGACTCCCAGCTGCGGCTGTTCTGAAAGGGAGCTGGCATCTCCGTCTCTGGGCAGCACAAGCAGGCTTCCCCGGACGCGGCTTCCTTCATTTGCATGTGCACAAAGTGTCTCCAGGTTTTCAAGGAATCTCTTGCAAGCCTGTGTACTGTTCTGTCTATAAAGAAGGGGCAAAGAACAGTCTGTGCTGGAGCCTTTGGAGCACTGAGTGAATCCAAATGAGATTTGCTCGGTAATTATGTTTTCCTTAACGAAGTTTAAAGGAGGCGGTAACTAACAGGGCTTTATTCAGACACCAGCCATTACTCATCAGTAAATGGTGCTTCAACGGCAGAATCATAAACAAAAGATTTTGAAGTGTTCGAATTCCAAATGCCGCCGTGAGCCGGAGAGGGAGGAGGGAACTACTGAGGCTGGGGTTTGTGCATCAAGTTCTGATAACTGGCCTTCCCTCCTCTGTCTGGGTGGCTAAGGCTCCAGTGCAAACAGGCTTCAGTTACTATTAACTCTTCTTAAAGGGGTTTCCCTGGGGGGCTGGGGCTCAGCCCTCAGCCTGGGAAGACCCTTTGGAGGTCTGGGGTGCAAAGTGTCTTCCTGTATCCCTTACGGGTGCTTAGACAGGGAGACATCAGGAAGGACGGCGCCTTAGGTGTGCAGTGAATGGGGCAGCAGAGTAAGAAGGGGGAAAAAGCCCGTGGGAACCCCTCTGCTGCTGGTCGTTAGAAAGAGGGTCTTGTCAAAGTCAGGACGGTTTGCAGCCAGATGGCCTTGAATTCTGATTTGTCACGGAGTTGTATTGTACAGAGTCAGCACCTTCTGAATTCCTGACCCGCCTGCACTGGGCACCTCCCTCCAGTGTCCGCTCTCAGTTATTCCCGCCTGCCTCTCTGCCGGACCTCATTCCTTCGCCCCTTCCACCATGTGAGGACACAGTGAGAAGATAGCTGTCTATGAACCAGGAAGTGCTCTCTCACCGGACACTGAATCTGCTGGTTCCTTGATCTTGGATTTCTCAGTCTCCAGGAGCAAGAAACAAGTTTCTGTTGTTTAAAAGCTACCTAGCCGGTAGCATTCCAAGACATGCAGTGTGTAGCCACCTCAGTCTGGCTTTTTCCACTCAGTAGAGTGCATGAGAGTCATCCAGATTGTTGTCAGTATCAGAAGTGTGTTCCTTTTTATTACTAAATAGTATTCCATTGTGTGGCTGGGCCACAGTGTATCTACTGTTTCAGCATCTGAAGGATATTTGGGTTGTTTCCAGTTTTGGGAGACCACGAGCAATGCTGCTATTTTGCGATAACTTAAACCGAGGGGGCATCTTGTAAATGTGTTAGGTCAGCTCTGGTTTTCACAACAGTTGAGCGGTGAGCACTACTGGCATTTACTAGGTAGGTGCTCTACAAGGTTCTGGAGAATCCAACACAATGAAGACATAGAAGGACTTTTAGTAATTCTACTGAACATTTATGTAAGGCATACACTTACATATTCTGCATTTACAGATACATTGTATGTATTTGTAAACACAGGTTATTTTTATAAAGATTTAGTATGCATTGAATTTTCCCATGAATACAACTACCAAGCAAATTGTGAAGACTCTACCTTGTTTTGTTCTGAATTTTCCCAAAAGTTGTTCAACATTTTGGAAAGTCACATCACCCTCATCACTCTTGCCAACTCAGCTTGTGGTGTTTGAGTTGCCAACACAACACTCTTGTATTAGTTTGACTTTATAGTTGCTGTGTTCATGGTGGTGTTACATAAAGGCGCAAACATCTGACTACTTCCTTCTGTCTTCTGGTTTAGTCATGCCCAAGCATTTGCATAATGAAACACTTATTATTTTATTATAGATTTCTTTCTTTTTATTACTCCTTTGTATTATAATTAGGGAATGAGGTGGATCTTTAAGTAAACAATTAGATATGTAGTTAGAGATGAATTTTCATTTTGGAATAGAAAAGGAGTATTATAAAATATTGGTTACAGAAAGGGAGGATTGACCATAAGAGAGCTGAGACCCACTCCTCTTATAACAGTTCCGTGGTCAGGACACTTAGCCCAGCCGTGTATACAAAGCCATGTCCTGAGAGAAAGGTGTAGATTGGCACCTGGCAATTTTAGGAAAATATTCATGTTCTGGAGCTTGCTGTGGAAGGGCTTGGTTTTTGTAACTATATCCAGAGGTATCTGGAAAAATAATTAGCTGATAAACATTTATTGAGCACCCGTGGTACAACTGTCCACAAGGAGAATTCTAGTGGCGGTGGTGGTGGCGGTGGTAGGAATGTATATACACAGACAATATTTATATATACAAATAAATGAAAAAGATACTTGCAGGCACTGGTAAGTGCTAAGAAGAAAGTAAAATAGTGAACAGCTTTACTTCGGGTATTAAGTAAGGCCTCTCTGAGTTCAGCCCTGAAGATGAGAAGGGGCATTGTTGCTAAGATCCAGTGGGAAAGCATTCCAACCACAGGGGAAGCAGGGTAAAGCCCCTGAGATAGCAGCATATGGGTATGCCTTGGGGGAAAAAAGAAGACCAGGGGTCTGGAATACAGAGAATAAAGTGAAACTAGTGGGAGAGGGAGTCAAAGAAGACAGATTTCTCCAAATGGTGCAGGTCTTAGAAGCCGTAGTTAGGGGTGGGCATGTCACTGTTTGCAGTGGGAAGCCCTTGCGTTTCCTTACACTCAGGAATGATATAATCTGAGTTATGCTTTAGAAAGACCATTCTGGCTGCCCTGAGGGAGAGTGGAGGCAGAGAGACCAGGAGGCTGGTGCAGAAGTCCAGAAGAGGGGTGGCGGAGGCCTAGATCAGGAGTAAAGCATGGCAGTGGTAGCTAGCAACTGAATCAGGAATGTGTTTTGGAGGAAGTATGGCCAGGGCCTACGGACATGGTTAATTTTGGGGTGTGAGGGAAAGAGACTGACTCCTAGGTTTTGGGCCTGAGCAACTGGGAGGAAAGTGGTACCATTTATTGATTACCCATGGGCTTCAGTCAACGCGGGGACTGGGGACTTTAGTCGAAGCTGTCTCGGAGTGTTGAGGGCGAGACCCAGCCCAGTGGGTGGGTTAAGGTGAGAATGGAGAGTGGGATGGAGATGGAGTAAAGGCAGCGGTTCCAGGGGGGTCTTGAGTGATGCACTTGGATGATAACCAGAAAACCTTAAAGAGGGGTGCTGAGGGACGGGTCCGGAAAACCTAGAGCCATCTTCATGCCAGGCCGGAAGGGAACCCTCCCCAGTCCTCTTGGCACCAGCAGTCTGCGCTGAAGCTGAGCGGCTCGGCCTGATCTTCTGCTGAAATCCATCCCCCTCCCCTTCGCCCCGGCCCGTGCCCTGCTCTGGCCAGCGCCGGACGCTAAGGAGACCAGGCAGCCGGTAGCTGGCTGCTGTTTCGCATGCGGGGCAAGCAGGACCTGAACGGCGGGAGGCACTGGGCTTGTGGGCGACAACAGCCAACTGTGGAGAGGACGCTAGTCAGACCAAAGCATCATCAGCCAGGATTGCTCATCTCTGCCACCCCTTGCTTTGGCAAAGCCGAGAGAACTAATTCTCCCCGCATCCTGTTCACGCCTTCCCCCCAGCACTCGACCACAGCCAGGCCTTTCTCATCTCGGTGAGACAGGAGGGCCGGACACAGCTCAGGCCTGGGCTGTCAGAAACACAGCCCGCAGGGAGCCGGCTCAGATGCGTCAGCATTGAGGAGCAGGGGAGCCCTTTGTTCATTCAAAAGATCAGAGCCAGAAAGTTGGAGCAGAAAAGCTTCAGAGCAGGCTCTGGGTGCCCTCCTCAGAGCAGCCTGGCCGTTTGAGAGAAGCTTTGGAGCGCTCCATCTACACCTGCCTGTCCCCCACCCCCACCCCTGTTCGTTTACTGAGGCTGTAAGACCCCGCCCTGTAGCCCCCCACCTTGCTCAAGCACAGAGGCAGTCCAGCAGGACGGCAGACTGGTGAAGGGCCAGACTTGGGCATCCTCTCCTACGTGGAGGTAGTAAGAGTGGCCACCTCGTGGAGTTTCTATGAGAATGAAATGGGTTTGTGCGCTCAGAGTGCTCAGAGCTGGGCTTGCCACACAGGTGGGACCACTTTTAGCTGATCTGGTCCCTTCGGCTTCCCGTAGGTGTGTCTGCTTTCTTGCCTTCTCTGTCAGTGGTTTAAGATATTCCTGCCAGACTGAGCCTGGGCCGCCTCCCCGTCTTGTTCCACGTATCTGCACATGGAGGACCGTCGCTGCCCAGGGGGCTGTGAGATGCAAGGGACCCCAGGGATGATTTTGTAGATGAGAAAACTGAGGCCCACAGGGGACAAATCCTTTTCTACTGCTTCTAGAGTTTCTCTCCCGTTCAGTTTTTCTCTGAGACAAAGTGTTAAGTCATCTTGTACATATATGTTGGAACCAAAATTCCACATTGCTTTGTGGGGCATTTTGGAGGATGAAACAGATGGTGGATCTCTCTCTGTCAATATCCCTCCTGTCCTCAGGTAACAATGCTTAGCATCAGTTATGCACATACAGTTCTTTTCTAGCATTTGTGATGCATTTACACTGCACTGGCCCAGTCACCCGCCAGTCTAATATCTGAGGGGCAGGCCTAAATGAAAGGTGACTTTCGTAGCTATAAACACAATCGCACTAACAGGATCACACATGGACCAGCCCCAGGACCCGTGTCATAGGGCTGCGCTCCCGCCAGCTGACCTCACACGTGCCCCAGCCTTGTCCACCAGGACAGCCCATCTGGTGGCCAAAGCCTGCAGTTGGTAAATTACAGATGGCTGGTTTACATGACATGGGACAGCTTGGGATTTGGGCTTCGTGGACCATTGGCTGAACTTGTGTAGATCCAACCCAATATCTGGCATCATGTAGGTGTAGCTTGTCCTTTCCTGCCCTTTCTGAGCCCACACTTAGCCTCAGGGAATTTTAATAAAATGCATGAGCCTGGCTAGACTCTAAAACCTACAATCTCTTATACCTGAGCATAGCAGTGGATTGTAGTTAGGCCACTGGGAAAGTCATATGTGGTCCATGAAGCTGCTTTTGATTTGAAGCACGGACTCACCATGGCAGTGGCTCCAAGACCCTGCCTCCCCGCAACACACGTGAGTGGCTGAGCCTCCGGCTGAAGTGAGGGTAGGGACTGGAGCACCCCTCAGGGACCTCCTGACCCCACATCACCCATAGCTGCCCCGTGGTGGCCCTGTCTCAGCTGGGACTCTGAGTATCTTAGCCTACCCAGAACTTGACCCATGCAAGTCCCAGCAGGGAGAGGGCAGGTGACCTGCCAGAGAAGCAGTCCAATATTGCCTGGTGACCTGGGATCACCACAGCCATCTTTGGGATCTTCCTGGGATCCTGGCCTCCCTGGATGGTCCAGAGAGGATCATCTCAGCCACTGTGTTTCCCTGGAGCTGAGTGACTGATGAAGGATGAGTTTCCCTCCTGCCAACCAGTCAGTCCCCTTCCTTGTGAGGACCTCAGTGTATCTGTAGAGTGCAGTGCCCACCACCCCCCGCCCTTTAGGTCATGTGTTCTGCCAAATGCTTTGATTATGGACAGTCATGTCACCCTCACCTTTCTGTGGAGATGGCACCTTCCATTGGTTTTATGTGAACTTGAAGTCCGGGGCTGCCCTGAGGTGCCCAACCCTGTCCCACCCCATATTTCTAGGACCCAGGGACCTAACTGTCTGGGGGAGATGGGGCCTTGAGACCACAGGTTGTGTGTGAGGCACATGCCCAGACACAGTCCCTGGGGCAGGTCTCTGGCAAGTGCTCCAGAGCCCCACTGCTCCACTGCCCTGCCTGGTACTCTTTCCAGCAGTGAGCCTGTTCCAGATGCAGGGGATCATTCAGAGCATCTGCATACGTTAACTCATCTCCCTCTTACAGCTGAAGCATTGGGAGATTTAGAGAAGATGGGGAACTGGCCCCAGGTTCCACAGCTAAAACCAGCTGTGGACTCTTAGCCGTGGTGCCATGCTGCCTTTCTGCAAAGAACCACCGTGCAGATTTCCCTTCTAAGGGGACCTTCTGTTCCTGTGAATGCCACAGAGGGGGCCTTAACCTTTCAGGCCAGATAGAAAACTCCTGCTCCCATGGAACAGTGTACATGCCTGTGCTCACACATGCACGCGAGTACACATGAATACACGTGCACACACATGTCAACAGGCAGTCATTGCCTTGCTCTTCATTCATTCATTTATTGGTTCATTCAGACAGTTAGAACCCTTTGAGCCCCACCCAGCACTGTGGTGGATACTGGGACTTGAGAGAGGAGTAAGAAGCAGCCCCTGCCCTGGGGGAGTTTGCGGGATCAGAGGCGTTAGATCTGTAAATGTGCCACAGCCCAAGGGCAGGTGCAGCCGTAGAAGTGTGTGTGAACCACCGGGGCGCACAGAGGAGCAAGTCTGATCTGGAAACCTGTAGACGGGATCTCATCTCAGGACCCAAGGAGAGATCGGGAATAATATAATCTAGGAATTAGCATAAGGAAAGCCTGGGCTGTAATCCGAGCTCCGCCAGTTCCTGTTGCAAAGATGCTGTGTCAGCGATCCCAGCACGAAGGGCAGCCCAGGTGAGGTCTCATCGATGTTTACGTGATCAACTAGCCCTGTGACCTTGAACGAGACAGCCAACCTTGAGCCTCAGTTGTTCCATTTACAAAACGGAGCAATCGGATCTGTCCTGACAACCTTTAAAGCCTGTGGCAAGGACAAAACGATTGACTGTGGATGAAAGTTATTTAGGTGTGGACTTCTCTCTTCACTGTGCTGATTTGGTCCAGGGAGGCCAGCACAGGGGGTGTGCGAAGGACAGCCCAGACCTCGGGTTACAGCACATTATGACAGGCTTGGTCCTTTAAGGAGCTCAGCAAGACTGAGAGAGACAGTGACAGGGACCGCATCGGGTCTGATACTCCCTGCACTCTGATCTTTTCCCGTGAAATGACTGTAAAGCACTTTGCCATGACAGAGCCTTTTATAAATACTTCCTAATAACAACAACCTGCACAATTTCGAGGGGGTTCGGGGCCAGCAGGGGTGTTAATGAGGTGGTGGGGTGCCTGTTGCAGCGGGGGTCCACCCAGCTCCGTGGAGATGGGAACGTGCCGGAAGCCGTGTGGGGCTCGGCCTCCTCCTTCCCCCGGCCTGGATGCGGGCACAGCTGGACCCACGACACCACCATCCCCGACTCGGTTCAGTCGGTTCAGCTTTTTGTTGCTGATGTATTTCACTTGGGGGTTTTAATTACTGCTCCACAGTCAGGAAAATAATGCTGAAAGGCATGTTCCCTGGCTGGTAGAGGGAGAGCGTGGCGGAAAACAAAGATGAGTGTAACATTAGCCACATTTACCCCGTGCCTGGACCTGGGCAGGGCAGGCGGCAGCGTCATCGCAGCAACTGGCTAACCCACGGAGGACGAAGGTCTTTTTTCTGGGAAAGAGTTGATGAGAGAGGAGGAGGAGAGACAGGTGGAGGGAGTGGGGCAGTGCAGGGTAGGAGAGATGGTGTTTGTATAAAAGACTCCAAGGAGATTTATGTGGACGTGAGAGCTGGAAAAGGCAACTGTTCTAAGTGGAATATTAGTGGAATCCATTTTCCTGCCATCTCCTGCAGGAACCACTTTGGAAGTGCAGGGGAAAAAAAATCACTTTGCAATAATAACTGTTATTTATGTAAGAGAAGAGCATTGGATATAGCAAAATGTGAGGTTTCGAGGTAATAACTGGGCCCTCGGAATCATCATTATCCTTTTAAAAGGCAATCCCTGGGCTAGGAAATTGATAGAAAAAAATAGCCCAATCCTACCATGGTGTTAAATAAATTTGTGTTTCAGTTTTATTATTTGATTTCATTCTGAATCTGATGAGACTTGGTGACTAAAGGGAATTGAGTAGGGATGTAAATGGGTGTGACCTTCCTCAGAGAATGTTTGTTGATGTCCAGATAGGTCGGTTGGGGTGGGGGGAAGCCCCGAGCTTCCTTCCTCATCACAGCTACAGGGAAACAGTGTAGGCAGAGGAGCAATTCCTGCCAGAATCCGCTGGGCATCGTCCGGAAAGTTTACTCCCTGCTCCTGTAATTTCTCTCCCACCTGCCAAGTTAACCACCATGGATGAACATGCCTCTGGATTCTTTTCTATTCACACTAAGTCTATATATTTTTTTTTCTTTAAAAAAAATGGAGGATATGCATGTATATATATGTAGATGTACTGTATTGTGATTGGCCTTTTTCACTATATTGTGAACAGCTTTCCATGTCAGTTTATATAAATCTACTTACTTCTTTTTAAAAGCAGAATGCTTTTCTTTTATGTGACTATCCATCATTTAAGTAACTGTTCCCCTTTTGATGGACATGTGGGTTGTTTCCATCCTTGTGCCAGAGGAGTCCTGGCACATTTGCAGGAGTGGTTCTGGAATGTAATCCCTCAAAGTGAAAAATTTGGATCAGAGGGTGTGAACATTTTGAATTAGAAACAACTGAACACTATTGACCTTGAAAAATGAGATCTGACAACCTCTGTGCTGTAGGTCAGATGGATTCTCATGATGTCAGACAGGTGGGCAAAATTGTGAAAGATCTTTCTGGAAATTGGTGCTATTGCTTATTTAGGGGCCAGGACAAAGTCTGAGAAGGACATGGAACTGGTTTTGGAATACAGGCTGTTAAGCCTCATCCCCAGTGACAATGTCAGTGGTGTGATCTGGGAGGGTTTCAAGGGTAACAATAACGCCCTTTGTTATTTCGGCTGGTGATGATAGCAGCTACCACTGGGTGCTGATGGTGAGTGAGGCACTTGGACTTGCTGCCCAAGACCAGCACTGGGATTCCAGCTCTGCTGCTGATGAGCTCAGGACCTCGGTGCAGTTTTTAGCTTCTTTCTAGTTGAAATGGAGACCATCACACACACCTCACAGAGCTGTAAGAAGGATTCATATTACAATTCTTGTCATATTGCTTTGTAAAGAAAAGAGTTACTTAAATGTCAGTGTCTTTATTAATAAGGAATCTGAGATTTATTTCAAATTGACCAAAGTGTTCTGTCACCTTCCCCAGCCTCCATCACAGTGCTCAGAGTCCTAAAGAGTGAATGTGTGTTTTTTCCTCTTTGCTCTTTGACCTGGGGAAAGTTATTATACCTCTCTAAGCCGGAATTTACCCTTTGAAAATTTGAGACATATCAGTAGCATCTGAGAACATCCTAAGTACCTAGAATGTGGTACACCTAGGCAGAGGTGCTCTGCTGATTTTTAGAGTATGAGACAGATGGGTAAGTAGGTAGGACAGGAAGTTAGGCAAGACAAGTGGGTAGATAGGTAGGTAGGACAGGTAGGTAGGTAGATACTTGAGTCATGGGAACAAGATGAGAAGAGCAAACTGCTCCTTTTTCCAAACCCCTGCCCTGGCCGGGGTGGTGGTGGTGGGGGGTGCTCTGTGCCCTCAGAGACCAAGGACACAGAACATGGAGTGCTGGCATTAGGAGCCAAGGAACTGTCCTAGATAGCAGACGGGAAGGAACTTACACTTACCTGAAAGGTGGAATAAAGTTTCTGTTTTTATTCAGCCACACTCTGGAGAAATCAAGAAGTATTCAGGAGTTGCAAGCGTCAGATGGAAAGGTCTCTGTCGTCATCAGGAAGCCCAGGTTCCTCAGAAGGGAGGCAGCCAGAGCACGGGTGTTCTCCCCTTTCTTAGCACATCACTCAGTGGAACTTCAAACGCAGACCACTCTTGCATTAATGAAGTGACTGTGTCTGAAAGCAGACGTTGGAGGAGGGGAACAGTTCAACAGAGTGGTTAACACTGTGGAGTTGGAATCCCTGCTCCACCCTTGGTAAGCTGTGTGATATTATGTAAATCACTTAACCTCTCTGAGCCAAGGTTTCCTCAGTTCTAAAACGGGCTGATAATACCTTCCTCAAAGACTTGCTGTGAGAATTAAATGAGGTAAAATGCCTGGAACAGAGTAAGCTCTCACCACGTGGCAGCTCTGGGGTGGTGGTATAGAACCCCTGAAGTAACTCTGTGCCCAAGTCAAACAACTAACTAACTAAGGCTTACAAGCTCAGGCCGTCCCAGTATCCGCACACTGCCTTGATGTGCTAACAACCCGAATGAGTGCCATGCTCATCAGTTACATAAACAAGCAATTAGTGGGCGAGCAGAAGGCGCTTGCTCAGCACATCCTATTAATCTGCTGGTCGTTAGTTTACATTAGTTGGAAGCCGATTAACCACACGTCCCAGCAGGCACTGGGCAGCCTTAGTTCTGAGCGAGCCCTGCACATTCCGGGCCTGTCTTGACTCGCCACAGGCTCCTCCCCTTCGAGGGTTTGTGACAAACCAAGTCAGTGTCAGAAGATGTCTGGAAGGAGGCCAGGGAGTGATGGAAAATCTCAGACCCCATAAAGGGATTACCTAGATGTAGAGTCAGGAGTGATAAGGTGGTTTGAGGCTCCTGAGAAACTCAGACAAATAACTAAGCTTTAGAAATTGCTTTAGGAATGTTCAGAACAATACGGGGCAGACAGTGGGAGGGGGTGAGAAGTCAGGCTGCCAGGATTCCCGGGTCCAGACACCATTCCTGCTTGTGATTATTTTGCTTAGTGGTTTATTTTGAGCATAGCCCAGTATTACTGTCAATATTTTTAGTTTTGTGGTTAATATCGCAAACATTATTGCCTGATAATTTAATCAGAATTTTATCACGGTTTCCAGAGGTGGGCACAAGGCCTGGTACAAAATCTTTGTGTGCATACACACACACACATGTGCGTGTGCACGCTAGTTCTCAAGCCTCACCCTCTCCAAGTATGCTTTTCACACAAGACCCAGGATGAGGGCCATGTGGGTTTGGATCCGTAACATGATGCGGGAACTTGGACTGTTTGTAACCCAAGCTCATGATCCAGTAACTAAATGGTTTAATTAAGCTTATCACTGCTACCCGAGCCAGGTGCCTCTGTGGATTAATGGAGCTAATTCTGTATCTTCTCTAAGAAGCACCATCAGGGAATGTGATTCTACTCCAAGGGCCAAGCGTTGGCCTCTACATTCCCCTCCAGACCCTGGCTGGGGTGTTTGTGTGTCTCCCAGGGTGGTCTCGGGGAAGCACCAACGGGTTAATCCCTCCTGCCTGCACAGCCCTCCCCGAGTGCTTGTCTGTTGAGTCCCCTGGAAACCTTCCGCAGCCTCCCCTTTCCTCCTCCCTTCTCCTGCCACCCCCTGCCAGGCACTTTTAATTTGCTTGGAATAATTGAGTCTGTCTTCTTTGTGTACCTCATTTTCTCCTTGCTTTTATTTATCACCTTTAAACCTATCCTTGATAGAAGCAGGCCCCGGTGTCTGCGGGGAGAAGGGGGAGTTGGGTACGTGTCGTGGGCCGCTGTGTGGCAGGCAGATGCGCGACTCCCGTGGCACCAGAATCCACAGGTTCTGCTTCCCCCTTCTCCCTGAAGCACTGGTGGCCTTATGGCTAGGACCCCCATGTCTAGAAGGCACCTGGCATACAGGAGAGTGATGAGTAGCTGGTGAAGAAAACGGTGAATGAATGAATGAGATGAGCCCTGTCTTTCCCCAACTCTGTTTGGTGAATGCCCTCCCCTGCCCCTCATGCCCACCCATCACTCACCGTAAGACTCCAAACCTGTTTCCCCTGTCAAGCCTTCCCTGGTTGCCATAAGAAATCATCTGGTCCCAAATTCTCATTTCATAAAAGGGAAACGGACCCCCAAGAATTACCTTTCCAGGTTTGCCTGGCAGTAGACCTAGGGCAAGAACTTGAGTCTTGGAACACTTCTGGAGCTCCCTGCTTCTCTCTCCTGGGCGCTTTGTCATTTATTTTCTATTTTGTATTAACTGCGACTTCCCCCTACTGTGTAATGAGCTGCTGGGGGGTTGGTATCATGGGCTGTTCTTTGAGATGCCCCACAGTGGATGCCACAGTGCCCGCCTCCCAGTATGGACCCCTCTCTTAATACTCGTCAATGCTTATGATGGTGATGGTAATATCTTGCATCTGGGAATTTCAGTAGCTCATAGATATCCTCCAGCTCTTCACATAAAAAAAGGTAACGTTCCTACTGAAGCAACCAGACAGAGAGTCATCCAGGGTCCTTTGGGAGCAGGAAAGGCTGGATAAATGGCAGCCTTCCATCTGCCTAGGCTGGTGACAGAAGCCTGCCTTTTCCCCCAGTGCCTCTTACAAAGCATGCCTGTGTTTCTCAGGAAAATGTGAATGCCCCTTCACCAAATGCTTGAGCAGTTCACACCCCTCTGGTGTGTGTCAGGTGGGGAATTGAGACCAAAAGAACTTGAGGACTTATTCCAACCACCTTGTATATGGTGTTGACCACCCGTCACCTGGATTGCAAATTTGGTGGATTCCTATTTCCAAATCACTTGCCTTGACTCTGTGGTTATTTTCAAGTTTTTAAGCCACCATCTCCTCCTTTGTCTACTGCCCTCTGAGGAGTGGAAATTGGCCTTGGACCGAGGTGGGTTATTTAAGCAGGAATGAGAGAGCTCTGTGGGTTTGAGATTTTGTAGGCAGTCATATCTGTGCTTGGCCCCCTAATACTTTTTTTGCCCCAGGAAAGTTCTGCCAACAACACCACCCCCCCCCCATCACAGTCTTCTGCAGATCTGATACAGCTGGGAAAGACAGACCTCTCCAGAACTCCAGAGGGGCTGACTTCTGGACACTGATGGCTAGCAGGAAGCCTCCTCCCCTCTCCTGTGGCCCAAGTGGGGGAGTGGATGGGCAGTGGGGCCAGAGGGCCTCTATGTGCCCAGCTCACACACGGTGATGAGGGGCTGCAGAGAAGCCGACAGCTCTGCCACTGTCCCAGTGCCACCCCACATCGTGGAAACCGTGCCGCTGCTTCAGTCAGAGCAATCCGCAGAGCATTCCAGGCAGACTGAAAGGGTGCAAATCAGAACAGAGGAACTACCCAGAAGGGGCCAGACCCAGAAGACCTGGGTATGCACAGCTGAGAATCAGGGGCTTAGCCAAGCACAGCTAACACAGCCTCAGAGAGGAGAAGGCGCAGGAAATGGAACTGCCCCGCCACTGCTGGGTGGAAGGGCGTCTCACTAAGGCGGCCTTGGCGTGACTCCATGCGAGGACTGATGGGCTCCAGAGGGGTAGCAAGAAGTTTCAGAATCATTTTAAAATTCACTTTTATTAATTTTTGCACTGAGAGATGAGAAAGAGAAATCAATCTGGCCGTGGGTCCCAAGGTTAGGGTTGTTAATGTGCTTTCTTGGCGGTGCTGGGGACGTAGAGGGAGGCCAAAGTCCTGGCAGAGCATCCCATGGTGCTGGCATCGGATGGAGCCTCAGGGTCCTCGTGTGGCCTCCTCATTTTACAGGCAAGGAAACTGAGGCAGAGAGGGGCAGTGACTTGCTGGAGTTTCTGCAGCTACTCTGCACAGAGTTGAGACCAGGACACAAGTCTCTTGACCCCCAGGTTGTTACCAGTCCGTGAAAAGTGGGGGAGAGTGAGCTTCTGAGCACAGAGGGGGAGGCTCTTTGTTCCTCCTGGTGGTTCAGGCACAGCAGTCATGGAGAAGATGTTTCTTGATTTGGAAAAAGAACAGTTGTCGAGACATGTGGTCTTGGTACATGCTGACCCTTCTGTAATTGCAAAAAGGGATCTTCAGATTCGAAATCTCTCTTTTATTCTTTTTTTTAATTTACTTTTCAATTGAAGTAACATTGGTTTATAACATTATATAAATGTCATGTGTACCACATCCTGATTTGACTTCTGCGTTCACTGCAGTGTGCTCTCCACCAGAAGTCGAGTTTCCATCCATCACCATACAGCCGGCCCCTTTACCCCTTCACCCCTCCCCTGCCCCTCTTCACCTCTGGTAACCACCAGTCTGCTCTATCTATGTTTTTGTTTAGTTTAGTATAGTTAGTTATTTAGTATTCCACATGTGAGTGAAATCATATGGTATTTATCTTCCTTCTTCATTGGACTTACATCACTTAGCATAATACCCTCAGGGAACATGTGTTGTTGCAAATGGCAGGAAAGATTTCATCTTTTTTTTGTGGCTACTTAGTCCATTATGTATGTAATGGACCCGCTCCCCCCCGCCTCACTGGTAACCCCTAGTTTGTTCTCTGTGTCTCTAAATCTACTTCTTTTTTTGGTTATATTCACTAGTTTGTTGTATTTTTTAGATTCCGCATATATATGAAATCATGCAGTATTTTTCTGTCTCTGACTTGTTTCGTTTAGCAAAATGCCTTCCAAGTCCATTCATGTTGCTGCAAATGGCAAAATTTCATTCTTTTTTATGGCTGAGTAGTAGTCCATTGTGTGTATATATGTACATATACTACATCTTCTTTATCCATTTATTTATCAGTGGACACTTAGGTTACTTCCATTTCTTGGCTATTGTAAATGTTGCTGCTATGGACATAGGACTATTTTTTGGAATAAAATATCCAGAAATGGAATAGTTGGGTCATATGGTATTCTTAATTTTTGAGGAATCTCCATGTGGTTTTCCATAGTGGCTACACTACTTTACATGCCCACCAGTAGTATATTTGAGGGTTCTCTTTTCTCCACATCCTCTCAACATTTGTTATTTCTTGCTGTTTTGATAATAGCCATTCTAATGGTGTGAAGTGACATCTCATTGTGGTTTTGATTTGTATTTCTCTAATAATTAGTGATGCTGAGCATCTTTTCATGTGCCTGTTGGCCATCTGTATGTCTTCGGGAAAATGTTTCTTCAGGTATCCTGTCTATTTTCAATTGAGTTGCTTGCTTTTTTGTTGTTGAGTTGTATGAGTTCTTCATATACTTTGATTATTAACCCCTTGTTGGATTTATGACTTGCAAATAAATATCTTCTGTTCAGTAGGTTGTCTTTTTGTTTTATTGCTGGTTTCCTTTGCTGGGCAGGAGCTTTTTGGTTTCATGTAGTGCCATTTGCTTATTTTTGTTTTTGTTGCCCTTGCCTGAGGAGACATAGCTAAAAAGATACTGCTAACATTGATGTCAAAGAGTATACTGCCTATGTTTTCTTCTACGAGTTTTATGGTTTCAAGTCTTACATTCAAGTCTTTAACCCATTTTGAGTTAATTTTTGTGTATAGTGTAAGACAGTGGTCTAGTTTCATCCTTTGGCGTATGGTTGTCTAGTTTCCCGAGCACCATTTACTGAAGAGACTTTCCTTTTTTGCATTGTATGTTCTCAGCTCGTCTGTTGTACATTAAGTGACCATATATGCATAAGTTTATTTCTGGGTTCTCTGTTATGTTCCATTGATCTGTGTGTCTCTTTTTCTGCCAATACCATGCTGTTTTGATTATTCAAGCCTTGTAGTATAATTTGAAATCTGGGAGTGTGGTACCTCCAGCTTTGTTCTTGTTTCTTGGGATGGCTTTGGCTGCTCAGGGTCTTTTGTGTTTCCATACACATTGTAGGATTTTTTTTTTTTTGTTCTATTTTTGTGAAAAATGTCATAAGGTTTTAATAGGGATTGCATTAAATCTGTAGATTGCTTCAGGAACTATGGACAGTTTAACAATGTTAATTCTTCCAGTTCATGAGCATGGAATATCTTTCCATTTCTTTACGTCTTCTTTAATTTCTTTCAACAACGTCTTGTAGTTGCTAGTGTGCATGTCTTTCACCTCCTTGGTTAAATCTATTCTGAGGTATTTTATTTTACCCCCTCATCTAGAGCACAAGCTCCACAAAGTGAGGTACTCCAGGTACCGTTTTATTAAAATAATATAATAACTTATTGATAAGCTATTTTGTACTGAATACTTAAGATAAATTATTCTGTGTAATCTTTACCAAGTCAAGAAGTAGGCATTGTTACCCTCATCACAGATGAAGAAATGGAAGTTCAGACAAATTAAATGATTTGCTCAGAGTCACACGGACAAGTTAAGTTATTTGCTCAGAGTCAGGGGCTAATGGTTGTGTCAGGATTTAAACCCAGATTTTCAGGGCTCAGAGAAATACACGGGCAGTCAAGGTGCTTGCAGTGTACGAGTTAAACAGCGAGGTGTCCTTGCAGTGTACCTGTGTTGGATTTTCCCTGTGTGCAGAGGAGGAAGGATGGGAAGACTCCAGCGTGAGTCTTGAGAATCTCAGTGGAAGAGGCTGGTGCCTTTTCACCTTGGCGGGGCCCCCAGGCTTTGCTCACCACCCAGGGCCCCTACTCGAGTGCAATTAACCAGCTCTCCGTGCAAGCTGGGAACTCGTGCCTGGCAGGAGGGAGCAGCGCCTACCAGTGGCTGCTGGTAGGGGTAGGAAGCCCATGCAAGGAGGCCAGTGAGCAGAGGGCAGAGAACCAGGTAGAGGGTGCTGCAGTGCTACTGCAATTTAAAAAGAGTGAGGGGAAAAAAGGAAGAAAGAAAGAAGAAAAAAAAACCATGGTAGTTCTTGGCTCTGAATCCCAATTTGCATCTCATCTGGGAGTCCTTTGCATACGAAGTCCTATCTGTAGCTTTATGAAATAAAATAAATAAAATGAATGGGTTGGTGAAGCTGCCAAGCTGACTTCCAAAGCCTGTGCTCTGAAGGGGAAGTTATTGCTTTGCTGAGTTCCTCCTGGAGTCCTCGGGAGCCCTCCCTGCCAGGCTCTGGGTGGGATGGGTTTGGGTAGGGGAAGGGAAGGTTTCCAGGCAAAGCTCCAGAGGAAGCAGGCAGGTCATGTACAGTTAGGCAACCGCCTGGACTCAATGGAAGCAGCCCGTGTGTTCCGCCAGAGCACCATTCTGCAGGTTTCTCCCGGCTTTTCTAACTGTGCCGCCCCCTCCCTCCCCATCTCTACCAGACTTCGGGGCTGGGCTCTACTCTCCCTGTTGAGTCAGCAAGAGAGCCCTTGGGAAGCTTGTCACAAAGAAGATCCCTGAGTTTGTCTCGGAGACTGATGTGAGTTGTCAGGATTGGGGCCTTGGAATCTGATGTCCAGCCTGCTGCTGGCGGCGGGTGGGAAGTCACCCTTTGAGGACCCCTGCTCCAAGGTGTCACGGTGGGAGCTGATGAGATGCCAGGTGGCCCCTGCGAGGTGACAGCGTTCTCTCCCCAGGGCAGCTGCATGGCCCTCACCCTGAGGTCTTCCCACAACCAGTGTGGAAAAGATGGCCAACTTCCTGTGACAAATGAGGAAAAGATCCTCCAACTGGCCAAGATCTGCCCAAGGTCCCTCAGCCAGGAAGCAGGAGAGTTTGATTTAAAATCCTCTGTGTTTTAGTGAGATGAGGTCCTTGAGAATGAAGCAACGACCCTACTGGTGGAGCTTCGTGGTAATTAGTGGGGAGCAGAGGGTGTAACCTTGCACAGGGAGTCATCCTCAGTTAGCCCCCTCCCACGTTATCTGACACTCAGTCCAGAGGGGAAGGGCCACGTCCGGAGTCACGCAGCCTGCCAGGGTGGGGCCAGTCCACGACCTGAGAGTTGTTGCAAAGGACAAAGTAATCCAAGCCTGGGGGGAGGGAACTGGGGAGATCTACTCCTTTCCTGAGCCCAGTGGATCTTCTTAAAATCATGAATAGTTCAGCAAAGTTGGCCTTTGAATGACCCCTAAAGTTCATCAGTTTAAATTTGTTTTTTCCATTTAAAGTTTTCCCACTTTGGTTAATTGATAATGCCTTCTGACCCTCTCTGTGGCAGTCAAGGGTGGGAGGCAGGGAGCACACAGCCTTGCTGAGGGACCTAGCCTACACCCAACCTGTTCGCCAAGTCCAGAGTTCTCTTTGCCTGTCTGGCTTCTCCTTTGTTCTGCTCTCCAGTCCCAAAAGGGGGAGTAAGAGCCACCTGTTGTCACTGTTTGCACGGCCAAGTCACAAAACATGGTAATGACCAATGACGCACAGCAGGCTTCTAAGCCCCTTCACTCTCCTCTCCACCGTGAGGTCAGAGGAGGTCCTGCCCAATCCTGCATTGCAGGCAGGGGAGCTGCGGGCCTGGGCTGGAGGATGCCCTTGAAGTGCTGCCTCCCCAGTCCTGCCCCACCTCACTCTGCATCTTGCAGCCTCCATGGAAGTCATCCTGAGCGCACGGGGTGCTCAGCCCAGGGGAGGGGTGTACTTGTACTCAAGGTGTCACTGCTCATTCCACCATGTCCTTGGCAGGGCAGAGGCTGAGCACTGGATGGGTGATTTGGAGAAGACAGGAAAGCTGGCTTTGCCCAGCTTTCCCCAGAGCAGAACAGCAGTGTTTCAGCTGAGCCCTGTTCTGCATTCAACCAGTTTTGGGGAATCTGAGGAATCTGAGGGGATTCTCGGGAGCAGAGGTGGTTGCCAAACCCTGGGCAGCAGTTGAGCTATCACACAACAGTGGTGTGTGTGTGTGTGTGTGTGTGCGTGTGCGTGCACACGTGCATGTGGGGGATAGGGGTGCTTGGGGAAGGGAGAAGTACCCAGATCATGAATACTGGAGTCCAACCATTTGCACCATTGTAATTCACTAACTGCAATCTCAGACAAGCCATTCAATTTCAATGGCCCTCATTCCCTCTTCTATGAAATAGGGACCATACCCATCCTAACCAGTTGTGGTGAGACGAAAATAGGTAAGCGATGCCCCTGCAGACGTCTAGAGACTGTTACCCTGATGATGGTGAATTTGAATGAGAGGCCACTTACCTTATTTTCATTTTTGACTGAATAGTCACCTTTTTTAATTCCACAGGTATTTTTGAGTAGTTACTCTGTGTCCAGCCCTATTTCAGGTGCGTTGGGGGATTTGATTGGTTAAGATCCAACTCAGACCCTTGTTTTCCAATGTTAGAGGCTTGAGAGTAGATGTCAGAAAAGTGAAGACATCTGAATCTGCTTTTTTAGTCTGTTGGAATTATTATCTTAAACAGCTTTGTTGGCATATAATCCACATACCAGATAATTCACCCATTTGAAGTATATAATTCCATGGGTTTTAGCGTATTCAGAGTTGTAGAACTATTAACCATTATTACTTTAAGAATATTTTTTCATCACCTGTACCCATTAGCTCTCACTCCTCCATCCCTTCACCCCTCCCTGCCCCTGGCATCCACTTTGTGTTTCTGTGGATTTACCTGTTCCATATATTTCATATGATGGTATTTTACAATATGTGTCTTTTCACGCCTGGCTTCTTTCACGTAGCATAATGTTTTCAAGGTTCATCCATGTTGTGGCACATTTCGTAGTTCATTCCTTTTTACGGCTGAATAATATTCCATTGTATGGATATACCACATTTTATTTATCCACTCATCAGGTAATGGACATTGGAGTTTTCTCCACTTTTTGACTATTATGAATAATGCTGCTCTGAACATTAGTGTACAAGTTTTTTTGGACTTATGCTTTCATTTCTCTTGGGTATACACCTAGGAGTAGAATTTCTTGGTTATACAGTATTTCCACATTTAACTTTTTGAAGAACTGCCAAACTGTTTTCTAAGGGGACTATACCATTTTACATTGCCACCAGCAGTGTATTTCTCCACATCTTCTCTCGTGTGGTTTCGATTTGCATTTCCCTAATGGCTAATGATGTTGAGCATCTTATCCATTTGTAGATCTAGTTTGGAGAAATATCTATTCAGATCTTTCACCCATTTTTAATTGGATTATTTGTCTTAGTTATTGAGTCATAAGAATTCTTTATACATTCTAGACACAAGTCCTTTATGATCTGCCAATATTTTCTCTTGTTGTGTGGGTTGCCATTTCACTCTCTCGATGATGTCCTTTGAAGCAAGATATCTGAATCTGAACTGTGGGGAAAATGTCAGTGCTAATTACACTGAAACCGCATTAATTTGGGCTCTGGTCATTTGGAACTGAATTGGTCAGGGTAGAGGTTCAAAGTCCATCCATTCAGCACACAGTTTCTGAGAGTGTCTGTAGTTGGGGACTGTGTGCAAGGCCCTGGAGGCAGAGGGCTGATTTGGGCAGAGCCTGCCTTTGTGGCCCACAGGCTGCAGTGAGGAGAATGCAAATGCATCACGCAGCCAATGGGCTGAGCACTGATGGCAGAGCCCTGGGGAAGGAAGAGCCAATTCTGCTATTAAAAAAGAGTTTACTAAGCAAATGAGCAGTGAAAACTATTTAGGAAAATAAAGTATATCTGAAGGCCCCTCAGGCCCCTGATGGCTTTCATTTCTATGTGAAGAGAGATGTCGGGGGCCTTGGCCACTCACCCTGGGAGGACTCTTGGTGTGGGTCCTTCTGCTGCTCCCCTGGGGACTCAGGACATTTCATCATCTTTAATCCTCCCGGGAACCTGATGCATGAACTGTTATTGTTGCCGTTTGCAGATGAAGAAGCTGTAACTTGGGGAGGTGAAGTGATCGGCCCCAGGTGATGATCGTTAGTTGCTGGGATTGAGATTAGGACAGGGGTGAGCTCCCTCAGGCATGGAGCTCTGTTCTGTGTGCTGACCCCAGCAGTGTAAGCTTGGTGCCCTCCCTGAGATGGGAATGATGCTTCCGCTCTGGGATGGTCAAGTGCTTGTCACCTGCTCCACCCGAGACCAATGTGTGGCATTGCTCTTGCAATGCTGGGCTCTCCAGGCCACGCCAACCCAAGGCATAATCGTTCAAAGATATATTTTCATTCATCAAACGTTTGTTGTATGCCTACTGTATATATTAGGCCCCCATCTCTAGCCAAATGGCTGGGACCCTATGCCCCAGTGTGTCCTCAGACCCTCTGTGGGTCCCAGTGGCTCCAGGCCCATCTCAGACTCCCGGCCCTCAAATCCTCTTTGGTGTCCTGATGTGGATAAAATGTCCCCCATCCCCTCTGTGTACCCTCTGCCACCCCGAGAAGGAAACAGGACTGCTTTACATGCTCAGGATCCTAAAGAAAACCGCCCTTTCGCTTGTTCTTTGTTGCGCGCTCTCTAGGATTTGGCTCAAAGGGCAGTGTGGGCTCCAGGACTCATGGTGGAAATCGTTTCTCTTCCCGCCAGTTCTTAAATTCTTAAACCAAATTCACCACTACTCCCTTCCCTCTCCTGCGGGCCCTCAGGCCCTCATGCAAATGGACCCCTGTGGCCCCACCCTCTGGATCTTCCAGACTTTCCACTGGTCTGCAGTGGGCACCCAGCTCAGATTCTGACCCCATGATTTCTCCCCAAGAGGCAGGAAGCAATTTTCTTGGAGCAACCATCCAGGCCTCCCACACCCTGAGGCCGGGAACAAGGCGAGGCGACCCCTGGCGGCTTCCTTGCAGGCTTTATGCAGCCTGGATAACTCAGCTCCTTCTCCACCTCTGCCCACACTGCACCAGACACCTGCAGCCTGACATCCCAGCCCGAGCTCAGCTCAGTTCCTGCCTGAGAACACAGTTCAGTGGAGCTGACTTTTCTGCTCTTGAAGGAGGTGCAGGATTCCACCCTTGAGTGAACCGAGTGTAGGCTTGTCAGCTCAATGGCCCGTGAGGGTCTTGTCTTGTCGATGGCAGAGCTGCAGCGACAAGTGGGGCTGCCTCCTCTCCCAGCAGGGCAGTGGCTCCAAGAGTGGACCCGAGAGACATCCTTGGCCATCACAGCCACCAACTCTGTAGAGATACCAACAGACTCCCTGAAGGCAGAGCTTGGGAGGCAGACTGGAGAGGGCCACCTGCAGGGCGGGTTTTGTCTGCTGGGCACCATACCTGTCCTGAGGCTTCATGGAAGAGGGTGTGGCCTCCTGGAAGGAGCATGGGCCTTTTTCCCAAGTCCCAGCTTTACCTCTGTCTGGCTGTGTATTTGGGCAAATCCTCTGACTCCTCTGAGCCTCAGGTACCTTACGATAATAGCCGTACCTGTGTCACAGGAAGTCCCGGAGGCAAAACAAAATCCCAAGGATGGTGTGGGACCAGGGAGGCCTTGGTAACTCTTTGTCTCTTTTTCTGGAGACTCTGTTCACCTCCAGAGCTGTGACAGGGAGAAGAGCTCCTGGGTCAGGGGGAAGCAACGAAACCTCTATGTCCCGGCCCTCCCTGTTTTATTTTTGGGGTTCCAAAATAAGACTTGGGCTCCAGACAGGAGGGGAGCTACATTTAAATACTCATTTCCCTCTCGGGCTTGGAGCCACCAGTCCTCCCCACTCTAGTCATCAGGGGGCTGCTACCAAGTCTCACTTGTCTGTGGAGGAGAGCGTGGGTGTGGGAAGACGTGGAGGCCATGGGATTCCTTCCCTCTGGACTTCTGGGGACGGGGTTCCTCCACTCCTACCCTGCACTCGCGTTCAGAAAACAAGAGGGGAACCTGCAGCCCCGGGCACCCCCTCTGGCACTGTCGTTGGCGGGACCTTAATGAAAGACTTTGGGAATTCTTTACAGTTTATGGAATTGATGGCACGGAGACTAATACCATAGACAGCGGAGGGGGACAGTGCAGAATTTTGGCCCCTGCCTCACCAGAGGAATTATCTCCATGGCCTGCAATTCAAGCTTTGGGAGTAGTTTTAGCTCCCAGCTCAGGAGTAAAAGTTGGGCCAGTCAGGGACTGCACCTGGCCTCCAGGGAACCATCTGTTCTGCTCACTGCTGCAATGCCTTAAGGCTCAAGCAACATGGTCTCATAGCGCCCTGGAGCAAGGGCGGCACATCGGCCAGTGCAGTAGGACAGACGGTGGGTGCCAGACCTCCCCCTTCACCCCGCCCCACCTTTGGCTGCTGCCTCGTGTCCCCATCCTGAGGACCACAGGGGTCCCTGGGCCTGATATCTGTGCTTTAGCAACTGATTGCTTTATGTTAGAGACTTCTGGGGACCTCTTAATGCTTTGCCTCTGCATTTGTCTTTTCCCAAAGGCTTTCAGCCAGCATTTCAACTTAAAAAAAAATATATCTATTTTTTTGTATATATAGATATATACAAAAAAAAATCTAGAGTCCAGTAAGGTATTACTGGTTTAGAGAAAGGCCAGGGGAGGGGATAGCTCGCTGAACTCTACTGTAGAGTGTGTGCTTAGCATGCATGAAGTCCTGGGTTCAATCCCCAGTACCTCCATTAAATAAATAAGTAAATTCAACCTAATTGCCGCCCCCCCAAAAAAATCTAGAGAAAAGGGGGCCATTGTCAAATAAGCTTGGGAAATGCTGCATGTTACACTCCTCTCTTAGCAACACACAGGCAGGGCCTCAGCATTGCCCAGCACTATAACCAAGTCTCTGAGAAACCCTGTAGGAAAGGCAGCTGCCTAGCTCTGTTGCTCAGAATTATTTAAACATCAGACCTGGAACACTTAGTCGTCAGATTCCCATCTAAAATGTAGTCCAAAATATAGTCCACACATGACACTGGAGTGAAACATTGCAGAGAAAAAGGAGGCCAGCTAAAACTAATCATCAGGTGTTAACTGGTCCACCGTGGGAGTAAATAAACGGAGATGCCTTGGTGTCTTACCTAATAACCACGGGGATGCTGGTATCCCACTAAACGTAAGCTGGGAAGCACTGCTCTTTATGCAATTTCATCAGCACCTAGTTGCCAGGTGCTGTGGTAAGCACTCGGGACACAGTGGAGAACAAAGTAAATGGTTGGTTTTGACTGTAATGGAGCCAGAAGACTAGCAAGTAAGGTGAGATAAACACTTAATAATAGATATGTGATGTGTTACAAAAGGGTGAGTCCAGGGCACTGTGGATGGGGATGGCGTCTGACATAGGGACATCACCTAGTCTAGGAAGTCACAGATGGCCTTCCTGGGACATTGCTAATCATTGTGAATCTTGAAAGATGAGTAGACGGTTGCTGGGCAAGGGATGGGGAGAGGAGAGCTCTCTAGGCAGAGAGGACAGTGTGTGTTAATGGCCGGAGCTGAGAGATGCTTTTGGCTGCAGGTAACAGAAAACCAAGCCAAAGCAAGTTAATCGATAAGAAAATGAATTGGCTTCCACACCAGGAAGTCTGGAGGTTGTTTCCAGTGTCTCAGTGATGGCAGCAGAGACGTGGGTTCTGCCCACCTTCCCACCCCAGTGTCCACAGCGTCAGATTTATCCTGAGATTGGTCCCCCCTTATACTGTGGGCTATTAATAGTAAGTTTTTTCAAGTCTTGCAGGAGAATGAGACGCATACAGAGTCCTCTCCCTGCAGGCCTCAGTGGGCCAGGTAGGAGCACAGAATCACCATGAACCAACCACTGTCACAGGGGAATGCCTGGCTCTCACCGGCTTAGTCTTTTTCTGTAAAGAGCCAGATAGTAAATATTTTAGGTATAACTGTGGGCCGTATAGTCTATGTTACAACCTCATTTGTAGCACAAAAGCCACAGACAAGACACAGGTTAATCAACATGGCTGTGTTCCAATAAAATTTTATTTATGGATGTTAATGTTTGAATTTCATATAATTTTCACATGTCACAAAATATTCTTCTTTTGATTTTTTTCCCAACCATTTAAATGTGCCAAAACCATTCTTAGCTTGTGGACCATACCAAAAAAACCCATACACACACACAAAAGAAGGTGGCAGGTTAGATTTGGCCCATGGGCCATAGAATGCTGACCCCACTGCTTTAGACTGATCAGAACTCATTCCTGGAGCAGGGTCCAGCCCTATGCCACATCATTGTCACACAGTGAGGCGGGTTGGGAATGAATGGGGAGTCAGCCTCAGTGTCCTGCACTGAGAACCTTGTAGTTTTGAGAATCTGCGGGAAGTCCAGTGGCTGAACTGCGGATAGTGAGCGTCACAGCATCTTTGTGATGCTTCATGGTTCACAAAGCCTCCACCAGCCCCTCGTGGATGGCTCTTCCCTTCTCCCTGCCTGGGTACCGCCTTGATGCCCTACTAGCTTAACCAGTACACCAGCTAAAGAATTAATCCTGGAAAATTGTGGCGATGGGCTAAAGATCTCCCTCTCACTTCCAGGTAACACCAAAACCGGTGCATGTCAGCAGGGTCTTCCTGAAGACAGGGCCCCACTTTTGTTGCTAGACCCAATGGAGTGCCTGCAATTAGTCAGGAAGTAGTCGTTGAAACACTCACCAGGTTTGCAGCCCCCATGGGTGCAGTAGGGGAAGCGGGAGGAGTTGAGTGATTCTCCTTTATGGCAAAGGCGTGGTGTAAGAAATAAACACCCACAAATCTTTCCGTAGACTGCGGCGCGGAGCCGTCCGGGTGACAGTGGCATGATAAAGTGACCTCCGCTCCCAGCATCTGTTTATGCCACACAGTGAAAGTTAATGAGGGCTGACCCTCAGTAAACCGGGAAGTCAACCAAAGTTCAGCTTCTGGCTCCAGCCATCTGAAGACGAGTCCCCTCTTTCAGTGGCAAACTCTTTTCCGGTCCCCTCCGTGGACCGGGCTGTGTCTCCTCTCTGACCTTGCTCCGTCCTTTGTAATCAACAGGGATGTATCATTGGCCAGTCCTGCTGAAGACTGACTGAGTGTACTTTCTTTTGAATGAACTTCAGGGTAGTGTTTTTTTTTTCTCACACTGTATATGCACTTTGGCGTTTTATACTTAATTTTGTATTTTATGCAATGAGACTTTGTCTCTGGCGCAGATAATTTCAGGCCAAAGCAAACGTGGTAGGGATTGGTTTGGAGCTGGCAGAGAAAGAGAACAGAAATTGCAGCAATATTAAATAATGTTTGGGTTTCACTTTACTGTCCATAGAAAACACACACACACTTACACACACACACACACACACACATACACAGTAAGGCTGAGATAGTGCCATCACCATTATACCCATTTCATGGGTGAAGAAACTGAGGCTCAGAGAGACTAGCTGACCCAGAGTTGCTCCATAGCCAGTATTGGTGGGACACAGAGTTGAAACTAGAAGTTCAGACTGTGTCAAAATGTATGTTCTTTTCACTGAGCTATGCTGCCCTTCTCCTGCCTCCCCCCTGCAGCCCCTGGACATCCTCACTTATCTCTAGTCCTGCTCATCAGGGCAGCATGAAGATAAATCTACTTAGGAAACTTGACGACAAACTGACTCATCTTGATGATTCCAAGGCTGATTGCTCTATAACTATTGAAGCTTCTTTCTTTCTTTTTTTTAGCTCCTGGGGGTAGGGATGATAACTATGGTGAGTATTGTGTCATCATTGGCTTCTGTTCATTCATTTATTTAATCAGGACTTGTTGAGCACCTGCCACATGCTAGGCTCTGCACTAGGCAGTGCAGATCCCAAGGGGAGAGCCCTATTCCCCATCCTCTAGTAAGTAGACAGTTACCATGCAATGCATAAGGGTCAGGATGTAATTAGGGCAGGAAACAGTGGCTCATGGGAGAGGGCATCCTACCCAGGCTCAGGAGGTCAAGAAAGGAGTTCGTCCAGATGCTAGACTTGGTCAATAGGCCAGGATATGCAATTAAGAGATATATAGTCAAAGGAGAGAGAGAGAGAGAGTGTGTGTGTGTGTGTGTGTGTGTGTGTGTGTGTGTGTGCATGTTTTACATGGAACCGGGAAAAATGAGAACATATAATATTCTGGGGAGGAAGGAAGGAGGGGAAGGTGGAGAGAAGGCATAGGAAGAGTGGGAGAAGGTGGGATCTAGAATATTTATAAAAGGATTGGCCTCACTCAGGTGAGGGGAGGGGGTCTCTTCCTCTAGGGCAAGAGGGAAAATGAGTCTAAATATTGATGCATTCATTCACTCATCTAGTCATATTAACTCCTTAAATATGTATCGAGTGCTGTGATGTACCAACGTTCATATGCAAGGTGATGAGTATATAAAGTTGAAAATAATGAATTCAATACATATTTGCTGAGCAACTCTCTGCTGTGTACTTTCCTAACCATAATAGCAATATGTATTGAGGGTTTATTGTGTGCTTGTTTTGTTTAAAGATTTTTGTGTGTGTTATTTCATTTAACCATTATAACAGCAGGTGCCAATGTTACCATTATTTTTAGATTGATAAACTAAGACACAGAGATTTGGTAACCTGCCCGATGTCCCATAGCTGTTAAGTGCAGACTAGCTTTGACCCGTGCTTTAAAGCCCAGAGTACTATTTCAAGAAGCTTGTCGGCCCAGTGGGAGTAGACAGCTGTGTAGACAAGCAATTGAAATACAGCAGATTTCTATTTCTGACAGTATAGTTGACCAATAAAATTGAAAGCCCCTCTCTGAGAGAATACCAAGAAATGCTGGGTAAAATATAATGGCAAAGCTTTTGAACACTAGCTGAGCAGGAAGGAAAGTAAGGAAAACCACCAGGGACCAAAAAATGAAGAGAAAGCTGAAGGCCAAAGTGGTGAGCAGGTGGAATGATGCTGTGGCAGCCTGGAGTGGGGGAGTGGGGAGGGGCCAGTCTTGGGATTTGAAGAGTTTGGATTTCACTGCCCATGAAGAGATAGGAGGCAAGACCCTAGAACTGTAAGGCGGAGAGATAGAATTGAAAACCCCACATAAAGATGAAGTCCTCAGTGAAACGGGGACCTATAAAATAACCTGCTCATAGACACAGGGTGATAACTTGGGCTCTGAGGAAGGAAAAAATAGTCTCCCTCAGCCTTTATAACCATGGGGTGCCCTTAACGGGTCTGAGGTTTGAATTTATACTCCCTACTGGTCTAAGAATTACCAAGTGGAGACATCTGTATAAAAAGTAGTGACAGGCTGGTAATAATAAACAAAACCCCGCAAATGGATGAATCTTCAACTGTGCTTACAAAGGATTCTCACTGATAGGGGCTCAGAATGAGAGTCAGCAGATGCAACAGGCATTAGGATTAGACCCTCAAGAAGTGCAGCTTGGAAACATTAGGCTTAAACTACGCATCAGACCAGATGGGCTGAAACTACACGTTAGACCAGATGGGCTTAAAAGACATATTAGAGAATTCTCCATCCAACAGCAGCGGAATACAGTCCTCACAAGTGCACATGGAACAGTCTCCAAGATGGATCATGGGTTATGGTACAAAAACAAGTCTTAAAAAACTTTAAAAGATTAAAGTCGTATCAAGCATTTTTTTCACCGTGATGTATGAACTAGAAATCAACCATAAGAAACAACTGGAAATTTCACAAATATGTGGAGCTTAAATAACATTCTGTTGAACAACCATGGGTCAAAGAAGAAATCAAAAGAGAAATTAAAAAAAAATCTTGAGACAAATGAAAATGGAAATACAACATACCAAAACCTACAGGATGTAGCAAAAGATAGTTCTAAGAGGGAAGTCTATTAAACACATACACTGAGAAAAAAGAAAGATCCAAAATAAACACCTAGTTTACACCTCTTGGAAATGGAGAAAGAAGAACAAACTCAACCCAAAGTTAACAGAAGGAAGGAAATAACAAAGATTAGAGCAGAAATAAATGAAATAGAGACTAAAATGGCAAAAGAAAATATTGATGAGATGTGGCCAAGATGATGGAGTAGGAAGACCCTGAGCTCACCTCCTTCCACAGGCTCCCAAAATTACAACTACTTACAGAGCAGCCATCTATGAGAAGACCTGAAGACTAGCAGGAAAGATTCCCCACAACTAAAGAAATAAAGAAGGAACCACATGAGATGGGTAGGAAGGGTGGAAACAGGCGATAGTCCAGACCCACACTTCTGGAGGAGGTTACCCACAAAACGGAGGGTGATCACAATTACAGAGGTTCTCCTTAAAGAGCCATGATCAACGAATTTACGACAAAGGAGCCAAGAATACACGGTGGGGAAAAGACAGTCTCTTTAATAAATCATGTTGAGACAACTATAGCCACATGCCAAAAAATAAAAAATTAAAAAAAAGGAAAAGAAACTGGACTCCTAGTTTATACCCACACAAAAATCAACTCAAACTGGATTGAAAACTTAAATTTAAGACATGAAACTAAAACTCCTAGAAGAAAACATAGGAGGTAAGCACCTTGATGTCAATCTTGGCAATGATTTTGGGGTTTGACACCAAAAAACACATCATCAGTACCACACAGTCATTTTCATAATGGAAGGATGCTCAGGGTCTAAGGGAAGGAGCTCCGCCTGGGGGACTTGGGGCAAGTCTCACACCGGTCACATTTGAGCACAGATGAAGGATGGGTAGGAGTGTGCTAAAGGGATTGCTGGGGTCTCCAGACAAACGGTGCCAGTGATGTGTGTGTGTGTGTGTGTGAACATATGCATGCATACTTATGGAGAGATTATTTTAAGGAATTGGCACACGTGATTGTGGGTCTGCACGGCGGACCAGCAGGCTGGTAACCCAGGGAGGATTGATGCTGCAGTTTGAGTCTGAAGGCAGTCTCAGGGCAGAATTTCTTCTTCCCCGGGGACCTCAGTCTTTTTCTTGTAAGGCCTTCAACGGTTTGGATGGGGCCCAGTCACATTTTGGAGTACTCTGCATTACCCAATGTCTACTGATTTAAATGTTAATCACATCTTTAAAAAACCTGCACAGCAACATCTAGACTGGTGTTTGACCGAACATCGGGGCACCACGGCCAAACTGACACATAGAATTAACCACCACAAAGTGGGACCTGAGAGTCTATGTTCTCTCTGTGAACTGGGAGGCGAGGTAATCTGCTGAGAATGAGGTGAGGGACGAGGGTGCCAGGGAGGTGAAGGCGGGCGGGAGTCAGAGACGTAGTGGTTGGACCATGGCAGGAGGTTGCTGAGCCACGTGGGGGCCTGGCTGAGCGTGGGTGAGAGCGTGAATGTATGAATGAGTGAATGAATGAATGAACGTCTCAGTGACAGCAGAGGGGTTATCTGATGCTAGGACCTGTGACTCCCCTGTACCAAGGCAGGAGAGGAGATGTAGATGCAAGTAGGTGCAGATGGGTGGGTGTGGGGCAGGAGGATGAGGGAACCCAGCACTTCTCTACCCGCAACCTAGGGGCGGTTAAGTTTTCAGTTCTTCTAACTTCATTTCACTGGTATTGGATGAGGGCCTTGTCGCATGGCCCCTCTTTATCCAATGTTCTGGACCATCCCTGTGCCTCTGTTTCTTCTATACTTGATCTGCCGATAAGCTCAGGGCCCCAGGTTTCTAGAATCTGCTGTCCATTGACTAATCTGGAGTCTCACATGTGAAACTGCACACAGGTCATGCAAAAGGGCCCCCTAAGGAAGAAGCGTGTGACGAGGGAAAGGAGGGGGCAGTGCCTGGAGAGGCAGCTGGGGTTGGGGGGCAAGAGGACTGGGATTTAGCCTGGGCTCTGGTTCCAGCTCTTCCCTTTACTACCTGCGTGACTTGGGCAAAACTGGGGCTGGCAGTACGTGCCCCTCAAACCTCACCAGCTTATCCAAGGGTCTGATGAGTTTGTGGAGGCAGGAGTGCTTTGAATGTTATAGAACATGACAGTAACAATAGGTACTATTTCAGGGTTCTTTATACTTGCGTGAAGCACAGTGAATTGGTCGGGTGTGATGGGATCGGAAAGACTTTCACACATCGTCTGGGGCGGGAAAGACCGTTACCGAGCACCTGCTGTTCTCTAGACCCCGTGGTGGGCATGTGCTCTGTGGAGGCTTATTTAAATTAAACCTGTGACAACCCCGATGCGAACCCTTGGGTCAGACAAACCTACAAAAAGCTTAAAGCAATGTTTATTGTCTCATACGGTTTTGGAGGGTCAGGAATCCAGGAGCTGCTTAGCCGGGTGGATCTGGCTCAAGAGAAAAGCAAAGAGGTGGAGCTGAAATTAAAATTCTGGAGTGCCAGACGCCCGGGCCCACGGGCTCCCCACCCCACGGCACATCCTTGTAGGGTATTTGTGGGATGTTTTTTATTATTGTCCTTGGGGCCTGGAGATCGAATGCACAGCGCAGTGATTGTAGTCAACAGTACTGTGCTATAAACTTCAAAGTTGCTAAGAGACTAAATCTTAATTTTCCCATCACAGAAAAGAAATGATGGTTTTGTGATGGGATGGAGGTGTTGGCTAATGCTGCAGGGTCCATCACACTGCAATATATACATGTATGAAACCGACACCTTGGGCACCTTAAAATCACACAATGTTATATGTCAATTATGTTTTGGTAATTAATTAAATACTGTTGTTGGGGTCAGGGTCAGCTTCTTTTGCCACTGGCTGTTGCTTGGGCCCCCTTGTCAGGCTGGAAGACTTCCCTGAGAAGGCGCTGTGGTGTGACTGTGAACCTGAGGGCTGAGGCTTTCTTAAGAGCATCAACGACACTGAATAACCATGGCAGAGAAAGGCCAGCCTCTGAGTATTGTTTCAACAGGGGCTGAGCCTGCCCCTGAGCTGTCTGTTCTGTCCTTGCTGTGCAGAAGCTGCCCACCGCCCCTTGACGAGTTCCTGGATTAAGTGGCGGGGTAAGCAGTAGAATAGGAAGCGGGCTGCGTACTCCCATCTCTGCTGGCCTCTGGGACCATGGGGGTCAGAGCTCCAGGTTGTGGAAGCTGCAAGCCCCAGAGCCGGAGAGAGCTCTGTCTACCCCGCGTCAGCAGGAGGCTGCCTTCCAGGGAAGCTGAAGCCCCCCTTCCTTTTTGTCTGACCTCATTAGGAATCTCTCATCAGTGGCCTTTCTAGAAGGGACATCCTCCATCTCTGCTCCAGTGTCTGTCCCAAAGGTGGGAGGTCACTGGATGCTCATGGAGGAGAATTAGGCTGTATTAATGATCTACGGCTACATAGCAGGTTATCCCAAAATGTAGGGGCTTAAAGCAATGTTTATGATCTCATACGGTTTGGGAGGGTCAGGAATCCAGGAGCTGCTTAGCCGAGGGGATCTGGCTCAAGGTCTCTCACCAGGCTGCAGTCAAGGTGTTGGCCATGGCTGCAGTCATCTGTAAGTTCGATCGTGCGGCTGTTGGCAGACCTTGGCTCCTTGCTGGCTGTTGGCTGGAGGCTTCAGCACCTGGCCATGTGGTTCTCTCCACAGGGTTGCTCACAACACAGCACACTTTCCCAGTGCAGGAGGTGTGTGTGTGAGAGAGAGAGAAACAGGGACAGAGAGAGACCCACCCTAAGACAGAAGGTGGTCACCCCATCACTTCTGCCGCATGCTGTTCGCCAGATCAACCCCAGTACAGTGTGGGAGGGAACTCTAAGATGGGTGTGACTACCAGGAGGCAGAGCTCACTGGGGCTGTCTTGGGGGCTGACTGCTACCTGGGCTTGGCAGACACTTACGCTGGTAGAATCTCTGGGGAACTAGAAACTTCACCTGGGGGGCCTGCCCTCCTGCTCTAAAGACACTGTCATGGGTTTCCCAACTAGTACCTCTGAGATCAAGTTCAAGTCCCTCTAAATGGCTTAGAAGATCTTTCATAGTCCACCCCCACCCCCACCCCCGACACCTCCAGCCTTATTTTCCACTCTTCTCTCCGGTCACCCCACATCCCAGCTACACGAATGATTCGTTTCCATTTCTCTGTGCCCATGGACTAGGAATTTTTCTCCTACCAGCAAATTGGTCTCTCACAACCCAGTTTAACTGTGTCCTCCTTTGTGAAACCCTCCCAGGCAACTCCCCAGAAAGAGGAGGTCCTTCCCAGCACTGCAGGATCACTCTGGGTAGACCTCTGCACAGCACCAGTGCAGCCCCCGCTTGACAAGGGTGGCCAGAGTGCCTTCTCTGGGCTGTGCTGGGGCTGGAACATGGCAGGGAACACAGCAGATACAATTCCTGCCCCCTCCCCTGAAGATTTACGTGCCAGCGGGGACCGAGAGACCACAAATAAGTAAGGAAATGTGGAGTGTGTTGGATGTTGGCAAGGGCTACAGACAAAAACAAAGTGGGACAGAGTGTTCCTGCCCGATCGTGTTGAAATTATTTGCTCTCATTTCCCTACAAGTCTGTAAGCTCCTTAAAGGTAGGGACCATGAATATGTCAACTTACACCCCCACTCTTTAGCACGGTGGGCACGTGGTGAGGCTTGGTGAATGATGAATGTCCTTTTGATGGGCAAGAGCTGAAAAGTGCCTGAAAGGGACAGGATCGGACGCCCCAGGAAATTTCCACAGACATCAGGAGGACTGACTGGGGGAGGAAAACAAGAGGGCTAAATTCGTTCTGAAGATTAAAGACTGAATCTTTTTACGTCCCTGTGTTTCATAGACAGGGATGAGACGAATGTGAATTTAAATAAAGACTTTAGTCTGTATTTAATGAGGCATTATTGGGCTGCATTTGGCAATGTGTCCCCTGACATGAAGTTTTAAAATCAGCCTTTTCAAACACTGAATTACCCTTTGGGTCTGCCAGCACTAATGATAAATAACGCGAATGTCGACCTCATTACCATCAGATTCATGGAGTGGGTTAACACTTGGTAGATTTTCACCAGTTCTGGATGCTGAGGAATGGAAGCTACCAAGTGACAGAGTCTGATGGAGAATTAGGGGCTGGAGCCACATTTACAGCCACCTTCATTACACAGGGGTCGATGAGCCCCTGCTTCAAATCAGTGGGGGCTGAGGTCCCTCCACTTTCTTATCACAGGGTGGCCCATGGATGCCTTTGACTGAGGCGGCTCTGAAGCACCCGGCTGTCTGGAGGAGGGGCTGGGAGAAGGAGCTGCCTATGGAAGGGGTGGTATGAGACGCCTTGGTGAGTTGAGACCGTGGGCTCCCTGGGAACCCTGGCCGGCAGTGCTGCCCCTGAGGGGATGATGCTCTGCTGCGTCTGTCAGGCCTGGAGTGGTGAGTGCTGGTCAGTTTGCACCACTGCCTCTGTTGTGTGTTCCTTCATGAGTGAGGGGAAGGGCTTCGAGAAAGGTTCGACAGGGTTCTTCCCTGCCCCTTGAGAAGTCCCTGGTGGGGTGTGAGTCCTGTGACAGAGGAGGGACCATCTGCTCTTGGAGGAGGTGGTACCCGGGCCCATGTGAGCCCATGTGAGCCGGGAGGAAGGGAGGATGAAGGAGGAACTCGCACAGGCCTGGTCTCCCCTCACCCCAAACGCCCAGGCAGAGTGGGCTGGTCACTGGGCTCACTGACAGGGATGAACACGTCAGGAAAGTGTCTCTTTAAACTACAAATGCCCTGGTTGGGGTGGTGGTGAAGGAAGAGAGTGGGCTGGGTGAGTAATCTGTTGACTGCTAGTTAAGGGCAGGGGCGCGTTGTCAACCAGGCCATCCTGGAACGCGGAGGTCTTTGTGTTCCGCGTGGTGGGAGCCTGGGCCCAGAGTCGCCCAGGCCTGGGGTCCAAGGAGAAAGTGAAAGTGGCCCGGTGGCTTAAGCACACAATTTTCTTTATCATCATCTCTAAATCAAAATAATAATAATAGGGGGAGGGTGTAGCTCAGTGGCAGAGAGTGTGCCTAGCATGCACGAGGTCCTGGGTTCAATCCCCAGTACCTCCATTAAAGATAAGTAGATAAAAACCTAATTACCTCCCCCCCCAAATAAAAAAAATTTAATTTAAAAAAACATTAAAAAATATATTATCAGATATGTGAGCTACCTGCAAATATTTTTAAATAATATTAAAAGTATTGCCTACCGTTTAGGACTGTGTAAAAGTTAAGAGAAAAAACATATATAAGCTTCCAGGCACATAGAAACATCCAGAAAACACTAGTTGTCCCTCTTTTCCTAAATCATGAGAGAGACGTCTTTCCCTAATTAAGTAATTCCTTCTCTCCCTTTCTCCTCGCCTTGCCTTCCTCCCTTCCTCCCAACTAGCCAGCTAGTATTCATACCTCACTTAGCACATAAAAGGTGATTTATTACCTGGAACATTCTAGGAAAAGCATTAGGGTATTCAGGACAGAGTGCTGGTAGTAAAGGATCTGATTTTTACTTGTAATCCCTCAGTGCATCAGCTGTGTGTCCTTGAGTTGGTTTAATCTTTCTGCGCTTCTGAATGCTCACCTATAAAATGGGAATGGTAATATTTTACTGTTATCTCCTAGATTATTAAAAGGTACAAGTGAGATAAGACGTGTGAAAGCGCTCTGTAAACTATAGAAGACACATCTTTTTGCATTAAAAATATTTTTAATTGTGGCTAGATACACAGAACATAAAATTTGCCATATTAATCATTTTTAAGTGTAGAGTTTGGGGGCATTAAGTCCATTCCCAGTGCTTGCGGCCGTGACTGCCATCCTTCTTGAGAACTCTTGTCGTACTGCAGTTCTGAAACCCTGTCCCCATTAAAAAAAGCTCTCCTTTTCCCCACCCCCCAGCCTCCGGCAGCCACCTTTCCTATCTTTGTGTGTCTGGCTTTTTTCACTTAGCATAATATCCTCGAGGTTCATCCATATTGTAGCATGTATTAGAATTTCGTTCCTTTTTAAGGCTAACCAAAATTCCATTGTCTGTATATACCACAATTTGTTTATCCATTCATCCGTTGATAGACATTTGGGTTGCGTCCATGTTTTAGCTGTTGTGAATAATGCTGCTGTGAACATGCATATACAAATACCTCTTTGAGACCCTATCTTGATTTCTTTTGGATGTATACCCAGAAGTGGAATTGCTGGATCATATGGTAATTCTATTTTTAATTTTTCAAGGAGCCACCATACTGTTTTCCATAGCAGCTGCACCATTTTACATTCCCTCCAGCAGTACACAAAGTTCTTGTTTCTCTACATCCTTGCCAATACCTGTCATTTTCCGTTTTTGTTTTTGTTTTTGATAATAGCCATCCAAATGAATGTAAGGTAAAAAGAAGACACAGTATTTGTTACTTATATAAGCAACTGATTTAATTACAGCTCACCTCATTCAAAACAGAAAAGAGAGAGATTTTAAACAGATTTATTAAGATGAGGACGTTGTCCGGGGAGAAGTCATGGGTTAGCAGGAAACTGAGGTGCTCGCACTAACACGTATATTACAGGCACTTACGGATAGTATCGTGTGATGGTTGGACAGAGGGAATGTCCATTTGCCTGAGGTGATCACTGCAGGTATGTGTGAGACAGTTTTTGAGCCAGACCTTGAAGAATGGCTGAGATTTCAATATACAGAGATTGCAGAGGTGGGAGAGAGCTGTGGGTCATCTCCACATGAAAACAGTGTGATAGAAGACATAGCTCAGAAGTAAAGTTTGCCTGGAAAGCGTGACTCAAAGCGTGGTCCCTGGATTAGCAGTGGCAGAAGCTCCGGGCAACCTGTTAGAGATGAAAATTCTCAGGCACCTCCCACTCTGGGATGAGGACCAGGCAGTGTGTGTTGTAACACCCTGCAGGGGAAACGGATGCAGGCTCAGCCTTGGACAAGGAGTAGGAGCAGGTTAAGGTGGGGTGGGGCGGGTTAGGGGTTAGATTAGGAAGTCTGGAGTTAGGTTAGGGAGTGGGGCTCTGTTTCTAACCCTCTCGTGACTGCACATCGCAACTGGAATAAAATTAACCTTCTCATCAGGATGCAGGAGGCAATGGTATCACCTCTGTCCCCCTCTTCACCCTCCCTCCTTCCTTCTTCCCATGACACTCCAGCCACTGAACCCCCATGCCTGCCAGGCTCTCGGCTTGTTCCTTCAGGTTGGAATGTTCCTCCGTCTCCCCGATGGCTTTTTCCTCCTCCGTGTTTAGGTCTCAGCTCAGATGATGCCTCTTTACAGACACACCTTCCCTGACCACCTCACCCCTCCCATCATCCTCTCATGCGACCCTGTTTTGTTTTTTTTAACATTTTTTTATTGAGTAATAGTCGTTTTACAACGTTGCGTCAAATTCCAGTGTAGAGCACAATTTTTCAGTTATACACGAACATACATATATTAATTGTCACATTTTTTTCACTGTGAGCTACCACAAGATCTTGTATATATTCCCCTGTGCTATACAGTATAATCTTGTTTGTCTATTCTACATTTTTTGAAATCCCAATCTGTCCCTTCCCACCCCCCGCCCCCTTGGCAACCACAAGTTTCTACTCTGTGTCTATGAGTCTGTTTCTGTTTTGTATTTATGTTCTTTTTTTTTTTTTTTTAGATTCCACTTATGAGCAATCTCATATGGTATTTTTCTTTCTCTTTCTGGTTTACTTCACTTAGAATGACATTCTCCAGGAACATCCATATTGCTGCAAATGGCATTATGTTGTCAGTTTTTTATGGCTGAATAGTACTCCATTGTATAAATATACCACCTCTTCTTTATCCAGTCATCTGTTGATGGACATTTAGGCTGTTTTCACGTCTTGGCTATTGTAAATAGTGCTGCTATGAACACTGGGGTGCAGGTGACATTTTGAAGTAGGGGTCCTTCTGGATATATGCCCAGGAGCGGGATTCCTGGCAACCGTGTTTTCTAAACAGCACTCCTTGCTCTCTGAAAACATCCTATATTTCTTCCTTTACATGTCCATTGTCTGCCTTCCCCGACTATAGCATGAGCTCCTCGAGTTTGGATCTCAGTTCTGTTCACCCGTCTATTCCCAGTGCTTAGAGCAAAACCTGGCACACAGCGAGCGTCCAATAGGACTTTTTAATTCAGTAGGTACTGGGATGCTTTTAAGTGGTTCTGAATAGTGACATGACCCCCTCAAATTGGGACATTCCTCTCATGACTTTGTATGGAGGGTGGCAGAGCAGCAAGACTCTGAAAGTAGGGAGAACTTTTAGGGGCCAGACTGTGAAGTGATGATGGTCTAAACTCATGGTTCTCGCCTGGGGGGGTTGCCTCCCCGAGCCTCGGGACCCTTGGCCGTCACTGCAGGCTTCTTGGTTGTCACAACTGGGGAGGGTGCTGCTGGCGTCTAGTGGAGAGAGGCCAGGGATGCTGTTAAACTTGTACCGGGCACGGGCTGGCCCCCTCCCATGAAGAGTTATCTGGCTCCAAGTATCAGCAGTGCTGCGGTGGAGAAGCCCTGCTCTGAACTAGAGTGATGGTTGTGGGAATGAAGAGGAGAAAAACAAAAAAACAAAAACCAGAAGTGAATATTTTCTATTCCACAGGGTAAGATTTTGCCCCCATCTGTACCTACAGTTGTGACTTTAAATCTTTCTGGCAACAGACTCCGAAGACCCCAAGAACGGGAAATTCCTCTAGGGTCACATATGCGTCCTGCTGGTCTGTTCCTCTTTCCTCCTGTTTCTCACTGTCTCCGCTCTGTCTTGCTAGTTCTGTACTTCTGTTTCCTCCCGCTTCCTTCCCCTCCTCCTCCTCTCTCCCGCCGCCTTCCCTCTCCTTCCCTTCCTCCTTCCTCTTCCCTTGTGCCTTTTCCTTCCTCCTTCCTCCTTCTGTTCTCTCACCTTTCTCTCTTGTTAAACTGCTCATTATGAAGATTTGAAGTTTAGTGGGTTTATGGTCTCAGTCCTTAATTTTTAAAGTGGGTAATTGCGTGGTCTACACTAAATTAAATTGACTCACTTTTTACGTCTGTGGCATATGGCATCTGAGCGAGGCTGCTTTTTATCTCCTGCAGCTTGGTGATGCTTCTCCCTTGTCCCTCTGTGCATTTTGAATATTCTGACAACAGCCACTACAGCATCTCTCTTGGGCAACAACAGCTCATTAGGAAACTCAGCCAGTCAGTGCCCCAAAGAGCAAGACCCAGTCCGCTGGGTCCTGTAGAACCCGGGTGGGTGCCCCTCCTCTCAGAGTCCTCCCCTCCCCATCCTGGGCTTCTCCTGGGGCTCCAGGGGGCCAGGGCCACTGTTCTGCCCTGAAGGGACCACCCTGACTCCTCACCGTCCCTCCACAAAGCCCAGCATATATGATCCCCCAGGGACGACCCGAGATGCCCACGGACACCAGCTAACAAGCAAGTTGTTCTCAAGGAGAAAAATGGTGCATGATTCGGGTGTTTGAGGGAGGACAGAGCCGAGAGGTGTCTGTTTCTGTGAAATGCCGCAAAGGACGCTGAGGCTTCTGCAGACCCTGAGGGAGGCAGTGTGACAGGGAGGTGCCGGCCTCAGGGAGGCTGAGGGGGCAGCGAGTCAGAGTTCCTACCTACATTCTAGATGTCAACTTCAGGAGAACGTGCCTCCCCAGCACAGAGAACAGTAAGTGTCCTCCCCAGTCAGAAACGGTCAGAGCAACGTGAGCTAGGAGTCTGACCCATTTTGTTGGTATGAATCTCTTCCCTTCTTCCTTAGGAAAGGGGCACAAAAGAGAGGATGCTATTACCTGGATATTTTTCGAATAAACTGGTGAACGAGTATTCAACAAAACAATTCTCCCTTTGCGAGGCCCTCGCTTAGACCATAAATCCTGCCTCCTCCCTGATCAGTTTCCCTGACCTGTTCTGACTCTTTCCCAGGGGAAGATGACGATGAACAGGAAGATCCATTTCTTGTGCTTTGATCTCGGAAAAGAGGCAGATAACTCCATGGTGGAAACAATCAAAGTAATGGCCCTTTGGATTTTTCTAGCCACATTCTTGCAAAGAACTCAAAGCAATTCTATTCTGTCCTTATCTCTCACTTGCCCTTTTTCTTGGGTGGAAGAGAGATTAGCATCAAGCATACCTGTCAGTCTTCTGGCTTCCCTTGTAGCTGCCATTTCTGATTGGAGGGGACACGGTCCTGCATGGTGAACTCTAGTGGGCACGACCCTCATTTATCACGGCTTTGGGTGAGATGTAGAGATAAGAACCTCCCAGTGGAGTTATGGCTTAGGGTCTCCATCTCTAGAGTCAGGGATGGAGCATGGAGCAGTGGTGACGTCAGATGATGGAGACTGACAGGTTGGTCACAGACAGCATGGAGCGCTGGTACTCAGAGGTGGGTGGATGCTGGGGATGGCACCTGCCAGCTGCCCAGCGGAGCTCACGTTTCAGAGTCTGCCCGGCTCTTCACTTATGCTCTCTGCCATCCTTCCCTGCCCCCATCACCATCTCCCTAGCTAGTCCACGAGTCTTTGAGAGCAAGGGCCAGGGCTGCTTCCTGCCCCCATGTCTTGTGTTCTCAAGGGCATCTTCCCCACTAGTGCCTGGTGCCAGATAGGTGTTCAGTAAGTGCTCTTCAAGTTGAATTCCCCCAGACGGTGAAGCGGACATGGGTTCAGTCTCCTCTGGAGTTAAAGCAGACCTTGCCTGGCATCCTTGTACGTGCTGGACCCGTTAAGGTTCCCAGAAGCCTCTATTGCTCCCCATCTCTCTGCCTTCATCCTGCTCTGTTCCATAACTCGGCCAGAGGGCTGTCACCAGCAGCCGTTAGAAAAGATAAACGGGCAGCTCCAGCCCACTCTTTCGCTCTCCCGCCTGTCTCTGTGCGCAGAGAGACTTGAGTGTGTGTGCCTTTGCTGGGCACGGCCCTGCCATAGTTGTGCATCTGGTCCTGCTGGAACTGGCCAGGGGAGCTGCCACAGACAAGTGACCATGAGAACAGATGTGGACTGTCCTTCCCCCAAGAAAAGCTAGAGGAAGGTGG
Organism: Camelus bactrianus; assembly: GCF_048773025.1. Lineage (NCBI taxonomy): Eukaryota > Metazoa > Chordata > Mammalia > Artiodactyla > Camelidae > Camelus > Camelus bactrianus. The sequence goes on from NC_133571.1 coordinate 15,429,571, forward strand.
CAAGATCCAGGGAGAGAAAGGAAGGGCTTCAGGTTAACTGGGAATACCAGTGGGACGTGCAGAGACCTTGCAGAGTGGCTTTATTAACAAGGCACTGAATGCGATGCAAAGCTGGTTATGCCAGGGACTTTATTCATACAGTTTTTCCAGGAGGTCATCTTCTGTTGACTGTGGGGCTATGGAGGGTTAAGGGATGGACCAAAAGACGAGCTGTGTTCTGAAAGTGCGATGAGGATTGATACTTTTAACAAGTTTGGAAGGCATGTGTGCTTAACATTTGCCTGGATCTGTGCTGAGTGGAACGGAGGCCACAGGGAAAGATGAGACAGGGACCCCTGCCCAGAGCAGTCCCTCAGCACCAGGAGGCAGGCTTCTGCAGCACCGTGCGCAGGCCCCCTGCATGGTGTGTGCTCCCGCGTCCCCTGAGGATGATCAGGGCTCCCTCAGATGCTTCCCCCTTGCCTTTCTGTGCCGTCTCCCCAGCTCGGATCCTGACCTCCCTCCAGACCCTTACCAGCTTGGCAGGGAGCCCCAGTTCTGCTGAGATGTCAAGCCCATCGCACAGCCCCTCCGCTTGCCAAGACCCAATCCTGTCAGGTTGCTCACTCAGAAGAAAGGCAGCTGTATTTCCCGGCTCCCCAGTGCAAACTCCAAACACCTCCCCCTCCACCACTGCCCGACATTGTTCCCCAGGTTAGAGCCTCTGCTCACCTAGCACCTGCCTTTCTCACCTGTGGCCTTGACTCCTGGCTCACGGCCTTCCTCTCGTCCCTGTGTTGGCTCTCGCCCTGATCGTCCTCAGTACCCATGGGTCCATCCCAGTGCCAGTGCCTTGGGGAACCTTAATGCCTTCCCCTCCAGTGACCGTCTCCTTCTCCGAGTCACTGTCTAAACCACACTTTGCATTGTGGTACCCCCTTGACCCTCTTCTGCCTCAACGTTTTCTGGGTTTCACTGGCTTTCCCATCAAGTGGAAAGACCGTGGCCCATCACCTCTACCACGACTCTGTTAGTGCCTTCAACTCCTGTGTGCCCTCGTCCTGCCCACCCACCTAGTAACTTCTACTCTTGAGAGTTCTGACACCTACCTGCCCTGCTTTGGTCTGTGCTCTGAGGTTGTGTAGAAACACACCAACATTGTTCATTTCAGCTGGGCCCAGACAGAAATATACTTACATAGCAGAACGCCTATTCTAAGCTTCCGTCCAAAGCCACCCACCCCATCTTTGTCACTCTTGCTCAGAAAGTGATGATCTTGCCTCTTTTCAGAGGAAAAAGAAGCTCAAGCTCCATCTCTGTCAACCCCCCTTCCCCCAGTGTCTCCCTACAGCCCCATCTGTTAGTGTTAGGTAGACTCATGCCGTCCAGCGTGGTAGGCACCGGCTGTGGAGCACTTGAAATTGGCTGGTCTGAATTGAGACGTGCTGTACGTATAAAATCCACCCTGGATTTTGAACTTTCAGTGTGAAATCAAGAATACAAAATATTCCAGTGGTCTTCTATTTATTAGATGTTGAAATAGTAATATTTGGAAATTTTGGTTAAATAAAATATATTACTAAAATTAATTTCAAAATTCCACCTGTTCCTTTTTACTTTTTCCATGTGGCTGCTAGCCAATCTGAAATTGCATGTGTTGCTTGCATTATATTTCTGTTGGATGGCACTGAGTTGGAACATAGACTGAGTTATAATAATAATAATAAGACCCGAAAATTCAGTAGCTCTAAGATGGAAGTGTCTTTCTCTCCCTCGGTGGTTGGCGGTCGGTGGTGGTCCAGGGCTGGCGGGGCAGGGGAATGGCAGGGGCAGGAAGCAGCGTGGCCATCATCGACATGCAGTTTTCTCATGTTCCTCTTGTCACCATTTGAAGCCAGCAAAGAGAGCGGGGAGAGTCCAGGGCAGGGAATGGCCTGGATGTTCTGCGGTCATTTCCACTCACACTCACCGGCCCGAATTCAGCTCCTGGCCTCCACTTCAGAGGGATGCTGGGAAATGGGGTCTGTAGTTGGGTGACCACAGGTCCAGGTAACACTGGGGTGTTCTGTTATGAAAATGAAGGGAAGGAAAGAGTGCCCAGGGGACAGTGAGCAGTCTTGGCCATGTCGCCTTCCCTCTTCCCCTGCTGTCCCTGCTCTCAGCCCAGGCGAACCTGTAACCTATGCTTCTGGCTCTTTCTCTACCAGCCTTTTGGCAGGACTTGCTTCAGAAAGTGGCCCCCTTCTTCTGACATTATCAGCTTCTCCTTCCCCCGGGGCTCCTCCTTCTGAGCCCCTCTCACGGGAATTGGAAGCCTTTCCTTGGGCCACGTGATTCACTCCACCTGTTGCCCCGATCACCCTCCTTCGCTGAAGACAAGCTGCATGCGCTTCTCAGCTCCTCCTCCAGCTGCTGTAATCTAAACCTGCCCCCACCTCCCCGGGAGCAGCTGTTGCTCACTTCCCCAGTGACCTCCTGATAGCCAGAGCTCACGGAAAATTCCCGGTGCTTATTTTGCTTGACTTCCCTCCTCTGGCCTAACCACGGTGACTCAGTCTCCTGCGTCAGCTTCTCATCCTTAACACTGTCCCCAGATGTTGAGTCTCCAGGGTCTTAGCCTTGTCCCCTCCTCTCTACTCTCCACCCTGTGCCAGATCCAAATTGTCATTACCGCCCTAACCCTGAGGTCTCCCAGGTCTGTGCCTCCGCCAGGATGGGTCAACTTTGCTGCTTAACCTGGTACCCCAAACTTAACGAATACTACCCCCAACTCATCATTTCTGCCCTTCTCCAGAGACAAAAAAGAACACCCTTCCTCTCCCCTCAGTCTTTACCCAAGTCAGTGATGTCACCATCTAAATACTAAGTGAAGCCAGAGCCCTTCTCATCCCCTCCCCGCCTGCCGCAATCAGCCGCCCCTGTCAATTCCACCTCCTGAATCTGGCTCGAATCTGCCCCATCGCTTTGATCCTCATTGCCCCGCCCCTCAGTACCTGCCTCATTTCTCTTTCCTGGGCTATTAAACTCACTCCCGAACTGATCTTCCCAGCTTCTATTTCAGCTCTCTCTCCAGTAGATCTCCTGTGCTGTGAGAGTGATAACCCTAAAACGCAAATCTTATGATGTCACTGTCTGTTGGTGTCTTCCTGTTGTTTTGTCTGCATTCCCTGGCATGACCCACAAGCTCCTGTCTTCCTGTCCAGCCTGTCCCTTCTCCTCCAGGCGCTCGGGCCCCTCTCGCCAACTGAACCAGTCACACCAGGCTTCCTCACGCCTTTGGGGGCTCCCGCATGGAGCACACTTTGTTGCCCTGCCTCTCCAGGGAAACTCATGTGCCTCCTTCAAGGTTGCCTCTTCTGGGAAGCGTGGAGCAGTGCCTGCTACGTGGTAGATGCTCGCTGTGTATGTTAGATCAGTGCCTGAGGCCGTCCCTGAAATTTCCCTCCCCCACCCAGAAGAGCTTGGTTTTCCTTGATCTGTGCTTCCTTAGAAATTCATGAGCCTCGCTACTGAACCACTTACTTCGTTATGCAGTAAAGGTCTGTCTCGCCCTGCACCCCCGCCAACCCCCAGGAGGGGCCAAAGATTTGAGAGCTGAGGACCTGGTCTTAGTTGTCTGTAATTGATTCTCCAGCACAGCGAGCACCTGGATTGCTTACGGCTGGAGCAGCATAATGTGGTTTTGTCAATCACTTACCATATTGGGTTGTGGCCATTTCCTTTTATGGTCATATCTTATCCTTTTCTAGGTACTTAGTGCCTTGCTTAAGATAGGCATTTAATAGGTGTTTGATGAATTAGTAATAGATGTTTGTTGATTGAATGAATGGATGCACTACTTACGTCAATTACAAAGCAGGGGATTAAATGCTTAATGAATGACGCAGATAATAAGCGCTTTGGGGGTTTTGAAGAGGCAAAATCAGCTGGGCTAGAGCAGTCCAGTACTTGCCTGGGGCAGTATGGGAGTGGGCATGCGAGTGCGGCATCATTCAGGTCGGCCTGAGATGTGGATAAAGAAAAGCTGAGAGCTTTCCAGGAAGAAGAGACCGCCTGGAAAAAAGGCACAGGGCAAAGTGACAGCAAGGACAGCCTAGGTGTAGCTAGATGGTCAAAGAATTTAGTAAAATGTGAGCCTGGAACAGCATATGAGGGCCAGGCAGGGAATCTGCAGTGTGGAGTAGCTGGATTAGTGCGGGAGAGGCTGGAGGCAGGAAGCAGGTTAGGGGTATTGCAGGAGAGAGGCAGAGGTAGCGGCAGTGGGGACAGAAGAGAGAAGTGGACGGGAGGCAAACCCATATCAGTCCTTGTGACTGAGTAGTTAGAGTGGTTAAAGGATGGGGAGTGTGCCAGTCAGCTTGATCTGGATCGCATGTGGGAAACTGATGCTGTTAATTGAAACTGGGGAGTCACAGAGAGGCCCCCATTCTATGGAAAGTAGTGGGTTACATTTGGGACCTGGAATTTGGAAGGATTTCCAAGGGTACATTCCCCTTCAGCAGCCAGAAACAGGAGTCTGCTGTGCAGATGAGAAAGTGGGGCTGGAGGTAGAGATTTTGGAGTTATCTGCATAGAGCTGATAGTTGAGAATTAATTAATTCTTCAAGGGAGAAAGTACACATGAAGAGAAAGTGGACTGAGGACTAAATCCGGAGCGTGAGATTTGGGGAACGCTGACAACTAGGGTTATACAGAAGGAAGGGAGCTAGGGAGGGGGTTGGGGCAAAGGTGATCAGCATGATAATCAGATGTCAAAAGATGATGCCAAGAAAAACAGTCCAGGCATGAGTGCCTCAGAGCTTCAAAACCCTGAAAACCAAAGAAAGACCTTCAGATTTGTAAGGAAGGAGAACCTTGGTGATTTCTAATCCAGAGATCTTAGAGGTTCAGGATGGAGAAGATGCAGAGGAATTAAAGGCAGTAGACATGACCACAGAGTTTAAGATGTTTCATTTGCTGGGAAGTGGGGGGGAAGGGAGGGAGAAGGTAGGAAGGAGCCAGAGGAATAGTAATATTTATCTCATAAAAGCATTTTTTTTAAATAGAGATACAATTTATATACAATAAACTGCATATTTTTGAAATGTACAATTTGATAATTTTGCCAAGCCTACGCCTGTAATACCATTACCACAATCAAGAAAATGAATTTCTTCATCACCCAAAAAGAGTTTTCTGGTGCCATGTTGTGATTCCTCACTCTGCTCCTTCCTACCCCTTTCCCAGCCCCATCCCCAGGCAACCACTCATTTGCTTCCTGTCACTACAGATTAGTTTGTATTTTCTAGAAATATCTGTAAATGGAATCATACAGCATGTAGTCTTTTTTTGTCTGGCTTCTTTAATAACATTTTATTGCCGAGTAGTATATCATTGTATGGCTAGACCACAGTTTGTTTATTCATTCAATGGTTGATGGTTGTTTCCACTCATTGATTGTTACAGATCAAGTAATTATGAACATTTATTTACATATTTTTGTGTAGACATATCCTTTCTTTTCTTTTGGATAGACACCTAGGAGTGGAATAGCTGAATCAAATAGGAGGTGTATGTTTAACTTTTAAGAAACCACCAAATGGTTTTCCAAGTGGTCATACATTTTATAGTCCCATCAACAGCATATGAAGAGTTCCAGGTCCTCCACACCCTCACCGATGTGGTCTGGTTGAGCTTTTAATTGTTAACGGTTCTGATGGGTTTATGGCAATATCTCATTATAGTTTTAATTTGTATTTCCCCCAATGATTAATGATTAATGATGTTACCACCTCTTTGTTGAAGCATCTGTTCACATCTTTTGCCCATCTTTAAAAGTTGAGTTGTTTGATTTTGTATTATTGAGTTTTGAGATTTCTTTGTGTTTTCTGGATACAAGTCTTTTATCAGATATTTGCTTTGCAGATAATATTTTCTCCCAGGCTGTGGCTTGTCTTTTCATTCTACTAACAGTATCATTTGAAGAGCAGGCATTTTAAATTTCAATGAAATCATTTGTCAATGTTTAATTTTATGGGTTTTGCTTCTGGTGTCACATCTAACAAATGTTTTCTAATTCAAGGTCACAAAGATTTAAAGTCTTTTAGTTTTAGGTCTATGATCCATTTTTTTGTGCTAATTTTTATATCTGGTGTGAGATGGGGTTTCTTTTATACGGTGTACAAGACAGGGCTTGATGTTGTTATTTCTTTTTTAAACATATAAATATCCAATAGGTCGAGCACAATTTATTGAAAAGAACTTTTTCTTTTTCACTGCACCTCTGTCAAAATCAATTGTCCATATATGTATGGGTCAGAATAGTAATTTCTGAAGGAGTAGAAGTCAACATAAAACCTTTCAAAAGCCGAGACAAGTTTGACTTAAACATACATAGAATGTCTCCTGCTCTTATCAGGTGAGGTGCCAAGCACTAGGGACTGAAAAGATTAACGAGTAAAACTTAAAGACTAATCCGATAATTGGGTCGCTGCTTCTGCCGTTTAGTAAATGTAGGCGTGTAGCAGGGAGCATCCAGGAGGGAAGGGGGAGTTTAGTTTGGGTCCTACTGAATCTGAGATGGACATTTACATGGAGATATCATGGCAGGTGGACGTAAGTGAAATATCCCCACGGAGGTGGCTGTGGACGAGATCACGTAGGAAGCTCCTGGGAGTGCGGCAAGGAGCAGGCTCTGCATGGCCCCTTGGGGCTCCCTGATATTTAAAGGGCAGGCAGAAGAAGTGTAGCTTGAAAGAACAGGCAGAGAAGAAGGAGGAAAGTCCCAGGAGTGTCATGTCATGGAAGCCGAGGATGCTGAGGGTCTCAGGCAAAAACAAACAAACAAACAAAAGTCAAGACAAAAGAAAAAAAACTGCTCAGGACTCTCATATGCAAAGAGAACCCAGGAGGCGGCCTGATGACATGGTCTAGCAGCTCACGGGCTGGACCACCGCTGCCATCAGGAGCTGTGTGTTCCTGGGCAAGTCACTAAACTGGTCCCTGTCTCAGTTTTCTCACTTATAAAGTGGGACAGCCAGTTGCAGGGTTGTGTGAGGATTAAATGAGATGATACACATGATCTTCTTTGAGCAGCACCTGGCAGATACAAACAGTAACACCAGCTCAGGATATAATTAGACAGAGAATCAGGAGCGTCCATCGATTTTGCAAAAATGGTGATTGATGGTTATTTACCTTGTAAGTACAGTTTGAGTGGAGTGGAGGGGACAATAGGGGGAGTGTGGGGGGGTTGAGGAGAATGTGGGACAAGGGGAAGTTAGCAAATGTCGAGCAGTCACTTGAGAAACCTGGCCTGAATTGAAGGTGACAGAAGGGAAAGCTGGAGGGACCTGCTTGGGCAGTGCAGTCAGTGGAGGGTCCCCACAGGAGGGGATGGCTCTGGCCATGTTTTAGCAGAGGGGAACCAGCTGGTCTGGGGCAGCAGGGAAGCACGGTGAGGCAGAGAGCCAGGCTTGGGGGGGCTCTCCTAGAAGAAGACCCTCCTTATCTGAGCCCGATGGAAAGAGGTGGGGCCACCGAGTTGAGGCAGTTCACTGAGAGCGGCCTGGGTTTGGCCAGCCTGTGGGCCAAGAATGAGGAGGTGAGAGTGGGCGGTGGTTAGATGCGCAGGTCCCTGTTATGGGCTGAATTGTGTCCCCTCTAAGTTCCTGTACTAAAGTCCCAACACCCAGTACCCCAGAATGCGACTGTATGTGCAAATAGGATCTTTATAGAAGCAATTGAGTTAAAGTGAGGTCATGTGGGTGGAAGCTAAGCCAGCACAACTGACGTCTTTCAAGTAGAGGAGATAAGGACACAGACTCGCGTAGCGGAGAGAACTTGTGGAGACACAACGAGAAGACGGCCGTCCTCAAGCCAGGGACAGAGGCCTCAGAGTGAAACCAAAGCTGCCGACACCTTGATCTTGGGCTTCTAGCCTCTAACCGTGAGAAAGCCCGTTTCTGTGGTTTAAGTCTCCCAGTCTGTGGTGCTTTGTCGTGGCGGCCCCAGCAAACGGGCAGTCTGTCGTTTACGAGGACAGGGGGGTGCCTCGTTGCCCCCCAGGAGAGGGGGAGCGGTGTGAGCTTGTGGGGGACCAGCCTGCACAGTGGTGCGATCGCCTCCAGCAGGAGGCATGACCGGGGCCAACAGGGGTGAAAAGAGGGCCCCCAAGAGGACAGAGGTGAGTGAGGAAGCTGGGACCAGACGAGCGGTGGGGCGGGGGCCCCGTGGAGCAGGCAGCCGGGGGCTTGGCTTGGGAGCAGAGCCGACTGGTTGCCTGGAGGCGCACATCCCCTCTTCCTGTCAGCGCAGGGCTCGGACCTGCTGAGCCGAACAGCTGTAGGCGTGTTATAGATACTGCCTATAAAAGGCTCTCCAGTAAAACCTCTTTATTTCCGCCCTCGAAGATGTAAGAGTTATCGAAGTGCTTTGAAATCTTCAGCAACAAGACGCTGGAAGAACCAAGGGATTAGGCGTTTGGTTTTCCAATCCGAGGGGTCACTTCTGCGCAGCTGAGACGTTGTGGAGGGAGGGCAAGCCCTGTTCCGATTTACACAGGTGAGCCGAGGGCAGGAGAGCCGCCAGCCCCTGGCAGGAGGGCTCCGCACGGGTCCTCCGTCCTGCAGGCCCCCGGGGGAGCTGCCCCCGGTCCGCGCACCGTCTGGTTCTTACTGCCCTGGGCGCGATGTCTGCTGCTGCTGGCGGTAGGACATGAAAAGGCAGTGGCCTTGCTTTATTTATTCGCTCAATACCATTCATTAAGAGCTCAGCGCGTGTGTGCCCGGGATGGCACAGTTGCAGAGATGAGTCGGGCACGGCCCTCGCCCTCAAGGAGCCGACTGTCTAGGGGAGAAAAGACAGACAGACAAATAGGCACAATAAATAATAAAGAGTCAGAAGTGGTCACTGTCTGAGGAAAGCTACTGAGACGTTTCTGTGGGCGTTCGAAGGAAGAGGGAATTGATTTGGGATGGAAAATCTGAGGAGTTTCAAAGGACGGAGACATTGCCCTGGGCTTCTAAGGAACAAGCTAGATGAGGAAAATCATACACAGAAATGGAAAGATGAGCACCCCTGCAAGGCAGTGCTTGGAAATCCAAGGAAAGCGCCAGGCCCGGGAGTCAGGGGAGACTTCTTGGAGGAGATGGGCCTGAGGGGAACAGAGGCCTGGTAGGGAGCTGGGGAACAAGGGACAGGGCCAGTGTCAGCAGAGGCTTGGAAGAGGAAACACAAGAGGCCAGCCCAGGTTTTAACACGGAGGTCCTGTCACCGTAGGGGTGACGGAGGTACTGTGGGTAGGAAGGTGTGTGGAAGCCAGGCTGCAGAGGGCCAGTGGCACCCTAGAGCCTCGACTGAGACCAGCCCTTCAGACAATGGGGAAGGGGTGTGAGCAGGTCAGTGGTGACATGGCCTCCCCTGGGCGGTCAGGGCCACAGCCGCTGGGGTGAAAAGGGAGTGCCGCAGTGGGCAGAGAGGCGCCCTCTCTAGGGTGGACGTAGGCATGGGCTGAGTCCTGTGCACGCTGCTCTTCACCCCTGGGGCCCCGCTGTGGGACAGCCGGACAGCAAGAGTGCTGCTTGGTAACGCCTGTTGGGGACATGTTCGTCTGGTGTCCCAAGAGGGCCTGAGCCTTTCCCTCGTCTTTGCTGCCCACAGCCCGGAATCTGGTTCCTGTTGTCATCCTTATTATTCTGATCCCAATATGTTTGATGTCAACCAACCTCCCAGGAGAGGCTCTTCCCAGCCAGAAATTAATCACTGTCTAAAACCTAATAAAAAGTGGTGCCCAGAATGGCACGGAGGTTGGGAAGGGAGGGCAGGACTGTGGGTCTTAGTGAATTGGTGCGCACCTGCCAAGGACCCCTGGGTGCAGAGTCCCGGGGGCCGAGGGGACCACGTGTGTCCCTTAGTGTGCAATTCCCACATTCCCTTTCCTCCCCCGGCCACGATCCCTCTGTCTCAAAGTGTGTCCAGTGGTTCTCTGCGAGTTGATTGGCTGGAGTCCTGCACATCAGGGTTTATATTAGCACGTTTTCTTTGTGTGCTTGGGCTGCCATAACAAAACACTACACACTGGGTGGCTTCCACAGCAGACATTTATTTCTCATGGTTCTGGAGGCTGGAAGTCTGAGGTCAGGGGGCCAGCAGGGTCAGTTTCAGGTGACAGCCTTCTTCCCGGCTGGAGGGTGGGGGAAGTAGGGTGGGAACCCTCTCTGGAGTCCCTTCTTCTAGGGCACTCATCCTATCAGATCAGGGCCCCACCTTTATGACCTCATTTAACCTTAATTACCTCTTAAAGGTCCTATCTCTAAATAAATGAAGTCATGTTAGGGCTTTAACAAATGAATTTCAGGGGACAGAATTCAGTCCACAGCATACACATCTGCAAAAAGAGAGCAGACAGGACCAGTAGGCCATTGTACGTGTGTGGCTGCTGTGGGGCAGGTATAATTGTGGCCTTCGGGTCCTGATGGGGCAGAGGCGAGTCCAGTGCGACTCTGCAGCATGAAAACATTGCTGAAGTAACTCCTCCCCCCAGTCTCAGGAGAGGCCCGAGTTCCCAGATTTGCAGGGGACGTGGGAATTTTCTGAGAGATTGTTTTATTAATTAATTCGTTTTATTACAAGTGATCTATTAAATATTTAACAGGTTGTAGATGGAAACGTTGGTCATAGTGAGGTCACATGGCGCAAAGAGAAAGATACCTGCCCCCAGTCTAAAAATCTTCATGGGGGTTGGACGCATCACCCGTGGGAATTTCCAGAGGTCCAGGGTCCAGCCTGTTGGTGTTTCAGAGCTGGTTTGCCTTGGTTGGTCTTCTGTTGTGGTGATTATAAGGCTTACATGCCCTAATTCTGTGGATTGAAAGTTTGTGTCTTCCCAGAATTCATCTGTTGAAACTCAAACCCCCAGTGTGATAGTATTAGGAGGTGGGGCCTTTGGGAGGAGGTGGGGTTTAGGTGAGGTCATAAAGGTGGGGCCCCCATGATGGGATCAGTGCCCTTTTAAAAGTGACCGGAGAACTCGCCCTCCTTCTGTCTGCCGTGTGGGGGCATAGTGAGACTATAGCCACCTGCAAATCCCTTCCTGGGACCCAATCATGCTGGCACCCTGAACTCTGGCTCCCCAGCCCCCAGAACTGAGAGGAACAAATGGCACCCCCTCCAGGACTTTGTTACAGCAGCCTGAGCTGACCAAGACACACCCTCCTAGTCCACTCCCTGCTCAGCAGCACGCCCCTGGGAAGACGAGCTTCATTAGAAGGAAGATGCACTGTGCTTAAGGGTGCAGGGTCCGTATGAGACTGACCTGGGACCCCCTCCCTCCTCGACACCTTCCCCTGCTACCTCTGTTTTCTCATTTCCAAGTGAGGATGCTGACACAGCACACTCACCTCCTGGAGCTGCTCCAGATACTCAGACGTGTCCACTAGGCACTCAGCCTGATGTGGTCACTGGATAAACGTGTGCCTGTGACATGAGGCTTGTGTGCCTCGGAGCCAGTGCCTCCTTTCCCTGACTTGTGCCCGATGACGCTGACGATCTCTAACATCTTACGTGTCTCTTTCCTGTGTCTAGGGCTGAGCTGATGGTTTCTGTTATATTTGTAACAAAGAAACATCTTCCCGCATCACATCTTTTGGAGAACCCCGATGTCTAAAACTGACGGGTGTGGAGTTGTGCTGATTGAAGCTGGCGTGGAGCTAGAGACCCCCTCCACCTCTTGCAGGAACCCACGTCTTGCAGGAACAGCATTTGAGAATCGCTCCCCTGGGCTGCCCTGCTTGACTTCTGTTCCCAGAGTCTTTCCCCCAGGAGATCACAGTGTAATCGTTTAGGTTTCTGCTTCCTGAGTAACAATCTTATTCTGGTCTTGCTGCCCTAAGGTCCCCTGGGTAGGGATTTGAGATGTCCCAGGTTCTTCAGTCATACACTTGTGGTCCTTTGGCCACTCCCTCAGGTGGCTCATCCTATCAGGTGTGCGTGGACTTTGCTCCTTAACTCACAGAAGCTCACTTTATTGCCTTAGTCTTGGCCGCACCTCTGTCTCCCAACTTTTGGCCAACCTGTGTAAATCTAATTTTTGTTGTTCAGCAAGGCTATGCATACAAATAAATCCACAAATCAGGAAAAATGCTTTGTCATATTCTGTGTCCTGGCTTTGGTATCGGAGTTGGGTCTCTGTAGGGATGGGAGCATCATACAGAAAAGACGGCGGGGAACCTGGATCTCTGGCCACACTGGCCACAGAGAGTCAAGGGCCACGTGTCAGGGAAATCTATGAGGCTTAATTGTCCTTGTTGCTCTTCTGAGGCTTCAACCTCTGCAAGAAAAGCTTGATCTTTATTTTTGTAGCAGCTTTATTGATATATAATTCATATACCACACAGTTCACCCCGGCGGTTTTTTAGTATACTCACAGCGTTGGGCACCCATCTCCACGATCAATTTTAGAACATTTTTGTCATCCCAGAAGACAGACTATATGCATTAGCAGTCCCTCCCCATTTATCCCCAACTTCCCACCACCACCACCATCCTGGGCAACAACTAATCTACTTTCTGTCTCTATGGGTTCCCCTATTCTGGACATTTCACGTAAATGGGATCTTCCAACATGTGGTCTTTTCATGTCTGGCTTATTTCACTGAGTATAATGTCTTCAGGGTCCATCCATGTTGTGGCATACATCAGTACTTCATCCGTTTTTATTTTTTAATAGTATTCCATTGAATGGGTAGACCACATTTTGTTCATCCATTCATCAGTTGATGGGCACTGGGGTTTTTCCACTTTGGGGGCTATTATGAACAATGCTGCTGGGAACATTTATCTGTAGGTAGAGATTTTCCATTTTACAATGTCCTCTACCAAGAGAATGAATGATATCAAGAGATAGATTTATTGAGTGTTTGCCACGCACCCGATGCTGTGGTGAGCACGTCACTTCACACATATTATCCGTGTAATCTTTGCAAGTAGCCCAAAGAATAGGCTCTCTCCCCATTTTACAGGCGAGGAAACTGAGGTCCCATAGCTAAGATGGGGCGGGGCTGGGACTTGAACTCAGGTCTCTATGATAGCATGACACTTACCCTTAACTGCTTCCAGAAGCTGGGCAGCCATTGGTACCACACCACTCCGACCATTCACATTGATAAAGTCACACTGATTAAATTCGCATACCATGCCACTTACAAACATTATCTTGCTGAGTTTTCACACCAACCTCAAGAGGTTATCTTACTATTTCTCATGTCCAATGAAGAAAGAGTTCATAGAAACTATGTAGCTCACTGGCTGTTGCGGCTTCTTGATGTCGGAGCCTGGATACCAGCACTCAGCAGCGTCTTGCAGCTGCTCCTGAGACAGCTCTCCTTCTCAAACCTGGCCTCCTTTAACCCTGCATCACCTCAAGGAGAGTCTCTCATAGGCCCAGGAGACCATCTTCAAAGGACAGCCACCATCTCCCTTCCTTTGCACACATGTGCCTGTGTGTGCGTATAAACGTATATCCTAGGGTATCCCTATGCCTAAGCTTAGGGACCTCTTACAGGTAGGACCCCTGGTGGCCTGCTGTGGCATTACAGGGTTCCTGGGGCAGATATCCACCTTAGAATTCACTGCTACACCTGGCTACAAACGGAGACACTTAGCAAGTAGAGGATGTGCTTTGGTGACAGTTCTGAGGATGACAGGGTGGAGGGCGATGCGGGTAGCTGCCTGGAAGAGGAAGGTGGCAGTGGGGGGAGACTGGAGAAGGAGGAGGGGTAACGGCAGAGGGTACCAACTGTCTCCATGTGGTTGCCTGCCCACAGCTGCGATCTTGGATGACCCCATGGAGTGCAGCAGAGGGGAGCGGCTCTCCATCACCCTGGCCAAGAACCGCATCAACCGCGCTCCTGAGAGGCTGGGCAAGGCCAAGGTCGAAGTGGACATCTTTGAGCTTCTCAGAGACAGCGAGTACGAGACTGCAGAAACCAGTACGTAGAATGGGCAGGGCTGCCGTCTGCTTCCCCTGCTGGCAGAGGAGGGGCTGGTGGTGTGAGCTGCACCCATCACCAGGCCTGTGATGCCGGTATTCCCAAGAGAGGGAGCGAAACATGCCCCAGGGGCCCCATAGGGCTGAGTCTAGACAGGATCCCAGGCTTTGTTGCAAATCGTGTGTGGAGTAGAATTAAGACAGGAAATTCATTCATTCATTCATTCATTGACTTACTCATTCATTCTTTCCAATATTGATTCATTCATCTCTTGGACATTTTGTACACAAATCCCTGAAGGAAACCTTGTGTGTGATTAAGAAAGGAGAATACGGGCAGCCCAAGGGAAGGGCAGTCATTGCACATCTGTTTCCTGTCTTGCTGTCTTGTGCTGAGGGCAGCACTGTGGAAAGAAGCTGGGACTTGGGCTGAAGTTCAGTGACTCACTCCGTGGGGTAACCTTGGACAAGCCACGTATCCTATTCAACCTCAGTTTCTTCATCTGTAAAATGGGAATGCTAGGCTCTACTTTGCAAAGCTTGCAAGTCGTCGTGAGGTTTAAATGACTTACAATAAAGGAAAAGCCTCTGTGAGTTGCAGTGCTTTATAGACATACACAGTAGGTCACTCAAGTCACACTTACAAGCCCCTGCTATGCACGGGGCACTGCTTTTATCCTCCCCACAACTGGTGGGTTAAGTGTTACTATTCCCATTTTGCCAAAGAAACTGAGGTTCAGAGACACTGGGTAACTTGCCCAACCCCAGAGCTAGTCAATGGCTGAGCAAGTCCTAGACTCTGAACTTGCATCACAACCCTGCAGGTCCAGTGTCCAGTCCACTCCCCCTGCCCTGTAATTCTCTTGTGTGTTGCTGGTATGGCCTTGATGAATTTATAGGATGAGCTTCTAAGTTAGTGGGATGGTGGCTCATAGCTCAGCTGGAGAGGAACAACTCCTGTTCAGAGAGAAGGAGGGGAACCCCTCAGCCCAGGAGATGATGGCCTCTGTTCCCTAAGACTCCGGAGTCCCATCTCCTCCCATCGTAGCCCATTTCAACCCTAATGACACTCAATGGCAAAACCAAACCAAAACCAAAGAACACCTTGCTTCAGTACGCATGTCAGACATCTGGTCTTCTACCTGGGGATCCAGTGCTGCTCCAATCTGGGCTATTCCTGCGAGAGAAGAAACACATTTACACTGGCTGAAGTGAAATAGGTAGGATATTGTACAGATCCAAAGAGGGGAGCGGGCAGGGGAGAAGGCAGTGGCTGTCTCTGTCTGTCTAACAGCTCCTCTGATGCTCTTGCCACATGGGATCCATGCTCTTCCCTCTCTGCTCTTGGTTTCCCCGCTTATTCATCATGTACCTGTTCCATGATGGCCATCCAGGCCCAGTTTACAACTTCTTCATTCAAGCAGGAAATTTTTATTGAGCTTTTGCTCTATTTCAGGCCTGATTCAGGATATCCTGCGTTGGGAACAATGCAGAAAACAGGATAGACTCAGGCCCTGCCCTCAGGTGGCTCATAGTGTCTCTTCAGCATTCAGCTTTCCCTCGGTGCCTCTTGGTTTGGATTTCCAAGGTAGAGGATCTGGTTGGTCCAGCTCATCTTGCTGTGGCTGGTCTCACAAGCCACAGACATTGGCCAGATGACCTCATAACTACCCTTGGGGAGAATGTCCACTCCTAACGCCTGAGGATGGATTCTGATCACACAGAACAGGGTTGCTGAGGCCAGCGGGATCTATGGACAGAGATGTGTCCAGAAGAAGGAACAGGGAGGGGGTGAGGGAACAGGTACCTGGAATAGTCATTCATTTATTCACTCGGCCAGTCAATAAATACTTAGTGAGTGCATATTATGCTCTATCCTAGGCCATGGGGACTCAGCAGGGAACAGAGTAAAATCCTCGTTGCCATTGAAGTCAAATTCCAGCACAACAAAAGAAAGATTCAGATTTCTTAGGATCTTCCAAATTAAATCGTAAATACGAGCGATGACTTCCTGTGACTCTCCCAGCCCCGTCTGTCCTCTAGTGCTTCTTTGTCCAGGAGGGCAGATCTCGGACAATGGTCCAGGTTTCTAAATAGTTCTATAGTCTGTTCTTTGAAAAAAACCCATCTCCCCCTTCATCGGTGCTTCAGGGTTTCCCTCACGGGACAGAAAGCACGAATCGCCCACTGTGGATGGGGGTCATTAGCAGATATAAATTTCCTTTCCCAATGACCCAGGCTTTGCCGAGAAAATACATCTGAAATATTAAGCCAGATGAATCAGGGGAATAAAGGAAACTGATCTCTTTATTCCTCCTCACAGAGCTTTGGAGCATCTTTCTAATGCCCTTCTTCTAGGCACGAAGTATTTTACTAACAAGTGGCCCTTGGTTCAGCTTTTACATCTCAATGTGTCTGAGGCATGATTAGCATTTGTTAGAATAGAGGGCTTTTGGATCTTTCTACCCCAAAGGCTTTTCTCCTAAAGCCAGAGCTGCTCCCCGACGATGGATTTTTAACACCACCCAGACAGTTCATAGCAAGAAAGCTTCCAGCCGGATTCTTTTCCTCCCATAGTAAGAGGGGGAGTGGGTGGTGGGTTAGCGCTTTTAGCAGAAGCGTGGTGGGGGCGGGACTGGAGGTGTGTGGCAGTGTCGGGGGAGGGGGAGGAGATGAGAAGGAGGCAGGGTCCAGGATGAAGGAGGGGCAACGGCTCGGCCGTCCCTGCTTTGAGGAGACTGTGGGGTAAAGAGGAGCGTGGATTTTAGGGTCAGACTGACCAATTTAAATCCTGGCTCTACTGTTTACTAGCTGTGGGACCGTGGACAGGCTGTTTGACCATTCTGTGCCCCAGTTTCCTCGTTTATAAAACGAGGTGATGGTAATATCACCTCCTAGGGCCATTCGAACACAACACGAGACAGTGCAGGTGAGGGAATTCCCACCCTGCACGTAGCAGGTGTTTAGTAAGTGACAGTTGTGGATTTCGTTCTCGTGTTTATTCTCTCCCCACCACCTTGAAGCTAGCTTTCTCCACCTCTTACCATCATCTTTCTATCTCTCCTCTGATTCAATGTTCAACCATCTCTACCTGGCAGCGAGGTCTACCTCCCGGGCTTCTCTCAAACAGCCTGTCTTTAATGTCAGTGTGCCCCGTGGGGCCTCCATCATAATTGGATATTCCCTTTTTCCCGTTTTCTGGTCTGATGCATCCGACAGCTTTGAGCCTTTGGAAGGCGAGGAGTGCTGCCCAGAGCCAACCACTGCTCAGTGTCATGGCTGGGTCTTCCCTGGGCCAGTGCTCTGGGGCTGATTTGCACTGATGACTTAAAGCTATTTGAGTGGCTCTAGGGCCCTGAACAATGCCCCCCACCTCACACCTGTCACCCCCTGGCTGGGGACTCCACTTCAAGGGGGTGAAAGATCGTAGTGATAACATTCTTGGTTTCGGAAAACAGAGGCTCTGATCTCAGCTGAGGCAGTAGCCATCCCACAGGGCACCCTGGTGCTTGCTCTCGGCAATAGGTGAGTTTCAAAACCTCTGCACAAACCACAGATAATGAATCACATTTGGGGCAGGCATGTCAGCCGAGAGAAGCAATGGCGATTTCAGAATCAAAGATGATGAAGTGGCGAGAAACTGAAGATGCTGGAGTCTAGAGTTCAACCTTCTCGTTTGATGGTTGAAAGCCCGGCTGGGAGATGGAAAGTGTTACACGGGGCGTTAATTAGTAACAACCTGGACAATAGAAAGAGACCAGAAGCAAACCGCCAGGCTTCTCTCTGGTTCACATGGATTTTCATGCAGTGGGTTTATTCAAAGTGAGGGTCACTAGTAAAAGCTTCCTCAGACGCACATCTGATTCCCTCCACCTTTCTGCCCGGGTCACCGTCATTGCCTGCTGCTTCTTGATGTTTGACTCCCCAGCGGCTTCTGCCCAGCCCACAGATCTGAAGTAAGAGGGGTGGACCGGACCTACGAGGTCACCTCCCCTCCCGCCTGTCCCTTCCTTCCTTGGCTCCGGTGCAGGGAGCTCCCACAGGCCTTGCCCTCCTCTGTTCCTATAGATCCGTGTGTCTCCTGTGGGTGAACGTATTAGAGCTTAACTAAGCGCTACCCCCTTATCACCCAAACACCCGGAGGCACCGTCTCTGCTGCTGCCAGAGACAGACTGAGGTTTAATTTACTGCAGAGCTAAAAGCGGGAGCCTCCCTGTGAACCCCTCGCCTCTGCCTCTGTTTGTCTCTGTGAGACCAAGCATGCTATCAGCCGTCCACACTGTTTCCCCTGGAAACCCAGAGGCGCGCTGCGTCCCTGGCGAGCGCCATGAGGCCCCAGCGCCTGGAGATGGGCGCGGAGCGTGAGGTCCCCGCTGCGTGGCTGCCCCTCCTGCACGGGCTCCTGAGCTTCTCGAAGGCTCTGCGGGTATGACCTCTGGTGATTCAGAGCTGCTCTTGCAGGTGAAGGCAAACATCCCGCCATCAACTTAGTAGGACGTCTCCATGTCAGCATAAGGAGAAAAGGGGAGACGCTGGAAGAGAAAGGCCTAGGACAGTGATGAGTCGTTCAACAAACAGTCCTTGCTCCCCTTCTCTGAGTGGCCCCCCTCACGTATGCATAACAGGGACTCAGAAATGCATCGAATCACAGTGCTCAAAAATCACCTGGCTCGAACTCCTCATTTTACAGATGGGGAGACTGAGGCTCACTGTCTTTCGCAGGAGACAGCTAAGACCACATATGGGAAAAGGGACATAAATCTCAGTAGCTCTGCTGTGGACTTGCCAGGGAGTGGCTCCGACAAGGGCAGAGGGAGGTCAGAGATAGGTCAGAGGTGCAGCCAGGTGCTCAGGGAAGGCCTTGGGGAAGGCCAGACTTCGGAATGTTTGACAGAAGAGGGGAAAGGAAGAGTGCGTCCATGCAGAAGCCTTAACAGCACACTTGAGGTTGATGCTTGGGCTCGAGGCAGGGAAAAATGGAGTACCTTGGGTCAGTGACCACTGGGCGTGGCTAAAACTGAGTTTCCGTGGGGTGGTGGTGAGGGGACTGGAGAGCCATGTAGAACAGCCGTCAGGACACAGGTTCTGGAGTTGGGAGCACCAGGATCCTAATCCTGACTTTACCAGCACCGCGGGCTTGTCTCTGTGCCTCACATTCCTCATCTGTAAAATGGGAATAATAACAGTTCTCACTTCATGAAGCTATTGCAAAGATTAAATGCGATGATGCACTTAGAAGACTTAGAGCAGGGCTAGGTGCCAGGTGAACTCTTTGTAGAGTTCACTTACTAGCATCCTTCTTAGTAGGAGAATTAGTATTGTAACTCCTCCCTCTCGGGATGATTGTAAGTACGGATCCAGGGTGGTAATGTGTCTGCCAGTCAGTGCCTGCCTGTGTAACATTCCCTTGCACGGTGGTCTGGGACCAGGCTGAGAGCTTTGAATGATATGTCTTTGGTGAGAGGAACCAATGGCAGATTTTCTTTTCCCCTTCCAGTTTGATTGAGGGATAATTGATGTGTGTAAGTTCAGGGTATACAGTATAATGATTTGACTTACATTATGAAATGATTGTCACAGTAAGTTTAGTGACCATCCCTCATCTTCCACAGATAGAAAACTAAAGGAATAGAAAAAATGTTTTTCCTTGTGATGAGAATTCTTAAGATTCACTTTCTTAACGACTTTCGTATGTAACATACAGCAGTGTTAATTACACTTACCGTGTTGTACACGACATCCCTAATTCTTATTTATCTTGTAACCGGAAGTTTGTACCTTTTGACTGCCTTCATCCATTCCCCCTCCCTGTATCCCCCGCTTCTGGTAACCACAAATCTGATCACTTTTCTATGAGTTGGTTTGTTTGTGTTTGAAGAATAATTGATCTATAAGACTGTTCGCTCCTGGTGTTCAGCACAGTAATCTGATATTTCTGTGTATTACAAAGTGATCACCATGCTAAGTGTAGTTACCATCTGTCACATACAAAGATGTTACAGTATCATTGACCGTGTTCCCCATGCTGTTCATTTCATCCCTGTGACAGCCAGTGGCACTTTTGAGCTCTCTAAGACCCTGGGGCACCCTGGCCAGAGCGGTACCCATCGTGGGCGGGCCAGTGCAGAGATCCGGCTCTCCCACCTTCACGGCTCTCCTCTCAGAGGCCATCAGGGCCGGTCCATTCAGCCCCTTGTCCAGTCACAGAGCTGAGAGTGGACCGTGCTCCGAGGCTTTCGCACAAGAAGGAGGCAGTTCTTGGTGCTGATGAAGGCAGTTGTTTTCCTCGCTCCCGCTCATCAGGGCCCCACTTGGAGCTTAGCGTGAACCAGGACCAGACCCTCTCCACTCAGGCTTCAGAGCCTTGACGTGTTTTTATGTGACGGCCTCAGTTCTCCCAGCCCCTGCTCCACATCTCTGTCAGCTCCCGACGGCCTTGATTGTTTACACAGGGGCTCAGAGAGGGCCACACTGTTAGGTGAGGAGGCCCCAGGTTCCTCGTCCCCACCCGGGAAGCTGCCTTTTCCCTGGAGGGCCTGCGATCAGTGTGCCTACAACTCACCCCTCTGGACCATCTGCAGCACAGCCGGACCTTCCCCTCCCTGTATAGACGCAGGGAAGAAGCAGCTCCCACAAACATCTCCTGTGCAGGCCAGGTGTCTAAGGGGAAGTCCGATCCAGGCTGGAGCTGGTATCTCCCTGGGAGAAGAAGTTCCCCTTTCCTCCAGCACCCCACCGTGGTCTTTTATTCCTGCAGCTGCTCTGTCAGTTGCCTTCCAACTCCTCTGCTGGCTGGGAAACTTCGTCGCCATGGCAACGTCACTCCTGTCTCTTCCTTGCTCCCTGGGAGGCAGAGGTAGAGTGCACCTCCCTCTCCTCCATCCCTCACAAAACTGCTCAGAGACCCTCACAAGACAGCCGGGGGCCTGCAGAATCAGGGTCCGGGAAGTTTCAGAGCCGAGGCCCTTCAGAGATGATTTTCATTTTTACTGAGCCGGCATCCTTCATAGGGAATGAAAGAACAATTCCCAGATCCCAGGAAATCCCCAGGCCATGGCTGCTGGGAAGATGATAATTCACTTTCATTGCACTCATTTTGGATCCTTTCAGTTCAGCTGAGCAAACATCTGTTGAGCACTGTCTTGTTGCCAGGACTGAATAGATGTGACCCCTGCCCTCAAGGAGTTTCTGATCCAGCGGTAGATGGGGGATGATCACTCACAACAGCGAACTCAGGTCCACAAACCCTTGAGGCTGGATGTATTTAGAGTCTAGAGCTTTTCAGATACTGGGCAGGTCACATGGTGCTCATACCATACATTAAGTAGCATTTCTGGTGGGGTTTGGGGCTGAACCCCATACTCAAAATTAAATGCACACTTGCATGCAACTATTCACATATTATGACAAGCGTCACATCTCTCTATTTAGATCAGATTTTGACACCAAATGAGTTTGATGAAAACCATCTGGTTTCAGAGCCTTTTGGATTTTGGAATTGGGAATAAGGGATTGTGACCTTCTATAAGAATTTCATTTCAAGAGAAATTTCCCCCTATTGAGACCCAGCATAATGAGCTAGCTTGGGGCAGAAGCTGGCCAGGAATTCAGAAAACAGGGACGCTGACCTGTTCAGCATGGAGCTGGCTCAGAGCCACAGTGTGATGTGACTGTCAGGAGGGAATGGCACCTTCTTGCCTATGGGCAAGAACCGAGCTGGGCACTGGAGGACCAGTAGGAGTTTTCCAGGCAAAAGGGTCTGGACCCTGGTAGTCTAAGGGTGCTAATAAACTCCTCAGATAAGTGTTTTTAAATGAATAAAATTAAATAGATAGGATGACCAGGGAAACTGATTATATGGGAATGCAGTTAAAATATTTTAATAGTGATACATCAGTGTATGTATTTCTTTATTAATGTATTCAATAGCCAAACCTAGCATAGGATGTAACTACTAGTGTAATTTTGAAGTAATTAGGAATATGAGTGACATTTCAAGACGTCTGCAGCACTGTAATGTGATATGACACACTCATGATGTCTGTCAGTGACGGAGTCGCAGTTACTGTTAGGATACCGTGCTTTATTGCCTATATTCCAAATTGACAGGAATGCTAAATTTTAGTTAGGGGTTTAGAGAAAATAATGCCATTTTTCTTTCCCCAGTTGTTCACAGACCACTGACTTCCACTCACAGACCTCAGGCAGCAGGCTAAGACATCCCTGGTCTAGTCAGAGAGAACAGCCCTGGAATGGGCTCAGGTAATAGGAAGATACGGAGTGTGTTCCAGGTGAGCTGGCGTGAAGAGGGAGGAGAGGTGATGGGAGGAAGGGCTGGGAGGTTGTGTCTTGAGGAGATCAGGCCCATCTGGATTTTACCTGCTCATCGGAAGAAATTTTTTTCATAATGAAATTTTATTTTCTGTAATGATATGTTATGAAGGAAATACATGCTTGTTTATGGAAAGTAGAGAAAGGGGGGGGGGGAGAGCATCATTTAGTGTTCCACCAGTCAAGGCAATCTCTATTAAGATCCGAGTTAATCACTAGTAACCAGGGGCGGTTGTGTGGCGCAGTGGTTAGGGAACTGATGCTGGATCCAGGGGTTGGGGGTTTGAATCCTGACTCTGCCTTTTTTTTCACTTCTTTGTTCTGCTTTTCTCATCTGTAAAATGAAGTGACTGTAAGATTATCTAGCACATCAGGCTGTTTCCAGAATTAAATACGTCAATTCATATAAAGTGCTTAGAATGGGTCGTAATTAGCACTCAATAAACACGGGCTTTTACAACCTCTTCTTCCAGTCACTCCTCAGAGCAGAACTATTTTCTGTATTTGCTTAGTTGTAGCCTTCATATCGATACACATATAATTTTATATCTTGCTTCTTTCTCTTAATATTATTACATAAATATTTTTAATACTATTATAAACTGTTCATAAGCATTTTAAATGCCTAAGTAATATTCCATTTGGGTATATGACCCACACTTTAGATAACTATTCCCTTACGATTGGACATTTAGTTTATTTCCAGTTTTCCACGGAAAGTGTTGAGGGGGCTTTGTTGAGGTTCAGCGGCTCCTTATTGAGCACATAACTCTGAGTTCAGCCCTGTGCTAGGTATGGAGGACACAGAGGTAAATTAGACAAACTTTCTGCAGGAGCAACAGACCTATGTTTAGGATTATAATTAGCCCCAATTTGGAGAACCGATTGGAAGTGAAGGATCGTGGTGACAGAGAAAGCCCTTAGAGGCAGATAGTAAAAGGGGCTGACCTAGAACTGTGACGGTGAGAGCTGAAAGGAGGGGACAGCAGGAGGTGAGCAGGTCAAATGGTCAGAGCCTGGCCCCTGATTGGTATAGCGAGTGAGTAGATTCAGCAAGGGAAGGCAAGGAAGAGTCAAGGGTGACCGCTGTTTGAGATTCAGGAGCGAAGGAGGGTGCAGTGCAGGAGTTAAGAGCTTGGGCTTTGGCACCAGTTGGATCTCCAAGTTCAAGCCCAGCTCTACCTGTGTGACCTTGAACAAGTTACTTAAATTCTCTGAGCATCAGTTTCCCCATCTGTAAAGTGGGGATGATAATGCATCTTCTTCCTGAAGTATGCAGATCAAATCAGACTGTTTATGAAAAGCATGTAACAGAAACAGTGTACTGGGAGTAAGGAGAGTCGTACAGCTTGTCGGTACCACTCCAGGTCCTTTGTATTAGCTCACTTTGATTCTCACAACATCCCTGTAAGAGAGGTGCTGTTAATATCCCCGTCCTGTAGACGAGGAAGCAGGCCCAGAGGGTTTTGGTAAAGTGCTCCAGGTCCCACAGCTCCTAAGTGACCTAGACAAGACTCACACCCAGACAGTCTTGCATCAGAGTTCCTGCTCTTCAAGACTGTGCTTTGTGTCTCTCTGCCGCAGGCATGCCGAGTGCATGACACCAGAGGGAAGTCCCCATGGCAACACCCAGCAGGGGGTAGGGACCTGATTCTGTAACTCAGGACATCGATCAGAGTGTAGGATCGCCTGGGCAGAGATGAGAGTAGAAGCCACAAGCAAGAATGAGATGACCCAGAGAGAGTGAGGCATGGACAGAATCTGAATTTTGTGGGTAGGCGAAGGAAGAGGGGTTGGCGAAGGAAGTGAGAAAGACCAGTCAGAGAAGCAGCTGAGAACTGGGATTGGATAGTGTTATGAAATTCATAAGAACAGTGCAATCAGCAGCATCACATGTCCCAGAGAGAGAGAGAGGATGAGGTGAGAACTCCTAAGAGGTCATTGGTGACCCTAGGGAGGTGGATGCAGTAGAACAAGATGGGCTGGGGACCTCGACTGTACGGGGTTGAGAAGAGGTGGGAGAAGTGGCTGCAAGGAGCAGGGCAGTCACTGGATGGGGTCACCAGACTTGAATTCCCACACTGGCTCTGGCCGTAACATCCCCAGGATGCGGTTTTTTTATTTGTAAAATTAGAAACTAAGATCCATCCTTGAGGTTGTTGTAGGAATTTGATGGCCAGTGAACTTGGAGCCCCCAGCAGGCGGGAAGAGTTAAGTTGGCAGGGATCACGTGAGGTAATTTCCTTGGAATTAGCCTGAACTTTGAAGAGCGTTCCTCAGGTAAAGCCTGTTCACAGCTACTCTGTCACTGGGGACGGTTCTGATATTTAGAGTTGAGGGGTCCCCCTCAGGCGCCCGCTGCCAGCAGCCTCAGGGGCCGGTGAGATTTGGGATGTTGTGGGATCCACGCCTGAGCAGCAGGCTGGGAGAAGACCTCACAGATCTGTCGTCCGTGTGATGAGTTCAAATGCCGGCATATGACCCCTGGTGCTCTACCCTGCCCCCTGTGCCTGTCACAGCCCTCAGCTGGCTGTGTGGGCCAGTGCTTAGGGCTCTCGGAGAAAGCGCGTCCAGGTTGCGGGCATGGCTTTGCTGCTGACGCAGTGAGGATCCTCGGACTAACCCTTTTACCTCCGTTGACTGAGCTGACTGGATGGGAGTCGGAGGAAAACGTGTCAGCTCTGAGTTTTGCGGGGAAGGATGTCTCACAGGGCGACCAGGAAGCACGGGGCGTATCCGAGGGACGGCTCTCTGCTTCTGTATCGCTGTGCGTGTCCTGAGAATTGTCTCATTTTCTCTCTCCGTCTGTTTCCCCTTTTCCCCCAATGCTTCCTTTCTCAGCCTGTAGCATTATAAAATCTTAGTCTCTCCTCCTCTTCCAACCTCATGTCCCATCCATCCACTCATTCATTCAACAATGATCAACTGGGCATCTAAAAAACATTGTGCCGGACACCGAGGAAAAGCAAAGCGGGGATTTAGACGGATACCCGGCTCAGCTCTGGCCCTTAAGGTTTTGAAACCTAGTGAGAGGAGAAACGCATCTAAACAACCAGAATAGACACACTTACAAGTGTCTTAGAGCTGACGGACAAACCACGGGCCTCGGAGCCCGGGGGGAGTTTGAATTCCACTTGAAGGAGCCAGGGAAGGTGTAAGAAGTTGGCGTTTGAGGTGCTCCTTGACAGGTGAGGGAGTGTCTAGGGTAGAGGAGGGAGGAGCGCCAAGGTGAGGCTCAAGGGCACAGAGCACGCTGGTTGTCAGCAGGGCACGTGACACGCTCGGGGAAGCGGGGGTGCCAGGCTCCCGGCGAGGTGACTGCAGGTGGCATCGGAAGGTGAGGCCCCTCTTGGCCTCTCATCCTCCCTCTTTCTCCTCCTCTCTCTCCTGCTCCCTTTGACTTGGACTGAATCCTTTCTCCTCTCTGCCTGCATCATCCTCCCTTCCTTTGGTCTCTCTGCTTGTCTGCCTTTCTCCCTCCCCAGACTCTTTCTCGGGTGGCCGTTCTGTGAGCTGGGCCCTCGGCCCCCGCAGCAGCCATGCCTGGCTCGCAGCCCCAATCCTGCAGGCCAGGCCGGAGGGCGGGATGGGCTGGAACCGCCGTGCGCCTCCGTCCTTGGGTGGCAGCCCAGACAATTTATACACCCTGTTGGCTGAGGCCGTATGTTGTCATAACCTGGGTCATTTCCTCATTTAATACCATCCATAAACTCCAATAAAACTGTCCCGGAGCCCCGTAGTCCAGGGGAGGAGAGGCACTGGGTTTGGAAGGGTAGGAGAGGGGACCTGGGCGGGAGTGGGTGGAAGGTGAGGGGGCAGTGATGGGGGGCTGGGGACTGGAGGACTCCAGGCCGAAGACCACGTCGCACCTGATGAGTGCCTTGTTTCCTTTCTTGCTCCACACGCTCTGTCCCCGCCACCGGCTGCAGTGTGTCAGATCCTTCCCAAGGGGGTGGTCGCTGTCCTGGGACCATCCTCCAGCCCGGCCTCCAGTTCCATCATCAGCAACATTTGCGGGGAGAAGGAGGTGAGTGCTGCACCAGGGTGGGGACCATCTGTGGGCTGGCAGCCCGGGCCCCCGGGCCCAAAGATAGCGTGGATTCTTAAGAGCTGGAAGAGTGAATCAGGGCCTGCCTGATGTCACTCCAAATTTAAAAAGTGGTCTTTTGGTGGCAGTTAGTTTTTTCCAGGTTGCTTAGGTGAAGGGGACTCCGAGGGAAAGTTTCACAACAAGATTTTCAAGCCATGCTCTTCTGAGTCTTAGGGTCCTGGGTGGGGCAGGGGATGCTGGTGGCGGGGTTAGAGGGAGACGCTGGGGAGGGTGGTGGTCCAGGCGAGGCCAAGAGGGCAGGAGTCCGAGCTCCATGTGAACAGCTCCAGGGCATCTGTTTGGATCCTGGGATTCTGGGGAAGAATGCCTTTGGAGCAAGGCTTTGCTGCATTTTTAGTGCTGAAATCAAGTTTGAAAACCTCTGTTTTATAAGTTCTCTTTAAAGAGAGATTTTATTTTGCTTTCTTCTTCATTCCCCAATTCCAGTGTTTACTTCTCCAAGGTGTTGGGTCCATTCCCTCTAGTTCTCATTCCCTGGGAGATAAAGACGGTCAGGGATGAGTTTCTGAGCAGCAGCCTGATCCCTCCCTAGTCCATCAGTTCTCTCTCTCCTTTCCCCTCAGAAAGAACAAACTTGAAACTTCAGAGATTCTGTTGTTGGAATCTTTCCTAGTTCTTCTTGGAAGCAATCAGTCCTTCTCCTTCAGATCTACCCCTGAGAGACTGTGGCAAAGTGACCCCGTAGTCTCTTTCTGCTCCCAGGAGCCTTCTAGGCAGTTCTTTCAGAAGAGATAGATGGAGCCTGGTGGTCAGGAGCTGGGGACAGGGCAGGGCGGAAGGACA
This sequence comes from Camelus bactrianus, assembly GCF_048773025.1. NCBI lineage: Eukaryota > Metazoa > Chordata > Mammalia > Artiodactyla > Camelidae > Camelus > Camelus bactrianus. The sequence goes on from NC_133571.1 coordinate 15,456,741, forward strand.
GAAGAAGGAAGGGTCAGACTTGCACCTGTTCAAGGGGCCTGGATGCTCAGCCTTCCAGAAGCTTTAGAGAGCTGCCCCCACAGAGGCAGTGGAGCAGCAGGCGGGCCTCTGCCTCCCCCAGGCCCTCTGGAAGCCACTCCCTTGATGCCTCCACGTCTCACGGGATCAGAGGACTTGGCGAGTCCCTGAGGCATGGATAGGAACATTGCTCTCCTGGGTTTTACGAGCCCACTCTAAGAGTTGCTCTCGGCGTGTTAGAGCACTGTGTGATCCTAGCCCCAGTCCCTGGGTGGGCCTTACTCACCACTGCCCTGCAGGCCACGCCCCTGAGCTCCTTGCCCTGGGCAACGTGGGTCCACGTGGACAACTCCCCACTCCTCCCAGATGTCCTGAAAGGTGACTCCTGATCCAGCCCAGGCCAAAGAAGGAGACTGTCCCACTGCAGGCCCTTCCAGCATCTCAAAGCCTCGGCCCCGGCAAGTTAGACCTGATGTTTAATTTAAATCTTTCTTGCCAGGCTCCAAGTCACAGCTCAAATCTATGGCAGGTTGTTATTTCAGCGATTGCTGTGATCTTCACCGGGTGAGGCTGCCAAGACTCCAGCTCCCCATTTCCTCTTTTCTGCTCTCTCCCCTCCTCCCTGCAACCTCCCCATCACACTTTCCTCACGGTCCCCTGCATTTATCCCCCCGACTCCCACTCCAAAATGGCCTCCTCTGAATGGGGGTTCAGTGGCTGTTTTATCTCCGCAAACACATCCCTTAGCCCTGTTTGGCATTTCAGGCTGGAGGCAGAGACCCTGACTTGCATCCGTCTTCCCATCCCGCTGCCCCGGAGCCCGTTCCGTGGACCAGCCAGGCAGGTCGTGCCGCCCAGGGAACGGCTGGACGGTTAGTCCGCCTTTGATTGTGTTCCTTCCAGAGCAGCCTTTCCTCTCCATTCGGATGATGCATTTCTTTTAATATTTTATGAGGCGGAACTGCCTCACACTGATTCCCCTCAGTTTCAGGGAAAAGAAATGGAGTTCTCACCGAGGAGTTTGTTCCTATAAATGCTGCTAACATCTCTGCAGCCCCTGTGGCTGGCCGCTTTCTGCCTCGCTGCCTCCCTCCATTGCGCTCACCTCTCCTTCCCCCCCACACCCCACACCTCCACAATGACCTGCTGGGATGCGTTTGTAATTGCGAATCAATTGTGGATTGATCTTGGTCCTAGAGAGAGAATCAGCAGGAAGGTCTGGCCATCCCTGCCCGGGCCCATCACGGCAGCTGGCTGCATCCCCAGCAGCCTCCAAGATGGGAGTGTGTGTGTTGTGCTGGAGGCTTTCCACCAGATCCCCCACCTAGGAAGCCCCTCGGCCCTCACCCCTGCACATGCATCCCCCAGAGCTTCTTCGCAGCTCCTAGATTTGGGGAGAAAGGGGAAGGGAAGGAGAAAAGGCATTGCCTGAACATTGAATCCGTGTTAGAAACTGAACTAGTGCATCCTTCACACACAGGGTCTCACTTTATCCTCCTAGAGCTCCAGGAAGCACCTGTTGTTATTTCTATGTTAATGAAGCTTAGACAGGTTGAACAGTTTGCCCCAGACCATACACCAGAACCTAGATGCAAACCCAAGCCTATGGACTTGAAAACAAATTTTCCTGAGTCTTCACTTTCCTAAGTCTTTTCCTTGCTTCATCTCTGGGATCTGTGGATTCAAGCGTATCTGTAAGTGTTCCTTCTACTGGGGGTGAGTTAGCTGCTGATGGAACCTGGTAGGCTGGATGGCCACACAGGAGGGGCACTGGTCAGAGATGCTCAAATGTGTAAGCCCGCCAGCCTGGCCACCCTGCCCCTGCCCAGCCTTGGCCTCCATCTTGCCCCTCTGTGACCCTTTTTTCCTTCCAAGGCGCATTTGTTATTCATTCTAGACAGATTGTAGGGGATGCAAAATATAAGTGGGAAGAAAGACCTCTTATGACACACTGCAGGTCAGCCTCACTCTTTAGAGTCTTCTGTCGTTACTCACCAGGCTGTCTCCCCAGTTCTGTGCTTTTCAGTCTCTGCTGGAAACTATTGGCTGCCCTCTCTCTATGGTGCAAGGGTTAATTCTAGTTGAATTCTGGATTTTTCTCGCTGTTTTTTGCTAAATCTTTATCCTCCCCTCACCCTAGTCTCAGAGGGGTTCTGGGCTCTGGCTGACTTACTCTATAAGCTTAAAAAGTAGCAGAATCCTACAGAGACCATGTCAACATCATCCCAGACTCTGGGCCAGGCAGGCAAAGGAAACTTCTGCAATCATGTCTGAATGACCCATTCTAGGAGCCAGTCAGCATCATCACCAGGAAGTTCTTCTTGCTGTCTAACCTCAATCTTATTCACTTTAACATCAGTTCAGACCCATACTTACGGTAATCTGGCCCTCACACTGGGCACCCTAAGTGAGGATGAGGGTTGAGGTGTTAGCCCCATCTCTGAGAGAGGCATGAGCCACCTTTAGCTTTTCTGGCTCTGGGTACCAGGGTGACAGAGTAAAATCAAGGTAGATGGCAGCTTATTATGTTTTAACTTTCCTATTACCTACCCAATAGCCAAAGTCGCCAATAAAGCAGCCCATCACAGCCTGTTAATATCTCTTTCCGGGAGAAGAGAGGCAGAAGGCAGGGACAGTGCCTCCTGGAAATGTCAGTAATAGACTCAGACGGAAGCTGACACTGTTCTAATGAAGCCAAAGCAGGTATTATTTACCTGGCTCTCTAGATGGTTTCCCAGCCAGAGGTGCTTCCTCCTCCCATCCCAGGCTTTTATCCAGAAATTTCGTTGGGAGCTGGTTTATGTATCTGTTGGCTAGACTAGCTGAGGGAGCCCCCTGCCTTAGTCCCCAGGGCAGTCTTTTTCTCTTTCTGCCATCTCTGCTCTGATTCATTAACTACAAATAAAATAAAATAAGGATTATGCCTTCAAGAGCTGTTTGTCTCGCTGCCCTGCAGTGGACAGTTCCTCTGAGAATAAAGACCTATTGTTTTGCCTTCTCAGGGTCACAGACCCCAGCTCTGAGATCCACAGCACATGTATACAGGGTTTCCCGTCCTGCGTCCGCCTGTCTCAAGCGTTGTCAGGGATGCCATCTCATCTTCCTCCAGCGGAGCGGGTGCCCTGAGTCCTGTAGGTTCCAGCTCCTACCAGTGTGCAGCAAAGGTCTTTCACACGAGAATCCACCCTCTGCCGCCTGGTCTCACTCTCTGCTCTTTTCTTTCTTTCTCACTCCTTCTGGACCTTCCCTGCTGTCCTTTTCTGCTCTTCCTCCCAGGTCCCCCATTTCAAAGTGGCCCCAGAGGAGTTTATCAAGTTCCAGTTCCAGAGATTCACAACCCTGAACCTCCACCCCAGCAACACCGACATCAGCGTGGCGGTAGCTGGGATCCTCAACTTCTTCAACTGCACCACTGCCTGCCTCATCTGTGCCAAAGCAGAATGTAAGTTTCCCCAGGCTGGCTCCGCCCCAGACAGTCAGGTCCTGTGGATTTCAGCCTGACTGATTTGCCCCTGGCTGGAGATACGCCAGGAAGGGGAGGGCACCCTCCCATCCTGGAGATGACAGTTAGACGGTTCGGGCATTCCACGTGTCCTTGGCTGTTTGTCCATGTGTGGATGTGAGAGAGAGAGAGAGAGAGAGAGAGAGCGGTCCAGGAACATCCTTTGCCAGAACTCCCTGGGCATGGGCAGAACACAGAGGAGCTCAGTTACAAGGGAGACTGGCCAACTGCCAAGCCTTTTTGCATCTGCAAACGCAATTCCCACATTTTCAGCCTCATTGTTAAGGAGCTACAAAACAGAGAGAGAGAGGGAAAATATAAAATTGGATGCATTTGTATTTCATGGGTTGAAGAGCTTCTTCCCTTGGAGAGCGTGTTCTGCTGATGGAACAAAGGTCCAAGGTCAATTCCTGATAAAGCATTTTTCAGCAAATGCAGGTTTTAGAAATGCGTTTTCTCTGACTGTCAGACAATTTGTGACATAAATTTAGTGTTTGTGAGATTTAGCTAATTTAAGCCTGCACAGTCCAGCAAATCTATGCATCCGTGTGCTGCCGGTGACAGCTGTGCATCCACATGCGTCACACAGGTGCTGGCCACTGGCTACCACTGGGGCTCGGAGCCCAAGCCCCAAGCATCTGTGTCCTGTGTGGCTCACCTGTGCAGGTCTTCCCCTGCGGGTCTGGGTGGGCTGCACTGGCAGACGTGCGCCATCTCCATCAGGCTCCTTTCTACGGCTTCTCAGAACTGCTCTGCGTGGTAAATCCACCTTCCATCCTCAAATCCCTGCAGCATCTGAAAACAAGAGCCACCTCCCTGCCAAGCGCCAGAACTATCTTCTTTAACAGGGTCTTTGTGTTTATTCATTTATTATTGAACACAGACTGATTGTTTGTTCTGTGCTATACCCAAGAAACAAAAGTAACTGAGTCCCAACTCTTTGTGTTTTTTATGTATCGTATTTAATTATTACAGCCACCCAGTGGGTTTGGAGGCATTGGAATCCCCCACTTTAAAGTTAAATAAAATTCTAAGTCCAGTTCCTCAGTCTTACTAGCCACACTTCAGATGCTCCGTAGCCACCTGTGGATGGTGCAGACAGAGAACATTTCCATCTTCACAGAAATTCTATTGGACAGCATGCCTTTAGATGATAAGGGTTTTGTGGGAAAAGCATTTTGTGGCCAAAAAGGAGAGAGAAATGTTTGGATAACACTTCATTCTATTTCTCCCTCATGGAGATTCGGAGCACACATTAGCATGGACACTCTGAGTTGTCCTGTGGCCAAAACAACTATTTACCTCATCATCTTCCAAGTAAGTTTGGTCATATGCCCCAAAAGGATGCTGATCTAAAAGCCCACAGGATGCTGGCATTTGATGGAACACACTTGGGGTATGCTGCATACCACCTGACCCTCCTTGTGTGGCATCCTTGCACCACTGAAGGGTGTAACAGGGTTTCAAGGATTCTGCCCCGGAAATTTCTGCCACAAGCCCACTCAAGCAGGACTGAACTGGCATACCCCATGTACCCAGCAGGAATGTTGAGACAGAAGATAGGCTATAAATATGCCCAAGCAAAGACTGTCCTGCAGTCCTTGTCTGTGTTGGGTAGAATGTCTCACTGATAGGAAGTTCTTTCCTGTGTCTAGCCACAGTCTCTCTTGCTTTTAAGCTGAGCCCTGTTTCCTCTGCTTCAGCTCTTACTGGGCTTTGGGAAGGAAGTTGCTGCCATGTGCTGAGCACTATGCTAGATACTGCTACCTCCTAGCCCAGGGCTCTTTCCATTGGAATTGACATTCTCTGACATTCAAATGGTTCCTTGCAGATTGCAAAGTACTTTCCCTTATGTTTTCCCCCTTTACCTCCCTCTTCTCCAGTCATTCTATAGCTGAGCAAAGGGTCTTGGAGCTGCAAAGGGAATAGGCTTAAGGTCACGTGGCTGGTACAGGACAAAAGCAAGACTCTTAACTCAGGTCCTTTGACCAGGAGGGGAGCCAGGCGTTCCTCGTCCACAGTCCCTCGACCCTCCTGGGCTGTACCAGAAGCCTCAGAGCAGCAGCTCAGGGCAGTCTCTGCCTGGCAGGCACAGTGTCCTTTGCAGGGCAGAACTCTCTCTGGAGCAGTGTGTCCCCCTGCTCCCTTGAGCTGGTGCAGGATGGCCGAGCGCAGTCCTGGAGAGGGTAAGTCTGCCTAAGTGCTGGAGAGGCCAGCCGAGAGCCAGGCAGGACTCCTCAACCACCCGGCACCCCTCTGCTTGGAGAGCTCATCTGTTGAGGCTCCTGAGTGACTCTGGCCCCACCCACCAGGGGGAAGGAAGGTGGGGCAGAGCAGGAGAAGTTCAAGGGCAGAGGATTAAAAATCTAATCAAAGGATGAAGAAATGAGGGACTGAAGGGAAATGCAGCTCAGAGCCCGGGAGGAGACATTCTTGCATCTTCCTTATTCATGCAGGGCCGAGAAACGCTGCAAGTTGAATTGGGAACAGGAATCTAATTCTATTTTCCAGCCGTCAAAATTAGACATAACAGAGATCATTCCATGGGGGATTGTACCATTTACTCTCCGTCTTTCCCAAAGCAGATTTTTAATAAGCAGGTTTTGGACCAAGTAGAGTTGTATTGTGAATTATATTATTTTTCTTTAATGTAAAAAAAAATCGGGACATCTGCTCGTACCTAGTTCTAATGAGGCTGGGGGAGGAGGTGTGGCGAGGAGCCCAGGCGTGGCTGTCCTGATCATCCCCACAGAGCCTGGGGGAGTTTGCCGTTTGGGGGCTTGCAAGGAATGTTGGGGTTCCCCACTGTGGCCTCTGAGGCCCCTTTGGAGCTCCCCGAGCCCTGCCATAGAGTTACCTTTTGAGACCCTTAGGCTGGACACAGAGCCCTTGACTTGGTGGTCACAGTGTAATATGCTGTGTGTCTCCCTGGAATCATCATCCGTAGCTCAAATCATCTTTTTTTCCATGCTTTGGTGCTTCTAAGTATTTCAATGTCCTTTTCGTGGCTACAGGCCCTGTTCCCCCTACACTTTCTGCCACTTTTGTACTATCTGTGTGATCTTGGCAAAGTGACGTAAGCACTCGCTAGCCTCTGTTGTCTCCTCTATGAAATGGGGATGGTGACTCCTCTCTCCCAGATGGTTGAGGGGATTAAATAGAACGACTTACACAAAGAGTGTAACAGTGTCCACACCTGGGGAACGGGTGGCACACAAGACTTTTCCTCTCCCCCCCCCGCCTCGGATCCCTTCCGAGCAAGGCCAGGTGAGGACCTGCAGCACAGTGACCGGAGTGCGGCTCTGTCTTTATAACATCCCGGTATTTGCTGAACTCGGTCCAGGTTGTTGAAGAGGAGCAAGACTTCGGTCTCCTGGGGAGGCAGTGCCGCTGAAGAGAAAAACAGGCTGATTCAGTAGAAAGAGAACCATCTTTGCAGTCAAACCAAGCTGCTCCATGAGCTGTGTGATGCTAAGCAGGTCCCTTTACCTCTCTGAGCTTTAGTTCCCTCCCGTGTAAAGTGGGGATGATAATGCCTCTCAGGGGAATTGAGTGGAAGGTATCTGGGCCCAGAACACAATGCACATTTAATTACTATTACTGTATCCCGTAACCCTGGTGATGGCAGCAGGGCGTGGAGGACTGGGGCATCGGGAATGACACCCAGGGTCCCGTGTGCATAACGGAACAGTCGTTGGCCTTTTTGTGCTGTCCCCAGGGGGCTCTGCGGGAGGCCTTTTGCTTAGAGTGATGCAAATTAACCATTTCTGGAGCACTTACTACGTTACAAACACTCTGCTGAGGGTTTGAAATGATCTCATTTAAACCTCCTATAACCATGTAAGGTGGGTTCTATAGACATTCTCATATGCATGAAGAAAAGAGAGATTACGTCCATTTTCAAGGTCGCATGGTTCTTGTCACCTCCTCTTCCTGCTTCTCCCAGCACTGTGGAAGAGACACAAATAAGTGAGAGGATTGACTTCTTCCCAGGCCAACTCAAGTGGTGAATCAGAAGCCAGAACTTGGAATCAGAAAACCTGGGTTTGGACCTTGGCCTGTCCCAGGATCTCTTGTTCTGTGATCCGTCACTGGGTCCTTCCTGCCTCAGTGGTTGGTCTCTACCTGGGAATAATGACAATACCCGCTTCCCTGGCACTTGTGAGGTTTAATCAACAGTATGTGAAGGAGCTCAGGAAACACTGAAGGCAATTCTCAAGGCAGGGATGTCTGCTGGGCCCCAGTAATAAATAAATGGATAAACACCCCGAAGTGGAGAGGCCGAGGGGAGCACAGAGGTCTTTCCATGCCCACCCCTGCTGTCAGAGAAGTGGACAGGCTTAACGGCCACGCAAGGCAGCAGACGGTCCAGAGGAGACCTCAGCCTGCTTCCCCAGCCCCTCTGCATCTCCTCCTCTGACCCCCGTGGTCTGGCCCTTTCTACCTTTTCTTGGGGCCAAGCCCGGTTGTGGGATGGAGCAACACGGAGAAGCAGGTGATACACTTAAATCGTTCAAGCCCTTGAACTTGTTCTGTGCCCCTGACCCTCTGGCAACACCTCGGACCCCATCCCTCTCTCTCAGTCAGAATCTGCTCCCTGGAAACGGTGTGAAAACCACACACCAGAGGGCTGTGCACCTGGCAAGGGGAGGGAAGTGGAGACGTCCCAGGTTTCGGGCATCATGCACAGTGGTGAACTCACATCGTCTCGCTGAGTCCCCACCACCATCCCCTGAGGTCACTGTGACATCAGCTGCCTCCCACAGTTTTTAAAGTGCCGCCTCTGCTGGGACTATTCGCGTTTTCCGGAACCAAAGCCTTCAGCCCAGGGAATCGGCCAGTGGAGAGGGGGGGATGCTGTTGAAATGGGTGTTTATTCTTCTTTTTTGATACAAGGCTCCTCTGTGTCCCCTGCAGACCCATCCCTTAGGTGCCGGTGTCCTTGTCCTGGAGCCCTGTCCACCCCAGCTGGGCCTCTCTTGGCCTGTCCCTTCTCCCACCGTTCCTGGTCCCCTGCCTCCCAGTCCCAGAAGCCAGCCTCCCTCCTTCTTCCCAGAACAGCCAGCCTGCTGGATTTCGCATCGATCCATCCCACTGCATCCTGAGTGAGACTAATAGGTTCCCCAGGTCCCTCGCAGCCTTGGACTTGGCAGGCAGACCCGCTGCTGGGCCAAGGGTTCCACAGGAGAGGAGGGTCGGGGTGGAGGTGGAGGAGGAAGCCGGGAAGAGAGCAGCTTTTAACCTCTCTGCTGGCAGCTGCCTTTGGTAAATCCCTTAGTTCCATTAAGCGGATAGAGGCGAGGAGAATGACAATTGGAAATGCCAAACGACACTGAAAAACTCCAGATACTCTTAATGTAACGAAACCACCCCTTCCTCTTCAGCAGATGCCTTCCACTGTCTAGAATAAAAAAAGAATCTTCCTCTGATTCATAGAATTAAAGAAACTCTGGGCAGGAAGGACGTCAACATTCTTGGAGTTTAATTCCCTCTGCAGCTGTTCTCAAGAGAGAGTTCAGTCTTGCCTTGAATACCTCCAGCAATGGGGAGCTCACTCTCTCGATGACACCACTGCCTCTTTAGACAGCGAACAGAGCTTCTTCCTTATGTTGAGCTACGTGTGTCCCCCCGCAACTTCCATCCGCTCATCTGTTCCTGGGGTTAGTCCTTGACGCTGCCAAGAGCAAGTTCGTCTTGCAACAGCCCTTCCCTTCTTCCTCAGGACAGGTACCCCCTTCCTTCATTTGCTCCTGCAGTGACACGGTGTCTGTTCTCACCTGGCACTGCTGCTCCCCTGGCCTGTTGGCATGCAGAGTCTCTCTCTTCCCCCCCAAATCTCTAGTTCAGTCCACCAGCAAGCACTGCGCCCCCTGCCTCACACCGGGGACGTGCTGGGAAGTTTGCGCCAGGATCCCTACCCAACACTGAAATAATTAGAGTGTATTTTATATATCGTAATATGTATGCATATATGCGTGTGTGTATGCTATCAAATGTTTCCTATGGTTTATAACCAAGGGCTATACTCTGTAGATTGGATAATAAATCCTGTATGAGTTGAGAGAAGAGAGAAGCGGGTGGGGGCCGGAGAGCCGGGCGAAGGCTTTTGGGAGGAGGTGAGGCGGTGAAGGACGGTTAGGATGTGAATGGCGGGGGAGGGGGCGGATGGAAACCAGATTTGTGAGGCACGTCCCGGGTGACAGACCCACTTCTGCTTACTTGACATCCTCTTACTCCCCCTGTAAGGTAGTTATTTTCCTTATTCCACAGATAAGGACACGGAGGCGCAAAGGGGCGGAGGGGTTTTCCCGCACTAGCGGCCCCAGCGGCCCCCATGCAGGAGCTGGGATTCACGTCCGACCTCATGTTCTCTTTGCTGCTTCGGGCGCGGTGCAGGCGGGGGAAATGAGCGATGAGTAGGGGTCCCGGCCCTGCCCTTCTCCCCTCTCCTCCCCTGGGCCCGCCTGCCTCTCAGCAGTGGGATGAGATGGGGGGTGATGCTCAGCTGCCTGGTTTCAAGGGCAGGGGGGTAGGGCACGTGGGCATTGATTGGCACAGGGTCCCCAGTTTACCTGACACCTGGGGGCTCTTTTCTCTGGGAGCTCGGTGCACCTGCCAGCTTTAAAGGGATGAAGGGTCCCTGGGCTGCCTTTGCCAGCCTTCTCCGTGCTGTGGGTAATCACACTGCCACTCCCCAGGCTTCTGATTCCTCCTACTGAACTTCATTGCCCATCTGAAGGATCCCAGGGGATTTGGCCTCTCTCCCAGCCAGGCTCCAAGATTCTCCCTGCTGCATTCCAGGCCCCATGGGATTTACCTCTGCCTCCCCTCCCTCCCTCATCCCTCCAGCTGCAGGGCCCCGTCCCCTAGACCATGCCCCAGCAGAGCTCTCCATGAGCCAAGGAGATGGCCAAGACTCCAGTCCTGTGGCCTCCCCGACCTCCTGGTTATAGTGACCTTTGGGTCAGGGGCTCAGACCTTTGTCCAAGTGGGAGTTCGCTTTTCACATCATCTCTGTGGAAGATGTGAATATTCTCTCCATTTGACTTAGAGCACAAATGCATTTGCCCCATAGAAAACCAGATTCTTAGGCCATGAAACAAAATAGGGATTTGATTTTAACAGGTTCCTGGACCCTAAGCTCCAGGAGGGCAGGGTCTGTACGTGACCCCTCTTCTGTGTGGGTGTCTTGTCGGCCCAGTGCCTGGCACTTAGGTCAGTGATGCTGGATGAACAGACCTGACCTTCCTCTCTCTTCATTCTGCCCATGTTTCTGAAACCTCTTTGTGGATAACAGGCCCTCCAGGGGCTCCCCTATCCCTGTTGCAGCCTCTATCTCCCTGGACCACCTTCTCCAGACCCATGACAGGAGGTTAAGGGTTGGCCTGCCTTCCAGGCGCTCCGACTCCATCATGCCAGGCCGGTGGGCTCCCCCCGGCTACCTTGTCCTTGTTAACAAAGCACATCAAGTGTAGGCTTTCCCTCCTGGGTCCAGAGACGCAGGTCCCCAGGCCTCCTTGGGATCTGCGCCTGCTGCCTCTTATGTTTTGTCCTAAGCGGCAGTCTGGTCTCAGGGGAAGAGGATTGGATGGAGATGAGGAAATGGGAATTCTGGTCCCAGCTGTGTTCCTGGGCACATCCTGTTACCTCTCTACAAAACGAGGAGGTGGTCCAGTGCTCCTCAGAGCGCACCCTGCCTCTCACATCAGGAGAGTGCATAACCTGCACAGGGAGGAGTCCTCAAGGTTGTACTCCCGACATCCTTGCTTTAATATTCCTTTAACCGGTGCAGAAACCAGAGCACGGGGAGCTTTGGTTAGAAAGCAACCCTTCCCTCGCCATCCACGGTGTGTGGAGACCGTACCCACTTCTCTCCTTGGCTCCTGCTCGCCTCTGCACTGCGGGAGTATAATACTTTAAAGGACTGTTGTGAGGACTTAAGTGAGATGAGTCATGGAAAATGTTTAGCCCATTACCTGGAACACAATAAGAATTCAATAAATGTTACTCTTGCTGTTGGCTTTGGGGAGCAGACGCCTGTAGGTCCCTCTCCATTGGAATTGAGACCACCGTCTTCCCAGGAAACCCCTTCCACGCACACTCCCTTCCCCTGGCCTCCCTTGTCAGAGACAAAGCAGGATTAAGACCCTCGTGTCTCGGTGGCATCCTTCTGGAGCCCCTCTGCCCACCGCAGCCCTGAGGCAGCAAGTGAGGGGGGTGGTGAGGAGGGAGGGAGTCCTTAGCTCACACTCCCAGTTTTCTGTTTTGTTCTGGGCTCACATGATTGCCTGCTGGAGAGCAGTTCAAAGCCTGTTCTCTCATCGTCATCATAATACCTAGTCTGAGTGCAGCCACTACGCCTTGAGGAGTTCAAAGGCTTTTGCTAGACCTGTTTTCCTGGCCTTGTGACCTTGCGGAACGGCTCCCCCACCTCCACGTGGAAATGAAGGCTTTCCTGGAGCTAGATGTAGCATTTCTGAGGGCTCACCCTGTGCAAGGCTCCGGCCCCAGCACTTGATGTGCTGCCTCGTTTAATCCTCGCCCCAGCCCTGGGCTCTGGCCTCTGATATTACAAGCACGCCTCGTTTTACTGCGTTTTTTTTACAGATTGAAGGTTTGTGGCCACCCCGCCTCCAGCAGGTCTACCAGCGCCATTTTTCCAACAGCATTTGCTCACTTTGTGTCTGTAGGTTACATTTTGGTAATTCTTACAATGTTCCCAACGTTTTCCTTAACACTGTATTTATTAAACGGTTGGTGATCTTTGATGTTACTATTGCAAAAAGATTACAACTTGCCGAGGGCTCAGTTGATGGTTAGCATTTTTAGCAAGAAAATGTTTTTAAATTAAAGTGTGTACATTTTTTTAGACATAATGTTATCGCACACTTAACAGACTATAGTATAGTGTAAACGACTTTTATATGTGCTGGGAAACCAAAAAAATTCATGTGACTCACTTTATTGCAGTGATCTGGAACCGAACCTCCAGTGTCTCTGTGGTGTGCCTGAATTCTGATTTCTTAGATGAAGACACTGAGGTCGAGACCCAGTCACACTAAAGGTCATTTAGGGAGCTGGTGGCCAAGTTAGAGAAAGAAATCCGGGCCTGGTGGTCTGTGAACCCAGGCTTGGGTGCTGGGCAGCCCCGGGGCTGTGAGGAGGAGCGGGGAGTTTCTTGTCTCGCTCAAGGGAGCCCCATTCTCTGTTTCACCCGGGGCCCTGAGCGTTCTTTTCGTTTGACGTGGGATCACTGGAGCCCGCAGAGGTTAAGAAACCTGCTCAGGATGGGATGTGGCTGCTTAACCAGCAGTGGGGCCAGCCCCCAGCCCTGCTTCCCCACCAGTCTCCACTCCTCTCGCTTTTGCTCCCCTGTCTCCCGAGGCAGCTCCGTGGACCCTCAGGGGCTTCGTCCTCTCTTCCCTCCAGGCCTTTTAAACCTAGAGAAGCTGCTCCGGCAATTCCTTATCTCCAAGGACACACTCTCGGTCCGGATGCTGGATGACACCAGGGACCCCACCCCACTCCTCAAGGAGATCCGGGACGACAAGACAGCCACCATCATCATCCACGCCAACGCCTCCATGTCCCACACCATCCTCCTGAAGGTGGGCGCGGGCTGGGCGGGCGCTGGTGGGGCTGAGCGGCCTTCTCCCTCCCCCTCCCTCCCACCTGGCACTCTGCTCCTTTCTTGCTGTGGGCGTCCCCCTGGGCTGAGGCTGAAGGCGCCCTAGGCTGGACCTCTGAACCTGACAAGCCTCTATGTGCTTCAGTTTCGATGGAAGGTTCCCGAAAGCTGAAAGGAGGAGGCGAGGTGATGGCCATATTGTAAAAACATTTCCCTCCAGGTGCAGTAGGACACGGGCCAGACCTAGACCTGCCACAGACCCTAGGCTTTGTGATCCATGTGGTCCTCGGAGGGGTGAGGGTGGTGGGGTGGGCCACTGGGGGCTTGGGGCAGAGGCTATCTGCCTAGCGGTGTAGAAGTGTCTCCTGTGTTGACAACCAGGGCAGTTACATCTGTGTGTGTTACTGACTATCGGCCCCGCGTATCATCCTCATACACTACAGTCAACAAAGTGTTGCCGTGTAATTTCTCAGTGTAATCCTCCCATCGACCACATGAGGTGGGTAGAACATCTCCCCTTGGCAGATGAAGAAACTGAGACACTGCGGGATGAGCAGCTTTGTCCAAGGCCCTCTAACAGCAAATCGCCGGTTTCCCCTACCCACCCCGGGGACCCAGAGGGGCAGGGTGCTGGCCCCTGAATCAGAGCGCACGTCCATGGAGACTGGACCTCTGCAAGTGAGGCTGCTCCGAGAGGCAGGAGGGAAGTCAGGTGCCTGGGGATCCACGCTGGACAAGCATTTGCAAACAGCTGGGCAGCCTTGGAGTCACTGCTGGTGGTTCCTGGGCTGGTGGCTTGGCTAGGCAAACAGCCCTAGACCGAGTGGACCCTGCTCCTGGGCTCCTCCCTGGCCCCGGCGGCTCCCCAAGCCTCTCCAGGCACGCTGGCCTCCTCTAATGCCATTTTAATTGCACGTTTAAGTGCAACCTGCCATTTTTCACGATGGGAAGCAAGCATCCTGATTAACCTGTGCCGAGCCCGAGGAGCCCAGCAGACCCTCCCATGCCTCCTCCTCTCCCTCCCTTGCTCTCTCCTAACCTCCCTTCCCTCCACTAGTTTTGTCTCAGAGTTAATAAGAGATTTGAATGAGTTCTCTGAGTACCGAGGGCCCTCCCTTCAGCCAGTTGCTATAGTAATTTTCCACAGCTCCCAACCCAAGTCTGTGTGCGTACAACCAACTCACAGACACACACGCAAACAAAGAACTTTTCGCTTTTCTTCCTTTTTTCCTCTTTTTTTTTCTCTTAACTCTGGGGCTGTGATCAATGAAGTCATCAAGGATGGAGAAGGTCCTCCAGATTTCAGGGCACAAGAGACACAGGCTGAGGAGTCCTCGGGAAGGTGGGGAGTCAGGAGTAAGGTAGATATCCCCCAGTCCCCTCGCCAAGGGTAGGTCAGAATGCGCGTTCCTCTGTGGTAGCTGATTTCTGCCTGGACAGCCCCCAGGCGGAAGCCTTTTAGGGTCAACCCTTGCCCAGGAATATTTCATGGCTCCCAGAATCAAATCTGCATTTACCCCTCCCCATCTTTTTAAATACGCCTAGTTCATTGTTGAAATTTCAAAAAGTATAGAAAAGCACATGGAAGAAAATAAAAATAAAAACCACTCACAATTCCATCAACCAGAGATAACCACTATTAAAATTTGATGTCTAGCCTTTCTGCCTTTACAGACACATTTTTTTCCTTTTCCAAAATTACTATCACACTGCACACACTCTTCTGGAATCTGATTTTTTTTTTCCACTTAATTATATGCCATTCATTTTTCTCATGTCATTACATATTTTTCTACCAATATTTTATTGGCTGCATCATTTGCTATCATATGGATGTACCGTAATTTATTTAAGCATCTCATTTTTGTTGGAGATACAGGTTGCTTTCAATCTTTGCTATAATAAATAATGCTAGGATGCACATCTTTGTACATAAATCTTTATGCACATTCATGAATATTTTCTGAGCATAAATTTCTAGGAGTGGTATTACTGAGTTAAAGGTATGCATGCTTTTAAGGATTTTGGTATGATTCACAAGGTTGCCTTTTAGAAAGGCTGTGACAATTTCCACTCCTACCAGAAGCTTAAAGGTGCCTCATGCCTTGCCAATACTGGGTATTTTAATTAAAAACCCTTTTTAATTTTTTTTTATGTCTGTGCATTTGCAGGAAACTCCCTTGTAATGGTCATTATTAGCAAGTAATTCTTCTGCGTGGCCAGCGGCAGGCTTTCCACTGAGGTATCAGCCTCAGGCCCTGTGACCTTGGAAGCAAATCCATCAATGACCAGTGAGGCTTCAGGAAACCCTCTTCCCTTTGTTTCCTTCTGAATTCCTAGCAGCCCCAGGCAGGCCCGCCCTGCATCAGTCCTGGACTCAGAGCGCATGCTTCCCTGGGGCTCCAGGCTCCTCTTGCTTGGGGTTTCAACCTGGCCTTGAGGGGCCTCCGGGAGGCTGTGGGAAGCAGCGTGATCAGAGGGCACGCTGATCACGTGAGCCCGGCCCGGAGCTCGGCAGCGCTCTGCCGTCTCTTGATTTCAGGATTTTCAGAATAATCCCTTACTTTATTGAGCGGCTGTTCCGGCAGCGAACTCCGTGTTTATCCAGAATTCAGGTCTTAAAAGCCAAGGATCTCTTGTCTGTTATCTTTAGGACAGCAGATTTCGCAAAATGGTTTTAACTGTCTGGCGGTGCCCTCTCCCAGCCCCCTGCCCTGGGCCCATCCCTGTCACCAGGGGGCTCCCATCGGCCCAGGCAGCAGTTGGAGCAGCGTATTACATGGACAGTGAGGCAGGGGGAAGGGATGGAGGTGGGCGTCATGCCATACCATGCTCTTGGACTTGGAGGGGCAATGTAGCTCTGCTGGAGGGAGGAGGGGCCTAACGCGGGGGCCGTGAGCTCCATCGTGACCCCGGTGTCATCTTGCCCCAGTCACTTCGTTTTCCCACTGGGATGGTGGTGATTAAAGGACCCAGGCCTGTCCTTCAAGGAGCCAGTGAGGGTTCCTATAACAATGCTCACAAAGTTATTGGAGTTCCTGGAGAGAGAAACACTATGCAAAGGGAAAATGTCAATGTCCCTGGTTTTGCTTTTCCCCCCTGCGTCTCAATAGTCAAGACAAAAACGGTTTCCTGGTGGCCCGAGGCTGCCGGGTACATGATGAAGCTAACCGACTGTCAGGAGGGAGGAGGGCCCTGGGGAGAGCTGGGCTCATTATTTCCGTGATCTCCTTGTCAGCTTCTATGCCACCTGTCACACTCCAAGCCAGGCACCCTGACGGGGAAGGTTGGTTAGGGGTATTTACGGTGCTGCCAAGATCAGACAAAAAGAGGCCGTTCTGAAGTAGCAGCTGTCATGTGTGTGCTGAGACACGCTGGTGCACTGTGACCAAGGGCAAGGCATGTCACAAGCAACTGGCTCCTTCCTACTAATAGGAGGACCAGGGTTTGCAAATGAGTCACTTGTTTTCCAGCATCACTGCAGATTCAAAGATGTGCTTATGAGTCTCGCTCGCTCTCATTCTGACTGGGGTGGGGTGATTTTGGGAATTGCCTGCAACCCACAGACTCTCCTGTCTCGGCACTGGCCCCTCAGAGGGGTGTGTCAGCAGTCCCACCAATGCACAGTCCTCCGGGGGGGGGTCTTACTCTGCCTGCCTTTAATTCCATCTTATCCATTTATGAGCTGTGTGATCTTGGACATGTTACGTAGCCTTCGGTGTTTCAGCCCCTCCGCTGTCAGATGGGGGCTGGTGAAGGAATAACAGCCCCCAAACTCATCGAGTTAACCCAAGTTCAACGCTCTCTGGTGCTTGGCGCATACCGAACAGTGGCTAAATGTTGGCTGTTGTTATTGTTAATAATTGTGGAGATAACGATCATAGCCTGTTTTATTATTTTTTTCATTTCCCTTAAAGTCATCCTGGCTTCTGTAATACTGTTACACCCAGGGGACTGAGTTGTTCATGAGACCATCAGCTACTGTGAGTCGGAAGTGTGGGGTGGGGTGGAGAGACCCTGCTCTAGAAGCCAGTGTTCTGTGCTTCATCCTCCAAGGTCGAGGGCAGTGTAAGAACCGGTCAAGATGCTCTGCTCTGCGTGGTACCCAGGGGTAGCGGGCCAGACAGAGGGCAGACACTTGGAGCCCTCACTGCTCATTCACTTCCAGTGGGTTTTTATTTTCCTTTCTAATTTCCTTCTCTTCTCTTTGCAGGCGGCGGAACTAGGGATGGTGTCAGCCTATTACACATACATCTTCACTAATCTGGTAAGACATTTTCACAGCTCACCTCCTTGGCATAGAGAGTATCATTAATTAGGGTCAGTGGGGTGTAACGGAATGAAGCCCAGGAGATGGGGAGTAGGGGAAATGGAAACAGAGGAGCAGAAGCCAGCCAGAGAGGCAGGGTGTCCGAGAAACCCAAGAGCCACTGGGAATTTCATTCCAACAATGCTTAGTCTTGAGAGAATGGGGATCTGGGAGTCTAATGCCTCAGTTCAGATGCTGCCAGCTACATGCTGGTCCCTGTGATGGATAAGTCTCCCCTATAGGTCCAGTTACTGGCCTGCAGTCTGGCCTCTAATGGCCAGACCCCTGGGGTGGCTGGCTCAGAAGTAGGGAAACTGGAGCACAACTAGTCTGTGTAGCCGACATACAAGGGGTACGGAGTTAAACCTGGATGCGCCTCCAGGGGCCATTTTTGCCACATCCTCTTATTTTGCAGCTAAATAAACAGGTCTATAGAAATTGTTAATTGAGTCAGGTTGGAGCACTAGCTTTACCACATGCCAGCTGTGTGCCCTTGAGCAAGCCCTGAGCCTTGGTTTCCTTATCTGTAAAATGGGCTTATGGACAGCACAGCTATGTCATGGAGTTGCATCATTTTGAAATGATATAATTTAATTGATATGTAAGTGTCTTGAAATTGTAAAGTATTAAAAAATATGAAATGTTGTGAAGTATAGATAGGCTCAGTAGAAAGAACCTCGGAGGGTAGGTTTAAAACATTATAACTTTTTATTTTGAAGTGATTATAGATTCGCAGAAAGTCACAAAGGTAATACAGAGAGGTACCATGGACCTCTAACCCTGTGTTCTCCAGTGGTTACAGCTGACATTATTACAGTACAGTCTGAAAACCAGGATGTGAAAATATCAAATCTGTTAAGATGCGTGGAGATGTGTGACTCCCAGGGCAATCAGGACACAAGACTATTTTCTTCCAGCCAAGATCTCCCTCCAGCCACCATCTTATAGTTACACCCACCTCCCGTCTTCCCACAATCCCTAACCTCTAGCAACTGCTAATTTGTTCTCTATGTCTATAATTTTCTAATTTGATATAAATGGAGTCATAAATAAGAGACTTTTGAGGTTAACTTTTTCCACTCAGCACAGTGCCCTCGAGATCCACCCAAGTTGCTGCGTGAATCAATGGCTTGTACCTTATTATTGACAAGTCGTGTTTCATGGTGTGAATGTACCACCGTTTGCTTAACCGTCTACCCCAACCATGGAGAGACATCTTGGTTGTTTCCAGTTTTGGTCTATTACAGATAGAGCTGTAATAAATAATCATTCAGAGAGGAGATTTAATTATTTTATGTATTTGTTTATTTTATAAATGCATGAGATACACGCATGCAGATCATTTAAGTGGCCCCTTCATCCAAACGTGCTTTCGATCCAACAGACACCGGGCCAGGCCTTGGGGATTAAAATAGAAATAAGAAGCCAGGCCTGCCCAGGAAAAGCCTACTGCAAAGCACCTGTTGCGCTGCAAAGTGCCAAATTCTATGAGATGTGTGCACAGAATGCTTTAGACCCCAGAGCAGGGGCCACTTGCTCCCCGGAAGAAGGGGCCGTTAAGCTACATCCTGAAAGACAGGTAGGCTTTTTTTCTTGATAAAGTAGGCAAGAGTGTTTGGGAATAAGGATAAACTCACACACTTGGAGATTGAGAGTATGTGGTCTGTCCAGAAAGAGTGAGTCACTTCAAACACATGGACGGCTCCAGGGATGGGCGTGTCAGTTAATTATTATTCATTATTTACAGCCCTCTGTGAAAGTAACCTACTTAAAAGATGGAAGGCAGGTATCAATGAACTGCAAGATCCTTGATGTGTTTAGGAAGCAGAATTCAACCTCAGATTGGACTCCTGAATCTTAAAATGAAATCGTGGCCAACACAGGTGGTAGGGTAAACCTAGGGGCTCATTCAGTGTCCCTTCCTGGATTTAGGGACCAGGTCTCCTGAAATGTCCTGCGAGGTTGAGGAGATGGCTGTCCAAAGAGACAGGCTGTTCTTCTGAGGTCCCCATTCTTTTGCAGCTATAGTTTGGTGAACAGCCCTTTCTTGGGGTTGCTGTGAAATTGTTCGCCCTAAAGCATCCTACAGGCCTGTGCTCTCAGAGTTGAACGCCCGCTTGAAGAACCCTGTATAGCTTCTTTTCTGGTGTAGGGACTCCCTCCACAGCAGGCTTGCCAGTCATTCAGTCGTCGCCTAGTCAGACCTGCCTGTTCCATTGTTGGCATTTTCCACTGAAGTCAAGCATTACTTAGAGAAGACGACCACACAAATCACACGTGCACAGCTTAGTGAACGTGTTCCAAGTAAGCACACCTGTGTAAGCAGCCCCCGGATCCAGAAATAGAACATTGCCAGCGCCCCAGAAGTCCCCCTCGGCCCCCTCCCCTCAAAATATAAAGCGGAAGGAACTTCTTTGTTTGCTGATGAATTTTTTTCCCCCGTCTAACCTGCTGCTGTAAATCAGAGCATTAACATGTAAAGGGAAGGGAAGGATTAGATTCTTCCCTGAGCAATGCAAAAGCATTTGCTTAAAGTGAGGAGGCATCTGGGGGAGCCCGGGCAAGTTGGCAGAAGAGTAAAGAGATATTCAACTCCAGTTGTGTTCCATTTTGGGAGCCTGGTTAGTAGAAGGGAGGAGAGGAAAAAGTCAGGCCAGGGGCTGCCTGCCTTGTGCCAGCCTGCCAGGGACACCCCCTCTGCAGCCAGGGCAGCAGAAGGGTCAGGAGGGTGACTTTGCAGATGGAAGGAGGCTAGTGGTTTGGAAGATGAGTTCCCAGGACAGTAAGGAGAATAAGATGCGTTTGCTTGGATTGGAGAGTTTTAAGAAAGCATCCCCCACTCTGCGTAACTATTCCCTCTTCTCAAAAATGGTGATAATGATTGTGATGATTTGTCTAGTGGGGAAAGCGCTGGCCTGTGAAGTCAGGAGACCCGGGTCAAGTTCCCACTCTGCTTTATACTCACTGCGTGACTTTGAGGGAGGCACACTGACTCTCTGAGCCCCGATTTTCTCATTTGTAAAATGAGGGTAATCACATCTTACAAGGTTGTGGCAAGGATAAAGAAAAATGCATTGTAAATTGCAGCGTACCATGTATTTCTAAGGCGTTGTGTTTTTTGGTAACACTGTGACACTTACAGCTTTCAAAGAGCTTTGGTCCTCCTTGGCGGGGGCGGGCACAGAACGAGATGAGCTTTGGGAGCCTTCCTCAGTCAGAGAGTTCTTTGAACCCGGAATTAACAGGATTCACACAGTTTGTAAGTTTGCAAGGGGAAATCGGAAAAGTAAGTGCATGAATGATGATGGCTGAATAATAGCCAAGAAAATAGGTGAGGAGCCATTGCAAAAGTCAACCAGTCAGAGATGCTGGATGCTTTTCATTAGGGCCTTGGCTCTCTGGAAGGGACAAACCCCTAGTGGACGTAAAGAAACTATTTTTAAGTCCATTTTTTCTGCCCAGTTGCAGTTGGAGTCTTAGGCCAGAGTGGGAGGGGCTTTGTACAGAGGGTCATGAGTGATCCTCTGGGCTGCTACAGCCCCTTCCCCCCCAAAATGGGTGCCACCTGGACTTTAATTCTTATTTATTTCTTCTCTGAATTCCTCAAGGGCCCCCATCATGTCCCATCTCTCTGAATTCTGTCACAGTAATGTAGCGGGCACTCAGATTAGCTCTTTGAGAGCCAGCACAGTGAGCTGAAAAGTCACGGGCGTTGGCATGAATAGATATGAATAAGAATTCTAGTTTGACTCGCTCCCAGCTGTGTGATCCTGTGCAAATTACTTAACCTCTCTGAGCCTCAGCGACCTCATCTGCTGGCAGACACTAATAATGCCTGCCTTGGGAGGTATTACCCACACAGCAATACTAGTTTTGTAAGGGGAAGATATTATTTTAAGTCCTATATATATGTCCCCTGTACTAAAGGGAACAGGAGATATTTATTTTGCTGCCCAGCCTCTAGCAAACTATAAAAGTGACTCGTAAAATGCCATTTTATTAATTTCCAGAGAATGACTAGAACCAGGTGGTTCAGTTTCTGTGCATGGCCATTGTAGGGTTCGCTGGTGCCAGTAATTACTGGGTAACTGGTCAGGTCCCCTTAAGTCCATCCCATCCAGGTGTTCAGAAGGTTGATTGATTTAGGGCATCTGTAATAAGTGGATTAGATTGGCTGCTCCGGACTCCATCAGTGGATTACCCATCACAAGAGTTGGGGCAAAAGTATCCATCATGAGTCAAACTTCTAAACCATCCATTCCTTCGCCCCTGTAGAAACGCGGTTTCTTTCTCTGTCAGGGTCCGGCCCACAGGGAGGGTGAGTGCGTCAGCCCTGGGCTTTGGGAGATGGAGGGTCATCTATGTGTCAGAATTTCCTTCCCTTTCAAGGCCGAATGATGGTCCATTTTGTGTATATACCACATGGTGTTTATCTCTTCATCCATCAGTGTGGATGTCTCTGTTGTCTCTCCCTTTTGGCTATTATGAATGGTGCTGCAGTGAACACAGGTTACAAGTATCTGTTCCAGCCCCTGCTTTCCACCCTCTTGGGAATACATCTAGTAGGGAAGTTGATGGATCTTTTGGTAATTCTGTGATTGATTTTTGAGGAACAGCCAAACTCTTTCCTAGCTGTACTGTTTTTCATTCCCACCAGTAAGGTATGAGGGTTTGAGTTCTTCCACATCCTCACCGATACCTGTTATTTTTTGTTTTTACGGTAACAGCCATCTTAATGGGTATGAAGTGTTCAGATGTGCTTTTTTATTTCTATGTGGAGTTTTCCAGTTGAAAGAAGTGAGACCTCATGGCTGAAGCTGAGGGTCCTGATGAAGAAGCTTTATGATGAGAGAAGGAAGCTGGTGTGTAAAAGCCCAGTCCTTGAGGCAGGCAGCCTGGTGAAAATCCCCACTCCCGGGGCTGCCTGGCTGTGCGCCCTGATGCTCTTGGGGTCCTCAGTTTCCTCATACGTAAAATGTGAATAGTAACATCCGTCTCAAAAAAAGTTGGTAAAATTAAAAATTGGCTATTGATAACACTTTGCATCTGGTAGGCAGTGCCGACTGCTGTAACAGATAAACCTCAGTCTCATGGCTTCACACAGTAGAAGTATATTTCTCCCTCAATTAAAGTCCCAAGAGAGTGTTCCAGATCATCGGGCAGCCTTCCTTAAGGTCATCTGGGGGAGCCTAGGCTTCTTCCAGCTTCTCATGTGTTCTCTGAGATGCCAGGAAAGGGGAAAACATGCAGGAGCAGACACAGGAGGGCTTTTGGGGCCAGGCCTGGAAGTGGTACCCAGTGTTTCTCCTCAGTTCTGTTGGCTGGAACTCAGTACCATCCCTGCACCTCCCTATAAGGGAGACAGGGCAATGGCATCCTCTGTGTGCCCAGGGAAAGGAGGACATGGGTATGGTGATCAGCTAGCCGTATCTGCCACATTATTAAATGATCAATTATTGTCACACATCTCTTTCCCGTATGCTGGAAAAGCAATTAGCACCCTAAGCCCTGGCATGTCTGCTTAGAGGCTCACTGGGCCTGCACGTGGAGACCAGCACTTCGTTACAAAGGCGTCAGCTCCCTGATAACTAAAAGGGCCTGCATGTCCAGCGCTCTTACCCAGGAGGGCTGACGGCCTGACAGTCCTGTCTGATGCTTCCAGGTGGAGCACGCACTGGACGGTTACAGAGTCTCTGTGCTCGTTCTGGTCTTTAGTCTGGAAGGAGCCTCGGTCTTCCAGTTGGCCTCTGGGTTTGGCTGCGGGAACCACTGTTCCACAAGACTGATGGAAGTTGGGATAAAGGACTTGAGGAATTAAAGGCCTTTGGGCACAGCCCATTCGGCTGCTGAGAGCAGAGGTGCCATCTGAAAAGAGGAGGTGAAGGAGGAAGTGCTATTTGAGCTAATAAATCTGGGAGGATTATCCAGCTACTAATGAACCTAAGGAGATTTGCAATCACTGCCTAATAGAAAAGATAAAATCACCCTAATCTATTGTGGGAGAGCACAGCTGGGCCCTGCGCCAAAGGAGGGAGGCGCCGCCTTGGCAGGGAGAAGTGTAGAGATTGAGGGTGAGGGTCAGAGTCGCGCAATGTCAAGGAAAGGCAGGAAATAACTGGGCACTGGAAGCAAGGGGCTGTATGGTCCATGCGCTGCCTGGGCGGCCACCAGCAGAGCAGCAGCATGGCCAGCTGGATGCTGTGAGCATCACTTCATTCTCTTGCCCCAGGAAGGGCTGGCGCTCCGTGCTCTTGGCGCCACCGCCATGCTGGAGGGGAAGCTGCCATTTGTGCCAGTGGGCACCTCGGAGTTTTTCTCTTGGGGGATCTAGAGAGACGGGGCCAAGTGCTGCGTGTTGGGGGGCACAGGTGGGGTTACACCTGTTATACCGGCTGGAGGGCTCATCATACAGAGAATGGACAGCGAAGCAGCTGCGGCTTCTAGTTACAGCCCTGCTGCTAACTAGCTGGGCGACGTAGTAATTGTGATAGTTGCTGTGTATTGACCACCTTCTACATGCAAAGCTCTGTAGTAAGTGCTTCTTAGTTATCGTCTCATTCAGAACTCACATGACAACTCTCGCAGAGCTCTGTTTCATCCCCATTTTAGAGATGAGCAAGCTGAGGCCTCTAAAGTTTTGGCCCCTTGGTCCAGGTAGTGGAGCCACATCACGAACCTGAGGCAGCTTAGCCACCTTGCTCTGCTGAGTTTACCCAGGCAAGCCATTTCTCCTCGCTGGGCTTTGGTTTCTTCATCTGAAAATTCTGAGGTTGCACGAGATTGATCTCTGAGGGTCTTTCCAGCTCTGGACTTGTTTCATCCTGCCCGCTGTTGGGGACATTTGAATTCATAGCACCCTGGGGTTGGGAATGTTTCCTGGAGAGAGGGGAGAAGGACCCTTCAGATTGAGGGCCCACGTGGCCCACAGAAGCGGTTTCTGTTTGGCCAGCAGCTCCCCGAATTCCCTAAGAGTAGCCAGGTCCCACTGAGTCCTGCGGAAGGAACACCTCTCCGGCCCAGCCTCTAATCTTGTGTAGGCAGAATGGATGTATGCAGCTCGCTTTCCTCCTCTGGGTCCATGTTATTGTCAAGCAGACTGAGCTTATTGTTATTTTTCTAGAGGTTTATCAGAGGGATTAGCCATAAGTAATTGAAATTGCTAGAATTATTATGGAAAGGGGAGCTGGGGCAGACGGGGAGGGAAGAAACAAATGATTCCAGAGGAAGTAAACGCTCACCATTCTGCCATTCTGCTTCTTTCTCTGGCGAACCAACTCTACTCATCTTTTAGGTCTTACTTAAATGTCACTTCCTCAAGGAAGTTTCCCCTGACACCTGCCTACATCGAGTCTGCCGATACACACTCTCACAGCGCCCTGTCTTCTGTATTTTGCAGCATTCATCTCAAGTGGAAATTCATTCTTCTGTATCCCCTCCGCCAGACTTTGAACTTTATAAAGACAAGACCAAGTCTGTCTTGTCCATCACTGTACCCTCAGTTGCCTCCTGGCACGTAGTAGGTGCTCAGTAAATATTTAGAGAGTCAATGAGTGGACAAATTCATAACATGACAGAGTTCTTGGACTCGGAGGGAGTCCATGGGAGATAACTCGTCTCCTCACATCTAACAGGAATTCAGCTCATCCCAACTAAGCCCATGAGCACAAAGGTCCACAGCTCATCCCAGAGGAGCTGGGCCCGGCCTCCCCTCTCCTGAGGGTACTTGGCACATTCACAGCCCACATGGTGACTGCTCAGTCTGGAGTGCCCTTCCTCCATTCTGGGCTGGACAGATTTGAAAGTAAGGGTGTGCAAGACCAGGAGGAGTGTTTCATTCAGGATGCAAGAGATAGGGTTTCAGGGGGTTCTGATGAGTGAGGGTGATGACAAAACCTGAAGCCCAGGGTTGGCATCCAAAAAATGACCAAAACATTGAGGTAGGAAGAGGCAGAAGAGTACAAGGACAGTCTGTCCAATTGTGCTCAGTGGCCTGTCACCTGAGGCTGCATCCTCTGCTGGCCACACCATGCCAGGGTCAGTCTTGGTCAAGTGGCCTCTTCTAGCCAGCCTGACTGATGGAGCCAGAACCCAAGAGTCTTTGAAATCAAACCTCTCCTTCGTGTTTAAGGTCATTATGAAACTATCTAGTTCTGTCCGCTGTCCCCATGACCCGGCACGTGAGGTTGGGTGAGCTCATGACTGTGTTGATACAGAGGATGGAAACATGGCTTAAGGGAGCCAGTCCAGGACTCAGATCAGCGAGGACTTGAGTTTGAATCCAGGCCCTGCCATAAGTGAGATGGACACATGGCACATTACTTAACCTACCAGAATCTCAGTTTTCTCTTGTCAAATGGGAATGATCAGTTTTACATCACTTTGTGAGGAACATGGAAAGTTTGAAATCCTCAGGGGGCTGCTAGCAAACATTATTCCCTTCCCCCCTTCTTTCCCACTTCCCTGTTGAGCATTTCCACGCTTGGGACCTCCGTGTCCTGATTCATTGCCTCTAGCTTTCCAAAACTCCAAAGCTGTTATCAGGAACATTGCAAAATTGGCCTCTTACCTAGTTAGAACTGCAGTTCCCAGGGTGCGTGAGCCTCTTCTGTATCGTGCAGTCTTTTACTGAAAGCACATCACACGCACGTGCACACACACACACCTGCACATGCGCGCGCGTGCGCGCGCACACACACACACAGGGCTAACCAACAGCTACAATCCATCAGTCGGACAACTTTCCAGTGCCAGAGCAATTGATTCTTAAGTGTAGTTTATTGTAAAAATATTAAGACTATCCACATATTTCACCTTTATTGAGCCTTTTAGGAGAACCACTCTGCATAATACAGTATACTTTGGTGAATAAATATGTTTTTAGTGCAAGTAGGAAAAGAGTAATGGAGTGAAGGCTCCCCATGTGTCTGTCTGAGCTTCCAAGGTGCTGCCCCCACCAAACGCAAACCCAGAGAGGTGGCGGACCTGGCAGTGACAAATGTCTCCTAGGCGGATGTGGGTACAACAGCATCTTAAGGAGAAGCTATTACTCCAGAATTGTGCTCTCTGGCTGCTAACCCTCCTGTGTCTGTTCTCTGAACTAGGCCATTGGTAGAGGGCGGTGTATTCGGGAGAAATGGCAGGAAGAATTGGGAGAAGATTCAGGAGGCATCGGCTGAAAATTATTCTTCGCATTTGCGTTTGGGGAAGCTGGCCGACAGCTGGAGGTCCCTTGGCCCGGGTTATGGGATTGTAAAATGATTAGCTCGTCATGATTAAGTGACTTACCTGTGGAAAATGCTAAAGTCAACTCCACTTATTCAGCAAACATTTATTACATGTCCACTGTGTGCTGGGGATGCAAGCAGCAGTAGGATGTGGCTTAAAGACTCTATAAAGGCCAAGTGAGGAAGCCCAGAGGAGGAAGTGTTTAGTGCTTTTTTGGGAGCTTGAAGAGAGGTTTACAGACAGGGCGTCCTTTGAATTGTTTAATGAGGGATGGTTCGAAAGGAGAATGGGAGGGTGGCATGTGAGCAGAGAGGTAAGCACTGTAGTTCTGCGAAAGAGAGAGCACGGTGCCTGCTGTGGCTGGAGCGAGGGGGTGTGATGGGGAGAGGGGAGCCAGGCCGGCAGGTGGAGGTTCGGGTGAGGTGACATCCATGTGCCCTGCAAGGTGGCTGGACTTTTCAGCATTCGAGCTGGGGTTGGCAGGCCCAAGGGCTGCCCCACTAACTGACTGTGTGTGGCCTTGGGCAAGCCCTTTCTCCTCTGGGGATAAACTAAAGGGGCCTTTCAGCTTGAATTCTGTTGATTTCGTGGACTGGATGAGTCTATAGTAAATGACTGGGTGGACCCAGCCTCTTTTCCACCTGAAGCAGGGCACACTCCTCTTCGTGGTTGCTGGTGTCCTTGTCTGGTTTGCTTGTCCCTCCAGTACCCTCTGCTGTTCCAGCCTACCTCCCTGCTGGTGGGGCTGCACTCCTGTCTTGTGAGTGGTCCTCTCTCCCTCTCTTGCCCAGATATAACTGTCCTGTGTCCCATGTCCAGCTCACCTCCTCGGAGCCCTGACAGACGATGGGCCACCACAGTCTCAAAATCCAATTCCTGCCAATATGTGAATGGAATTTGGGGAGAATCTTTGAAAGCATCTAACTGAATCTCATCATTTTACAGGGAGGGAGGGTGACTTGCCTGAGCTCTCACGGTGAGTCAGGAGTGGAGAGAAGGGGCCCCCGGATCCGCAGGCCATGCCCTCGCAGGTCAACATTAATTGAGCGCTTGCTGTGCTGTGTGTTGGAAGCAGCAGTGACTAAAGTCCAATCTGTGAGGAGGTCAGACTAGAGGGAGAGACTAAGCCACACTGATTACTGTAAATCTGTGGGTTAAAATGACGAAGATGTCCCAGAGTATTATCACACCACGGCAGAAGGGCCCCTGGCTCGGCCCAGCAAGCCCACAGATAGCTTCCTAGCGGAGGCCACAGCCCGTGGGCCTTTAAGGATCAATAGGAGTTGGCCAGGTGAAGAAGGAGGGTGGGAAGATATTCTAGGTGAAGAATAACACAGTTTAATGCCGTAGACATTTGCTCTTTAACTGAAGCCTTCACCAAGGAAGTGGAGCCTCTGGGAAATTGTGGATTTGGCGAGGAAGGTATTTCGGGGTAGGGAGAAACCTTCACATTACTCCACAGGGGCCTCCAATTGCCAGCTTCCCTGGCCTGTGTCAGGCAGGTGAAGAGGGAAGGTGTAAGTCACAAGTGATCCTGAGTTAACTCCCTTATTGGGGTGGTACCTGGTCACAAATGCCTGAGACACTCCAGGCTCACTCGGAGAGCTGTCAACAACTCTCCCCTTCGAGGTGACGGACACCACCAGCCAGGGCTTTGACTGGGGAACAGAAGTCCAGCACCTGGGCCTCACAGTGAGAACTGGTGATCACAGGTGAGGCAGGAACTTCCAAATCCGCTTGATTCCTAGCGGCGAGGGGCAGAGGGTGTGAGAGCAGGACGAGGTTTGCCAGGAAAATCAGTAGAAGCCGAAGAAGCTTTCGATAGGGGGTGTGGAAACCCTGGTGGAGGCGAAGAAACCCTGCTTCGCATCGGAGGAACCAATTATCAGTCAGCCCCTCTGCTCGTGTTTGACAAACAGCATGACAGCGAACACAGGTCCCTTGGGGCTCCCAGAACCAAGTTTGAGATATTTGCGTATCATCCGTTTAATAGAATTAAAGCTCATTCCTCGCACCTGCTCCAACACACACGCTCACACACATGCTCACACACACACTCCCATGTCTGGGCCTGTGTGTGTTACTGGCAGGGTGCACCAGACTGTGCCTATGAAATAAATCAAACTGAAATAAGAACCAGACTCTGGGGACTCCTCTGGCTCAATATCTCTAGAAACATAATGGAAACATCCCCTTCTGACTGCCAGACCTTCTGCCTCATAGAGCTTTGGGAGAGGGGAGCCATGCCTTGACCTCTGGCATGAACAGTCCCATTAATTCGATGCGCAGTGCCCTAGCCTCCCCATGTGTCCAGCGACCCAGCCGTTCCCAATAATCCACGATCAGGAATCTGATCATAAAAACCTACCCATTTTTACAAGCTAGTGTAGTAATTGTGGCTTCCTGAGTGCCAGCCATGTGCCAGACATCATGCCAAGTACTTTATGTTCAAGATTTCACATCCTCAAAATAACACTACAAGGTAGGGGCTCCGGTTCTACAAAGCAGGTAAGCGAGGCCCAGAGAAGTTTGAGGGCTTTGTCCAAGTTCTTTCCATCAACAAGTGGTCAAGCTGAGGATTTGCCCTTTACCTCCCCGCCCACATCTTTTCCTTAACAAATTGATCTTTATTGCTTTTCTGTGCTACGTGAGTTTTCTCTTGCTGTGAAATGGATTGCTACGAAGCTAGCAGCTTAAACAACACCAGTGACTGGTTCACAGCTCCGTAGATCAGACATCTGCACGGCAAGGCTGGGCTCTCCGCTCGGGCTGAAATTATGGTGTCTGCGGCCGCATTCTCATCCAGAACTCAGGACCTGTTCCAGGCTCATTCCTGTTGTTGGCAGAATTCACATCTTTGCAGTGGGTTGTAGGACTGGAATCTCTGTTTTCTTCTGTGCTCTTGGCTAGGGACCACTCCCAGCATCCAGAGGCTACTCTGCGGTCCTTGCCCACGATGCTTCCATCCCATCCATGTCATCCCCTACTTGCTCGTGACCCCCTCTATGACATCTCCATCTCATCAGTAGAAAATCTCCCTCTAGGCCAGCCCTTCTCATACCTTGAATCTCCTTGACTTCCTCTTCTGCAACCAGCCAAAGAAAACTCATGCAGGAATCATGTAAATTATTTTATTTTATTTATTTCCTCCCTGTCACCCCCTATCCCCGGGTAAAAGCATAGACAAGGAGCGATCTAGCCAGGGAACCAGGAGAAAGGCCCTGGAGACTCTTGGGGCAGGAAATGGTCCATCCCCTGATAGTGTAGATAGTGGACCCAGGTTCCCTCTGCTGGGCAGGGTGCACCCCTCGACTCCTGATGGTGATCTGTCAACAAGCCCTTGAGAGAAGACAGAGCCAGAGCCCAGGGGAAACTGAGGCCACTAGGGACTGCTGCAGCTGCCACAGGGGCTCCTGCCCTGAAGAATTTGGGCCATGCTAAGAAGAATGTTGAGGATGTAATGAATGTTTGGAAAGCATAGAGAGACTGAGAAGAAAAGACATTATGGAAAATCGTATTACTATTATTATTACATTATAAGTGCTGTTGTATTACAAGCATCATTAGGAGTACCAAGTGCTGTTATTAGTAAGCAATCCAGCTTCTCTGTCCCCAGCATCAGGCCTCCCTCGGTGTCAAAGGCATCAACCGCTCAATTAATCACCATCGGAGGCCCCCCACCCCGGCCCTGAGTTTGTGGCACTGACAGTGCAAGTCACAGCCTGGTGATAAATGTGACACCTGCCCATCCAGCTGACACCTCCAGCCACAACCCGCATGGATTTCTATCCTGGCTGAGAGTTAAGATCTTCCTAAAACCATTCCTGGTCAGATGGCTCTCTTGCTGAAAACTCTGCACTAGCTCCCCATCACCCCCAGGATCAGGTCCGAAGCAGCCTCTTCTGAACTGACCTCTGGGAAAATCAACAGTCGCTTTGAGAGAAGGCGCCACCTCTGTCCACGCCCCCAGCACTTGCGCTCGCCACTGTTTGGGACTTACCTGCCATTTGACACTGAGGACCAGAACCTTGACAGGGGTCCGTCTGCCCGTCGGGGTGTTTCTGCTGCCTAACATGATGTATGTCCTAGAGGAGATGTGCGTGTGCCTTGTGGAATAAAAGAGGCAAAAATGACCAAGATCTGAAAAATCTCCTGTTATGTGCCTTTCCCTCCTGCTGTGGGAACCTGTCTGAGAGCCCAGTGGCCCGGGTCCTGGTCCCACCTTAGTCACGTAACTCCTGAGTGATCTTGAGCGCACTGGAGACAGCGAGACACCCAGCCCTACCGGAGCCCCTCCCCTGGTCCTGCTGCAGAGTTGAGGGAGGAGGCCTAGGCTGCTGACTGACAGAGTCACTCATCTTCTTCAACTGCTTTTTGCATCCCTGCTGAGATGGAGGAGGGGGTGCCTCGGGTCTCTACATGTCTGAGGCTAGTGAGTTGGGACTTGGAAAGAGAGATGTTGAGCACCTGCTGTGTAGACAGAAGTCCTGATCAGTGGATCCCGAGTGCAGGGGACCTTGAGGTAAGGAATCGATGCCTGGTACAGGAAACAGGCCTGCGGGAGAGCAGTGGTGCTCCCAGCCTCAGGGGAGAGAGCACCAAGTCTCCATCATGTCTCGTGTCAGTTTGATCCACTGAGGTTTCAGCTTCACAGTTAATAACTACTTACTTAGTCCCAGCGGCATAGAACAGTCTTCTAAATACAAAATAAAGACGGTCAGAGCTTCCGGAGTGGAGGTGGGAGGCTCCTCCACCCCTGGCCTCTGCCTTCCTCTTCCTGGGAGCCGATGACTGCGGTCTTCCTAAAGGTGGTCCCACCCTGATGGGTATTTGCAGGTGAACATTAATTCATTTAGTAAATGTATATTGAGCACTTGCTGAGCACAGGCGCAGGGTAAGGTACAGGGAACAGAGCATTGAACAAGACAGGACATGCTCTGCTTTTGAAGTCCTGTTTGTGGACTCATGTTGGGAAAGAAAGACAGGGAAGGGACAAGGTTCCTGGGAGGAAGAGATGTGCGTGTTCAGGTCATGGGGATAAATGAATAGGAGACGTGCAGGGAGAAGAATGCAGGAGAGCTGGGAGCCGAGAGGTTTAGGACCAAATCTCCCATTAAATGGAATTCACAGACAGGTCTGAATGAGCTCCCCAGCTGCTGCTTCCTTCTAAGACCTATTATACAAAAAGCAATCACCTAGTCTGCAGAGAGCACAGGCTTTGATGCAGATAAATAGACAAACAGGTACTTGGAGGGAGGGAGGGGATGTTAGAGTACCCAGGATATTCTGGGCTCTTGGTGGCTCCAAGGCTTTCCTGAGAAAGGCCAAGAGGCCACTTGTGAGATAAGGGTCTGGGTCCTGGCCTCTGCCAACCTTGGGTCCCAAGGGAACATGAATGGATATAACCATAAGGAAGAGCCTGGGAAGTTGGGACCAGCCTGGCCATGCGGTGAGAGGAACAGTCTGACAGGTGCTCCCTCCCTAAATCCATTCAGTCAACAGTGCTGACTTCTTCCTGTAACCTCTGCTCCAGGGTAGATACTGGTAAAGTCAGTACATTTGCCTCCAATAGCACCCAGTCCTTGGAAGGTCGCTTTGAACAAACTCATGTGATAAAAAGCCCTAAGTGATGGCAGGTATACCTGTGAGGGCAGTGGCCGGTTCTCGGATGATGGAGGGGGTCAAGGTGAAGAATGAGCAGAGAGGTGGACGGGAATCCTAACGTGGAAAGACACGTATGTTCAGCTAAAGAGTTTGCTTTTGTCCTGTGTGCACGGAGAAGCACTGGGAGGTGGAGAGGGATTCATGATCAAATGTGAAGTTGAGAAAGATCCTTCCAGCAAGAGCACGGAGGAGGAGGACCCTGGAGAAATGCAAGACTGGAGGAAGGGAAACCAACTCGTTCATAGTCCAGGAACAAGCTGGTGAAGATCTGAACTGAGGCAGATGGAGAACAGGGGGCAGACTGAAAAGAGGAAGTAAAATGTTCTCCAGTGACAATGATGGAGCACGTGCGTGCATAAATGCATCAGATGGGGAGCGTGAGAGTGGGGGACATGGAGGATGAGTTCCAAATCCTAGCCTGAATAATGGTCACATTCACAGCTAGGCAACTAAGGGAGGGGATTCAACTGGGGTGGAAAGATAAGAAATTCAAATTCAGGACTGATAAAGTCTTTTTCTTTTTAAACTGTATGTATTTTTTATTTTTTGGAGGGGAGGTTATTAAGTTAACTTATTTTATCTATTTATTTATTTTTAGAGGAGGTACTGGGGATTGAACCCAGGACCTTGTGTATGCTAAGCATGTGCTCTACCACTTGAGCTATACCCTCCCCGCTAGGACTGACATAGTCTTAAGGATATCTTCTATCGTTCCAGCTTCATAATAATGGCTTAAGAAATTGGAATCTTTCAGTATATATATTCTGTGCTCCTGGAGTGAGAACATTAGAAGTCATCAGTCATTAACCACCTCAGTGAAGGGCTTGTGCATTCGAGTTTATGCTAGGTCCTGGTGACCTCGCCTAGTGCTAAGGACACAGTAGGGAGGAATGGAATTAGAATCTTGATGCCAGGTACCCGGATTTTTTTTTATTGGAATATAATCAGCTTACAATGTTGTGTCAATTTCTGGTGGAGAGCATAATGTTTCAGTCATATGCATGTACATGCATAGATTCATTTTCATACTATTTTTCATTATAAGTTACTACAAGATACTGAATGTAGTTCCCTGTGCTACAAGTAGAAACTTGCTATTTATCTATTTTATGTATAGTAATTCATATCTGCAAATCCCAAACTCCCAATTAATTCCTCCCCATCCTCTTTCCTCCTCTGGTAACTATAAGTTTGTTTTCTATGTCTGTGAGTCTGCTTCTTTTTTCAGATTCCACATATAAGTAATATATGATATTTTTTCTTTTTCTGGTTTATTTCACTTAGAATGACAATCTCCAGGTCCATCCATCCATGTTGCAGCAAATGGCATTATTTTATTCTTTTTATGGCTGAGTATTATTCCATTGTGTGTGGGTCTGGGTGTGTATACACACACATACCATAACTTCTTTACCCAGTTGTCTGTCAATGGACATTATGGTTGGTACCCGGATCTTAATCCCACATCTGTCTTTTGGACAAGGCATTTTGCCCCAGGGGCCTTTAGATTCTTCTTCCACCAAATGGGAATATGAATAAAACCTGTTCTGACCACGCCAAGTGTGCTTGTGTGGACCAAAGGGATACAGAAAAGTGCTTTAGAAGCCTTGTAGAGCCATGCCGATGGCAGTAGTTAATGTCACTATCCTCAATGATAAGTTGATGTTTAAGAAATGACTCGTGATTTGCGTGATCTGAGGCTGCTGGCCTCCTCTCCAAGGCAGTTAGGGGCTAGAGCTGAGCATGAGGCAGAGGGTGTTTGAAGAGGAGAGTGTTTGAAACACCACTGTTAAGAAGAAGAACCAGTTCTGGAGTGAAGGGTCTGCAAAGAGAGTCAGAACCTGATTGAGACAGGTTAGCAGCATCCGAAGAGGTTCCAGGAGCCATAGATGCCTCAGGCTGGCACCTTTTATAGGTTGCTTGTGGCCCTGGCAGGAAGGGAGCTGTTAAGATTGTCGAGCCAATTAGGGCTGAGAGCTTTATGCAGGAGCAGAGAGACTTTCCTTCATGGCATAAACTACAGGGTTCAGGAAGGCTCCCTCCCTACACTGTCTTCATCATGGCCTTTTAACGTCTGAAAATGCATGCAAAATGCATTCCTTGGGCTATTTTATTGTTAACACTAATAATACTAATAATTCAAGGCTTTCGTGTCATATTTCCAATCTACATGGCACTTTCCTATATGTTACCTCTTTTTAAGACTCATAGCTGACACTGTGGAGTGTGATTTCCCCTCTTTTGTAATGAGGAATCTCGTCTAATTAGAAGAGATTAAAAAAAAGAGATTAAAAAGTTAAGGAGCAAAGATTGGTTTTTGGAATTTGGGGTTTCAGTGAAGAAAACTATGACAAAATACCAATAGATAGTATACGATCGAAAAGGTTGTAACTCCAAACCCATACCCGCTCTCTCCGACACAGTCATTCTCCTAATCATTTAATTAAACCAAAGAACCAGCACTCAGTTTCACTAAGTTTCTATGCACTAGGGATGCAGCAATGAGTGAGACGGCCCACGGGCCAGCAGGGGAGCGCTTGTGGCTCAGATGATGGTGACTAGGATGACAGAGGCTCCTGAGCCACTCTCAGCTGAAGTCGGCCGAGTCCATGCAGCTGCCTTTGACTGCCTACCTCTCTGTGCCTCGTAGCCATTCCTGTCTTCAATGACTCTGCGTTTGTTTCTAATTCCTCCCCATCTGCTGGCTGGTGTTTACTCGTATTCCTTCTCAGGGTCCTTCCTGCTGAACAGACATGGTGTGGGGCGAATCTCACCTCTCCCATCTTCTCAGGATCATTGTTTAGTTGCTCCGTCTGAAGCCCACGCCAATCAGCAGGCCCATTTGTAATTAAAATCCTTCTCAGGCAGAGATTTAGTTGATGTTCAGTAATCCCTTTACTCCCCTGGACTACCCGTGTTCATTTTGTAGCTGCAAATCTTAGATCAGAAGTCACTGGTCTTCAAGTTGAGTTGTAGATTTCAAAGTGAATTTTAATTCAATTTTGCCAACTATTGTACAGCACAACCACAGTGAACTCGTAGTGCCTCCCTCCCTTGGTGCCCCACACCCTGAGGCCACACAGCGGTAAATGGTATGGGGCTCAAAGCACTGGCTCTGAAGTCAGCTGTGTCTGGGTGTGCGTTCAGCCCCGAATACAGCTGTGTGGCCTTGGGAAAGCCTCTTCAGTCCTCTGGGTCTCTGTTCCTTCAGTTGTAAAATGGTGATAACTCCCATGCCATAGGGCTTCTGTAAGGTTGGATTGAGATCATTTATCTGAAGTGCTTAGTTCTGCCAGGCACACGGTTGGTGGTCAATAAA
This sequence comes from Camelus bactrianus, assembly GCF_048773025.1. Taxonomy (NCBI): domain Eukaryota; kingdom Metazoa; phylum Chordata; class Mammalia; order Artiodactyla; family Camelidae; genus Camelus; species Camelus bactrianus. The sequence continues at coordinate 15,492,406 of NC_133571.1, forward strand.
TTGTGGGAGTTATTATTATTATAATTATTGCTTTGTTATAATTATTTATGGTTGGAAGATCTGGAACTTCAACTCAAGCCTTCTGTCTCGACACAAATAGACACACATAGCAATTAACACCTATGGTGACTTACTTAGCAAAACTTTTTGTATTGACAAGTAGCTAAGAATAGCCTCCTGCAGAGTGAGGAGGAAAAGGGAGATGAGAAGGAGGGAGGAGAAGCCCCCAGGCCAGACAGTTCCCCTTGTCAGGACCCAGGAGAAGGAAGGAGCAGGGCGACACGGAGGATGGACCGCGCTTGTCCTGAGTGCCCACTATCCGTGGACTATCCCTGCAAGGTGGTTGTTCTGGTGAGCAGACTGAAATTCAAAGGTTACTGACCTGCTCAAATTTCACCAACCAGTACATGACGAAACAGGATTTGAACCCAGGACTGTCTCATTTCAAAACGCATGCCCTCTATACTGTATCCTGCTGCTTCCTGATGAGATGGCCACAGCATGCAACTCCAGGGAGCACCATTCATGTTGTGAGTGAGGTGAACGGCATCTGGGGAGTTGTGCAATGTGGTGGCCACATCTCCTGAGATCAGAAGAGTGGTTCACTTAATAAATAGGTATTTGCAAAGGAGAAATGATGAAGGCCTGACCTGGTGGGGTTGGAAGGGAAGGGACAGATGCAACAGACATTTAGGAGACAGATTTGACAGACTTAGCAACCACTACATGTGAAGTTAAAAGAGGAGGGGGTTGAGGCTGCCTTTGAAGTTTTTAGCTTAGGTGGCAAGAGGGCAATAGTGATGTTCTTGGTGGGTTAGAAATACAAGGGAGAACAGGCTGCTGGGCAGAGAGAATAAAATACATGTCCCCCACCTCCCCATTCTACCTGGACCCAGGCCTAGGCAGCGAAGGGTTAGGAGATGGACTTGACCTAAGGACATGGTCTGGACTTGTGTTTTGGTTTCCAGCTTTTCTCCTTAAAGCCAAGCACAGGAGTGAATCTGGATCATGAAACGCTCCAGTCAGCTGACCTTGTCCCCCCAGCCACAGTCTGCCCTGGCCCCTACAGCTGACCGGCGAGTGGATGCCTGGGGGTCAGCCAGGACATTGGAAATGTCACAGCTGGTGGAGAAAGTGAGGGCCACTCAGCTGAGCCGCAGCACTCACGTTGTTCTCAAGCCTTTATGCCTGAGGCCATCCTCCAGGCCTGTTCTAAACACCTTCATTCCGGGTAACACTCCCCTGTAGTCGCTCGTGCCTGTGACGTGACCTTCAACTGTAGTTCTTCAGTCCCCTGCAAATCATTGTACACTCAAGGAGTCACACACACACACAGACACATGCTCACATATACATGCATGTGCACATTAAAAATTTTTTTTTAACAAGAAAGCCAGGTGATGAGAAAACAAGCTGTCAGGGGTTTGTTTTTCAAAATACAATACGGCAACTTCCAGAGGACAATCAGAGCTTGGTATCAAAATTCTGCTTGTATTCTTAACATCTCCTGTAGGGGTAAGACTATGAACAGTGTCGGCAGAGTGAGAACCCCAGGGCATTGAAACGTCTTCAATCACCTGTCCTCAACCAACATTCGCCAAACAGCATCTAGGTATCAGGCATTATGCTGAGTGCAGCGTGGGGTTCCAGTGTTGCGGAAAAAGGTGTTACAGCTCAGTGTTACAGCTCAGTGTCACAGCTCAGTTGTGACAGCAACCTGGATCCAGGCGAGAGACCAAGCAGCACTCAGACAGTTGGAGAACTCAGGTTTATTACACCAGCAGGCCCAGAAAAGTTAACACTCCAAGCTCTGGACCTTGTCTGTAGGTTTACACAGGCCTTTATAAGCTGCCAGTTTTACACTTTGCAACATCATATGCAAATAAAGTGTAAAGAAGTTGACCAACCGGGAACAAGCTGCATAGAAATAGACCAATCAGGAGCGAGAGAAATAACCAATCAGGAGTGAGCTCTATGCAAATGAAGTACTACAAATGGACCAATCAGAAGTTAGGGAAGTGGACCAATCAGAAGTGAGAGTAATAACCATGCAGGAGTGAAGGAAATAACCAATCAGAAGTGAGCTCAGGGAACCAATAGAATTTTAGGGGTAAGTAAGCCATTTCAGAGGCAAAAAGTGAAATAGAGCGTCTGGGCCAGGGAACCGGATGGTGCCTGCACAAGAGTAGTGGCCCTGCTTGGAGGTCTTGCTGGTCTTTTTATAAGGCTTCCCACCTCGCAAGAACAGGGCAGGCACATCTCTGCTCTCGAGGAACACACAGGCCTTGGGAGAAAGAGGCCACAGCATGAAAATGTAATGGCACCACAAGGGCTGTCGCAAAGCCTTGCACCCTTGAGTAATAGAAGACTTGAGCTTGGTCTCTGCACCACCCCCCCGAACTCACCAGCTGTCCATTTACCTCGTTCTTTACTCTGGTCCCCCTGGTGTCAGGACGATGGTGGAGTCCACTCCCACTGGAAGTGGGGACCCTTGGGATTTTCCTTCGGGACATTTGTAAGAGACTCAAGCTCCCTGTGAGAACCTGATCCACCCCAGGGCTCTTAACCCTTTGTCATTTCAGTTAAGGTCACTGTGAGCCCGCCAGGTGGTGTGGCTGGGGGAGCACAGGGCACCTGAGTGAGCCTGGTGCACATTTTTAGCCAGAGCTCACGGCAGGCGGCAGGAGCCAGAGGGCCTTTAATTCCCTCCCATCCTGAAATTGATTAATTTTGTGAAATATCCGTCTCAGCAAAATGTCTCCACCACTTGATTTGAGGGTTATAGTGCATGTTTCCCTGAATACGTTTAGGGTAGCATTTCCCACAGTGCGTTCTGCAGAACACTAATGCGAGGCATAGATTTGGAGAAGGGGGAAGTGTTCCATGGTCAATATGTTTGGGAAGTTCTGGGTTAACCAAAATTAAACTGCTTTGCTGTAGGACCTCTTTAACCCTTTAATATGCCAGTATGCATTGTGAATCTTGAAAAGGCAGATGGAACAGCAATGTTTGCTCACCTTATTTGAACGTGGAACCTTGTTTTCATGAAATTTCTGCTAACCCCTCCTGGGAAAGCTAGTGTCCAGAGGAACGTACTTGGAGAAATACTGGCTGAGGAGATTTTCTTTGCATATGAACTAGAGGAGATTTTCTTTGCATATGAACTGACGATAGTCAGCTATTCCCCGTCCTCGCTTAGATACCAGGCTTCAGTAGCAGCAGGAAAGTGTAAGTTTAGACATAGAGAAATATTTCCTAACTGTGAGGCTGCTCAGCGTAGAAGCCTAGAGCGTCCCCGGGAATTACAATAAGAGAACACACCGCCCCCTTTCTTGTCCTTTCATAAGCTCTCCCATGAGTCATTATAAATAGAATGGATTATCAAGGAAGCTCCTGGATCTTTTTTATCTTAAGGGGGCCTTTGAAAATAGGATATAATTGAGGGATGAGAAGGTAGGAATTAAAAGGCAGGAAGACAGACCAGCTGACTTTGGGACGGGCTGTGCCTAAGTGTCTGTAACTCATTTGTTCATCCTTGCTCTGCCTGGGATGTACATTTCAAGGAAACACCTTCCTGACTCAGGTTTCCAAGACAAGTGGAACTAAAGAAGCAGGGAGCCAGAAGCCGCCCGCCATCTCGCGGTCGTGTTTCGGTAACTGTCACACGTTGAACACTCCTCGTGTGCCAGATACGATGAGACTTGCTTGTGCATCTTACTTGTTCCTTGAACAACCGCTGAGGTTGCTGTCATTATTGTTGCCGTTTTACTAAATGAGGACCTGAAGCCCAGATCCTGACAGTCACACTGCTTCCTGAAGGTCGTGCAATTCCGCGTGGTGTGGAGCCTGGGTTTGAGCACCCAAGCCCTTACTCACTGTATCCCCACTACTGCCGCTGTGAGTCCGTCAAGGAGTCAGGATGTCCTTGAAATGCGCCTCCTTCCACCAGGGTGTGCATGTGGGGAGAGGAGGGGGAGGGGGGTGTAGCAGCGATAAGCTGCCCATGTTGACAAGGAAGCCAAGGGAGAGGGCACATCTTCCAGTTCCTCCCACACCAACCGTGGCGGGTCAGGCCCCTTGACTGCCTGACAGCCGCCTGGCTCTGCGCTCCCGCCCCCTCTCCTTCCCCCTTGCCGGATGCATCTCTTCTCATAAGCCATCTGCCCCCTCGTGTCTGCTGATAGCCCACAGTGCCTGGGCAGCTGCCCTGTCAGAGAGGCAGGAGATAATGCCAGCTTATGAATCAATACATCCTCTGGCACGTCTGCGCTCCCCTGACGGGAACGTGGAAGGATCCAAAGCACACTTAATCCTCATCTGACTCCACACTGTCAGGGGTTGGTGGCTCCAAAGGATTCTTTGTAACTTCAATCTGCAGGCTGCAACTAATGAGGCTGGACTCTGGGCAGGAGAGCTCAGGCCTGCAGCCCGAGGGCTTGGCCGGGCTGTGGGTGTGAGTGAGGATGCCGGGGACATGCCAGGGGCCGGGAGGAGCTAAGTCTTAAGATCAGGAGGCCGTGTTAAGGAAAGCCATGTTTTTACCCAGCCAGAAAGTAAGCCCAGGGCACCTGCCATCTGTCTTGTGAGGCTGAGAGGCTGACGAGTGAGTCCTGAGGCCTGACGACCAAGTGCCGACCACGTGCGGGCCGTGTGCCAGGTGCTTGGAATGAACGTGTGATGAGTGTGACTTCTGTGAGCGAGGATGGCCTGACCTGCATTTGAAGGCATCATCCCAGGAGCGGGGATTGGTGAGCCAAGTGGCCCACACCCTCTTTGCCTGGTTTGGTATAAGGCCAAGGCAGGCCCTGGGGGATCTGGGCTCTGAGCTCAGCCCTCCCTGAGCAGGGTGACTCTTCTCCCTGTGACAGTGTCTTCAGTGAGACTCACACCTGCAGGTTTTAGCTGAGACAACACGTGGTCCAGGTCAAGTGATTGGGTGAGGGCCGTGTATCCTGTGCGAATTCCCTTGAGCATCTAAATGTCACTGCCCCAGGTGGGGTTTCTCTTACTACCTCATCTAAAGTAGCAACCCCCACCTGAACCCCCCATCAGTATCTGACACTGACCATGTCAATATCTGACATCTGACACACGTATTTCTTTGTTTACTTACAACCTGTCTCCTCCCTAACCTGCGAGTTCCTGGACGTCAGGAAATGCATCCCTTGTTCAAATCGTCTGTGTCCAAAACATCCTCTGTGCTTCTGTCTGGCGCATAATAAACACTTAAATGTTTGTTGAATGAATAAAAACTAATACCCACAGGTGAAGGCACAGCCCTACCTGCAGACCTTCAGGTTGAGATTCTTGGGTTCAATTTTGTCACTCCTTGGCTGATGGTGCCCTCAGGTCCCATCACGACAGGATAAAGTGCATGCAAGCTCCCTGGCCAGGCATCCAGGCCCCTGCAGATGTCTCCAGCTTCACCTCTCACCGCTCCCCCCATGACTCCCAAACTTTGGTGTGCATCCCACCCTGGGCTCTGCTGCAAGTGCAGACTCCTGGACCTGATCTCCTGAGATCCAGATTTAGCTGATGTTAGGTGGGGTGCAGAAATTGTCCCTTTTTTAAAAAGATACCCCAATAAGTCTGAGGGCAGATGTTCTGTGGACAAACTTGGAGGAGCAGTGCTTCTGTCAAAGTGCCCCGCAGGCTCTCCTGTGCTGTCTCACCCCATGCCTTTGTATCCACAGTGACTTCTGCCTGGAATAGCCTTTGTCATTTCATGCTTTCCACCCAGAAAATGCCTATGCATCTTTCAAAACTCAGCTCAAGGATCACCCCTTCTGTGGACACAGTCTTGCCTCCAGCAGCTCATTAGTGTTTTTCTTTCTCTCTCTGCCCAGTGCACCTTACGCTTGCCTTTCTTAGGGATCATTCTGCTCATTTCTCTTTTTTTTCTCTCCTCACACCCCAGCACTGTAAGCTCTCTGAAGGAAAATTCTCAGTTATCTCTGGACCCTTAGCACCTAGCAGAGTGCCTGGCAGCGGGGTCCGTGTGGCTAGGACGAGACGCCCAGCTGTGCCCCCGGCGAGTCCACCCCGCTCTCCCCTTCCTAACCCTGCTCTGCTCTGACTGCTGCGTCTTTCAGGAGTTCTCGCTCCAGAGGATGGACAGCCTCGTGGATGATCGCGTCAACATCCTGGGATTTTCCATTTTCAACCAGTCCCACGCTTTCTTCCAAGAGTTTGCCCAGAGCCTCAACCAGTCCTGGCAGGAGAACTGTGACCACGTGCCCTTCACGGGGCCCGCGGTAAGTGCCCACCAGGCCCCTCCCTGGTGCCCCTTCACTGCCATGTGTACCCTTTCTGTGGGCCAGTCCCCACCCCGGGCTCAAACCCTCCTGGACTCCAGCCTTCTCCAGGCCCAGCTCAAAATCAGATTGCAGAGGTGCTGGGCAGCGTTGCAAGGGACACATCTGAGATAGTAGAGAGCTGTAGGCTGCGAGCATGGAGGAGTCGGCAGGGAGAGAGGGTTTGGACACACCAAGTTGTCTTGTAGGCATGTCTGTGGCCAGACTCCCAGTCACACTGTCGCTGAGGCCCACCTGAGTTTAGGATCCAAGCATCTTACTGTTGAATGGGCCTTTCAGCTGATTTCTCAGATAGGAAAGCTGAAGCCCAGGCTGGGAATAGGGGTGAGGGAGAGGGGCATGGGGGTCTTGTTCAAGGGCAAACACCAAACCTTTTGTGGGTGAAACTAGATTCTGAGTCTCCTGGTCTGGTGTTCTTTCATCGCACTGGACCACGGCCCTGGTTGAAGCTTGTCCAGAGAGCCTCACCCGTCTTCCTCCTCCCTGCTCTTGCCTCCCCTGCTGTGTGTGTGATGGAGTCAAAGGTTTCCTTGGCTGTTCTCCTTTGGGTCTGATGTCCTTACTCTGGGAGGCAGGTCAGGAACGTCTGCTCTGCTCGTGGGCGAGGGTATAGCGCAGCAGTAGAGCGTGTGCTCAGCATACATGAGGTCCTGGGTTCAATCCCCAGTACCTCCATTAAAAAAAAAAAAAAGAATGTCTAATCATGTCCATGTATTAAAAGGCAGGTTCTCAGGAGACAGGATTGCTTGGCTTTTTAGATCTGTCCTACCCGAGTTACAGTTAAGCGTCCCAAAATCCCTTGAGGCAGCTTATGTGATGCTCATATAATTTTCTAAAGGGTCAAAGCTTTGATCAGGGAACCGGATGGGAGAAGGCGGCGTGAGAACTTGAGTTGCAAGGTTCTCAAGGTTATAGAGCACATCCCAACAAGATATTTGAGACCTGAAAGAGGAATAAATCCATAGGAAGGATTTGGCTCGGCAGGGTGAAACACCTGAAGGAAGGAAGTTCTCACCCCCGTTAGGTGGCCTAAGGGGCGGTGAGGACGTCTTAAGCACAGGGTCGTGGGTAGGACCAGGCGCATCCCCCATGTCAGGAGTACCAGCCCTGTGCTCCCGGTCTGGTCTGTGGGGCTTGCAGTCATCACTCCAGTGTTGTGACGAGGTGTTGGCACACTTCAAAGGCTCCCAGCACAGTATTAGGAGAGGAACAAAACCTGCGACCTCCTCTCCAGCCTGAGGTGTTCCACATCCGGCGTCTGGCCTCTTGAAATTAAAGGTCCCGGTGCCACATTGCCAGTTTCCCTCTGAGGGTCTCAGCCCTTCCATTCATCTTCCCATTGAGCGCGAGCAGGCAGATGGGAGGCCCGTGGCATCTGGTGGGGTGGCTTGTAAAGAACTGACACCACAGCCAGGCAGTGCCTTTCACAGGGCTGTGGGGCCGGCTCTGGCTGTGCTCACATGTCCTGGAAAGAGGGTGGGCCTTGGACACACAGGATCTGGCTTCAGATACTGGCCTTGGTGTTTTCTTGCTATGTGATCTTAAGAAGCTAAGTAACCCTTCTGGGCCTCAGATTCTTTATCTGTAATTTTGGGCTCATTATGCTTAACCATCTTAGAGGATCCTTATGAAGATAAAATGGGATATGATTCCATCTTCAATTTATAGTTCTCCATCAAATGAGTTTCTTTAACATTCCATCTGCCAGACACTGGGAGAGGCATTAGTAAATATATCAGGTAGCTTTTGCAACAGAAATGCTGTGGAATGACCAACTCCCAAATCTCGCTAGCTTGCAACAATGAACATTTCTGTAGCTCGTGCACCTGAGGGTCCGCTAGAGATCAGCTGAGCTAGGCTGAAGCGGCCCGGCAGCTCTGCTAACCTGGCTGAGCTCACTCAGCATGAGGGGGTCGGCAGCGGGGGCAGCTCTGCTCCAGGTACCTCTCATCCTCCAGGCCTAGGCTAGCCTGGGGCACTCTCATGCTGGTGGCAGAGGGGCAGCAAAGCAAGCAGAAAGGCACAAGACCTCCTCATAGTCCTGGGCTCCCAGAGCGGGCACACAGTGACCTCCACCTCATTTTATTGGCCAAAGAAAACCACACCCACAAACCAGGAGTCAGGGAGTAAGAAAACAGACTCTACCCTTTTAGAGGAAAAAATATAGTCCCATGCTAAGGGCCTGAGCACAGAGCGGGGTGAAGGATGGGGTTCCAGCCCACAGTCCACAGAAAAAAGCCACAAATGCTGTCCTCTGGGGTCCGCAGCGTGGGGAGCAAGGTCTGCCTCCGCCTCGAGGCCAGCGGTTCTGATGGGTACGCTGTGCCCGTGGAAGCAGAGGGCAGCCCCTCAGTTCTGCCTGGAGAGATCAGGGAAGGCTTTCCGGAGGAGGGGGGAGCAAAAACCTCAGTGCTGCTCATTGACTGCAGGTGGGACACCATGCAGGTATGAAGGTCTCAGGGTGGGGAGGGGGCCAGACACCGACGTGCTCCTTACTCAGGATAGGGTGCCTGGGGTGGCAGCCCCAGGCAGTTTAAAAGATGTAGAACACGGAATTTATTCTTCTCTTTCTCAGTCCACTCTCGGACTTCCCAAGACCTCAGCATCCTATGCCCCCCAAGAATTCTGGGGGACATCCGGAGAAGGAAGTGTTCTCTGGAGGCTCCCTCCAGGCTGAGGGGTGGAGACAAGAGTAAAATTAGGCTGTGCCATGCCCACTGCAGGTTATTTCCAAGGGGAGGGGTGGTGTGGGGAGAAGACATATGAGCCTTAGACCTAGAACTGGTCGCCGGAGGGGCCAGGCAGTCCTGGGTCACAGATTCTCTGCCTGCTTCCATCTGCATTCTCTTAAGTCAAGCCCCTTGGTTTTCTTGCCATTGAAAGGGCATGCGTCCTCTCGAGCCTGGGAGACGTGCCCTCCTTCACTGGCTCTCGCCTGGCACAGAGCCGAAGCGTGCTGAATCACCCCCCCCCCCGGACCTCTTCTTCCTCCTCACAGCATCCTAATAACAGACAAGAGTGACCATGCACCCCTTTTGACAAATGAGGAAACCGAGGCACAGGAGAGCCAGGTGGCCTGTGGAGGGCCTCCAAAAGACGGTGCTCCATTGCAGCTCATAGAACCTTCCAGCTACGGTCTCTCTGGCCTCTGAGGAGGAAGGGAAAGTGACGTAGGAACTCCTCACCTCGAAGAGCGTGTGAAGCTCACAGCCTCCAGCAGCAACGTATCTTCCTCGGGGCTTCTCACCTCGGCATCTACCTTTCGGAAAGCGGTGCCTCTTCCCGTCTCTTTGGGGGTGGAAATTCCCAGCACAAAGAGCCAGCTCTTTCATTTGCTGGGGAGCTGGAAGGCGAGAAATAACCAGTTCCAGGAAAGCACAGCCTGGCTTGTCTCCCCATCCAGCTTTCAAAAGAGGCTGCGGTCGCGGTGGGACCCGGTCTCCGGTCCTCGCTCTCCTCCAGCGCCCTCTCCTGCCCAGTCCTCTCCCCATCAGCCTCCTCCTCTCTCTTTCCCTTCTTACCTCCTCCGCTCACTCTTCCCTTTCCACCTTCCTCTGTCACCATCACCTCCTTCCTTTCTCGTTCTCTTTCTGCTCCTCTTTCTCTCCTCTCTTCTCACTTTCTTCTCTCTTCTTTCTTTTCCTCCCAACTTGAGTGTGTCTCCTTCTCTTCCTTAACTTCCCAGTCAGCCGACGGTGTTCCAGATGGAGCTTGCTGGAAAGGGGGCCCAGTTCCCAGGGCACAGAGAGGGAGTGGCTAAATTGAGGGGCAGCCACAAGAGAAAGCTCAGTGCCTGCCAGGTGGCTGCCAGCGAGCCACCACCCCCTTCTGGCCGGTGACAGGCAAGCAGAAGATAGTGTCGTGAAGGGAGACACCCACTCCCTCTCGTTTCACGTGCCACTCCCATTCATCACCCAGCAAAGAACAAAAATCATGGAAAATCATTAAAATTACAGATGGCTAGATTAAGTAATTAGAATTGAGGCTAAAACAGATGTTTGTAATTAAGTGTTTATTTCATTGAATAAAGCCCAGATTGCAAGAACTATTCCATGAAATTTTAATGGTTCCTATCCTGGTATTTTGGGAGGAGGGCAGAGTTTAAGCAACAGAAGTTCAGAGACAAATGGACATCCAACAGGACTCTAGGAATCCAGCGATTCGAGGGGTGTCAGGGAGATGAGAAATACAGGTGTGTGTTTAGAAGGTATTCTTATTTTTATTTTGGTGAGTGAGGGAGAAACTCAGCCGCTCTTCCCTGAGTCAGATTGAGTCATCTTAACTTATACAGAGTCTTTCATTCCCCTGAACAATTTACAAACAGCTCAAAAGAAGATAACAATGAAGAAACAAATGAAAATATAAAAACAAGAGAGTCCAGGGTGTTTGCCAAGCAACATTTTGGAGCCAAGAAGGGAAGAGGATTTTAAATGAGAATTGAGCCATTAGGGGGACTTAATATGTAGAAACGACAGGGACAGGAGAAGCAGAGACAAGGCCCAGAGGCACGCACACGCCGATGAGGGACAGAAGCCCAAGAAAGACGTCAAGGCTCATGAAAGGGAAGCAGGGGGGACCACGGGAAGGAGCAGAGACAGTGGGCACTGTGGACCCAGCAGTGGAGAAAAGGATGGAGAGCCTTTGGGTACCAAAATTTTTCCCCATCTGCAGTCTCAAATGCTTTCCAGAGCTAAATTAGTAAATAATAGGGAGAAAGCAATTAGGAGAGCAAAAAGATGCTTCAGGATGGACATCCGGGATGAGACGGAAAAGTTGGTGTGGCAGAGATCACGGGCTTTCAGACCACTGGAGGTGACACTGGCTGAGGGGAGAAGATGGGCAACAGGTGGGAGAGGGATAAGCTGGAGGAGCGTGGATGGGGGACTGGGTCTTAGAGAAGCAGCTGGAGGATCCACGTAAGAGTCCTGGGCTGACTGCCAGGAGCCTGCGAGAGAGGAGCTGTCTGATTACGTACCAAGGACCCTCAGGAGACTGAGCTGGGGAAAGAAGATGTTCGGGGCTTAGGAGGTCTCATCAAGAATCAGCCCAGGCTGAACCACAGAAAGGACCCAAGAATCCTAGAGCATGCTGGGGACATGTCACCCATGTCACTTCTCCGAAGGCAAGATACAGACAGAGAGGAGACAGGAACCTTGAGGATGCTCCTTGCATCCGCTCGCCTCCCTGCCCCCCAGCACCCCTTGCTGGAGTTGTGATTACTAGACGCACTCGAAGAATCTTGCCAGCCCAGGAGTTCAAGATGCCAAAGAACGCTGCAAACAGGCACAGACCGATCTCCCAGCATCTGGACCATTTGCTAATAATGGAGCATCAGCCAAGAAAACCACGTCCCAGACAGAGTGGGAATAGTGACAACCATGTGGCAGGAAAGAGCTTGGGGCCTGGTGGGAGGAAGTGAGAAATGGCGTGGTAAACTGTGTCTGCTAGTCTGCAGTGATGAGGGGGTCCGGGGACCAGCGCGCAGCCTCGGGAGAAGGGGCCTTAGAGAGGGGATGAGGCCAGGCCTATCTGGGGGCCTGGGGCACCAATGCCCCCGAGAGCAAGGGTTCTCCAGGGCCTCCAGCACCAACGAGACAGGGTGCTCTGAGCTCCCAGTAATGCAAAGCTAGAATTAAACTGCCTCTTGCAAAAAGGAAAATGTGTTATCTCATCTCACAGCAAGTCCAGACATAGGGCAGATTCCAGAGCATCGTCACTGGAAACCCAGGTTCTTTGCATCTCTGCTCTGAGCCCTTGGTGTCAGCTTCATCCTCAGGCTGGAACCAGGATGGATGCCGCAGGTCCGGGCGTCATATCCAGAGCCAGCAGTGTCCAGAGGAGGATGGACTGCCTCTCGTAGAGACAGGAAGCTCTTGTGAGAAGCAGCCCCCTTGCTCCAGGCCTCAGCTTGTGTCTCATTGGTCAGAATCGGGCCATCTGCCCAGTGCCAAATCGCATACTGGCAGGGGGATGGGATGACTCTTGGGTCAGCCGGGCTCACCTGACAGCTCGGGCTGGGTCATGTGCTGGGACAGCTACCCCTGAAGCACGTGGCTGCATGGGGGAAGGGAGGACACCTGAAGGAAGTGGGGGTTCTGTTGGGGAGGAGGCAGAGGAGAATGGGTGCTGTGCAGGTGGTCCCTTCCCCAACCGCCTTGTAGTCCTGTGCCAGCAAAGGATCCAGGTGCTCTTAACTGAGAGGCTAACTTGAGGACAAACAGCCAGTCAGATTGGGAGGGAAACTGCGTGATGACCAAACCCGGGGCAGCAGAGAGGCCTGCCCACCGCCCTTCCCTGCCCCCAGCTCTGGCCCAAGAGCCTCATGCTCTTGTCTGCTGTTGAGAAGGTAACTGCATCTAGAAAGACTGCCTCATGCTGTCCTGGGAGGCGAGGCACGAGTAATTCTGGTGGAGCAATGACATACCCTGGCGTCTCAAGAGGAGCCTTGTCGGGAAGGGAGGGGGAAAGACATTGCTGCAGGCGGTGGACAGGAACGGGCGGGGAATGAGCCTGGAGAAAGGGCAGCTGGGTTGCAGTCTGCTCCCATCCTGTCTGAAGTCCTCTGAGTTGGACTGGTTGGTTTCCAGGACCCCTTCTAGTTCTGACACTCGGTGATTTTGAGAATCTCAGCACGGAGAGATTAACTGGGAGGCAAGGGAGACGCTGGGACAGAAATTAGTTTACAGAATCATTTAAATAGCCAAACGGAAGGATGGAAAAGCCGGTGTCAGTAGGGGTCGCTAACTCCCCTCACGTAGATGCTTGTCCGAGCTGGAAAGGGCGTCTTTAGCGTTCGTAATTTCCATATGTCCTTTGGCAGGGAAACGTGAGAGGTCCATTAATAAAGGAGCCACATGTGCTTGGGGGGAAATGAATTATGTGCAAAGGACAAGGACAGTTGTAGTCTTGCCGAGAAGCATCCAGGTGAGCCTCGAATCAACTGAAGAAGGAGCTCGGCTGCCAGGGGAAGGGCAGTGGGATGGAGAAGAGAGCCCCCTTCTCAGGAGTCTCTCAGATCAGGGGAGCGAGGAGAGAAAGGGATACTCTTGAAATAATCTGGGGCCCAAAGCAATGGCTTGATGGTCCAATTTTAGAGAGGCCTCACCATTGTCTCCTTGGGCCAGCCCCTGGACTCTTAGGGGAAGCGGAGTCGGCCCAGAGACAGGCAGTAGTCCAACAGCATCAGAGACACACCCTTACTTCTTCTTTATTTTGCTTTTCTCTCTTCCTCCTCTTCTCTTTTCTTCCCCTTTTCCCTTTCTTTCCTTTACACCCGTCATTTCCTCCCTCTGCCCCGCTCTCTGCCCTCTCCCAGCTGTCCTCGGCCCTGCTGTTTGACGCCGTTTATGCCGTGGTGACCGCGGTGCAGGAGCTGAACCGGAGCCAGGAGATCGGCGTGAAGCCCCTGTCCTGCGGCTCGGCCCAGATCTGGCAGCATGGCACCAGCCTCATGAACTATCTGCGCATGGTGAGGGGCGGCTGGGGCCCCGCAGGCCACGCCCAGCCTGGGGGACGGGGGGATACTGTTCAGGGCCCCTGTCCTCCAGGTCCCCTTGGGACACTACAGCCCCAGGTGAAACAGCCATCTGCAGTGACCCCATCTGGGGATCATGGGTCACATTTGTCCCCTAATCCCTAAAAATCACTGAGAATCTACAGCAAGTTTGTTTACAAGGCAGTGGCCCTTGTGCCTCAGACTATTAGAGGGTCCCTGGATGCCAGGCTTGGAATTTGTCCCCTTGGCTCAGAAGCGGTCCCTGCAAAGCTCTGCATAAACGGGGATGGATAATGCTGCCGCAGACCGTGATCCCTGCAGTCTCAGCGCTTCTGGCTTGGTGCTGGCTCTCCCCAGTGTTCTCCCAGCCATGAGGCCTCTGGTGAGATGGACAGGGATTCCCGCCCACAAAGAAGCCATCACCAGGCAGAGAAGCCTGGTGCACAGTGGCTGGGATTTTGCATTTAGAGTCAGATCATCCTGACTTTTTGCAAGCTGGAGTGGGTGAGCAGCTGCCCAAGGAGGATAAATGCTATTCACAGCCAGAGGCGTGGAGGAGGAGCTCAGGGGGACCCGAGCTCGAGCTGGCATCTTGGCATTGTGTTGGTTTATGCAGCAGCTGCGAGGTCATTGGGTGTGCAGCCTCCTTTCCTCCTCAAGCCCTGGCCAAGTCTGAATTGGTTCCAGAGACATCACTTTCATAGGCTTGAGACCCTGTGGCCAAGAGGTAGACAGAGAATGCATCCTGATGGCTTCCCCTTTCTGGCGCATACCTAGCTAGCACAATGAGATGCTTGCTTGGGGCCACTTGGAACGCGGGGCCTAGTTGGTGCTGTAACTCACTCTCTCTTGGACAGGTAGAATTGGAAGGTCTCACCGGCCACATTGAATTCAACAGCAAAGGCCAGAGGTCCAACTATGCCTTGAAAATCTTACAGTTCACAAGGAATGGTTTTCGGCAGGTAAGGCTAGCTGTGCTGCTGTGGTGGTGGATCCCTCCTCCTTTTCCCTTTCCCTGTCCCCAGCCCATTCCTCCTTGGCACTCAGGATGGCCTCCTGTGCTCAGCCATCCCCAAGAGCAACAGGCTGTGTCCTGGGCAAGGCTCCCCACAGGCACTGGCTTCCCTCCTTCCTGCACCAGGATCAGCCAGCGTGGTCAGGAACCGCAGCCCCAGCAGAATACCAAGAGGGAGGCAACTGTGCCTTATGCCGGGAGAGAGGAGGCAAGGGGGCGTCACGGAAGGAGGCCTTTCCACTGTTTGGTTTATTCTGCTCCCTGAATCTCGCCCTAACCTTGGAACCAGTGTTAGATTCCAGGTTGCTTGCCGGTCACGCACAGATCAGATCCCATGGGGGCTGAGGAACCCCTTCAGCATTAGAATGGATGGCCAGCTCTCTCTTGTCAGCTCTTTTCTGACCAACCCATCCCTGCCCCCCGCCATCCCAATCACACCCCTCCTCTCCTGTCTGCTGCCTGTGTACTCCGTCAGCTCAGGGATGCTTTGTCCGCTGGAGCTCCTTACAAGTCCCTACTCCTTTCTCATTCTCCTCCATTAACCTTCTCATTCTCTTTTCCTCTGATTCTCCTACATCAGAGGAAACAGAGATTCTGGCAGTCTCTTCAAGTACCTCTCTGAAGGTCTCCCAATTTCACCATCACCCTAATAATCAGCTCTTTATTCTTAGTGTATCTTTTCTCCATCCTTAAAAAAAGCTTGAGAGATAGGGAATGATGCACTAATTAGAGCAAGAAGCAGACATATTGAAGAGTTTCCTGACTATCAGTGTCTGAACAAGGGAATGTACCACTGAAGGGGTGGCAGAATCATTGTCTTCTTCATCATCATCTTCACCACCTCCACCATCATCACCTTCACCGCCTCCACCATCATCATCTTCACCACCACCACCATCATCATCTTCACCACCACCACCATCATCTTCACCACCTCCACCATCATCTTCACCACCTCCACCATCATCATCTTCACCACCACCACCATCATCATCTTCACTGCCTCCACCATCATCATCATCATCATCATAGGGGCCTTCATTCATTAAGCTCTTACCATGGGCCATATACCACATTAAGGGTATCATTTTTGTTTTCTCATTTAATCCTACAATGTAGGTGCCTTTTACTAGTCCCCATTTTATAAGAGAGGAAACTGAGGCTTTAGGAGACTGACTGACTTGGCCTTGGGCAGTGGCAGCTGGTTCTGAACCCAAGGACCTCTGACTCTGCAGCCCAAGTTCTTAACCATTATGACCAATTATGCATCAGAATCACGGTGGTAATTTGTTAAAAATGCAGATTTTTAGACTCTACCCACAGGAATCTGATTAGGTAGACCTAGCAGAGGGCCCAGGGTGCACCATCAGGCACCAAGGTGGTCCTCGTGGCACCATGGGCTGCGCTGGGAGGCCCATCACATCTGCATCCTGCCACTCCATCCCTGTGTCTGCAAGGCTTGGGTTCTGCCCTCTCCGGAGCTACATGATCTTTAAGCAATGACAACAGCTATCGTTTGTCATAACGTCCCGAATGGGGCCAGCGTTAGGTAGGTGGCCAGAAACTATGGGATGGAGTATCACAAAATGTTCGTTTCGTTTATGTGACAAATCACGTATTGAGCCCGCCCTACGTGTCAGGCACTGTGCTGGGCATGGAAGAATCAGAACCGGAGAAGCACAGTGCCCGCATGGAGAGGGTCCACTGTCTGGCCAGGGAGACCGACGTGGAAAAAATAAGTACAATTTGGGGTTATTAAACTCAAATCGTGCCCTCGGGCTCATAATTCCTGGAACAAACGAAGCCGCCAGCCTGTAGAAAAATTGTCAGGCAGACTTTCTGAGTCCCAGTGTGCCTGGGGGATGTGAAGGGAAGAACATTCATTCATTTTTTTTCAGTGTGTATCTTTTGAGTTCCTACAGTGTGCCAGGCTGGCTTCTAGGTGCGAGTTAAAAATGGGCACAATTTCTGCTTTCCGGGAGCCTGTGTTCTAGGAGGAGACGGGCAGCAGGCAAACAAGTACTTACGTAGTACATCAGCAGCGTAAGTGCTACCGGCAACGTAAAACAGGGTCAGGGAGGGAATGATGGGGAGACACTGTAGTTGGGAGAGCAGTGCTCGTGCCAAGGCCAGATCTACTCCGTAGAAAACCCAGGCTTGGGCTTGGAAAAGCTCCTTTGGCCCTCAGCCCTGCTTTCTGACGCTCCCGGAAACAGCCCACTTCCATCAGGCGACACCTGCAGTGGCAGAGTTGGCCGGTGGCCCTGATTCCACCCTCTACTTGAAAAACAGCTCATCAGACCTAGAGTACCGCTTCACCTTAACTCTGCTTCTCCACCGGCCGTCACTCAGGCTGGCTCTCCCAGCTGCCTGAGTCATCAGGAAACAGCACCTCCAGCCACCAGCACCCACCCCTCAGCCCCACCGAGGGATTCTGCCCTGGGGCGTCCTGCGCAGTGGCTGCTGCTCCTTCTTCCGCAGCACGTGCTACCGGTGGAGGACAGGACTTCTCAAACCCAGTGTGCACAAGAATGCCCATCGGTGCTTAAGATGCACATTCCTAGACCCCCACAGCTATAAATTCTGAGTTAGTAAGGCGAGGTGCATTCCAGGCGTTGCATCTTCTTAACTAGCACCCGGATAGATGATTATAATGCTGGTGGTCCGCAGGCTACCCTTTGACAAATATGTACCAGTAGATGTTAGCCAACTGCAGCTTCTACGCATAGAATTTCTTCCTGACCTCCCTGCATCCCACCCCCATCTTTCTGCGCTAATGTTGAATTAATAGACTCTGTTGCAGAAGTGACCGTTAAAGAAGTTGGTGTTTTTGACCTTCAGCTACCCTAAGGGACACAACATCCTTGATTGGACGTGTAAAGTGGATTGCAATCATCCTCTTTATTACCCATTTTTCTTCAGCAAATCTGGTGACCGTCCTGCTGCTTTCCGGTCCGACTCACGTTCCGTGAGTCGCAGTGAAAACCGTGCAGGATGTATCACAGGCACAGATGTAGCCTTGCAGCGCTGGTCCCCAGGTCCCATCCCAATCACCGGCCCAATCTTTGCCTCTTGACAGGTGTCCTTCCCCTGCTTATTACAGGATGAAGAAATGGTTTGGGGAGTGATAATTACTTGGGTTTCTCCATCCAAGGTGATGCTGGCAGGGGAGGAGAGGCTGACAAGGAGCAGGGGAAGTAGCGTCTTTCGTGGACCAGTTGTTCACCAGACACCACCTGGGCGCTTTACGCAGGTCACTTCTCATCTGCAGGACAGCCCTTCAAGGTGGACAAACGCGCCTTTCACAAATCAGGAACCTGAAGCTCAGAGGTGGTAAGGAGCTCGGCCCAAGTCCATGAGAAGCAAGGACTTTGGGCAGAGCTGAATTCACACGCGGGCTTGTCCCACTCCAAAGCCATGGGCCTCCCCCTCTTGGCTTTTCTTCACTTTCTTTGTATCTCTAAGCCCCCAAAGCAAAACACTTTTCCTTGCTGCCACCTGCTACCGACCAGGACGGCTCCTGGCTCCCAGGGACCTGCTGGGTTAGGCTTTCTTTAGTAATGGCATCTTCTCATTTGGATTTGGTTTTTTGCTTTTTCTCCCTGTCTGGGCGAGTGACTATTAAGAGCTAGGTCTGATTATTTAGAAAGCACCACGCAGGGACCCAGTGGGATGTAATTGGTAAATGTCTGAACCAAATACCATATTCCCTGCCAGTGACTGATTAAGGGATTATTACCATTTTAAAAACAGTCTTTTAGAATTTAGGGGTTTTTTTTTTGTTTTTTTTTTTGCCATTTAAAAAATTACTGTTGTGATTCTGCTCAGAGAGGGTTTTCCATCTTGGGACTCTGTGGAGCTTCCATTGGAGTCTGTTTGGGGAAAAATGTGCCCTGTGATGCTCCGTAAGTGACATTTCTGAACCTGGGCCAGGTTCGCCAGCTCCATCCCCCAGTTTTTGCCTGTGTGAGATCTCCCATCTCCACCCCATGTTCTCCCTCCCCACCCCCCAAAAGATGTCCTCAGTGGTGTTGGAGTAGGAAAAAAATCTTCCTTCTTAATTTGGGAGAAATCTTACTTGAAAGAGGCAAGGGAAAGGGGGAGCAAAGCATTACAGAGCCCTTAGTTTTCTTCATTTTAACTTGGTTTAAAGATCAGAGGTTCTGAGCAGGCCCCCAGCGACTTTGTTAGGACTGTAATAAGATGAGCACACCTTTCATCTGAGGATCGGAAATGGCTTAACAGGCTCTAATTAAGCCTTCGGGAGAGGGAGGGACAAGGCAAGGGGAGGGGGGTTGTCTAGCTAAAGATGCAAAACTAACCTTTTCCATCGGCTCACTGTGTGTTGCAGTGGGGTACCGAAACCTTCTTCCTCTGTGCAGTGGAGATGGTAACCCCGCGACATTTGGCCTGGCTAAGCTCAAGGATTATGGAAACTAGGTTTGCACAGCACTCTTTTCTGCTTGCCTGTGGTTACATAGAAAGGTGGCCCTGTTGACATCATAATAAGAATGGCTACCATGTATTGGATGCACTGTGCTGGGGGGTGCACTTAAAATTTCTCATCTTTTTATCAATCGTGCATGAAAGCTCCTCTCTCCATCTTGCAGGTAGAGACACAGAGACAGAGAGAGTTCAAGTGGTGTATCCTCATCCATACAGCTAATTAGTTCCAGGCTTAAGAACTGAGCCCACGTCTAGCTGTCTTCAAAGGCCTTGGTCTTTCCACTCTGCAGAATTGCCCAGAACATGTTGGAGGAGACCTTTGAGGCCTCCAGTCTAATCTTCTGACCCAATGCAAGACTGTTCTCCACAGTGTCCCCGGGGGACATTTCCTTGAACATGTCCTGGGCTGGGAATTTCACCGCCTCCCCAGGGACACATTCCAAAGTCTTCCAGGCATTGAGTCAAAATCTGCCTCCCAATCCTCCCCCTTTAAGCAGCCCAGAATAACCAGCTTTCTCCTCTTTACCAGCTCTTCAAATATTTGAACATAGTGTGATTTCACTTCATTCATTCATTCTTTCCTGAAATTTAGCATAAGATTTTTTTTGAGCACCTACTTCCTGTCAAGGGCTGGAAACACAAGATAAATGAGTCATGGTTCCTTCCAGAACTCCTCATCTTTGGGAAAGGCAACAATGGCAGTCAGCAATCCCTGTCCAGGGCTTGCGTTGTCCTGTCCCTCTGATTTTTCTCCTTCCCCAAACAACGGCCCGTAGCTGTTCCCCATGCAACACAGCAAACATCTCTCTCACCACTAATGCTCTTTGGTTTGTCTGGGGCTCTAGTAAAACACGAGGCCCAAGTTAGGGACCAGGCTCCGGATGGCGCTGAGAGCTAAGAGCGCTGTGGGGGTTTCCCCTTCCTCACGCCAAACGCTCACTTTCTACTCACCATGCTGACTTGCTGACTGGAATTTGTTTTCAAACTTTTTGTTCATTCTGAACTCTGGGCCTTGGAGTCAATGAATTACTCCTAACCCCTACCAACAACATATACAGGGTTATTTTCATGTGAACTTTTCCTTAGACGATGGGTCCATTTAACTCTGTTCCCACGGAGATGGAGAGATTGGCAGAGCTGGCCTAGAGTGGGCGAGTAAAAAGCATGGTGAACGGATAGCCGTATTTAGTTTTCCAAAGCTGATACCAACCCAGCTTTTCAAGGGCCTGATTTCCTGGGCTGACTTGAGCGGGGTTCTAACCAGGAGCAGTGGGTAGACAAGATGGCTTTTGTGAGTCACCCGTGCAAACCAAGAACTCAAGGATACTGTGTCCTCTAGAAGGTTCAGGGAATCCGTCTCCAACTTCCCGAAGTCCTTGCAGGTCCCACCAGTTGCTGGGAGGACAGTGCTGCCCTCTTCCCTGATGGAAGCCCACATGCTGGCACACCTGCCCGCCTGCCGGGGAAGGTTGTTGGGTGGGATGGTCCAGGGTTTGTGGCAGCAGAACCAGCTTTGTTTGCACCACTGGCAGTGTAAAGGCAGCTACAATTCATATCCTGGCCCTCTGTGGCCGGAGCACCAGGAAGTGTCTTCTCTTGCTTTGATGGCAATTTTAGCAGACCTGTCCCCTCCTGTCCCCACCTCCAGACCCATCTCAAAAGCAAAGAACAATAGAAAACCCAAAAAACACACTGTCAGGTGAGAGTGTGCACTGCTGTTGCCTGCACATGGCATTGAGGGAACAGCGAGGAGGGCATCACACTCTCTATGGACAGGTCCCCCTGCTGCCAGCATCTGCACCCTGTCCCGCAGCCCCTCACAGTGTGAGCCTTTGGGAGACATGCGCTAACAAGAATAACCGGTAAGGTTCAGACAGGTTGCCAGTCGGGGCAGCTGCTCTGGGAGCACCGTGGTTGCTACTATCTAATACATTTTCAGTCCGAGGAAGGAGTTTACCATAAATATGCAGATCCTTCGAAGCTGCCTTTGTGAGTCCTGGCTCAGAGCACTGGAGTGGGGTTTGATTGCTGGAAATCGAGAGTGCCAGCTCCCCGGCTGGGGGGCTGTTTGGTGGGCCACTCCCAGCCACTTGGCCTTTGATGAGGAAATTCTGAGGCAGCGGATTCCCAGGTGGAGGGAGGGGGAAAAAGAGATCAGATCAGTGGTCTGGGGGCTGCTTTGAAGGTGACAGAGAAGTCACTTATTTCTTCCTTTTTATTAAGGAGCCGGGAATAGGGGAATTGGCTCGTGGTTTAGAATGGCTGACAATATCTCACAGAATATCATAAATTCTTAGACTTGGAGGAGACCTGAAAGGCTATCGAGTCCAGCTTTCCCACTGGAGAATGCAGACGGGGATGTCATTCCTGGGCTGAAAACCTCACGGCGGCTCCCGTTTGCTTTCAGGGTAAATGGCAGCTCCACAGCAAGGCTGTCACGTGCTGGGCCCTGCCTACTTTTTTTTCTTAGTTTTTTATTATTGGAGTATAGTCAGTTACAATGTGTCAATTTCTGGTGTACAGCCCTGCCCACTTTTGAGCCTCCTCCCGTGCCACCCCGCACGCCCTACCGCAGCGATGCTAGGGCACACACCAGGCTGTCTGACGCCCCGTGCCTGTCCCCTCACCCCCATGCCCAGCCAGCCACTCCTGCTCACGTCTCCCGAGTTCGGATCATCAAGCCCCTCCTTAGGGAGTCTTCCGGTGCCCCTTTTAACTGCTCCCTGTGCCTGCCTCTACTGTAGCATGCTCGCACTGCTGTCCCTCCAGGCTTGGGGACTCCTTGAGTACCAACCCAGCACCGCCCAGCTGGGTCTGGGCTCAGCATGGGCCGGGAGAAAGGGTACACCTCTGAACAAGGACTAGTGTGCACAGAGCTTTGGTTCTGGGACCTGGGGCGTGTGTGGGGAGCCCCAGGGACCGAGGATTTTGTCAAGACTTTTCCAAAGCCACTGCTCCCCGTTTGTTCAAGAGAGATTCCACATGACAAGCCTCCTGATTGGCAACTGGAATTTGAAAATCGGAGTGGAAGGCCCCTCAAATCTTTGATACATTGCTCCCTTCCCATTGGCTTTCCATTCTCTAACAGCGGTACGCCTCTGGTTAATTAAAAGTCTATTAAGTACCTCCTCCTGTGAGGGCATCTGGCTCTCCTGGTCACCCCTGGGATGACTGACAGCCAGGAGGCAGATGAGCTGGCTTTGGAAAGGTGTCACCTGAGGGCCTTCTCTCCTCCTGCTTCCCTTGGCCCACAGACTTCTAGCTCTTTCTCCCAAAGCACAGGGACTTCCGGCTTATCAGCTTTGATGGAAAATTCACTGGCTGCAGAAGCTTATTCACGCATCAGCCGGCAAACAAATTAGAGCTACTTGTATTTTCAAAAGGGGGGCTGCTTGTGGGCAGAGGAGCAGGGTTTGAAAGTGCTGCGTTTTAAATATATTTCTTGTAATATGCCCGATCACGCATCCTGCCTGAGCTCAGCCTGGGGAAGTTTGCCAGTTCTGAGTGATGACTTCCCGCGCCTCTGCAGCCAGCTCATGCCTGGGAGAGCTGGAAGGGCTGAGCTGCCAATTTAGTCTCATGAAGCAGCTCTGATGAGATGCGGGGCAGGCCCCAGGCCAGAGGTGTGGAGGAGCGAAGGCAGGCAGGCCAGGAGGAGGGGAAAACCCAGGGAGATGAGAGGGAGCTGTGGCAGGGGCAGGCACCATGGGAACGAGGAAAGACTCAGGCTGAGCCCCAGCATTCCGCCACTCTGTGCTTCCTCAGTAAAATAGAGATGATGGTCATAATAATATCTGCTTTATGTGCATCATCAAATTATTGTGAGAACAAAATGAAATATTTTTTTATAGCTGTGCCTTGAGGATTCTACTCTGTTGTGCAAATTTTAGTTCTGTTGTCTCTGGTGGAGATGTCTGTCCATATAATTCTCTATCTTTGCATGCGGTATTTCCTGGAACCTCGCTTCTCGCCTAGTTCAGGGCAGAGAGAAAGACAAAGCAGGACTGAGCCATATGCTCACGTCACTCCTGCTGGAACTCCAGAGCCCCGCAAGAGGGATGAGGGGCCAGCCCATGCCAGCCATGCTCGCTGGGAATAAATTCTGCCAGCTGGCCCGTCCCTGCTTCGGGATGGGTTTCCCTGCAGCCCTCCCCCACCTCTCCTTCTCTTTCCTCCATCCCTAACATGGCAGTATCCCAGTTCCTCTTTGCAGTGGCTCTGGGTGAAGGTGAAAACCAGAAGTCGTGGCTGTACTCCTGGGAGAGTCCACAGTGGCACTGCCCATAGTGGAGCTGCTGATACCCCCAACTAAAAGCTCCCCATCCTTCCAGAGCACAAGGAGGCCCAGCCACACACCATGTCCCACCTGCAGCCTACATCCATCTAGGAGCAGCGAAGGGCCATCCTCAGTCCATCCCTAGAAGCCCAGTGATGCACCTTCCCCCTGCCCTCCAGCATTCCACTGACGCCTGCTGGATGGGCAGCGAACAACTTCCTTCAGCCCAGATGCTTTGTTAGAATCACTAGTTCAATTGGCATCTGCCTCTCAGAGCTCAAAGTTGTGTGTTATTAGTACGACTGCTTCCCCAAGATACTTCCGCACCCAGCGAGCTTAACAAATGAAGCCGGGCACTCTCCATGCCCTGACTGTGCCTCGTGCATTGGCAGTAATTTTCCTGTAAGATGAAAATTCTCGAGCACGCCTGAGCTCTCTGATAAATTCTCTCCTCAGCAGCTAATTTGAAATACCTTCCATCTTCTGGAGGTGAGAGAGGGCTGTGCAGCTGAGTCTTCCTGTTTACAGGCTCTGCCGTGCATTCACCCGATGCTAGTTTGATTACCTTCCAAAATGTTTAGAAGAGCGTCTGGGAGATCTTTTGACCGCACAAGAAAAAGAGGAAGTTGAGATGTAGGTGAAAGAAATGATCAAAATCTGGACTTCTGTCCAAGAAATTTCCCTGCCCTGCTCAGGGAAATTTAACTCCTAATGCCCTAAGCTAGCTGGAGAGTCTGTTAGATCCCTGAGAGTGTCACCGGGGATTGGTATATTTAGCCAGCGCCGAGTGGAGTGAAGCGAGCTCCGCTCCTGCCCTAGACGATATTTATGTTTCACCAGAGTCCCTGAAAAGAGTCACCACCGTCAGTTTGTTCTCTTTGGCGGGAGGAGTGGTGAGGGCTTGACCAAATTCCACTTCACATCCCAGAGGTTGGGGCTGCGGAATGGAAGTCTGGGCACATCTGGGCAAGAGCCAAGCATTCAAGTGCAGACAAGTACCACTGATCCTCATTACTTGCAGGTTCCGTATTTGCCAGCTGGTCTACTCTCTAAAATCCATTTCTGACCCCAGTTCAGTACTCATGGCGCGCTTCGCAGACATGCACAGAGCAGTGAAAAATTTGAGTGGGTCGCCGGGCATGTTCCCAGCTGAGGTCAAACGAGGGGAGGCTCTGCCTTGTTCTTTAGTCTCGTGCTGTAAACAAGTATCCTTTTCACGATTTCTTCAGTGTCATGTCTTTTTTCACATGTTTGTGCTTTTTCTTGGCGATTTCGCTGTTAAGATGACCCCGCCCCCCATGCTTAATTTCTGAAGTGCTGTCTAGTAGTGTTCCTAAGTGCAGGAAACTGGGGTGTGCCTTACAAAGAAAATACAGGTGTTATAAAAACATTATTCAGGCATGACTTGGAATGCATTTGTTCAAAATTAATGAATCAACAGCATATATTAAATGTCTATCAGCGGAAACACACATAAAACAAAGTTATGTGTTGATTGGTTGATGAAAATATTGTGACCAGAGGCTCTTAGGAACCCAGCCGTTTTTCCCTTAGGAGCAGTGGTTCAATCTCCCCTGATTCAGTGTTTGTGGATACTTTATAGAACATTAACTACCATGAATAATGAGAATGCACTGTAATGAGTTCAGCCAGGAGAGAAGACCAGGAATGAGCAAACCTAATGAATGGCTGAAGTTCTCCCACAGTGGCCTTTCTGCACTTGTTAACCCACACCTCTGCTCTCTTGTTTCCTCACACTGTCCAAGGACCTCATCTACCCTCCTTGATACCCTGACCTTCCTCCTGATTCCCCTGACGTAGAAGTAGAATCGAGATCCTACTCTCTTGGGGCTGAAAGGATTAGTAAAGGTCCTCTGATCAAATGCTTAGATTCTTGCAAATGTGTTCTCATGAAGTAGCATCTGGGCTTAAATGCCTCCAGCGTCGGGAGACTCACTACCTCTAGGGACAGCATATTCCATCACAGAAAGTTCGCGCTGTTAGAATGTTTCTCTATCTATTGGATGGAGTTCTTTCTTTCTCCTTTGGTCCTTAGTTCTGGTTCTTGGGTTCACACGTGTATTTCATCCTTCCCATGACTGCCTTTCACTTTTCCTTCTAGCATGTGGTTTCAGTCTCTTTCCCTTCCTGGTCCGTATACTTGGCACACACTCCAGGTAGTCTGTGCTCCACCTAAGGAGTGCTGCCTGGAACAGGGTGCGATATTCCAGACGTGGTCTGAGCAGAGGAACACTCTCTTCCCTTGCATCATACCTGCCACTGAATGGGTGCTCAGAAAATACCAGTTGCATTGAATAATAAGGTGCTAACACTTTGAGATTTATTTCTGTGTTAACCAAACTCAGCATCTTCGCTCTCAGACTAGGCTCTTTCATGGAGGGACGCCAGGTATCAGCCACGGGGCTCAGAGAGAGCTGTCCCCTTGCAGGTGGGAGAGGGTCCCTCCCGGCACCCCTCTCGTAGGTGGCCATCTGTTTCACCTTCATGCCTGGGCAGCTGAGCTTCCGGTGCCCCCCTCCCGTCTCCTCCCGAGTCCTCTCTGTGTCGTCCCTCTCAGGCCTGTCTCTCCCTGGCTTTGCCCCAAAACCCTTTGAAGAACTATACCCCATTATAAATCCACCTGGCGTCTTCAGGAATTCATGTTGGAGCTGGAAGGGGCTAGATGAGATCCTTCTTTTGTAGGTAAAATAACTGAAGATGAAAAAGAAGGGACTCGCCCAAAGGAATTTCATAATTCAATTCAACAGATACTTATCGATCACCCATCCTGGGCCAGGCACTATCCTGGGAGCGGGAATGACAAAGGGGAATTTATTAATGCAATTGTCAAATATTTACTAAGCATTGATTCCACACAAGGCATTAGGGATATGTGAGGAGTAAGACAGAGGCTCATCAGTCAGGGAATGTATTTTCTAGTGGGGGAAATGGACTTGAAACAAATAATTATCTAAATAATTGCATGAAATAGATAATTATCTAAATGATTGCATGTTGAGTGCTACAAAGGAGAAACTCAGGGCGTTATGGGTGAGTCCCTATGATGGTGACGCACTGAGTCAGAGGTTGGGAAAGGCATTCCCAAGGAGGTGACATTCAGGCCAAAGGCTGATGGATGGCTGGGCATCCCCAAGTGAAGGGGAGTGTATGAGCCCAAACAAGAGCTCCCAGCCTGATGGTCATGGGCGGGATTTGAGACCAGAGCCAGTCAGGAAGTCGGAATTCCTGACGCTTTTCTTTTTCCACTGTACCCCACTGTCCCCTTCTGCAGGCTTTATTTAAATGTCCTCATCTAAATACATAAGTCAGAGTCGAAGACAAAGGAAAGCAAAGACTGACCTCAGGGATGGGGACTCTCAGGCGGGAAAGCTTAACGGCAAATACCAATGGATAAGGAATAACAGTTCAGATGTTTACCAGATGTTTAACTGCATATCCACAGCCCAGGAAAATTAATATCTTGGGGGCAGTGCCGCAGAGTGGACCTGCCTAGGATCGAATCTGAATCAACTATGGAACTTTGGGCAAAGAAACCTCACCTCTTGGAGCCTCAGTTTTCTAATCTGCAAAACAGGGATGATAGCTGTACCTCCCTTACAGTGTGGCTGGGAAGATTAAATTAGATGACAAATGTAAAGCATTTAGTCCAGTATTTAGCACACAGTAAATGTTCAAAAAGATCTGCTTGTATGGTTTTCTTGTAGTTAGTCTTTAGTTACAAGTGACCGGGATAGGAGTTCACTGATGCCAAAAATACATTTATGGAGCATCAGCCGTGTTCTAGGTACTCTGTGAGGTGCTGGTTATAGATCAGTGAACAGGTAAGGTGTCCAGATGCCTGGCACCAGGCATGTTCATCCTTTTTGAGCATGACTTGCATTTAGGTTGCAATCCAGGCGGCACATTAACACCCACCTACACATAATTGAAACCAAAGCTTATGAAACAATAGTTGCCCCCGCTCTGTGGATTGCACTCTGATCTATTCTAGACACATATTTCATTTTCAAAATGCAGGTCTTGACCTACTAAATTGATTTCGTAACCCACTAATGGGGAGCAGCCACAGCTGAACAAAACACTGCCGTAGACCAGCTCAGCTGAAGGTTGAAGAAGCCCAGGGAAAGCTCATTCGATATGGCGTCCCTGCGGCTTTTCCTGGGCTTAGCTTCTGATCTCTTACCTTTGGCATTTGCCACTGTTGTCCTCTGAACCCGAGTTTTCACAGTATTCTGCATGTAAGTACATATTTTGTGCTAGAAGAATATTTTGGCTGAAAGAATGGGGTCTTCAGCCAACATCAACATCTCCCTTTGTTCCCCAGATCAGCCCCTCAGGCACCAGCTGTTCCTCACAACCCAGTCTCCCATGTGAACTAAACTTCTACGACTGGAGACACTGGATTTAAATTCAATAAACATTTTGTTCCTTCATGCCAGGGGTTCACCGTGGAGGCTTACATTACAAACCCTTTCCCTGGTCGTACATCAAGGCACAGACCCGTACTACAGAGACTCTAAACTGTGCTCAGTCTCAGTTCCTGGGGTCTCCAGCCCCCGTGATTCTGATCCACACCAGACTGTCGTTTTTCCTGCCTATAGATTGAAACGAGCTCTGTGCCCTCGAGGAGACACTAGGGCATTATTGTAGGTGTTCTTCCGAATGAGAACTTTAACTATGAATCCTGCTCCTGAGGTTAAAACACGTGAGTCATTGGTTATGGCTGGTCCAACTTCGGACGGCCCTAGAGAACAAGGATCTGGAATAAAAAGCTTGCATTTGGTTGTAGGCTTTTAAACTTTTTTTTTTCCATTTTTTAAATTGAAGTATAGTCAGTTTACAATGTTGTGTCAGTTTCTGGTGTACAGCATAATTTTTCAGTCATACATATACATACATATATTCCTTTTCATATTCTTTTTCACTATAGGCTACTATAAGATATTAAACACCGTTCCCTGTGCTATACAGGAGAAACGTGTTATTTATCTGTCCTACGTATAGTAGTTAGCATCTGCAAATCTCGACCTCCCAATTTATCCCTTCCCACTCTTTTTCCCCTTTGGTAACCATAAGTTTGTTTTCTATGTCTGTGAGTCTGTTTCTGTTTTGTAAATAAGTTTGTGTCTATCTTTTTAAAAATATTCCACAAATAAGTGCTATCATATGATATTTTTCTTTCTCTTTCTGGCTTACTTCACTTAGAATGACGATCTCCAGATCCATCCATGTTGCTGCAAATGGCATTACTGTATTGTTTTTTATGTAGGCCTTTAAACTTTTGATCTGTGATCGCCTCATATCAGCCCAACAAGAGGAGAAGGGAAGAAAGACTAACCACCCTTATCTTATAGGTAGCAAAACTGGCTTCCCAAGGCCACATGCAAATGGCAGGGTGGAATTTGACTTCTGGTCAGCTGCATGTCCACCAGATGGACGATAGTAGTATTATCTTAGGTTCCCATGGTTTATTATGGCTCATCAAAAGCCATCATACACACTAACTCAGTTGATTATCAATAGCAATGCTGTACAACGGACAGGCAGATTCATTTATTTCTATTTTTCAGATGAGAAAGATTCAGAGAGGTTAAGTGACTTGCTCAAGGTCACACAGCTTACGCAAAGGAGTTAAGAAAATGTGTGTCTTCTGGCTCCCTCCCTCTGTGCTAAGCCCCTAAGAAACTACCGTTTGCCTTGACCAGGCTCACTCTTGGGGACTCTTGTAGCTGACACCCTTCAGGGCTATGTTCACCGAAGAACAGGTTCACAGTGATCAGAGAGGTATATGGAAGGCCCAGGTCTTAAGGTTGGGGTAGCTTGTACCTGCCCTGACCCGACCAGATGGTATAGTAGCAAATAGAATGTGAGTTCAAATTCCAGTTTCATCCCCTATTAACTGTAATTCTCAGCTAGCTGCTTGACATCTCTGAGTTTCAGTTTTATTCATTCATCATTCAACAAAAATTTGTATGAGGTGCCTGCATTAAGCATTTTTATTGCTGTCCGAAGTGCCTGCATTTCTTAGGTGGGAGTACTGAGAGGATTATTATGCAGAATCAGGGAAATTTATGTAAACAAACCATGTGACTAAGTGCCCAGCCTGCAGAGCTGATCAGTAAGTGTTCGTGAAGTCCTGATTCTGGAGCAGAAGGACTTGCCGGGCCTTGGAGTTATGTCAGCCTGTCTGCAAGCTGGATCCTGGCAGCACTGAGTGCAGAGATCATCTCAACGCACATAAAGTATTAAATGTTATAGAGCCGTGCGCCTACCCACGGAGGCAGGTACAGATGTGAGAAGGTCCCTCAGGCTGTTCAAAATGAGTCCCTTTCTACCTCGTTGGGAGAGAACAAAGCGGAATGACAACCCTGAGTGATTCCAGGGGGAGCAGGAGGCGTGTGGCTGCTCTGGGCTGGACCGCCCAGCTCAGGCGACTGCGGAGCGCTCTCCGTCAGCGCACAGGGAGAAAGACAAGCGCTGAGCAATGGCCTCATTAGTGAATGTAGACTGACGGCCAGAGACAGATGTTTTAAAGGAAGAGAATGTGGTTCGGGAAGAAGTTTGACTTTGGGAGTTAAAGGAGAGGTCCTGGAGGTAGTGATTTACAACCTGAGGACTGAGGGATACACATAAACTGGACCAGGGTTTGGAAAACTTCTTTATTATTATTATTTGCAGGGGAAAGGTAATTAGGTTTTATTAGTTATTTTTAGAAGAGGTGCTGGGGATTGAACCCTGGACCTCGTGCATGCTAAGCACGGGCTCCACCACTTGAGCTATACCCTCCCCCCCTGGAAAACTTCTATAAAACACGCCCAGAGAGTAAACATTTAGACCTTGGCGGCTTTTCTGTTGTAGATGAACGTAGTCACAGACAGTGCATCAGTGAACGGGCGTGGCTGTGTTCCAATAAAACTTTATTTCCTGCAACAGGCGGCGGGCCGGATGGAGCCCATAGTCCGTGGTTTGCCAGCCCCTGAACTAGCTGAAGTA
This sequence comes from Camelus bactrianus, assembly GCF_048773025.1. Lineage (NCBI taxonomy): Eukaryota > Metazoa > Chordata > Mammalia > Artiodactyla > Camelidae > Camelus > Camelus bactrianus. The sequence continues at coordinate 15,522,966 of NC_133571.1, forward strand.
GGGCTTGAGGGGCAGGGGGCCGTGCAGCAGGGAGACTTCCAGACAGGAAATGGCGCGCACAGAGACCCCGGCAGGAAGGAGCTTGCTGCACTGGAACACGCAGTTGTGACCGGAGCACAGATAAAGCCGTAGAAGCTGGGCTGTGAGATGAACGTGGGGAGAGGCCCGCGGCCGGGCCTCGTGGGCCTGGTGGGCTGTGTTGAGGATTTTGGTCTCTGTCCTTCAACCGAAGTGGGAAAAGAATTGAAGAGTTTTCACCAGCGGTTGGTGTGATCGTCTTTGAGGTTTTTAGAGGCAGCTGGTTGCTGCTGTGTGGAGAACAGAACCAGGAGAGGTCCTAGGATCCTAGTCCAGGCAGGTTCGGTGGGAATTTGGACTAGGGTGGAGGCCAGGGAAGGGTGAGCCTCGGGATCATTAACTGACTTGCTCAGCGTCACCCAGCCCTGTGGACGAGGTGCTGGGTGCTAATGCGAGTCTCCAGACTGCAGGTGACCCGCCACCAGCTCTTTCAGGAAGCAGCGGAGGACGCCTGCGGTCAGGACCCCTGGGCAAGCATTGCTCACGGTGTGTTGCTGAGGGAGTGACCAGCTTGCTCACGCTGACGCAGGGTCACTCGGCAGACCGAACGCAGGTCTCTGACACTCGTTCAGTGGTACAGCAGTTGCCCCTCCGAGGGACCACGGGTTGCCCCCATCAGTGTCACAGAGCCTGTTCACTAAACCCCCTCGGCCCATCAGACCTTATCTGTGCTTTCCTTCCAGTAATTCTTTCAAGCTCCGTCTCCTGGTGGCTCACCCAGGGCTCCCAACACAGCTGCTGGAAGGACAAGTGCTCTTCGACACAGCTGTCCTGAGAGCAGTCAGCAGTGACAGTTCACAGTGAGAAAAGAAACACTATGAAAAGTAGACTAACTTATGAAAGCACAGAAATGAGGGGAAGAAGACGCCACGTTCCAATAACCAGTGAGCAGACAGTGTAGTAACTGGCTTCGTGGTGGTGACACTGTATGAAGTAAAGGTGTCCCCTCTGCGTAGGGGGACAGCAGAAAGTTTAATTTCCTGCAAAAGAATTTTGGGAAATAATACTTCCAAATAAATAATTAAATCCCCTATGTGTTAGTGCTTAAAGGAGTAAGATTACTTTTAATTCGTATGTATTCTGTGTCCTTTGGGGATGTTGGATAAAGGATACTTTCTGTGCACGTGCAGACGCATCCCCTGTCAGTTATGTTGGCCTGAATTTTCACATTTGACAAAAGACGTCTTTCATCAGTTGCTTTCTAAGAGCAAGGACTCAGGAGTGTGGTCCACATTTGTTTTCCACATCATGATCTCAGTTAAGCAGCACGTTGGCCTTGTTTTGAATCCTGTTTTGTTTTTTTTTTTTTCTACCTATCAGCTCTGTGACTTGGGTAAATTCTTACCTTATTTGGACTTTCCTTTCCTTACTAATAAAGTAGGGTGGCAGTGAGATTTGTATGCAATCCGGTGGCACCCCGGCTAGCGAGATCCCATCGCGCACTTCTCTCCCCAACGCGGTGTCCTGTGACATGCTGGCAGCTTGACATCGGCCATGGTTGGAAGTGTTTACACCGCAGAAACTGGCAAATCAAACGAGTCAGGGCCTTTTTTCCCAGGAGCCCTTTGGGCCTTCAGCCACTGTCCACTCCTGCACACCTGCCCCTCCCTGTCCCCGTGTTTGTGGTCAGAGTCGCTCTTCGTGCTGCTCTAATCCAGGCTGCATCGGAACCCCTGACACTCGTGCTGCGGGTCTGCGCCTGGGGTGTCGGGTGCAGTCAGCCTGGGCCTGGGAATTCGCATTTCTGGTGCTGATGTTGCTGGTCCAGGAACCAAAACCTTGAGACTCGGGTCTAATCTGATAACGTCTGCAGTGCAAAGTGTGGGGCACGGAAGCGATCCCACCTTCTGTCTCAGATGACAGCATGGCAAATTCCGTGAATGCTCGCCTGGTTCTCTGCACCTGCACCATCTGACTTAATCTCCTTAAGAACCCAATGAGGGAATCATGGCTATTTTAATCCCCATTTTGTAGATGGGGAAACTGAGGCTCAGAGGGATTGTGACTCAGGGTCACACAGCTCATAAACAGAGAAGCCAAGTTAAACTCAGGTCTTCCAGCGTGACTGTGTCCGTGATGTGGACTGTGATGCTCACTGGCAAGTGGAGGCTGACATCCACATGCCCAGCTGCGCGCCCGCAGGGCCACATCAGCCCTGGGGGAGCCTTTACCTGCATTAAGGTGCTGTGTAGGCTAGCAGTGGTGGTGTCCACATGCACACCCTCTCCTCCTTTCACTGCAGCCCCTAGGGTCTCTAAACTGGTGGAAAGGCAGAGCCAGTGGGAGAGACAGGAAGTGCCAAGAGAGGGCCCCAGAAAGACATTATTTGAAGCATAATCAAGCCTGCACATGTGGGCATGTGGAAAAGGCTTACAAAACAGCTGTTCCTGCAGGAGGTTTGGGGGCAGGTGTCAGCGGGGTGGAGCAAGGGAATTTGGCTGCAGGCAGAGCCACAGATTGTCAGTGATGAGAGCTATGTCTCCTGCCCGCCCCTGGCATGCGTGTGGCCTGGAAGGTGCCCACTGGGTGGGGCAATCAGCCTGGATCCCAGGGCGCCTGGCTCTGTCTCTTGCTCTCCCTCCCACTGCCTTTCTGCAATTAGATTGCACTGTGTAATAGCTGCCAAGCCGCTTTGTTGGATCTGATGAGTTTATTAATTTCTTGGGGGCTAATGGGAGGGTGGGTGGGAGAATCATTTCCTGACTAGAGCCTGGGGACTAATTAGTCTCCTTGCCATGTCTCCAGAGGTGGGAGGTGGGTGGGGGACATTGCTCAGGCTGTTGGATCTGGCTCTGGGTAAATCATTTCTATCCTCGGCTTTTGTGGGAATCTGTCTTGTGGTTTGGGTCAGCCAGGGAGTCTGGGGCTGAGGCAGGCAGTTAGTGAGGATTGGGTCCCCCGAGAACAACAGGGTGGGAAATTTGGGGGGAAGGAGGTCTGGCTGGGCCTGTCAGTGTGAAGTGCGTGTTTAGGGGGGCAGGACTCTAAGAAGTTCAGTCCTGTCCCAAATATCCAGATGCTAACATCTGACCCAATTGTTCTTTACATCCTCTGTCCAAAACTGGCCCTTCCCATCCTTGGAGACCATCAGGAGCCAGTTCTAGCCGCTTCAGAGACAGGGAAATAGCCTCATTTCACCTGGCTTTGTGGATGTAAAAATTCATGAGTAAAGAGCTGTGTGCGGGATTCTTGCTGGGAGGCTGAGGTCCCTTGCAGCCTTTCTCTGGTTGGCCAGGCCTGCTTATGTGGAGGGCATGGCCATCCGCCCTTCAAGGGATAGCAGCAGAGATGGGAAAGATCTTGGATTCAGGAGTCAGACAGCTCTGGGTTCCAGCCCGTGTACCACCTTGGGCAAGCCGTTAAACCTCTGAGCCTCAGTTTCCTCATGAGTAATATAAAAACGCCATCACTGCTCCCCAGGGTTGGTGGGAGAATTCAGAGATGATGGAACACATCTCGCACACCAGGTGTCCCATGACTCTTGTTGCCCTTCCAGTTCCCCTAGCAGCTCGCCCCTCATGCTCCCCACCCCTCTCCCCTGCAGAGAGAGGGGAGGAGGGGAAGCTCAGGAAATACCTTGACCTGGCTAGTCCCTCTGAGAGACAGTAGGCACTCCCAGAGCCCGAGGGGGCTCCCCTGCCTCCTGCCCACGCCTCACCCACAGCAGCAGTCAGCCGATATGAGATGATGGCTTCCCCTGCCTCTGGGTACCGGCCCCTCATGCTGAGGTGTGAGCATGAGTAGGTCAGCCCCACGCAGGCTGGTGGGGCAGACAGACAAGTAAACACAACGTGCAGCAGGACACTGGAGAGCCAGGCAGGATGGCCACAGAGGCTTCCTTAAGAAGACTCAACCGGGGCTCAGGGCACAGGGGTTAGAGCTCCAGGCTTCTCAGCTGATGGGAGGTGGCCTCAGACAAGCTGAGTGAGCTCTTTTATCTTGGTGTCTGTCCCTTTGTCTGTCACATGGGGCTTCCCAGGTGGCTATGCAGGAGACACTGCTTGTAAATGAAAATGAACAGGAGTGTGTACATCACTCTTCTGCTGTCCCAGAAGTGGAGAAAGCTGCCCAGCTCCCTCCGGGTGGCGTGCTCGCTGAGGCTCAGAGAGGAGGTTTTGATTATCTCCCTGCTGGCAGATGAAAGGCTCACTTTCAGAGACGATCAAGCTCTTTCCTGGAGCTGGAGGGGTCCAGCTTGGCCCCCTCCTCCTCAAACTCTGGACCATGACGTCGGGGAGATGGTTACTGCTCCCCAGGACTCTCAACCCTCTGGCCCTGGGGTGGGGGTGTGGGGGCCAGAGGTGAGACATGGCTCCACTGTGGTTGGACCTTCCACAAAAAGAGCCCAGAGCCCAGCCCTGGTGGGAAGAGCCACGTGGCACCCAGGGAACTTGTGCGGGTTTTCCAGGGAAGCTGCTGCTGCTGCCCGGAGGTGCCTGGCAGAGGCGGGTGTGTGCATTTCATTGAGTTTCCAGCCAGCTGTCAGCCATCTCTCCTGGCTGCCCACCTCCAACACTCAGCACCAGAAAGATTTGCCAGGGGCTCCAGCTAACAGAAATATATTGGTATTGCACACACGTATGTGTAGTTATAAAAAGGGTTCCACTGGGAAAACAAACCATCTAAAAACCCGATGATGTTGAGTTTCTATTTAGATGACTTTCTAGAATGGGGAACTGAGTAAGTTGTGGATTTTTTCCCCCTAGAAGATAAGATGATAGAACAGAGAAAGGAAAAGAGCATTTATTCTTGAGTCTCAGCTTAACTACATCCTCACAATGAAGTTTCTGTTATTCCCATTTTACAGATGAGGAAACATGTTCAGAGAGGTTCAGTAACCCTTCCGGGGTTATGCAGTCGAGATCCATGTGCCTGGGTCTAGCTGAATAATGTAACATCAAACTGGCACATCTGTGATGTCAGTTGGCTCTGAGAAGGAGGCAGGGCAAACATTGCCACTGCCCTTTACAGCAGGGGAAGCTGAGACTTGGAAAGATTCAAGTAACTGGCCTAAGTTCTCGTAGCCAGCAAGGGGACCCACCAGGACTAGGACCTGAGGCTTCCTTCCCGCTCTGGTTCATCCACGCACTGAATCATTCGGCAAACTTTCGTCAAGGAGTCTCGTGTATGCCGTTCTCTCTCATAGCCGTTCTGACTCTTACAGAGATGGTGAGGGTGACTGAGGGCGGACTGGAGCAGAAGGGCTGCGCGGCTCAGTCCTGCCTCAAGATGGCGCAGGTGCACGTGCTCCCATCCCCTCCACGGGAGAGCACGTCCCCGGACTGCAGCCCGTTCCTGTTTTCTTTTTCCATTTCCCTCTTCCTCTTCTCTTAAGTCTTCCCGTCCCCTCAGGTCTCCCCACCCTTCCCTGACTGCCCCCCCACCCTACGTCACAAGAACCCTGCCCAAGCCCAACCGGTCTTCTCCACACACCACATCATCTCTCCTTCTCTGGTTTCCATGCGGCCCAGCCGGATTCAGGGGACTGGCCTCTCGGCTGCCCCAAGCCTGGAGGGCCGCAGGACCTCAGCAGCCCAGCTCCCCAGCCGCCTCCTTCCTCCACCCCTTCCCAGACTCTCTCCTTGGTCTCCTCAGATTGGCCAGTGGCACGTGGCGGACGGCCTCAGCATGGACAGCCACCTCTACGCCTCCAACATCTCTGACAGTCTCTTCAACACCACCCTGGTCGTCACCACCATCCTGGTAAGCAGGGTCCCCCCCAGGGCCTCCCAGCTGCCGCTCCCCAGGGTTCCCCCTCCATCCCTCAGTGCTCACAGCCTCCCAGTGAACAGAAGGTGGAGCGCTAATCACGGCCCCGAGGCCAATTTATGACAGTGTAATTAAACTCAAGTTGCTATTTCATATGGAAATATCTGATGAGTTCCAAAGAGCTGGGGAAGAGGGGTGGGGTGGAGAAACCCCACAGCTGGTGGATGCCTCTTCCCGGGGCAGCTGTTCGTGGCCAAGGGACGGGGACCTTATGACTCAGGTGGGAGAAGTCCATCGGGGTGGCCCCAGCTCTTCACAACAGCCTACTTTGCTGGTACCTTCATGTACAAATTCCTCCCTCTGCCCCCACCCCCGCCGGTGGACACCTGAATTTCAGTGGGTTTTCATGGCCAGATGATCAAAAGAAAGTTCTCGATCTCTATAGCAAGGGACCGTCTGCCTTTTTTATCTGATTCAATTCTCTTTGACAATTAGCAAGCCCTTCCGCCTGTGTGCCAGGCACTGGGGCTTCCTTCCTGTTCATCCCTGGAGTCACCAAGATGAGGAAGACTCAGTCTCTGTCCTCGAAGAGGCTGTAACTTAGCAGGTGGCACGAGTCAAGTACATTCACGGCCAAGGTCTTCTTCCTCCCCACACCTGAAGACCTCATATTTTAAAAGATTTGTCAATTAAACCAACTACATCTATTAAGCAATAATCTATATTTGCTGTAATTTGCTAAGTAATAGTTTGTCCCCCTCCTCCAACTTCCTTTTAACAGATCAAAAACATATTTGCCTGCCTGGCCCAACATCTTATCAGCAGGAGATGACCAGAGTGGCCACGCTGATAGAATTCCAGCCCCAAACAGAGATTTGACTTTTCAGTTGGCTGGCTCAGCCTTATCATCGCTAACTGTGCAAGTCTAGAAATGTGACCGTTTCTTTCAGGCTTTCCAGATCATAAATAGAGGTCAGGGACCACCATCACTACCCCCATGAACCCCCAGGGCCCAGGAGCCTGGGACCAGAATTACTGACCTACTGTAAGCCGAGAGGCACGAAAGCCAGGAAGGAGGCGCACACCTAGCCCAGTGGGCGTTAAAGGAAAGAACGGTCCCGTCCCATCCAGGAGGTCAGCAAAGCCTTCAGAGAAGAGGGACGCGGAGGATGGGCCACCAAAGACAGGGAGATATGGGGAGGCAGAGGTGAATGAGGGAGAGCGTCGTCAGGCACTCAGGAAGTGCCGAGGAGCGCTGGTTTCCGGGAAATGGGCATTGGTAGAGAGGGGAAAGACGTGAAGCCAGGAGAGTGGCTTGGGTCCAGAGTGCACAGGAACTTGAATGCCAGGCTCGTCTATTTTCCCTTCATTTGCTTGGTATGAGACAGGGGGTCCCTGAATATGTTCTATCACTCCTTCAGTGGATATTGTGGGGTAGGGACCCTATTGTGTGCTGCGCACTGTTTTAAGGGTTCCGGAATAGGCAGATCTGGGGAAGGCAAGGGGGAGTGCCGGCCCCACTGAGAAGGGAAGATCTGAGCAGATGACAGCCAAGTGGCTGTCTGTGAAGGAACATTCCAGGCAGAGGGAGGAGTCTGAGCCAAGGATGGGGAGGGCAGCCCCACTCCCAGGGTGTTCGTCACTCCCCATCTCTGCTCCAGCCTTCTCTCATCTGAACCAGTGTGAGCATGTCAGCAAGATTCGAAGGGGCTGGTGACGCCATACCAGCTGAGATCTGGGAGATCCTGGCTGAGCTGGGGCCATGGTGAGCTGCAGTCCTGGCCGAGGGGGCAGCACACAGCGTGACGGCTGGGCCCTTCCTCCCACTGTCCTCTCTGGCACCGAAGGCCATTCTGAGTCTGTCCCCTCCTGTCCATCCTTAAGCTCCTGGCCTAACTCGGGCCCAACCACCTCTTTACCGGAGCTGCGGCGTGGCCTCCTCAAAGGCCTCAAGGCCTCAAAGGGCCCCTCAAGGCTTCTCACTTGCTTGGTCTTACCTCCCTATCCCCCTCTTCTGGCAGTGTGGTCCTTCTGAAAGCAGAATGTCCTGTCATTTCCTTACCTACAGCCCTTCGGTGCTGCCCAGGGCCCACCCGCCCTGAACTTGGAAGATAAACCCCTGATCATCAGGCCCGGCCCGCTGTACCTGCTTCCTCTCTGTGCATACTGGACGGCCCAGCACCTCCTCACCGTCTCATGCTGTTCCCTGCCTCTGTAAATGCTGTTCCCTCTGCACAGAATACCCTCTCCCCTAATTCCTGTTTCCAACTGGAAATACTTCTGCACCCTTCAGAGCTCTGCTCAGATGTCACCTGTTGCGTGAAGTCTTCCCTAGTTGCCTCCTGCCCTCTCTCTGTCTCTAGCATTTCGTACACTCCTCTGTTGTGACATTTCTCGTATGAGAGGTTGTCATTTATAGCTCTACCTCCCCTTCCAGAGTGAGGGCTCCTGAAAGATCAGGGTGCCTAACACAAAGTAAGAGCTTGATTATTAGAATTTGAACGAAGGAATTCCTCATAAGCCAGCAAGAGTTTGAGAGAGGGAGATGGGGACATTGCTGGGGTGTACTTCCTGCCCTTCTGGGTCTGGAATTGGACCAGGCTCTGTGCTTTGACATCGACCCACAGTGATACTGAGACCACAGGGTTGTGTTCCTAGACTGGGAAATGTGTGTGTTCCTAGACTCTGACCCTATGTGTTATGCGTGCATGCACACATGTGCTCAAGAGGGTGGGGAAGGACACTTTTGTGTCTATGTGACGTTTAATAACACAGCAAGCACAGTTCAGACAAGAACCTTCTCTCGTGCGTGTGTCTAAGATGGCTGGTACACGTCAGTAATTCTCACCAGGAATGATTACCTCAATTTAATCCTTGGTGACCATTTGTGGGATATATCCTTGGGAAATGGTAATCCTATCTGATTTATCCCTTAAAACTCAGCACACATCCCTGTTGTTTCTGCTCCCATCAGGGTACAGTTGGGACTTGGGAAGGATTTATTGGTGAATACCAGCAAATACACAGAATTAGCCCCCACACTTTCCAAGATGCCAGTGAGCCCCAACCTTTCCCACACGCTCCTCCCTCCAACACTGGCCTTGGGTTTATTTACTCTAAATAAGTCGGTGAATTTTAAATTAGCCTGAGTAGAGAGTGCCTGGGGAGAAGAATTTTGTGACACTCCTTGGGATGATTAAAGATACCCTGGGACGTGGCCTTCCAGCCCAGACATGGAAACCCCTAGCCCAGCCCGGTCCGAGAGGCCAATTCAGCACTTTTCACTCATACAATCCATAAGTGCTGAATGCAGGAGCCAGGCGGGGGCACCAGAGAAAGGGAGGAGTGGGTCCCGGGCCCCATGTATGTTCTACCTGGGAGCAGGCACAAGAGGAGGATGGAGGATGAGTGTTTGAGGCCCTGGAGTGAGTGCAGGAGGAGTTCTGAGAAATGGGTCAGCATTAGAGGAGGCAGTGGGACCCCGAGGACAGAGATGAGTTAGGTTAGGCAGAAGAAGGGCAGAGAGAAGCCCTTGAGTGGAAGACAGTGTGTAAGGAGAGCAGGAAGCCTGGTCCCATCCCACTGACATGACAGTGCACTTGATCGTGAACCAGAACCACGTCACCTTCAACTCAGACCCCCCTCTCCCTGGCGCCGAACCTCCGACCTTCCCCTCTTCCACTTCATCACTCCCACAAGACCGCTGTCCCTCTTCCTCCCTTTGTGACCTCTGGTCTGCTGGCTCTCCACCTTCGCCCACCCACAAGCCCCTTCCAGCCTGTGCTCAGCAAACCAGCATTTCAGCACTTCCTCTCTTAGCTTCTAGAATTGATGCCACCATGATGCTCAGCCGTCTCACCTCCTGCCGGTCCCCAAGTCAGCTGTCTTGCAGTCCCTGCTCCCAGCTATCCATCTGCATTCAGCCTCCTGACTCAGCCGGACAGTCCCTGTCCTCACCTCTGCTCGCTCCCCTCCCACCCCCGAGCAAACCTACCCACACACCAAGCCTTCCCTCCTGCCTGCCCCAACACAACTCGGAGGGCTGGCTGTCATGGTTCCCCCACCTCTGGCCTCCTCACCTCCTCTCTATGTCCACATCCGTGCTCTCCACCATAAATTTGCCCCAGGCCCCCTTCCCACCCTCACACTCACCTGGACCCTGCCTCTCCTGGGACCTGGCTGCGCCGACTAGCACTTCCCCTTTGTCCTTCTCTCATCTCTCCCTTTCAAGGGATTCCTCCCTCCCTGTCCTCTATCTACACATATAGTCTGGTCCCTCCCATCCTAAGACACCACCATCACCACCTTACCTGTTCCCTGCTGCTCTTGAGCTGCCCTTCAGTTTAGGGAATCATCCATCAAGGGATGGTGGACCCTGGGGGTCTTCCAGCCTTGTTCTTTGCAGATGGGGAGCTGAAGTTTGGAGAGAGACGTGACCAGTAGCAGTGGGATGGAGCAGCGACCTGCTTCCTTTGTCTAACTTCTCAAAAATCCACACTCACTTGTGTACCTCTCGTTCACTGCCAGTCCCTGCAGGGCTTTCCCCCCCCCCCGCCGCCCCCACCCCGAATCTGCCTTTGAAGGTCTCCGGTGACCTGTGACCCAGTCACGGGTTCCCAGCCCTGCTTCTCCCTGTGTGGGAAGCCTGCATCCCCCTGCAGGACACCCCTTCCTCCTTGACCACGTTTTCCTGATTTTCAGCTTTTCCGTCAGCTTCTGCTTTGTCTTCATCTCCCCGCTCTCGAAGACTGGTCTCATCCCTCTGCTGTGCTTCCTTAGTCCTTCCCCCTCGGGGGCCTCCCATATCCTGCAGCTTCTGCCCCCACCTCCATACAGAGGCCGCCCGATCTCTGCCCCAGCCTTGCCCTCGCTCCGCGTTTTCAACATTCAGTCGGATGTTCCCTCCCGGATTGCCCACCAGCCCCTCAAATTCAACATGTTCCAAAACCTCTCCCTTTCCAAGCCATCCATGGCCATGATGACACCATCTTCAGTCGTCCGCTCAGGCTCCGAGGGTCTGGTACCCTGCCTCCTGTGCCCACACCCAGCCTGGCGTCAAGCCTGACCCTCTCCGGCTCTCTGCAGTCCACCTGAGCCAGACCGCGGCCCAGGACTCCGCATGTCATACAAGGAGAGGGTCTGTCCTCACTCCCAGACCTTGTCTACCTTGCCGCTTAATAGTCTTCACTCACACCCTTAGGTCTTTAAAACCTTCAGTGCCCCCTCCTGTGTAGGTATCATGTACGGTTACGTCGTCCTGGCATCCAAGGCCCACGCAGACCCGAAGTCATCTTTCTATGTGTGTCCTCGCACCCCTCCACACAACCCAGACTCCCACTCAAGGGCGATCCATTAGCCACTGGACGGGCCATGTTCCTTCTCACTGAGGACTCTGCCCTTGACCCTGCCTGTGATGACCTCCATTCACACGACTTCCACCTGTCAGTGCTCCGTCATCCTCCGGAACCCATCTTGGGTCCCACCTCCCCCATGGAACCTTCCCTGGACACTTCACTGGAGACCCAGCCCTCCTCCCAACACTCACGGCTGGACTTGTTCTGCTTTGCGATGCATTGTTCAGTCCCTGTGAGAACCTAGCCTGCTCTGTTGTCAGCATCCTTGTATCTCACAATGCCCAGCAATAGGTCTGTGTGGAATGAACAAAAGGAAGAGAAAAATAAAGAATGAATAAAATGAGGAGTGGGGTCAAATGATGACCTTAAACAAGTTAGAGGGGCTGTAACTGGACCTGCTGTGTGGTGGGACCATTGTGGGTTTCTGGTAAGACAAGGGGAGGGGAGCTAATTGCCACCTACGAAGTAGCCCATTCGCCAGGCCACTTCCCTCCCCGTGTCCCCGGCCCCCTCATCATGCGTGGCTGAGACACCAGGGCTAAGATGAGAATGACAGCTGCCCAGTTTTGCTGCAGGAAAACCCGTATCTAATGCTGAAGGGGAACCACCAGGAGATGGAAGGCAATGACCGCTACGAGGGCTTCTGTGTGGACATGCTCAAGGAGCTGGCGGAGATCCTCCGGTTCAACTACAAGATCCGCCTGGTTGGGGACGGTGTGTACGGCGTGCCCGAGGCCAACGGCACCTGGACGGGAATGGTCGGGGAGCTGATCGCTCGGGTAAGGAAAGTGCAGGTGATTTGGATTTGGGGATGGGCTGGGGAGGGAGACGGAGGGACATAAGGCTGTGCTGTATGCTCATGAACCTGCCGTGTATTCGGTTAAACGTTCACGCATTTTCCATTTATTTGTTTATTCGTTGCACAAATCTCTCTGGAGCTGGCACTGAGCCAGGCACTGGAGGTATATATTGGTGAATACGACCAGCATGACCCCTGCCCTGTGGCTCTCCCAGTCCCGTCTGGCACTTGTAACAGGTAATGGAGGCTTGGACCAATGTACACAGCTTAGAGAGTTTGGCTTCCATTCTTGGCACCTCCGTAATCCAGGTGCTTTTGGTTTGTTCCAATTTTGTTGGTCATCAGAACCCCTGGCAGAGCTTGGACAGGCTCTGGGAGAGTAGAATGCGCCCATGTCGGTTGACTTTGACCCTTGAGAGGTGCCGTCAAGGTGACATGGTTAAATCACGGGGGAAGAGAGATCAGCTGTCAGAGGTGTTGGTCACAGTCACAGTGATTTTGTTACTTCTTGTGTTATATTCTGCTACTGTTAATGTGCTTTTCCAGACCCGGGGCCAAGGTGCACTTTGACAGGCTGTAGATTTTCAGGGTGAGTGTGGAGCCTGGATTAAAATGCAGGTGAGCATCTTAGAATGTCAATCACTGTCAGGTTAGAGCGAGGCTGCAGAAAGTTCTTCCCGCTGGGGGGGGGGGAGCTCTTGTTTTCTTGGTACACACTATCAACGTCTGTAAAAATTAATTAAATTGTTGCTAATTCACTGCCCATGTTTCCACAACCAAGTTTTTCTGGTCGGGACAGATGATGGGTGCCCATTGCAGAGAGCACAGACCTAGGTTCTTAGTGCGACCTTGAACCAATCGGTCCCTCCAGTGTGCTTTCCAAGTGCAGATGGAGCCCCTGCAGCCTCCCGGCCAGTGCCAACCTGCAGGCTGCTTTATACACTGTCTCTAGTCCTCTTGGAACATACCTTTCAGCAAGTTGAGATCCGCATTTTACAAATGCACTGCCTGGACTCGGCGAGCTTGAATGCCTTGTCTGAAGCCATCCGTTTAGCGTGAGACCGGGCTGGGATTTGAGCCCGATGTGTCTAACTCCAGAGCCCACGTGCTTCCCACCGCAGCTGGGCTCACAGGACACCAAGAAAAGTCCACATGATTCCAGACCCTTTTTCTCTCCTTCGTTTTATCCTCTCTCCCTTGCACGCTTTTTTCTTTCCTCCCTTCTTCTCTCCCTTTCCTTTTTCTATCGAATTAATATGATCTTAACCCTTTATATGTACCAAACTTGGGATAAAAGATACATTTTAAAAATCCTTGTCTTCAAGGGTAAAAATGTTAGTCGGGCTCTTAAATAAGCAATCCTTGGCAACGCATCGTGAAACGTTCCTTATAGACAAGAGCATGGAAAAAGTGCTTAAGAGCTGAGGTGAGAAGGTGGTTAAGAGTTTGCCTGACAGCATTTGCAGCGACCAAGCGGGGTCAAAAGCAGACTTGCTCAGCCAGACTGTGAGCTGCCCGGTTCCTAGAGTCCAGGATGAGCCGGTTCGGGGTGAGACCTTCACAGGGAGAGGCTTGCAGACAATCAAAGAAGCCCCAGGAGGCCCTGGGAGCCCCTCACAGAGGCAGGGCTTGGGAAGGGGGAAGGCTGCTACTGTCTTTGATACTTGAGCCCCACTCCTGACAAAGCCCGCGCTCCAGAAAAGGGCGCGCTGCTTTTCTGTAAGTCCCAGCCCCCCTCCTAAAGCAGCCTTCTTGTCTGGATTCCCCAGCAGAGATGCAGCCCGGTGGTTAAAGCCCAGCGAGTGGAAATGCCAGGCCTTTTCTTCCCCCTCTTAGCAAGGTACTCAGTCACCTTGAGCCCATTTCTTCAGCCCCTTGGGCTGCCTGGAGACTGGTAGGGTGACTTCAGGGCTGTCGGAGTCAGTGCACAGCCATTCCCTCATCAGCCCCCTAATGAGCTGTGACATAGACTGGCAGGAAGAGGAGAGGAATCTGGGACTCGAGGACATGCAGCTACATACAGATTGACTCGGGCGATCAGACTGGGATCTTGAAACTCCCACCCCAGATCAGCCTTCAAACCCAAACCCTGCTGCATTGATCTCATCAAGACTTGGCTGCCAAGTATTAATTAATTAATTAATTAACCCATTCATTCAATACATTTCTATTAAACGCTTTCCACTATTCTAGACAATGGAGATGCAGTGAGGGACAGAACAAACATGCTCACTACCCTCAGGAATCTTACTAATGAGAGACAGGTATAGTGAATGACCACAGTAGTATGTTATTAAGGCACTGTCTTAAGTACGAGGTGGCGGTGGGGGAGCTATGAGAGGGCACCTGGAGGGGAGGGGTCCAGACTTGAGAGGCAAGGGGGCAGGGGAGGGAAGGCTTCCCTTGGGAAATGATGTGTAAGCTGATATCTAAAGAATGAGAAGAGTGTTTCAGCCAGAAGGCCATCTGAATGCCATGGGAAGGGGGTGATCTTGGGAAGGAATGAGTGACCCTGGCCCTGCCCTGCCCCAGGCTCCACACTTTGATATGTCTGCCCAGATTCTCCCCTAGGATCACAACAGTCCTAAGGCCTGACCCCTCCTGTGTGCCCCCTTCCCCAAGCTGCACGGGAATAGTTCAGAGGTTGTAACAACAGAGCCTTGGGGCTGCTCAATGTCCAACTGGAAGAGACCTCAGAGGTCACCGCAGCTAAATCTGTCACTTATACAGATTAGGAAATGCAGGCTCAGGGAGGTTAAGTAACCTGCCAGAGATCACACAGCTGGTAAGTTTTGAGCCGGCATTTAAGCCCTGGTCTGTCTGACTTCAGCACTTATGGTCTGAGAGCACGCATGTTGATATTAGACCTCAGCTGAAGTTTCAGTTCATCCACTTACTAGCTGTGTGTTCTTGGGCAAGTTATTTGATCCTTTCCACCCCATTCCCTAAGCCTTCAGGGTTTATCTAGAAAGAATTTTTGTAAGGATTTAAAATAATACACCTGCATGCATACACATACAGAGTGTTTGACATACAGGAGGTCTGAGAGTTGCCTTGGACCAGGGCTCCCTAAAAGACAGAGCCCAAGGCAAAAGCTTTCATGCTAACTCAGGGAGTGCAATTGCAAGGCAGGGGAAGAGGTGGAAAGGGGTGTATGGCAGGCGAGGAGGAGGAGCACGGATGAGGGGGAGTCTCACTGTGCTGGATGTTGCTTTGCACCAAGTGCAGCTGGCCGTTCAGCCTTCAGAGAGGCCTGGGAAATCACTGCCTCAGCAAACAGCCCGCAGCAGGAAGGAAGAAAATTGATCTGCTGAGTCCCCTCTCTCATTGGCTGAAATTCATTTCGTAGGTGTCCCCCCCCCCCATTCTTCTGGGATGTGCATCAGAACCCTCTGGCCACCTTCTGAAAAGTCAGATCCCAAGGCTAGAGTGATGGCACTCTCATGCAAGCCGCACGGGGCGTGCTGGTCCAGTGAGTGGTTGTGAGCTGGTGACCCATCTCCCTGCCTGCAGCCTGGCCTGAGGTGGGTGAGCCAGCGCACACCTGGTCACCAGGAAGTCCCACCTCTTCTTGCATCTCAGTAGCCTGAGGAAGCCTCGGGGCTGGAGGCTAGAGGAACAGAGAGCAAGGAGTGAGATGAAGCCACATGAAGGATCAGGAAGAGGCAGACCCAGCGGGCCAGGCCAGCCGAGAGGGTACACATTCAAAGGCTGTCTTTAAAGATGGCAGTTTTTCTTTTATACAGAGGTAGACAATCTTTAAAATATATATTGGTTTTAAAAAGCGAAAAATGACTTGTAATTCTGCCATCCAGTAATGCCTCTGGTGAACGTTTTGTTAACATGCCTTCTGATTCCTTAATGAATATACACTTGACACAAGTTCCTTTTGAGAAATGGGGTCATAGTATATATGCTGTCTTATAAGCTACTGAAACTATTTAATAGTTAAGTCATCAGGACTCAGGGACCAAATGGGCTTGGACCATGAGGGAGGGAGACAAGAGTAGGATGATGTCCAGGTCTCTGACGTGGACATCTGGGCGACCAGTGGTGCCAGTCATTGAGGTGGAAAATTCAGGAGAAAAACAGATCTGGGAGGAGAGAGGGGAGGTGATTTCAGCTTTGGAAATGGTAACTTTGAAAAGCCTTTTGGACATGCAGGTAGAAAGGGCGACCAGAGGGTTGGGCAGAGCGGGCTCAGCAGGTTATAGGTACTGGAGTGGACGGTGAACTGCGGACGGTCACTGAAGCCGTGAGTAGGAAAAGAGTCCCTCGGGAGAAAACCACATGTTCCAGAGGGAGGTGGGGCAGGAGAGCCTGTGAAGGATGCTAAGAGTAGGCAAAGAAGTTTCCCACCTCTGGAAAGGAAGGACAGAAGGACGTCCATTGGCAAGAGTGGTTTCAGTGGGTGTCTGGATTGAAATCAGATTGCAGTGGCTGAAGTGTCGTGGAAGACTCTTTAAAGAAGCTTGGCTCTTGTGGGAAAGCAAGATAAAGGGTTGTAGCTAGAAGGGTGTGTGCTGCTGAGAGGCTGGCTGTTGTTGGAAGTGAAATCGCTCATGGAAGCGGCTGCTGGGAGTTGAGAACATCTCTTAGGATTAGGGAGAGGCAGGGACAGTCACGAGGCCGGAGCAACGTTTTGGTGGGAGTGACAGTAACAGGAGACAGAACAGAGGGTGGGAAATGGCACGTTCATGAAGGGCTTTGGAGCCCTGGCCAAGACTTCTTCCCGCAGCGGACAACTGGGAGCCACTGCAGCCAGGGGAGTGTCCGTCTGCCCGGGTGCTGTCCTGGTCACCGCTGCACTTGTGCGCCGATTTCATGTCTGAAGCTGCTTTCGCAGCGTTGGCAGCTCATCCTCCACAGCGCCTCCGTGGGGTCGATATCATCATTACCCCCATTTTATAGGAGAGCAACCCGAGGCTTAGAAGGTTGGTTTGCCCAGAGTCCCACAGCCAGCGAGTGGCAGAGGTGGGGTTAAACCTGGGCACCTGAGTCCCCATCCCCGACAGCACATGGCCTCTTCCTGCTCAATTACAGCTTCGCCTCCCTCCAGCCGCAGTTGGCAGAGGATTTGCTGGATGCCCGGAACTTGGTATCCAAGTCTGCCTCTGGCCCGTAAAGGGATCGCACTTCGTCTATAAAGTGGGGCCTCTGGACAGATGGCCTCTCTGAGCCCTTCTACTCTCACCCAGCGCGTGAGGCATCCTTGTCGGCTAAGCCCTTAGGAGTGGTATCCGGGAAGGGGAGAAACTGCACTTCACATCCTTGGGGCCCAGCTTGGGAGAGAGTAAAGGAAGAGGAAGGAAGAGAGAGAGCCCCTCTCAAGCATCCAGGCTCGCAACCAAGTACCCTGTTGGCATTTACCACCAGGTTGGCAGAACGGCTCATTTGGGTTCAAAGAGAAAAGGGCTTTGGAGGGCTTAGATTCAAGGCTCATAAGCTTTGGACATCACATAGCTCTTACCAATGACATTTTGATGAATTAAGTATAAATGAAGCTGAAATGCCTCATTCCATTTCCCCTTCTGGGCCCCTGGGAGAGAGGATTATGGAGAGAATTTGCCAGAGACCTGGTGGGGTGGGCTGTCTGTGGCCTTGATCCACTGGGAAAGGTGTCCAGAGACATTTTGCTGAACTAAAAAAAAAAAAAAAAAACACAACTCATCCCCTGGGATTCTTCTTCACCTTGAAGCCAGAGACTATTTTAACTGCAAATAAGTCACAGAATTCTCTTCTTCAAAATCGAGATACCGATCCAGGGGCTAAAAGAGTGTTCGACTCTCGCCACGTGACAGCCAGGCTCAGGGAGGGCTGCATCTTCCCCTTGAAGCCTGGTCTCTGCATTTACTCAAATAGGCAGGGGTGGGCTCCAATGATGATTCAGCGATTCATTCATTCACTCGTTCTTTCCTTCACCAAAGTGCCCACTCTCTGGCAGGCACTGCTTGGATGTGAGGAGTTGCTGGTAAGGAGTTCAGGTTCTACTCAAAGAGACAGGTGAGCCAAGAGTTCCTGTACAGGAACTATACGCACTATATTCATAGCATTGATTAAAATGAGGATAACGATAGTTGACATTTATTAAGTGTTTCCTGTGGACTAGGCACTGTTTTAAGCACTTGACTGTATTAACTCATTTAGTCCTCACAGTCACCAAATGTTGCAGGCGAGGAAACTGAGTCATAAAGCTGATAAGGAGCCAGTTCGAGGTCGCGTGGGTAGTGAGTGGCAGGGGTAGGTCTGCTGGAAGGACAGATAAGGTACGTCCAGGGATGAGCAGGGAAGGGCTCACCCAGGAAAGGACTGCCGAGCAGAGTATTGAGGATGGAGAAGCATCAGCTCAGCAGAAAAATATATTCTTGGTGCAGCAAACACTGCGCTCACGCCAAGCAGCATGAGCGGTCCCGTGTGGCTGGCGTCAGGTGTGGCAGGGAGGGGAGGAGAGAAGTTCTGTAGGTTGGGGCCAGTTGTGACCGGATTTATATGTTTGGAGATTTAAACTCTGATGGAGAGCTATGGAAGAGTGAAGTGGTCTGTTTGTTTTATTCCGAAAGGGGGGAGTGGCGTAATTGGCTTTGGTTCTGGAAGGTTAGTCCGGCGGGCGAGAGGCGGATGGATTGGCGGTGGGAAGATCAGATGCAGGCATCCTCATCAGATGGCGGGCAGTCCAGTGCCTCAGGTGGACGGAATGGGGCCTGAATTAAGGCATTAGGGGTGAGGATGCTCAGGAGAAAATGGTGACAATGTGGGGTCTCAGCGTTTAATTCTAGGGCCTACTGAGTAGGGGAGGTCCCCCTTCAGGTAGACTTTTAAGCATGAGTTCAGGTAGTCCTGCATCTCAGGAGAAGAGGGAGGGCTGTTTGGCTCTGGCAAAGGTGCTTCCTGGGGTGGCTTCTAGAAGGATGCACGTCAGGTAGCAGCCCCTGCATACGACCCCCCGAGACCTGGAAGGGGGGAAATCCATCTTGTCTGGTTCATTATTCACAGGCTCTTGTCCTTGAGAATAAAAGGACCAGAGCCCTGGGCTGCATCTTGGACCACAACTGCCTTCGCTCTCCCTCTCATCAGACCCTCCCTTTACAAGACTCTGTCTCCTTTTGAGGTCTCAAAGGTTCTTTTCTGTCACTCGAGTCCTTTCACTCACCTGATAAAAAGCCAATAAAAGCAGTTTTGTGCTGCAGCCGCTCTTCCTTTCTTCGGAGATGACTGTGTTGGCTGCCGCCCATACAGCTGGGCTCCCGTGTCTGCCTCCGCGACTGCTTCCCTGTCTCCCTGTTCGGGGGCGAGGGGTGCCCTCCCCAGGAGACCGTGGTCAGTCCTCCAAGCCTCTCCCGCCATCAGCCTGAGCCCCAGCCAATGCCCTCCCTGGCTGTCACCAGCTTTCAGCGGGGGGGTCCACCATGGACCTACAGCGTCCGTGGCTTTGTAGAGAATTAGAATGGAGGTGTCCGCTGCCGCAGGCACCTCTTCCTTGTTCAAAGCTGAGCCCTCAGAAGTGGGCCGCGGTGGTAAGTCCTGACAAGGGCCATGCACCGTGGGGGAGCTCTGCACACGCTCTTTCATTTAACCTGTGCGTGGCCCCAGAGGCAGGGATTATTGTTCCATTTTACAGATGAAAATGGAGGCTCAGAGAGTCACCAATTAACCCAAGGTCAGACTCACAGCAAGTGACCAGAGTCCAAACTCAGACCCTATTCAGACCCCCATCTTGTGGTCTTCTCGCTGCCCCATGAGGGAGGGGCACATGAGAACTGGTGGCTTGGGCAGAGAGTGATTTGGGTACAGTCCTCCTGTCCTCTGTGTCTACTTGCCAAAAGAATGGAGAGGAAGGGATAGGCTGGCCCAGGAGAATGGCAGAAGGGAGGGTGCTCTAGGTGGCCAGTTCGAGAGGGACACATGGATGACACTTACATCCTCAGCCCCATGATCCCAGAGGTGGGGGCTGTAATACTTCCTTGTACAGGCTGGGAACACACAGCCCCAGAGAGGCCAGCACCCGGAAGGGCTGCGATTTGAAACCAGGTCCCTTTCCTTTGGCAGCTCTCCAGCTTGACGGGCAGGCAGACAGCAGAAGTGATTTTAACACGAGGTTGTATGGGATAAGTGCTACAAATGTTACAAAGACAAACTACATCGTATTCCAATAGTGGAGTAGGAGTGGGGGTGGCTGAGTTAGGGTCTTAGTGGCAGTGAGACTGGCAGCTCTGGGGGACGAGCACAAAGTCTTGTTCATCCTGACTTCCATGTGCACCTAATGCAGTGCCTGGGACCCAGCAAAGTGTTAACAGATAGTTCTTTTGAATGATACAGAGCAAGGCGCCTGGCGATAAGCGTTCCTTGGATAAACTTAGGGATGTTCTTCCTCAGCAGGCTTCTATCAACCCAGCTGTCAACCCAAGGCTTAGAAAACCAGGCCATCAATTGATTAATCAATCAGCAGATAGTAATTTAACACAGTGAGTCAGCCACTGTGCTAGAGGATTGGGGTAAAAGGACAGGTGAGATTTGCTTCTGTCTTTGAGGGCTTACAGACTAGGTGGCATGGAGGTGGGGGAGTGCAGACACGTAAAAGAGACGTTTGCTCCAGTGTGGGCATGAGACAGCTGAGTACGCTGCTAGGGGAGCCCCAAGCAGGGCAGGACCAAGGAATGACATTGTCCATCACCTGTGGGGATGCACAGCTTAAATCCTCATCTCCCAGGAAGCAGTGTCAAGCCTGTTCCCTCCCTGGGGCTCATAGAACGTGAAGCTCAGGGAAGGTCAGCCACAGATTCAGGAATACAGCAGGCATCTAAGAACCTGGTCCTTAGAACCACCCCCTGCCCCGTGATGGCTCTTTTCCACTGAAGAAGTGGATGCAGATGGCAATCTCAGGGGCTTTGGGGTTCAGTTACCTACAGAGCCACCCCAGCAGCTCCAGACCGGGGAACTCCTCCAAACCCCACGGGTGTCTAGATGCAGCTGGGGACATTTGTCAGAAGGCTCACTCCTTGGGAATTATTTCTGCCTTCCCCACCGAGTGCCAGCTGGTAAGGGGAGTGAGGGTCTGCAGAAGAAATGAAAATGGATTAATTAAGTCTTCTAAAAGCTTTCTGAGAGATTGGCTTGCTGTGAAACAGAAGAGACAGGCAGTAGGGAATTGATTTGGGGCAGGGATGGGGAAGGAAGCTCTGGAAAGTGTTATCTTAGTATCTCCTAAGAATACTCTGGTCCTGATTGCCCACCTCACTTGGCAGAGGTGAGGTGCCACCTACAGGCCCAGCCATGCCCCAGGCTCTAGCCTGAGGTCAGGAGGTGCTTTCAAGAGCTCCAGTTCAGCTCCCGGACACTCACCCTCTGTCTTGTTCCCCAAAGCATGTCCTCATTTACCATCCAGTAATTCAGCTGCTGATTATTCTCCAAAGCCTGTGTCTCTGATGTTACTAACCCTGGTTCTTGCACACCCCTCCTCTCTAGGAATAAGGATCCTACTCCTGAACCTGGGGCCAGGGCCCCACTGATCCTCCTTACGTACTTCCTATCCTCAGGCAACACTCCCTCCCCTACCTGCATTGATTCAACATGGGTTGTGGCTTCAGGTTGAATGAGACCCAGCTCTTGCCTTCACTGAGCTCACATTCTACACACATAGAGCCTCCAAGGATGGTTGTGCAGGTTGTGTATAGTACAAGGGGTGAGTAGGGCCTGAAACCCAGCCCTCTCGTGGCTCACCCAGCACGTGCTCTTGGTGTGGGGCTGTATCCACCTGTAAATTTTCTTCCTACAAAGACACCTTTAGTTTGCCAAATCATGTGCCCTGTAAGTCTGCTAGGAGTCTCAATTTTTATAATTTGTGCAATGGCCCTGATTTTACTAGGAATGAGGCCCAGTGTATAAAAATAATGAGACCACAGCATGTGATATATACAAAATGGAATCACATACAAAATTTTATGGGAAGAAAGAAAGAAAGAAAGAAAGAAAGAAAGAAAGAAAGAAAGAAAGAAAGAAAGAAAGAAAGAAAGAAAGAAAGAAAAGAAAGCAAGAAAGCAAGCAAGCAAGCAAGCAAGCAAGAAAGAAAGAAAGAAAGAAAGAAAGAAAGAAAGAAAGAAAGAAAGAAAGAATTCAGCTCTAGGGAGCCAGGCAAGGCTTTAGAGCAGAGCTCAGGATAATAATAGCTATTGTTTATGGAGTACCTACCACCTGCCAGGCATTTCTGTCGCGTCATTTCCTCTCCAATAACCATCTTATCAGATAAATGTTATTATTCACAGTTTATAATGAAGAAGCTGAGGTTAACTCAAGCTTAACGGAGAGGCTAACTCAGGGTTACACAGCCAACAAGTGACTGATCTGGAATTCAAAGCCAAGCCCGACATGAAAATCCACAGTCGTTCTAACACACTGCGACACCTCTAAGGGAAGTAACAGTCAGGTTGGACCTTGATGGACAAGCAGGAATTTGACAAGCGCCACAGGGGAAATTGTTGCAGGCAGAGGGAGCCGTGTGATCAAAGATGCGGAGTTTGAAGTATACGACAGGTGTAAGGAACATGCATCCTGCACTCTGGCTGCATCGTAGGTTGAAGGGAGGTCAGTAGCTTGAGCTGAGGCTGAAAAGAAAGTCTGGGACAGATTGTGAAGATCACCATAAGGAGTTTGGACCATATTTTAAAGATAGAAGGGAGCTGCTGGAGTCTCGTTAACCAGGGCAGTGATGTCTGGAAATAAATGCTAGAGCAGTGGTTCTCAAAGTGTGGCCCTTGAACCTCAGTATCACTAGTCAGAAACTCGAATACTGGGATCCCAACCAGACCCACTGAATCGGAAACTCTGGAGGGGGACCCAGCAACGTGCATTTTCACAGGCCCTCCTGGTGGTTGCGATGCGTGTCCACGTTTGAGAACCACGGATGCCGTTGGCATCCACTAAACTGGATAGATGGAGTAGGGAGGAACCAGAAGCCACGAGACCGGTGCAGAAACTATTGAGTAATTCCAGTGAAGACTTGAGTGATGATAGCAGCAGTAAGATCCGAGTGGCAGTGACGGATAAAGCAGGCGTTTCAGAGGTAAAATGGATGGGGCTTGGTTATTGAAAGGAGAGAGAGCAGGGAGGGGGCGGGGACGCTCTGGCTGACTCCCGGTCTCAGCTTCGGATGACAGGTGCCTGGTAAAGTCATGAACTGAGAAACAGTGCCTGGAAAAAGAGTAGCTTTAGACGGCAGAGGTGAGGAGTAAATGATGGGTCTGGAGTGCCGGCAGGACTTTGGGGTGGAAAAGTACAGTAAATCGGAGAGGTGGGTGAGGAAGGACAGCGAGAGGGCAGAGCTAGGCTTGAGCTCTGTTTGGGGGTCGTCAGGATGCAGGTGGTAGCGAAATGGGGGGACTGAGTGAGCTTGCCCATCCTCACACACCTTCCCCCCACACCATTAACCCCCAGGTGCAGACCCCTGCTCCCTGCGTGGGCTTGGACAAGCCACCCAGTGTTTCTGACCCACCCCACTCTGTCTTCATCCTCAAAATGGAGACAGTAGCACCCACCCCTGGGTTATTGGGAGAAATCAATGAACTAAAATGTCCTCCGTGTGTCTGGCATGGATTAACCTCCCCCTCACCCCCCACCGCTGTCAGTCACCCACCTCTCCACGGAAGGGTCTGCTTGCACGTTGTCTCCAGGCCTAAAGCTCAGTTCCATGGTCTCACCTCCATCCATCCCCAAGTCCCCAGACACACAGACATGGGCACGCCTGTCCACCTGCTCCCGCGAGACATACGCTTCCCGGACCAGGCCCTTCCCCTCCCAGGCTGGCCTGGGTTAACTCCTCCCTGCCACACCTGTCTGGAGACTACAAAAGCTTACACAAAACTGAATCAACATGAAACTGAAACACCACGTGTCTAGTCATGCTCTTGCAGAGTGTGGTCCAGCAGCCTTCCAAAGTTTATATGCGGAGGTGGTGGCCATGCTGTTCTGACCCGCCCCGCCCCCGGCCCTCTGCGGGAAGAGGGGACACAAGGATCAGGAACTCCCTCCAGAGGGAGGGTCTCTGGGCCATCTCTTGGGAGAGAAGTCACCTCTGTCAGGTGACAAAGTGGTGGCAGTGGTGGCAAGCACACGTGTTCCCTTGGGCTTAGAAAAGATAAAGATCCCTTGAGTTAGAAGTCTGGGTCTGTCCCTGAACCTGAAATTAGTGGTGAGTCTCCCTGGGCTTCCACGTGCTCACCTGCTAAGTGAGCAAAACCATGTCCCCCATTGCTCCACCTTGCATCAGCCACGATTTCACCAAGGTCCCTAAGACCTGAAGGACTAATTAAGGGCTCCAAGGCCCTGCGTCTCCTGCCACCTGCCCCTCACCCCCTGGACTTCTCTTAGTTCCATTCCAGCAGTGGCCTGTACATTTGCCCTTCCTTCTATCAAAAGCCCGTTTCCCCTAGTCTCTAATCTACTGTTTTTACTGTTTTATTATATAGCTCTAATCCAGGTGTCACCTCCTCCAGGAAGCATATCTCTGCCACCCTAAGGGACTCCCATCCTCTCTCTGAGTCACTCACTACCCCATCACCTTGTTGTATTGTCTTCAAAGAAACTACAGCCAGCTGAAGTCATCTTGCTTATTATGATTCTCTGTTCATTGTGTGTCTCCCTTCACTAGAATGTGAGTTCTCTGAGAACAGGAATTACATCTGTCGTTCATCTGTGTAGCTGGTAGCACTTGGAACAGGCTCCAGCATACACAGCACTCAGGAGTTATAGGATGGATGGATGGATGAACGGGTGGATGGATAGATGGATGGATGGATGGATGGAAGGGTGGATGGGTGGGATGCTGGGAAGGCATGTGTAAAAGAAGTAACCACTATAGCCCTTGATCCCAAAGACCTGAGACCCTGAACAGAACAGTCCAAAACTGAGACCCAGTTGCAGGTTTTCAGATGATCCTTTTGACTGGTAACAGGGAAAACACACTGGTGGCCCAGAAGTGCTGGTGCGTTCAGCAGGCTGGGGCAGCAGGAGATGACATTTTCCCTGAGGCTGCCCTCCCGGGGCCTCCCTACCGCCCGCATTGCTTCCTGTAAACCCCTGCCTCCCCTTCCTGGGCTCCCCCTTCCCCACCTCCCCACCACTAGGCCTCCAACTCACCCTGCTGTATGCTCAGCCCCGCCACACTTCCCACGCCAATATTGTCTTGAGAAAGAAGAGCTGAAGCCACCTCACCCCTCTTTCCTCTCTGCATGGGGTGGGGATGTCCGGGGTGAGTTGTCTGGTTCTAAAATTGACCCCATCTCCTCTTTTGCTTCCTGTTCTTACAGTCCCCTCTCTCCACTCTTGTGGCTTTCATCAGTCCCCACCGCACACACACTTATCTTCCAACTGCTTTTGCAATAAGCCTTCCCCTCTTGTGCTCACCGGCTTCATACCCTCGAGTATGTGTGTAGGTGGGGAGGGGCGGCGGCAGCCTGAACACCGTGGCGCAGGCGCCCGAATCACCTGTCTGAACATCTGAGTTGCCTCAGCTGAGACTCCTGTGTGCTGTGCTCAACCGCTGGTGGCTCCCTAGGCTGACCTTTGGCCCATCCCTTGGCTGGAAATTGCTTTGAAGATAGTGATGGGCACCGTTTGCGACATGCTGGTGACCTGCCGGACACAGTGCTAGGCGTTGCTTAACAAGTATCTCATTTAATCTTAAAAGAACCTCACAAAGTAAAGTATTATTACCCCCACTTTACAGATGAGCAAAAAGGCTCTGAGGTTCACTGGTCTAAGCTCACATGGCTGAGAAGTGGCAGAATCAGACTCCAAAATCAAATGGGGCCACAGTGTGTCCTCTGCAGTGCTGTGGGGAGTGCCCTGAACACACCCCTGCTTTGCTTACCTAGCAGCGCCTCCATCATCAGATCTTGCTGCCGCACACTTCCCCCTCCCCCCCCCTCGCCATAGGCAGGCAGTTCTCATCCCTGGCCTTCCTGCTTCAAAGCATCCGAATGTGACAGTCCCCTCTGTCCTTCGGCCAGCCCTCACTCATGGAAATGAATTTGCACCAGAAGGTCTTGTGGTTTCAACTTGCTTGTTGCCGTGGTTTGGCCTCGCCATCTCGGTTCCTGGCCAGGATCATTATATGCTTTGGGGGGCTTATTCACAGCCCATTTTTCTTGCCGTCCTATAGCTTGTCAGGAGCAACTGACATCCTGCCATTTGTCAGCGTGAGACCAGGGCTGGCTCAGTCATGCCAACGGCAGTGTTGGCAGCTCTGGAGACAGCCATCTGAGAGCCCGTTCTGCTCCAGCCTTTCCAGAACCTACAACATTCATTATTCTTTATCCTCTGCAGCCCTCAGATGGGCTCCCTTGCTTGGTGACAAACTTCTGCTCCAGCTGTGCCTACATTTGCAATTTAGGCAACTGAACAAAGGCCTCCATCTTTTAAAATGGCGGCATGTGGTCCATTCAGTGAATTTGGGCAGCTCGGAAAGACTGTCGGCTCTCGCTAAATGGATCCCTTATCCAAATCCAGGACACACCCTGAGCGGAGCTGCTGGGTCCTGGATGGCAGCAGACTGGGGGCCTGGCTGGCTGCCAGGGAGTGACAAACAGTAAAATACAGGCAGGAGATCAAAACAGAGGTTAAATGTGGTCAGTAAGGACAGCAAATGTGTAAGCTGGTGTTGGCCGGGCCAGGAGCGAAGGGGAGTCAGTAGCAGCAAATCAGGTAGAAGGGCTCAGCCTTCAGAAAATGCCGCCAGGAAGGATGGTGCAGCCCAAAGCAGAGGCCGGGTCTCGGGGGCTTCAAGCCAATGGACAGAGGATGGAGGCAGGATGCCAGAATCAGGAGCAGCGTCGTAATAATAGCAGTAAACATTTATGGAGCGCTGAACCTTTTCTGTGGGTCAGACCTTGTATATTAACTCATATAATCCTCACAGCAACTCTGTAAAATAGAAGCTATTACCATTCATACTTTACTCCTGAGAAAAGAAAGTTCAGAGAGGCTAAGTAACTTGCCCAAGGTCACATAGCTAGCAAGAAGCAGACTTAAACTCAGGACCCTCTGACAGCTCTCTGTCACAAACTGCTGCAGAAGCATCACTGTTGAACATGAGTCAGACGGCTCTCCCCCTCCTCCAGGGTTTTTTCTTAAATTGAAGAATCATTAGTTTACAATGTCATGTTAATTTCAGGTGTACAGCAAGGCAATTCAGTTACACACACACACACACATACACACACATGTACATATATATTATATACTTTTTCAGATTCTTTCCCATTATGTATATATTTCTTTTATATACATATGTATATATACTTTTTCAGATTATTTTCCATTATAGTTTATTACAGGATATTGAATATATTTCCCTGTGTTATACATTAGGTCCTTGTTGTTTATCTATTTTATATACACTAGTTAATCCCAAATTCCAAATTTATCCCTCCCTTCCCCTTTGGTAACTATAAGTTTGTTTTCTATGTCAGTGAGTCTATTTCTGTTTTGTAAATAAGTTCATTTGTATCATTTTTTTTTTTTAGAGTCCACATATAAGTGGCTATCGTAGGCTGTTTATCTTTCTCTGTCTGACTTACTTCACTTAGTATGATCATCTCTAAGCGCATCTGTGTTGCCGCTGTCCTCCAGGTGTTAAGACCCATCTGGGGAGGGCGTGGCTGACAAGTGCTGGAGGGTGTTTGCAGCTCCCAGAGGGAGGCCACGTTCCCCCCAGGGCTCTGCTCAGTGTTCACAGCAGAGAGAGAGAGCTGGTTCCTCTGGAAGTTTCATAATCTGTTCTGCTGTTCTGACTAGTTGAGGGATCTGTACTTCTCTCCATCCAGATGCAAATGCAAATCTAGTTAAAACACTCAGATGTTCCATTTATCCTTTCTTGAATTTGAAGCCACCCAGCTGTTTAAACAGAGATAAGCCAGATCCATCATGCCTGAGCTTACCTTTCTCGTGTGTGTGGAGATACCAGACTCTGGCACAAATAATGCAGCCACTGAAGCCTGGTGTGTATTTTCTGGGATTTTTATTCCAAGGTGTCAAAAGAGTGCTCAGCGTCAGGCTTGAGGATAGCCATTCTCTCTTATCCTTGGGCAAATCACTTAACTTTTCAAAAAAACATTTTAACTGAAATATACATATAGAAAAGTACACAAATCGTAAGCGTCAGCTTGATGGATGATCACAAAGGGAATGTACTCTTGTGCTCAAAATCCAGGTCAAGAAATACACCATCACAGCACCCTGCGCCCCACCTCTCCCGCAAAATGCGTCTTACCGCTTTCCATGCCCTCCCTCTTCCCAAAAGGTGACCATCATCCCAAAGCGAACACCATCTTTGCTAAGCCTTGTTCTCCTGTCTCTAGATTGTATGCTGCGACCTTGAGGTTGTTGTGGGGCTCAGGTGCAGCCTGTGAAAAAGAACTTTGGGGATGTTATTATGGGTGGGCACGTGAGCCACGTCAGCACGTCTCTGAAGTGGATCAAATGCACTTCATCACCTGGGAGGAGTGGCCAGAGTGACGATGACATCTCTAGTTCTGCTCTTTGAAAAACTGCAGGGAGCCCTGAGAAAATGCCCTCTGCCCTTGGCGATGGTTTTGATTTGTGCACCTGCTGGTAAGAAATGAGAAAGAGGCTTGCGCTCTCCAGTTCGGGGATCTGGCGGGTCAGATCTTTGCTCACCCTTCCCGGCTCTTGGGGGCAGCTCAGGGTCCAGTCTGGGGCAGAGCTGGGGCCTCCCTTCTGCCCAGCAGGGCAGTAAGGGGTGGGGGAAGCATTCGAGGGGGCTTTTTGGCTTGGAGTTGAGAGGGGGCAAAGGAGAGGCTTCTGGAAGTTCCGGCAACCGGCCAGTATTTTATCTCACCCGACAAAACAGCCCTAATAACAGACCTGGGAATCACACATTCCTAAATACGGGGCTGACGAGTGGAAAGGGAAATAAAAGAAAGTACCGTGGGCTAGAGGTACCGTCGGATTCCTCCAGCAGGGGTCAGCCTTGCTGCCTGAGGCTCCCTGAGCATCTTAATAAGCACAGGCTTGGAACCCAGAGGCCTTCCTAATTGGTGTAGAGCCAGCTTGGTCAGTGCAGGCCCTCTGCCTGTAAAGTCAGGGCTGCACGTTTGATCCCCATGTGGGCCAGTTAGCCCTGCTCCATGTCAGGGCCCCACACTGCGGCCCAGACCTTAGCCAGCTTTCCTGGCTGCCAGCAGGGATGGGAAACTGACAGAAGTGTGGAAACTCACCAGTGGAAATTTCTTGCCTCTTATCACAGCGCCTACTGAAGGCTGCAATGTCATGTGGCTGGAGGTTTTATCAATTTGATTGGGAAATAAGGAGCATTTGGATTCGGAATGAGCGTATCATCCTGAAAAATTAGATAGAATTCTATTTCCTTTCTTTATTTGGTGTGTAAATCTTTGGTTGATCTTCAGAAAATCAGGGGTGATGATGACGGTGGTGACGGTCATGGTTCTGCAGCACGAGGATGCAGAATTCAAGCCTCCCAGCGTGTCTGCGTCCCTGGCAGCTGCCAGAACCAAAACTCTCAGGGCTGTTTCCTTTTCATGTCTCAACTATATAAACACTGTATGACATCTATAATACATATTAGTTTTCCAATCATGGGTTTTTTTTTTTTGTATTCTGTTTAAAATCTATCTGATGTTTTTGAAACAATCATTTTTTTTTAAAATAGAGTTGATACTTTGACTTGCAACAACAAGAAATAAAATAATAGCATACTTCTGTAGCATTTCCTCCTCCAGGCACTGATCTAAGTGCTTTTCATATATTAATTCACTTAGTCATCACAACATACCTATGAAGTACGCATTATTACTGTCTCCCAACTTTCCAGATGAGGAAACTGAGGTACAGAGAGGTTGCCTAAGAGTCTGTGGCTGGTGAGTGGCGAGGCTGGCCACAGAGCATGTCCTCTTAGCTGAAATATTGCTGCACAGTTGCTCCCCCAGCTCAGAGTCAAGGTGAGAAACTAGCATGAACTGAGCTCTGTCGATTGAAAGAAAAATAAAAGAGCACAACTTAAAAATTGAGAATTATGTTTTATTTGGCAGACTCTCTGAGGACTTAAGCCCAGAAGACAGCCTCTCAGATAGCTCTGAGGGACTCCCTCCAAAGAGGTAAGGGAGGAGCCAGGATATACAGGAGTTTTTGCAACAAAGACCAGGTTGTCGGAACATCAAAAGATGACTGTTAATTAAAGAAAACCAGGTATCTTGAGTTAAGGAATTTAGGGCTTTTCTGTGTATGGGAAGATGCAAGCCTGGGCTGTGGGAATCGTTCCTTTGATGTGCACCTTAGCTATCTCGGCATCTAATGTCCTGTGCTTTCCCTCCTGAGTCCCCTCAGGCTGCACCACCGGGGGCGCTGCAGGGGCCGATGGCTTGGTGGCTGCAACATCCTTTGTGTACTGATATGGCAGGCGATATTTTTCATTCGCAGCTCCTTTGATTCTTCTATTCATTCATTTGGTTGTGCCTTCCCTCAGTTTGGTACCCACCACGTGCCAGGCACTGTTCTAGGCTCCGGAGAGATGTGTGGACCCAGCAAACAGCAGGTTCCTGCCTCCCGGAGCTTGTTTTGCAGACAGACAATACTCAAGAAGATGAATAAATGAACAAGAGCATTGTAGATGGTGATTTTTGCTGTGAAGAGAAAACCCAGGATAATTACACAGAGAGCGTCAGGGAGAGGCGTCTGTTAGATGGGCGCTTGGGGAAGGCCACTCTGAGATCTGAACAGCGTGAATCAGCTGGCCTCGCCAAGGCCAGGGCTGGGCGGAGCAGGGAGAGGAGAGAGTAAATGTGAAGATTCCAAGGTGCAGGTGAACCGGTCGTGTTTGAGGAGCAGGATGAAGGCCAGTGTGGCTGGGGAGTGGTGCGTGGGAGGCCATGACAGCGCCTGGTGGTCCAGAACCACCATCAGCAAACTGGGAAGTGTCTCTGGGTTCTTTTCCTGGGATCCGTGCACACCCAAGGGTCTGGGGATAGCATCAAGAGAGAACAGAAACTTAGAAGGGAAAAATTTACATTTTTTCCTAAATTCAAATTGAAATGTACTATTTCCTTCGGTTCTGAATGCAGGCAACAACTATCATGATTAACCATGCTTGTGACCTTGTCACCAATGGTGCCATTTGAGTGTCGCTATTTGACCCACCTCTGGCTCTTGTCACTGCATCACAATTATGTGATTATGTATTACGTAGTACAGTCATATGATACAGCAAATGTAATAAACATTTTAAGCCATTTTTAAACAAGGGGTTAACAGACTTCCCCAGAGGTCTCACCCACTAATGAGGTCCATGGCATTAAAAAAAAAAGGATAAAAAGGCAATATAGAGAATGCCTTAGCTTTCAAACACCCCTCCGGCTGCAGTTGGAAGGGGAGGTTGTCAGGGGCAGGACTAACCCTGAGCTCCATCTACACGGGTTACTGGATTTAATCCTCACAATGATCATAAGAAATAGGCATGATTTTGCCCATTTTCGAGGCAGGGAAACTGAAGCGCAGACGTCAGGTAATTTTCGCAGCTGAAAATGGCAGAGCTGGGATTCAGACATAGATCTGTCTGACCCCAGAGGGGCAAGAGGGTCCATGGCCAGGGATGGGAGCTTGTGACAGAAGTCAAAGGTCAGCAGCATCTGCCTGACCTCCTGACCCAGCTTGGACTCGTGCCGCATGACCTTACCCACAAATGAATTGTCAATCCTTCTTTCCTTAGGCCTGTTTCTTGTCTAAAATCTGCCCACATAGGCCAATTACGCAGCCCTGAGCTAAGCCAACTAAATATTTCATGGGGATTTTAATTTAACTCTAAGGAAATTCATCCAACCCTGAGAGTAGGCTGTCACCTCGAGAAGTAGCATCAGGGAGCCCTTGGACCTGCGAACAACACTGCTGCTTCCCCAGGAATGCTGACGCTCCTCTGGGCTCCATCCAGGGAGCACAGGTAAATCCCACAGGCTGGGGCTCCGACGGGCTCGAACAGGCTCTGAGCAGGGCCTCCCCCTGAACAGGGAGCAGGCTGGTCTGAGTGTGTGTGTGTGTGTGTGTGTGTGTGTGTGTGTGTGTTCTCATCACAGGCGACTAACTGGCTTCCACTCCTAGTCCCTGTCCTTGTACCTAGAAGTGGTGGGATTGACATCCAGTCTCCCCAGTGAGCAAGGTCACTGCACACTTTGCAGGTGCCGTGTGACCCCAGCCCGCGGCGGGTGGAGGGGAAGTCCCCCCGCTTGTGCAGCAGGCAGGAGAGCAGCTGGGCGCCTTCCCGAGGCCTGTTATTAGGGAGTCTAAATGATGGTTCCTGCCGGCGCCGGAGCAGGAGCCCGAGCCAGGAGTGGGAGTGAGCTCCCCGGCGCCTTCAGATCCCATGGCCTCTCAGCGTGGTGACCCCTGTGAATCACTGCAGGTTCTCTGGGCCGCTCACTAGGTGGGGGCAGAGGAAGGAGGGAGAAAGGCACCCAGCAGGTAAATGGATCGAAAGTCAGGAAGTGAGCAGATGATCTAACTTGAAATGGGCTGAGCTGCAGATGTTAATCGGCGCAGCAGGAGAAGACTGCGGGGCCGGCGCAAACCTGGAAGCCAGTGTTTTGTCTTCTGGCCGCCTGGCTCTGGCTGGGCCTGTCCTCACCATCCAGCTCTTTCCTGGGGTGTAATTAATGCCCCTTTGCTGACTTCCACCCTCACTGTGGGGTGTGGGGCCCATTCCTCTTCTGCCTGGGCTCCCTGTGTAACCCTGCCCGTGAAGTTACAGGAACCCGCCTGTGGAGTGGCAAGGAGGGGAAGGGAGCCCTCTAGTGGGGATTCAGGGCTGGAGACTGAGGTGGTGTATGTGACCGTATCCGGAGCACGACCTCAATCTGGTTATAATGACCCAGCTGCCTGACAAAATCTCTCCTGCCTGCAGACTCGTCAGAAATCAGCCTGATTCTGCTGTCAGCAAGAGAGGGCCAGAGGTGAGGGTCGTCCTCCTCTACCCTGCCCTGCTGGCTGCACTGGCTGTTAGTTAGAGACTTACTGTGTGTCCACTTTGGAAAAGTCACCGTGAACAGTGCAACCTGAGTAAGGAAGCAGTCCTGAGAATCTGTACATCTGAAGCTAGCTTTCTGTGTATCCTAGCTGTGTGTACTTGAGCAAATTACTAACCTCTCTGGGCCTCAGTTGCTTTGTCTGTTAAATGGAGCCATTGGCAACTTGGAAATACTATATATGTTAAGTTTTTTGAAGACCTGGCCGCTGCCAGGCCACAACTACAACAAAAATAGTAAGAGGTAACATGTATTGAGAATTAATCTGTGCCAGGCATAGACTTTGCATGAGTTGCTCACTTAATTCCTCTAGAGGTTCCATGAGGTGGGATCTGTTGCTGTGCTCACTTTATGGATGAAGAAATTAGGGCACAGAGAAGGTAAGACCTCTCCCAAGGTCACGCAGCAATTAGCAGAGTTAAGAGCGTGAGCCCAGGCCCCCTGTTCCAATGCAAGGCACATGCCTCCTGAGCGGTGTAACCAGTGTCTTATCTCCTTCGGCGATTGAGAGGAGGGAGGGCTTGTCCCCGAGAAGACGATAGGGAAGTTTTTGCGGAGGAGGTGAACTGTGAATGGACCTTGGAGAGTAGAGTTCTCATTGGCTATTCCAGGGCGGAGCGGTGGCTTCGCTAGCGCTACAGCTGTAGGAAAGTGCAAGGTGTGTAAGAGGCAGCTGAGCCCGCCTGGCTGCAGGGGCTTTGCTGGGAAATGAGGCTGAACTCAGAGAAGGGGGCCGACCGTGAGGGCCTGACTCCCGGGCTGGGCTTTGGAGGAGTGGGGATCATGGATAATTTTTCAAGCGGGAGGTCAGGGAGGAGCGGAGATCAAGATGGGGGAGTAGAAGGATGTGGAGCTCACCTCCCCCACCAAACACATGGAGAGGGAGGGTGGGTGCAGTCGTCATGAGGTAAAAGTGAATTTTGTTAGAAAAGGAATATTAATAACCACCATTTATTATGGACCTACTAGATGCCAGGTACTGTGCTTTGTGCACTGTATGTATTATCTCATTTACCCTCATAACAGCCCTGGATTGGGGATTATTACCCCCATTTTACAGATGGGATAAGTAAGCTTGGAGAGGATGTGAAACCTACCCATGGTCACACAGTAACCGGAGGGCTGGGATTTGAGCCCAGTTTGGTTTGGTGGCAAAGAAGCAGGCCAATGTAGTCACAAGAAACAGCAGGTTGAGGGAGGGAGAGCTGTGTTCTTGACATTGGCCTCATTCAGGAGGGCCAGGCGGGGGCTGGAGAGAGTGGTCAGCTAGGAGGTTCAGCAAGATACAAGCTAGAAAGTATCCCGTAGAATTTATAACTAACCAGCTGGAGTGACGTTGGTGAAATGGTGGCGTAGACACCAGATTGCCTTTAGTGGAGGAAATGGCAAAGAAGTGAGGATAAAAATGAGGATGGCTGTTTCTTGCTTCTCTTCAGTCTTTTGAATTCACTAGAGCCAATTAAATTTGTTTCGGGTTCAGGATGCAGTCTCTGAAGCCAAGTAGCTCAGGTTTGAATCCTGGCTCTGCCACTCACTTGCTGTGCAACCTTGGGCAAGTTTCATAACCTCTCTGTGCCTCAGTTTTTTGATCTGTAATGTGGGGGTGATGATAGTAACCTACCTCATAAAGGTATTGTGAGCACTGAGTGAAACATCACATATGAACTGTTTAGTTACTAAATTGACACAGGAAGGGCTAGAGGTGGTATAACACGTTAGGACTGCAAATCTGATCCTGCTTGAAATACGTCAAGGCCCTTCAATTGCTCTTCAAGGTATTGCATCTTCTGCCTGTCTCTCCAGCTTCATCTTACAGCCCGCTCCCCAGTCCCATGTGCCCTAGACACTCTGGCCTTTGTCTAGCCCCTGGAATACACTAAGCTCCCCCCGCCACCTCAGGACCTTTGCATGTGCTGTCCCTTCTATTGCAGGTGCCCACCCCAGGCCTTCTCACTGGTAATTCCTGTTCAAGTAACTGAGTCTCATCTTGGGAACACTCCCACAGACCTCCCAGACTCTGTCAACCCCCTGTTCTACCTTCCATAGTGCTGCAGATGACTCCTTTGTAACACTTATTTCAGCTATAATTTACAGATGTTTTTCTTCAACAATCCAATGACTGCCTGCCTCCTCCACTGGACTGTAAGCTCTTTTCCATCAGGGACCACACCTGTGTTTGCTCACCCCTGTGTCCCAGCACCTTACACACTGCCTGGAGCAAGGCGGAGAGTCAGCAAAGAGTGTTGAGGGGATGCTGAGCATTAAAGAGGAAGGGCTTGCTGGGGAGGGGCAGTGGGTTCTGCCTACCTTGAGATCCCACACTCAAGGGCAGAGCCCATGACACAGTGCCTACCAGGGTCCCGATGAGCTCTGTGGCTCCACGTCCCCCTCCACACCGATCTTCCACCACAGCTGACATGTTGTTATCCCTCCCCGGGAAGCCAGTCTTGGTCTTGGAGCTCTGTCCTATCTGGGTATTTACGAGTAATGTCTCCCTGCTCTCACCGCCTCAGGCCTGGCCTTGCTTGGAATTCTGTAAGCCTTTCCAATATACAGGGGATCTCCAGAGACAACTACCTTGGAATGAAGGCTTCCAGGAATGCTCAGGACAGCCTTATTCTCTGTAGCATTTTCTCATTACAACTGTAGCCTCCCAAAGCTTTCCAGAGTTAAGTAACACAATTACAGAGTTAAATAAATGACAGCACAGAATGTGAGGCACTGTGGGGCCTGAGTAGCAGGTGTAACAAGATCTGGGCGAATGTGACTGGCAAAGGAGTAGAGGCTGCCGGCCTCCCCCGGGGGCAGGAGCCCAGGGGACTGGGAGGCGGGGCAGGAGGAGGTGGAGGGGTGGAAGAAAGCCAGAGAGAAAAGGTCTGGAAGCTGATCAGAGACAGCACAGTGGATCCAAGGATTCCAAGGAAGCTGGGAGGTCATTAATCTGCTGTCCCTTGAGGAGAATCACATAACCAGGAAGAGGTGGTGGAGAATGCCTGCGCTTGGTTTCCAAGCTGGGTGTCAGGTTTTCCTGGAGTTTCCCCAGTGATAGGACAGTGTGAGGCCTCAGAGGGTCCTTACGTGGAGCTTCAGAGATGGGCAGTCACACCAGAGAAGCACCCTGTGTCAGTACAGCTGTGCACCTGTCCCAGGTCACCTAGGAAAAGGGGCCAAATGTCCAGAGATCTCCGCCTACATGGAGGTAGAACAGGCCTGGCTGCCCCCGCCCCCCAGGCATTCCCACAGCTCACCCTGGGTTAAGATGTTGTCTCCAGAAGCCCCTGTTGAGATTATCATCCTCGGCAAGTTCATCAGCATCACACCATCATCATTATCATCCTAACAGCAAACGTTTATCAGGTACTTATTTCCACCCAGGTCCCATGCTCAGCATTTACAAGCATCGTCTCATTCACTTTCTTAGCAGTTCTAAGAGGTGGGTACAATTATTATTATCCCCACTTTACGGATGAGCAAACTGAGGTTTGGAGAGGTTAAATGACTTTTGCCCAAGGTCACGCAGCAAGTAAGTAACAGAGTCCAGACAGGTCTGTCCCACACTGAAAGCTAAGTCTCAGCCACTCTCTCTACTGCCTTCACAGTCCCTGAGAGGCATGGCAGGACCCCACAGTGTGCACAGTTTATAGGCCTCTTGCAAACCCATCATCTCTCTTAACTCTCATGTAATATTGATTGGCAGTTGTCCATTGTATGGCCTGGTAAACTGAGTCCCAGGGTAAGGAGTCACTATGGACACATGGTCAGCAAAAGGCAGAACCTGGTCTTCAGACCTGCCCCATCCTCTCATTACCTGGGCTGCCTGTGAGGGAGGAGCTCAGTGAGGATGGGGCAGGACCAAGGCAGCGGAAGGTCTGCCCCTGGTGCTGAGGTGCTACTGAGGGGAGGGGATTGAATTTTGCCCAAAAGTGAGCAGTAGGAGTCTAAAAGAGGAGGAAAAGGAGACAGGGAGAGCTTTGCCCCTTCAGATCTTTCAGGATCTGGTGCTACCGGCAGAAGCCTCCCTGGTGGGATTCTCAGGGAAGCACAGGGTGGGAACAGCAGGCTCAGGCAGGCTTCCTCCCAGCCAGTCCCCAGGTCCCAGGAGGAGAGCAGCGGCCACCTCGAGCCTTCAGCCCACCCTGATAGCGATGGTGGCAGGCGGCTGACCTGTGTTAAAACCCAGGAGGCCAAAGATTGTATGTTTTAGAAGTCACCCCCAGGCTGCCTCCAACCTGCCCTCTCCTTATAAATTCCACAACAGCTAGGAGATAAAAGAGAGCATCTCTCAGAGGCAGAACCCTAAGCTCTTCAAAGAACACTTTCAATCAAAAATGGGGAGAGGAGAGAGGTCTTTCTTTCTAAGGAAATGTATTTATACACCCCTGTGCATGTGTGCTCATGTGCACATGCACACACACACACACACACACACACACCCGCCAGGAACGTGGTGATGCCCACAGAGCTCTCTGCCTGTCCCCTTTTCCCGGTCCTCTTCCCTTCTCTGGCTCCAGGGGTCTCACCCTTTTCTGGATTCCCAGCCCCCAGGCTTACACTTCCAGACCTGCTCTCTCCAGGTGGCGTTGTACCTTCCTGACCTGTCCTGACTTCCCGGCCCCGGGCGCCTGTCAGCTGCTGCTCCTGAATGGTCTGATAAACACCTTCTTCCTCCACTTCTCTGAAGCATCGGATTCTGGGACTGCCATCAGCTTCTTGAGCAAATAGGGGCCAGTTAAACTAAACTCCTCCTCTCCTGGCCCCGCAAAAGGAAAGCCTGGGATTTTAGGGCTGGGAGGGAGCTTGGGGGGCATCTGGTTGAACCCCTTCATTTTACAGTGGAGGAAACTAACACCCAGAGAGTAGAATAACATGCCCAAGGTCACGGTGAGTTTGTGGCCCAGCTGTGACGAGAGCCAGGTCTTCTGGCATCCTGTCCATGGTTCTTTCCACTAAGAGCACAGCCCTCCCCAACAAGTGGCCGGAGATGCAGAAGAGCTCGGATGAGCCATCATCCTGCCCACGAATCCCTCAGTTTCGAGCATTTTTGCAGTCCCAGCCCTCTTGGTTGGTACTTTGGTTTCATGACACATTATCTCCTCATCTAAGACTGCTTTACTGCATGATGTCTTTCTAACGAAGGCAAAATAAAGGCACGTGTGCCTTTTGGACTAACCTGATCCCACGAGGTTGTGGCAGATACCCCTGGGAGCATTGAGGCCAAGGTACGTGATTACTGTTCTCTGCTGAATCAGTGAAATATGAAAAACAACCACCACAAAACCTGTATGGTTTCTTCTAGCTTCTCATCCCTGCTTCCCTGCCTCCCCTGCCGCCAGCTTACTCTTGAGTGGGGACAAAGGAAAGAGAGACAGGCTGGGGACAAGGGGGCAGCAGTGCCCTCAGGAGGCAGTCTTTCTGTTTGGCCCAGTTTGGGGAAGTGTCTGTTTGTGAATTAGGCAGAAGCACCCTGTTGGGGCCGACGCTCCCTCTGGCTGTGTGGTCATTCTGTTCGTACCCAGGGAAGCACCCTCCTGGGATGCCGTCCATTTCCAGCTTTCTCTCCATATGGAATTGTTTTAACCATAATGTCCTTGCTGGCCAACTTCTATAAACTTGTGAAATGATTTCCAAATTTCAATCCAAAGTCTGCCCTCTTGGAAAGAAAGCTATGTGGGAGGAAAAGAACCTTGAGGATAGAGTCGTTGACTTTGGTTGCTTGTATCTATTTTATTTAATGACCAGAGAAAGGACAGGATGCTGTGTTTACCTCTTGTCCATCTTGTCAGTTTTTATTTTCCAAATCTTTTCTTCAGTTCTTTCATTCCAACCCATTTAACTCTTCCCCCCTCCTCCCAAAGCCCATGCAGGGCTTGGCTGCCGACTGGCTGTAAACCGCCCCCAGCACGGAACCGGCCTTGCGCCTGCGCCTTTGTCGTGGATTTCTGTCCCTTTACGCCTGTGCTCTCGAGCTGAACGGAAGTCAGTGCCGCCATCACCAAGGGGCTGAGGCTCTGAAAGGCCCAGACAGCCATCTAAAGAGCCCCCCAAAGGAAGGCACTACTAATCTTCTAATCACACCTCACTCTCTCCCCAGGAGTTGAGTCACTTGACAGCCACCATCAACACTCTCTTGGAGAAATACAGAAGGAGCGCAACGAGTCATTCACATTTTTCATTTTTTATTAAAAATCTCTTGCATCTGCACTCTAGTCTCTTTTAAGCCTGGCCTCACTCTGTAAGGTCCCAAGTTGTTAACCTACGCTGGATCGCGTGGCTGCTGTAGCGTGAATTGAGAGTGGAGGACTGGGGTTGAGATGGAGAAGAAACTGACCTTTGCCAATGGGTGTGTCCTTCTTTACACAAATCTTACATCCCCTTGTGTGTAAAACGGTGGGCAGCATCTCTCCCTACTTCCTTTGCAAAGATTTGGGAAGAATCCTGTGTGTGTGTGTGTGTGTGTGTGAGAGTGTGTGTGTGTGTGTGTGTGTGTGTGTGTGTGTGTGTGTGTGTGTGTACTCATTCAGAGCTGATTGGCCTTTTTGTAGGTTGCTGGACACCCTGCTTTTCCTCATTTCTTTCTTCACCTTTTGTATCAACTGATCCGCCAGAATTAGGAGTTAAGCTAAAATGTAAACCGCAAGGGAGGCCAGCCCAAGACACATGCCCAGGTTATAAAACATGGTTCTGAAATATCGGTGTAAGTCAGGAATGCTGAGGCAGCTGGTTACAAATCCAGATTCCAGGCCCTTCCCACCAGACTCTGAACCAGGAAGTCTGGGATGAGGCTCAGGAATTCACATTTCAATAAGCCCTACAGGTGATTCCGACGCGGTTAGCCTTGGACTACATTTTGAGAATCCCTGTTAGGGAGTTTCTGGGGATGATCCTAGCACTGTCTTAACCCCACATCCTTAGTTTACAGATGAGATTAAGGAAGCCCAGACAAATGAGGTGACTAGCCTAGGTTGGTTAATTAGTTAGTTAGTTAGTTAATGCAGAGCATGGCCAGGACTGAACGCCAGCTCTGGGCCTTTCCCACTGCTCCATGTATAGGGGAACAGACCAATAGAAGTGAGCTTGCTTTGCAACAGGATGGATTGAAGTTAGACACAAGGAAGAACTTCCGGACAGAGAGGAGTATTGAAGAAGCCAATAGTATCTCCTTTCCCAGAGGGCCTTCACTCAGGACAGGCTCTCCTGAGATGCGGGCGCTTGGGGTGCACGGTGGAGGCAAAGAAAGGAAGGAAACATCTTCAGGACAGACGCCGGTGATTTTGCATGAAAATGATGAGAGGCTTTTCTTTTAGTTCTGCCAGATTTTTACGCTTGACAGCAGCATAAGCGGCCAGCGGTCCAGGAGGCCTGAGGTGTAGTCCTGGCTCTGACAGGGACAAGCTTAGCGATGCTGGGCCACTTGCTCAATTTCCTGGTCACCGTGGGGCCAATGGGGTTGCATCAGATTGCCTCTCATTTCTGTGCTTCCATCATTTTTCTCTTTCATTGTAAAGCCCGTCACCAGAGTGTACCCACTACAGGGTCATGGTGAAGTTTTGTTGACTGAACCAATTAATAAGTTGAATTTTAAAAAACTGCTCCATATTGAGTATCCAGAAGTTCTATCTGCCAGTTTTCCCTGCCTGGGGCATTCTGAACAGTCTGAACAGTCTGTAGTGATGCCCTGTTTTTATAACTTATCTATTTGAAGGGGTCTAACCGCAAATGAACGCGAGTTACAGCTTCCACAGCCATGTCCTTTGATGCGGGATCACTCAGATCTGGGCGATGCCGTGGCTGCTTGGGGTCACTCCCCAAGCAGAGAAGCCAGGCCAGAGCAACATCTCCCCATCAGTGACAGCCTCTGGTCACAAGTCCCCGTGCCACCTTCTCATGCGGCCACCCCGCTGACGGTCCCTCTCTGTTCCTTTCAGAAAGCAGATCTGGCCGTGGCAGGCCTCACCATTACGGCTGAACGGGAGAAGGTGATTGATTTCTCAAAGCCATTCATGACTCTGGGAATTAGCATTCTTTACCGAGTTCATATGGTAAGAGATTTATTTTATAAGCATTTATGGCATTAAAGTTATTTGCATGCAAACACTGAGTTATATGGTAATAATGAATGACTCACAGAAATATTTAGATTTCAAGACTTAAATGCAAATGTGCTGGGCTATTTTTTCCCCCATCAGCTGCAGAGACTTGCAAACAGGAAGAATGGAAAAGTCACACTTGTGGGCTTTCCAATAAAAACTGCTTTTGCCTCACTCAATAGGGATGGCCAAGAACGATTGTTCAACCCTTTGTTCACAGTGTGTCGGCGACTGGTCCCGTGGGTCACTCTGCTTCCTCTAGGGGGTGGGTCCCTAGCCCAGAAAAGTCACCCCGGCGTTCTCAAGGACTTCACCAACTTTGAGGTCCACCTCTGTTCACTCTGAGCATCGGACCTGGTGAGGCATTGCAGACTCCCTCTCCTGATGATCTGTTCTGGGAAAGAAGGAGCAGATAATCTAATGTCACTTCTACCTGGCCTGTCCCCTCTTCTGCATCCTTACAAAAAAAAAAAAAAAAGACTTCTCTGGTTAGGTTGGTTAGAGTTAGTACAAACAGTGTGAAAACGGGTTTGTGAAAGGTCACTGAAGGGCAGCAGAGGGTGGGTGTGAAGGCACAGTCTCCTGGCTGGTGGCAGGGAGCGTCGGGACAGTAACCCTGGCTGTGCCTCGTCCAAACTGGCTCTCAGGGCACGGCTAGTACGTGGATTTCCCCAACGCCCTAGGCACCGTAGGCATTCAGGGTCATGCTAACCTGGCGTATTCGAGTACACACCCTGGCGCCGTCAGGCTGCCCATCAGGGAAGGAACCAAGAGGTCACCCCACGTGCCTGCTGAAGATGTGACCCTCCAGCTTCTGACCCCTTCCCAGCTTCAGATCTCCACCCTGGAGAAAGGGGATTATCTGTAGCCTGGCAGCTGCTAGCGCATCGGGAACTGTGGCCTGTGTCTCTGGGAGGAAGGTCTCTTGGTCACAGAGCCCACCCAAGCAGCTCGGAAGAGCACTGTCCTGTACTGGGCCTCAGTGTCCATCAGGATCACTGCCCGGCCTGGGAAAGGAGGCAGATCATCTGGAAGAAGAGACAGCATCAGAATCCCAAGCTCCCCGGGCTAAGACAGAACGAGATGTGAGGATTTGGTCATGGCTGACGCTGTAACTGATGTGTCTGTCTTGTGAATTAAGGGGCATTGGATCCCTTCTCCTCTCTTTCCCATGATGATGACCGCTCCCATTCACTGAGCATCTCTTATGTGCCAGACGCCCTTTCAGGCCCCTGTGATGCGGGCTGCTGTTATGGGTCGAATTGTGTCCCCTCTAAAGCTGTGTTGAAGTGCTAACCCCCAGGACCTTATTTGGAAATAGGTTCTTTGCAGATAGAATCAAGTTAAGATGAAGTCATGCTGGAAGAGGGGCTGCTAATCCAATGACTGGTGTCTTTATAAAAAGAGGGAAATTTGGGCACAGACACAGGGGAGAAGCCCCTGTGAATTTGGGGCAGATTGGAGTAATCATCTACAAGCCAGGAAGTGCCAAGGATTGCCAGCCACCCAGGAACTCACAGAGAAAAGGAAGGACCCTCCCCTAAAGCCTTGGAGAGAGCGTGGCCCTGCTGACACCTTGATGTGGAACCTCACGCCTCCAGACCTGGGAGACGATACGTCGCTGTCGTGGCAAGTCCCCCGGTTGGTGGTACTTGTTCTGGCAGCCCTAGTAATCGAATGCAGTCATGTTGTTCTTATTTTATTTGTTTTTCATTTATTTTTAGTGGCGGTACCAGGAATCGAACCCAGGACCTTGTGCGTGCTAAGCACACGCTCTACCACTGAGCTATACCTGCCCCTTCTTGTTCTTATCTTTGAAATGGGGAACAGTGGCAGTCAGTTCTAAAAATGTGGACAAGGCCACACATCACTAAAAGAAAGAGCAGCGTTCAAACCCAGGAGAGGTGTGATGCGAGCCTGTGCGCCCTCCGTGACACCAGGCTGCCACCCCCACCTGGTGGCTTTTGTAACACATGTCCTGTAAGTCAGGCGTTCTGTGCCCCATCCTGAGTTGGCCCTCAGGGCTATTCTTTGAGGGAAGAGGGAAGGAGTGATAATTCCCATCTTGCAGAGGAGGAGACCAAGGTCACACCTGGAGCTGCCCCAGGGCTGGGCCTGGAATCCAGGTTGCCTGACTCTCAGACAGTGTTCTTGTCATTGTTATAGCTGTTGCTACCCCTGAGCCAGCTTTCCAGCCAGCACTGTTTCTGGAGCTCACCTCACCCTCCTCCCACAGCTGAGCTCCAAGGAAGGATCCAAAAGAAATGGAAACACACAGCCTTTCTCCAAACTAGACTCCTGTGGCTAGGCCAAATGACTATAGGCTCTGGCCGTGATTTCTCCATTAAGGCCCGGGAACTAGCGCCCCACCCATGGCCTGATGGACCCAGAGGAGCCACATAGGTGGAGGCACCTGACCCCATGTGTTTCCAGCGCCTTCGGCTGGGCTGCTCTCACCACCCAGAATATCACCACTGTCCTGAATATCAA
Organism: Camelus bactrianus; assembly: GCF_048773025.1. Taxonomy (NCBI): domain Eukaryota; kingdom Metazoa; phylum Chordata; class Mammalia; order Artiodactyla; family Camelidae; genus Camelus; species Camelus bactrianus. Next base: position 15,566,521 of record NC_133571.1, read on the forward strand.
CTTTGGTCAGAACCAAACTCCAATTCACCAATCCTCTGAACATCCTTAATTGGATCATTAGCCAAACGTTTTCCATCCTCTGCAAACCTATGGCTGTATGACTTCCCCTGCATTAGTTCCGGGATGTGAAGTTTTATGTGTCTGCTTGGCTAGGCTACAGGGCCCGGATGTTTGGCCAACCCCTAGCCTAGACGTGGCTGTGAGGGTATTTTGTAGATGTGATTGAGTAAAGGACATCAAGTAAAGGAGATGACCTTTGTTAATGTGGGTGAGCCTCAGCCAGTTAAAGGCCTTACGTGCAAAAACAGGTTTCCCCAAAGCAAAGGAATTCTATATCAAGACTGTCACTAGAAGTCCTGTCTGACTTTCCAGTCTGCCCTGCAGGTTTGGACCTACCAGCTCTCACAATCACATGAGTCGATTCCTTGAGATAAATCTCTTTACACACACACACACACACACACACACTCACACACACACACACACACACACTCACACACACACTCACACACACACACACACACACACTCTCACACACCCCCTACTGGTTCGCTCTGTCTCTCTGGAGAACCCTAACCCGTACAGGTCCCCTCTCTGGTCAGGATTCCTCCCCCTCCCTCGCTCCCTACTGAGTGTGTCACATGGCTGCTCAGATCTGATTTCTAACAGGAGGCCAAGCTGAGTGAAAACTGAGTGCTGGCGTGAACAGCTTACACTGAGCGGAACTGACAGTTTATGCATTTATTCGACAAATATTTATTGAGTGCACTCTGTGTGCGAGGCAGAATGCTTAGAAAGTATCAAAGAACGAGCTGGGGAGAGAACTAGTCTGAATCGACCAAACCAGAGGAAACCTGGTGAGAAAAAGCCTGAGATGAACTTCGCAGAATCAGAAACAAAAGAGGTATCAGAGGGAACAGCTAACACCAGAGGGGAGCCCGGCAGAGGTCACTGTGAGAGCCTGAATCCAAAACCACGTAGAGACGCTTCCTCTTAATACAACAGTGTTACGTCAATGGAATTAACGTTGAATGCTGGATGTTTATTCTTTTGCGAATTTTCTCTAATTGATAGTTTTCTGTGAGTAAAAGTATGGTTCATTTAATTTCATTTATAATCCATCATGATCTAGAATCTTAGTCCTACAATTGAGGTCACCTGAGTCGTGTGTGCTTGTTACCAAAAGGTGAGCATCTGGTGGTAATCAAACCTGTGTGCAAAAGTGCAAATGGTTAACCCAAAGTATAAATGCCTAGTTAGAAACCCCTGCAAAACCCTCCAAAATAACCCATGGTGGCAGGTTTGTCTCTAAAGTCTAAAGATGACCAGAAACAATTTGTGAATTTCCAGCAATCTAAGATTATCCATGTTCCTTCACGAATATGGATCATCATGAGGTGATTATAGGACATTTTCCTTTCTCCCAACCTTGGGGTATAATCTCTGTTTCTGCTCACGTATCTCCAGGATCAAAATCAGATGAATACTTTGCTCTTTTGACCTCTGCTCCCTGCCACTCAGAGGCTGCCTACGGATTCTGGCTTTGGCATTTGTTTCCATTGATCCCTCCTGCTTATTAAAACTTTCTCTGTTCCTAGCGTCCAAGTCACCGTTTTCTCCTGCTGTTCCTCCTACGTGCCTGATTATTGCCTTCTCCATCATTCCTGTTGATTCCTCTCTGTCTGTCCCTTAAATGTCTGTGGCCCTTTTCTGTTCTCACTCTCGCAGCTCTGCCTGGATAATCTCACCTGTTCCCAAATCTGTCAGCCTAACCCTGACTGCTCCCCTGAATTTCAGAAGCACATTTTAAACACATTACTAAGACCTCCCCATCTGGGTGCCTCACAGACACCTCAGAAATAGTGTCGCAAACTGCACTCAGTACGTTTCTCCCTCCTCTCCTCCACCCTGTCTCCAATAACGGCATCTCCATCCAGCCCCCTGAGCTGACCTTCACTTCTCTTTCCTTGCACGCCGAGTCGGTCAGCTCATGTCCCAAAGAGTCCTCACACGCGCTGTCCACCCCCACTTAACCACGCTGGTTTAGGTTCTCTCTCTCTGACCTGAACTGCCGCCATTCTGGTGGCCTGTATCTTCCTAGAGGGCCGAGTGCTTCTCATCCGTGACTGTATCCCCATCAAAGAGCCACGGTCATTTTAAGCATCCATCAAAAATCAGTACAGTGACAATCATGGACTCTGGAGCCAGACTGCCTGGGTTTATTCTCAGAGCTGAGCTCACTGGCTGCAGGTCACATGTGTCTCAGTTTCTTCATCTGTAAAAACAGGTCGTCATGCACACTTAATGAGGATACGCACTTCCAACAGCGCCTGGCCCATGCACAATAAAGTGTTTGTCATTACATTTAATAAATGTATGTGAATTGCTCCCTACTGCAGTCCATCCTCCATCCATCCTGCAGCCTGAGAGTTATTTTTGTTATTCATTCATTTTTACAAATGCAGTCATATCCACGTCTGATTTAAAATCACTCACAGAACACTTACCTGACAAGGGGAGATACCATGATCACAAAGGTGGTTTTCCCAGGGCAACGCTTAGCCATCACACTTGGGGTGTGCTGACCCGTGATTTCCCCAAATGTGGGCAATTTGACTGCACCGTTTGTGATAGTGGGGGACTGCGTTTACACTTAAAAAAGAATCATTCATTGGCTGCTCATCACTTATGAGAAAAAGCCCAGCCTTCTCAGCACGGAGAATAAAGCCCGCGTCTCCTGCCCCACCTCCAGTCCTTTGCTGCAGGCGCCGTCCCACTGCATTGCTCTCTTCTTTTCCTGTCACGTCAGCCTCTTCCCATCTCCTTACCTAGGTTCATGCTCACCTTCTTGCCCCTCAACCGTCTAACAAGCTAGTCCTTCGCCTTTAATACCCAGCTCAAATGTCACCCGTTATATATGACCCCTCTAGAGGGAGCTGGTTGCTTTTTTCTCTGAGCGCCACCCTCTGCCTGTACCCATGTTGTAGTGTTTATACGCCATGGTACCTTAGTCTCTGTTTATCTCTCTCCCCCTAAGTAGATCCCAGTGGGATATACACTGAGGAGAAGGTACAGTCTTCTCAGACCATGAATTTTTATGATATGATTTTTGGTATGGAAAATGTCATCGTCCTAAATGTGCCGTATTTACTTGATAAGCACAGAAGGAAGAAAAGAAGAGAGGGAGGGAGAAAGGAAGGGAGGGAGGGAAGGAGGCAGGGAGGGGGGCAGTGAGCACCACTTACCTTGTGGCTCATGGTTGGGCAGCACTGAGCCCCAGGACCCTGGCCTCTGTCGGGTGGGCCAGTATTCCAGGCAGCAGGATGAGTGACCCAAATACAGGTCTTGTTTTCTTTCTGGCCTTTACCCATTGGTCTTGAGAACAAAAAGTGAGAGGAGGCAGATGTTTGGGGTGGCTCAGATACATCTTCTTCCCAGGCCTGGCCTTGCCTGCCACCTGGACTCATTGCTCTCTCCCTCCCTGATGCCTGCAGACTCCACCTACAGCATGTCATCCACCTGAGAAGGCGTTGATGTCCCTGGCTGCGGCCAGATGAGCTTCCAGGCCAGGCATAGAAGGTTCGGCCTTTAGAATCTGACGTGTCCCCTGGTACTCCAAAGATGAGAGGCAAATGACAGGACATCTGAAGTTCAAGACTCTCTTGATTTCTTTGACATATTAGCTCATTTCCTCTTACCGAGAAATTCAGTATTTAGCTTAGCAGTATAACCCCATGGGCATTTTGCACTGCAGGGTTTTATAGAATTGATGCATTTTGCAGTCTAGAATTTTATAGAATTGATACATCCTGTAAGCACTCAAATATCCATGAATGGAAGAGAGAAGTGCATAGAAAAAGAAAAACATTCGTATTTGACATTAGAATATGTCATGTAGTTTTCTCTCTTTCTTTTTTTACTGCAGTGGCAATTTGATGTTTTGCTCATATTAATGTTAAAGTAGGTTTGTATTCCTCGAGCACACACTGATTGTTGGAGCAAGGCCTCATCATTCTGTGCCAGGAGCCAACCTGGGACTTGACATTTGGCATATGTAGCCCCCAGATAGATAATCCAGTTTAAAAAGTTCAGTGTTGATACATTCAAGGAGGTTGGGTTTGTGGTCACGATACCTGTATGTTGACTGACGTCTCTCTGGCATCTCTTTCTGTATGAAGTACTTTCACATGCAGTCTCTGGTTTAATACAGCCATCCCTGAGGCAGAGAGTAGGATTCTGAGGCCAGCGGTAGCTAGTGGTGCAGTGGAAAGAGAAAAGACAGTGCGGTGGAGGAAGTGGCATGGAACCCAGGTTTCCAGTCTCCGAGCCCATGTGCTTCCAATGATCTATTTCTAGATGTAATAGGTGTATGCCTCTGGGTCAAGGACATGTGTCAGGGGATCTTTCAAGATCCTGTCTAATCTGAGGATACTGTCTTTGATTCCATCTAGAGTCCTAAGCCAGCCAGAGCATCTAAGGCTCCCTTGAAAATGTGAGTTTACTGTTTTTCCCCTACCATATCTTTCTCCACCTTTGATTAACAAATGTGAAAGCTTCATACTCTGTCCTTTTTCTCTTCTTAACTCTTGGCTAGAATCTTCTCTCTAAAGGAAGAAAAAATTTAAAAGCAGACAGTGATTAAAAAGTGAGCAAGAAATAAATGTCAGCTTTAAACTAATGCCTGGCGTTTTTGCTGGAAGTATTACTCGTTTTCCAAGAAGGTCTGTTTCCATCTCAGGAAGATTGTCTAGGAAAATGGAGAACAATGCTAAGTAAACCAGTGAATCATTTCTAATACTGCTTAATACTCTGTTCTAAGGAAACAGAATGAATCGAGTTCCGTTCCTTAAAGCTAAGTAAGATGATAGCCCATATAATGGAAATACGGTTCCTGGAATGCATAATCATGTTAATATTCGTTATTTGTTGGGTGCTCCTCTCTCGAGATGCTCACGGTGTTTCATCAACATGACTTTAGTAATTCTCACATTCCCCCTTCGTGCTGGTCGTGGTATCCCATCTTCTGGAAGCAGAAAACGGCACCCAGAGAAGCAGAGTGGCTCACCTGGGATCACTCAGCCAGCCAAGGTCAGGGCCAGGTTGAGAACGTAGGTCTTCTCGTGACAGATGTCCAATCAGTGAAGTGAGACTGGATATGGCAGCCTCTGGGTTAAATGGGCAACAAGCCCATCTGGGTGTTTTTCGTGGAGATGAACTCATTGCTTACTTCTTTTTTCCCTCTTGGAGTCAGAGGTGAGAAGTGCATGCTGAACCAAAATATCTTCAAGACAATCCATCGCAGACACACTGAGGGAGGTTACCCATGGGTCCCTGGGGGCCGGGGGGAGTGGATAGGAAGAAATCACTCCTTTTGCTTCTTCCAGAAGGAGTCATGGAGACTGTCTCTCTTATCTCTTTCTTCAGCCCTGAAGTATGTTTTACTGACCATTGATGAAAACTGGGCGTGGAAAGAAACCATTCTATAAACTGCGCTTTGGTTCTAAAGACTGGCAAAACCACATGGGGGTCATGACAAGCCCTTGTCTTGGCTCTGCTGGGGAAGGGCGTGGGTTCAGGAAAGGAAGAGCTGGCGTCTCTAGTGCGTGTGTAGGAGGTGGTGACGAGGGTACACAGGGGAAACCCCCACATCTGGCCCACTCTGTCTGCGACTCCTTTAGGAAGGCGGAGGCGGAACTGAGTTCCAAAGCTTGCAATCCCCAGCTTCTAAGAGCCATCCTTCCGGAGGGGAGCCTGGTATTACCCTAATGGCTCCCTTGGGGAGCCCTGGGGAACCCTCGTGATTCATGTATTATAACCCGTACAAACTCTAGGAGTTATGGAAAGTGGCTGTGGCCAGATGGCAGTCTCCCCACGAGCATCTTGAGTGTGTGTTACTGTAGGAAAGAAAATAGCGTTTCTTGTCCATTGAGAGAGCAGCAGTGTAAGAGGAGGTTCCCTCCTTTGTCACACTACCGCCCTCCTGCACCCCATTCACAGCTACCATCAGACAGAGGGGGAGCAAACACTTAAATATCCCTTGCTGTGTGTTAAGACAACCCATTTTATTATTACCGCATGTTACAGAAGAGGAAGTGAGGGCCCAGTGAGGTTAAGTAACTTGCCCAGGGTCACATAACTGTAAGTGGTACAGCCAGGATTCCAGCCTGGACCACCTGACTCCAGGGTCTTGTGTTTTAATTCACTCCCTGTCCCGCATGACCTGGCTCTGGTGTCCTTGCGCATTTGGCTCCAGATTCTGGGAGAGCAATTACTTTCTTACAATAATGTCATTTCTTCCAGTACACATAGAATGCAGTATCAGTGAGTGAACAGATTTTTTTTTTCAAGGAAAAGAGGAAATTTCAGCATGCAAAAGGAGATTAGCGTCACTTTGCAGCTCCACGGGGAGCTCCACTGCTCCCACACAAAGGGCCTCACCACAAGGGGGATTGTGGTCACTTGGTGACCAGCCCAGTCTCTCCCATCAGACAGCATCAGTGAAGCTGGCCCTGAATGTGGTCAGTCTTAAGCACAGTACAAAAGTCAAGGAACCAGTTCTAATGTGGGTGCCCTCTAACTTTTCAGTCCCATCTACAGGGCTTGACCTGTCCTAGACATTTGAGGCGTAGACGACATATAACCAGTTATCTACCTTCAGAATGGCTGTATTCACCAGAAGGAACCAGCCCAACTTGCAGTCAACGGAGACATGTATAAATCAGTACATATGTTCATAAATACAACAGAGTCACAACAAATGATGATGGGTATAAATAAATAACGTTTTAGAGTTCTTTAAGGGGGTGAGATAGAGCAGGCTGGGACTCTGTTGGCACTGCAGAGAAGGCGTGGGATTAATTAGGGAGTTTATTGGAGCAAGTTGCAAAGATTAAAAGGAGAGGAAGATGTGCTACAGATGCTGCTTGAAAGAAGGAGAGCGAGGCATCCCTAGGCCCAGCTTGACGAATGAGCTCCAGAGAAATTGAAGTCATCACCAATGATTTGAGCAAAGCACTTAACCTCCCTGGGTCCCAGATTTTCCATCTGTCAGTATGGAAAACTGAGTATTGACATCAAGAGAATGTAGTGAAGCAGTTTGAGTGCTTCAGAAGAAAAGTGTCTCCAGTATGTATGTATCCTTTGGGTTAAGGAAAATCTGTTATTTGGAAGGAATGCCTGTGCCGTGTGACACCTGATTTGCTCCAAGCACCACTGACTTGGACGTCTTTTGGGAAGGAAGCAATCTAAAGCATCCACATAGAAAAGATGGTAGGCGTCCAGAGCCTTGCAAGGAACTTACTTCTCTTTGGCATCAGAAAAACAGCCTGGGCTCAGCCCAAACCCAGGCTGTGTGAGCCCAGACCCAAATCTCAAATGACTGCCCATTCCTTGCTCTCCTGGTTGGCGTCAGTCAATCACAAGTGGAATCAGATGTCGCCTTGCCAACGTGACTGATATGTTTCCAGTGGAGCTCTGTTTATGTCTTGATCCTTGTTTGTGTGATGCTCTATGTTTTACAACTTGAGTCTCCAGGAATTTTTCCCATGGCTGTGCATCATTGCTTATCACCCATAACCAAATATGGCAGCTTTAAATAGGGCTGTCATTTCCCTCAATTTCACTCGTTGTGATAGAATCAGGTATAGATTTCTGACACTGAGCATCTAATGGGGTTTCAGATTCAGAAAGCAACAATAAAAGATTTTTTTTTTCTCCTGGATATCTCTCAATTGAGAGACACCGAGTGAAACAGCCGTGAGTGACAGGTGTAGAGTTCATGTACGTTTGCCCAGAGAAACTCGGGGGTATAGACGTACCCCAAGAGTGGCCCAAGCTAGTGATTTCTGCTCTAGCAGGTGTGTAGGCATGATGGCTCCTCTGTCCCCTGCTGGTCTCTGTGTGTGGGTTCTGCACTGTGCCTTCCCGTGTCTGCCACTGGTTCTTAGGATGATGGCGAAGTTATGGTTACCTGGTGATGGATGCGGGAATATGACTAACTGGGGACCCCGATTCTGCTGCTCTTGAGTTCTTCTTCCTGTTAGAGGATGTACATAGTGCCAGGACCAGACATGCTCGAGTGGTCTTCTCCCCATTTCTCCCCTGTTCCCTCGGTTCCCGTGCTTTGTCCCTCAGGTTGTTTTATTTTCCCCGTAAATCACCTAAGTGTCCTCTGCAGCTCAAGCATGAATGCACATGAGGCAGAGAACTTGCAATTGGTATCAAAGGGAAGTTCCCTGGTTGGTTGAAGCCCAATTGGGAGAGAAAGCCAGTTTCAGACAGGCCACCCAAGAGGTCATTGTCACACTGATAAAGGGCTGCAAGGCCGCAGAGCAGGTGCCCCATCGGCAGAGGGTAAGCTATTGACTTCTTCACTCTGCACCCTCTGGGCTGCGCCCCCAAGTGGGAGTGTAAAACTGCACCCCAAGTGCTTCGGGAATGTGCCTGCTGGCTTGCCGAGAAGGGATGGAAAGCCCACCAGAAGAGAAGTTGAATACTGTGTGAATACAGTGAGGCCGTGCAGAGCTATCTCCCCCAGCCCCACCCCTACCTTAGATGCTGTGGTGGGACCAGTTATGGTTACCTCGAGTTTCTCAGCATGGTCTCCATGGTCTAGCTGCCTGCGGATAACAAAAGCCCAGAAAGCTGGTGGAGATCAGCTTAGTATTGGCGTAGGTAGTTCCCCTTCATGTTTCTGGAGACCCCAGTGTAAAAATGACATACTTTGATACTGACAGGAGTTTGTGCCGTGATGGATGTGCTCTTGAACTTGAAAGTTTACCTGTTCATAGACCCCTGAGCTTAATACTGATTTTCTGCCCTGTTCGTGGACTTCCTAGATCCCTGAAATCATAAAATCACATAATTTTCGATTTAGAATGGTCCTTAGGGAGCATCTGGTCCAGTGGTTTCATAGTAAATGGAAGAAGCAAGCCTGGTGCAAGAACAAGGCGGCAGTGGGGACCCGGGGAGAGGGCCCCGTCTTGAGTGGGAAGCCACCACTCACCTCTGGCCGGTTGAGAATTAGACCCAGTGTTGCCAGATCACCCATTTTTTAAAAGCCACAAATCTGGATTTTTATGTGGAATCTCCCAATCATTGAATGTTGGCAACTGATCAAGATGGGTAGGCACTGCAGGTAAACAAGTTGTCTGTGGGCTGTAGGTCGCCAGGGTATCACCTTTGATCTAGTCCAGCTCCAGCCAAGGCTGGAGAGGGGTGGGCACCTGCCCAAGACCACACAGTTAGAGACCGGGAGGAAGCAATGTCCTACAGAAAACCCCTGGAGCTTGGCCCCCAGCTTTCTGTCCCTGCCTCCACCCCTTGGGTCCCATGAGTTTGTCCCCCTGTGCTGGGGGCACACACGTCTTCCCATAGCATCATGGTCCTGGGCTTTGTGTCAGAAAGTGTGCATTTGAGTCCCAGCTCTTCCACTGATTAGCCGTATAACCTTGGACACATCTCTCGACTGCCCTGGGCTTTGATTTCTTCCCTGATAAAAAGAAAATAAGAATCAGGCCTCACAGCACTGATTTGAGGTTTACAGGAGAAGGTCTCACTGTGTCTGAGATCACCCTGCAAACAAAATCCCAAGGATGCCTGCTGTATCAGCATCCTCCTGAGAAAGACGTGGGTGTCAGGGAGGGGTGCTAGTGTCCCATCCAGCAGCGCGGACATCGGCGGCTCAGAGGTGCTTCAGAGCCCAGCCGCGCAGCCCCTGGAGGACATGGAACAGCACGTAAGAGGCACTGGGGGCTGCTCTACCTGCTCAGCACAGAGCTTCCCTCATCCTAGGAAGTGACGAGGCCCGGGCTGTTCCTTTGTCTCATTTGCTGAGGTCAGGGCTCGGTAGGTGTTTCAGAGCATCCCCTGCTGTCATTTAAACCAAGCACCCATAACCCTAGGCAGCAAAATCTGGGGCAGGACCCAGCTCACCACCGCTCTGCCCTGCGCTGCCCAAGGGCCGTTCTGACTGAGTGTGTACAGTGAATCTTGTTTTTATCTCCATTTCCAGGGACGCAGACCTGGCTATTTCTCCTTCCTGGACCCATTTTCTCCGGGCGTCTGGCTCTTCATGCTTCTAGCCTATCTGGCGGTCAGCTGCGTCCTCTTCCTAGTGGCTCGGTACACGCCTCTCCCCTTCCCTGTCCTCACACCGCCACCTCGTGTCCACCTCTGGGAACTGCACGGGAGGGGGTGGGGAGCAGGAGAGGGGCGGGGTGAGGAGACTTTGGTGCCAAAGCAGAGGGATGGGAGAGGGACTCAGGACCTGGTCCCACCCATCCATCCATCCACGTGCACATCCCCTCACGCGAGCTTGTCCGAATTTGCTTCTGCACCCCTGCCTGTTACCCATCCAGCCCCCCAGCCTCCAGCCCCCTGCTGTGTAGGAGCCTTGGGAGAGAGAGAAGGGGAGGAAGGTGGTAGGAAGATCACTCCGATTAAGTACTGTGCATTTGGCTGCCTGGCATCCGTCCCTGCCCGGATCTGCCACAAAATGCTGAATGACAAGAAACAGAGCCTGCCAATCCGGAGAGGGGGACCGGAGGCCACAGTGGCACGGGCAAGGGAGAAGGCCTCCTCTGCAGAGGGCCTGGCCCTTCCCCAGCCCAGCTCTGCCTGTGAAAACACAGCTGCTTCATTGAACGGGAACTGTGAAGGGGGGGCTAATGGCAGGAAGGCAGGATGGAGAGAGGCCTTGGCAAGTAGTCTGAGTTGAGACAAGTGGTCCAGATCAGGGGTAGGGGAGAACAGGCATGCTCCAACCCGGCCCCATCCCTGGAGACCAGAGACTGTCCCTGGGCCTAGAGAAGAATCTGAGGCCCCTCCCTCGGCTGAGTCCTCCCAGGAAAGTGCACAGAGAGGGTTGTTGCTCTCTGAGGCTAGGTTGGACCAGCCTGGCCTGCAGGAGAGCCTGCTGACTCTCCAGAAGCAGAGCAAGCTCTCGTGGCTCAGGGTCTCGCTCAGACCCCTGCTTCTAGCTCCGTGCCCGGCTCACCATCCCGGAGGAGCAAAAGCCACTCCGGGCGAGCTTTGAGAGGGCTGACAGTGGCTCTGGCCCGGCCTCTTCTCTTCGGTTTCCTTCCCCTTGGGGCCATGTGGCAGGGCTGGGTAATTCAGTAGCGAATATTCCGCGTCTGCAGGGTGTGGTCTTCCCCGAGAGCGTGTCTACCTGGTGCTCAAGGGGGTCCTGTGCTGGCTCCAGTTAGAAGATGGAGCCCCAAGGAACCATGGGGCGTCTAACCCCTGCCCAGGAGGCATTGAAGCACCCAGTCCGTGCCTCTGTCAGTGGAGATCAAAGCCAAGTTCCGGAAGTTGACTGCAGCCCATGAGATCCACCAAACAGAGAAAGGCCCTGCTCACACCCTGGTCATCTTCGAGGGCCGCTGCATGTGCTGCTCGGGCGCCACCTACCCCCTGGGCCTGTAGGCACTGCCCCATCAAGTATCTGTTGTCGTGACGACTGGAGAGGTGTGCGGGAGCTGGCACGCTGTCTGACACATTCCTCTCCACTTCCCCGCACTGTCTGTGGCTGCTTGGGGGGAGCCGTCCCCCCTGAGTCCCGGCTCCACTGCCCCACAGCTCACTCCTGCCCCCTGCGACTGAGCCCCTGTGTGGAGCAAGTCGCAGCTCTCAGGTGACCTAGGGGGCCTGGAAATGCTCTTAGGGCTTGGTTTCCAGACACACACATGCATGCATACTGCCCCCCAGGATCTAGAATTAACAAAAAGAATAACCAACAAATTGTGTGAAAGGTCTGATTGTATGTCCTATATATGTATAGTATCCTAAATATCTGAGCCTAGGGTAATCTGGCTTAAGGTGGTGGCTTTCAGACAGGGTCTATGGACCGTGGAAGCTCCTGGAAAGTACAGAGACTTGGAGGGGCAGGGCAGCCAGAGCCCTGGGGCCCCAACCCGTCTCCATCCAGACCAGCTCCACTTTTCTCTCATCTATTGTACTTCTGGGTAGGATTTTAGAGGGGGGAAAAAATGTTTGAAAACCACTGATCTAAGGCTGCTGTTCCCAAGCCAGCTGATATCAGAGACAGACAAGGTGATTTTAAAAACTTGAATTTCCAAGTCTGATCATCTTAGAATCTCTAGGGATGGGGCCTGGGAACCCGCATTTTTGAGGCTTACTTCCAGTGGCCCATAGGCTTGGGAACCACCACCGAGGGGAGGCACCACAGGGACAAGCCAGCCTCCCAAGGCCACGGAGGGAGGCAGCACATCTCGGGACGCCAGGCCAGCGCAGGCGCATTGGCCGTGTGTTCAGGAGCCAGCAGCAGCGAGGGGAATGTGGGCGAGCCCTGCAGCTCCGCACGTGCAGACCAGGCTGAGCGAAGGCCGGGGATGATGATGACACCCTGTGAACACGCAGCACCGGCCCTGCTCAGCACATGCATCTCACATCGGAGCTGGAAGGCTTTGTGCGGGAGACAGACAGGAGCTGGACAGAGGAGGGAGAGCACGTGTCTGATGGGCAGGAAGAAAGAGCAGTCTAGACATCAGAGGAGCTGCTCAGAGAGGGGCCAGTGTGAGGCTGGGAGGGACAGCGGGAGTGGGTACCTACCATGCTCACCTGGGGAGCCCTGAAAAATACTGATGACTGGGCCTTACCTGGACAAATTAAATCAGAACTTCTGCGACTGGAATCCAGGTGTTGGCATTATTTTAAAAGGTCCCAGGTGAGTCTGAAAAATAGACAGGATTGGGAACCACAGCCTGAGGGACCATCTAGGCCAGTGGTTCTCAAAGTGTGGTCCCTGGACCAGTGGCATCAACATCACCTAGGGACGTGCAGATTCTTCGGCCTCGGCCAGACTTACCTAATCAGACGCTCTGGGGGTGGGGCCCAGCAATCTGTGTTTTCATGAGCCTTCCTGGTGATTCTGACGTACGTTCGGGTTTGAGAACTACTGCTCTGGGCTGAGGGTTTTCAAACCATGGCTCTGTGGGGCCCTAGGGTCTCTCTGTGGTCACTCTGGGGGACTGGAGAAGGCAGAACAAGCAGTTCCCAGCCAGCTACCCCTTGACTTGATTTATTTTGAAAAATTTAAAATGTTTCTTTGATTAAAGAAAAACAGTGTCAGAACCTCATAGTCCAACATTCTCATTTTTCGATGGGAAAATTGAAGTCCCACATTAGGGGAGGGGGTATTGGCTTGCCCAAGGCCATAGGCCGGCTACCGAGGTCCAGAGGTGAGGCCAAAGAGGAGAGCGCCCCCACGCCCCCTGGTGCCCACCCTCCACAGCACTTGTGTGTGCTCCTTTCTCCCGCAGGTTGACCCCCTACGAGTGGTACAGCCCCCACCCGTGCGCCCAGGGCCGGTGCAACCTCCTGGTGAACCAGTACTCCCTCGGCAACAGCCTCTGGTTTCCGGTCGGGGGCTTCATGCAGCAGGGCTCCACCATCGCCCCTCGGGCCTTATCCACCCGCTGCGTCAGTGGTGTCTGGTAAGACCCCCCGGTCCTCAGATGAGCCCTGATCCAGCTTCGGGTGGGCAGGAACCTCGGCTCCACCCTCTGCCTGCTCAGAAGGTTTGGGGACAGTGGGTGGGCCCCCTTTAAGCCATCTTATCTCCCTCCCCATTCTCTGCCGCAGAGGACTGGATGTAGAGGGAACCAAGGCAGGAAAGGAGACTGAGTGAGAATATGCCTCGAAAGCCCACACCAAAGCTGTTGTAGCTTCCTGACCTGAAAATGACCAGCAGTTAAGGGGTGGGGCCTGCAAAGGCATATGCAGATTTATGCAAATATGAACTTGTAGCAGCCTGGCCCTGAGGGAGGAATCCAAGCCCCTGCCACATCGCCCCCTCTCCAACCACTTTCTGGAGCTTTGTCCCTCTGCACCTGGCTCTGGGGGCCTGCTGGACCTGTCCATCTCACCGGAGGGGGGACAGAGGGTGGGAATGCAAGCTCTTTGTCACTCACATTTGGACAGAACCTTGGAGAGAGAGTTAACAGCATGCTCCATGTAGGCAGTCAGCCCGCCTCTGCCCGAAACGCCCTTCTCCTCTTGGCTCAGACAGGTCAAAAAACATGATGGAGTGATTCGATGTGTGGGAAAGCTCTTCGAAACCTGGAAGAGCTACTTAGCTGTGTGGAGGAATCATGCTGTTAGATCGTTATTGGGGGGGAGGGCATGAAATATCAGTGTAGCCTTGAGAGGTGAGTTCCCCATCCTCCCTTAAAAACCTACTGTCGGGTTTGGTGTCACAGCTTATAGGACTTCCAACCTTGGTTCTCTCCCCTCCTTCTCAGCCTGTGCAAGCCAGAGGGCAAAGGAAAGGGCATGGGTGCTGGGGACAGAGGGTGACCTGGACAGTTCTGGAGGAGCCACCGCACTGAGTGATCGGGAGGTGGGAACACAGCTGGGACGGTGACCTCTTCCCAGCTGGGGTTTTTGTTTTCCCTGGTAAGTGACAAATCCAGTAGGATTTTAACCATTTGAGCAAAGTGCTCACCCACTATCAGATAGTTCCCTGGGGTCACTGAGCAGATTACCAGGGGGAGCTGGGTCACACGTTCCCCAGCAGAAGAGATGGTCTCGGCAGGTACCATCACAGAGCTCCCTCAAGATCCAGGAAGTCTGAGCAGAAACCTGGAGAAAAGCAGAAGTCGGCTGTAGGTCTTGATCCGTCTCTACCTGGGCTTTTCGTTCCCATGCGCTGCATGTAGGCCCCATTGCCTGCGTCTGTCACCTGTCAGCTCCCGCCCCCTGGGATTCTCTCCTCCAGAGACCGGCTGCCCTGGTGCTGAAGAGGACCACCTGCCCTGCAGGCTGCCAGCCCTCAGCCCACCGGCTCAGCAGTGCTTTCGAAAGCTGGCTGGGGTACTCTGCCCCAGAGCGTGTGTGGGAGGGGAGCTCAGGCCTCCCCAGCCCCGACCTGGCAGTGTTAGTGTGCCCCTCTGCCTCCTGAAGTTCTTGGTTATTAAATCAGGGCCACTGTTTTTGGTTGGCTCCCTGGGGAGTGGAAGGTCAGAAAACAGGGCATTGGTGGCCTACCTTGGCATCCTCATCCAGAGCAAGTGACAGAAAATGCCATGTTGCTAACGAGAATGCCAGCTTTACAAGTGACAGTGCCCCTTTTGCACAGCAGCAAGTCCCCACTGACCCCTCCGGAGAAAGTGTGGGCGTGATTTGCTTTCTTAGCAGAGGCGATGGGCTTGCCCTGAGCCACCTACGTTCTCTGAACCATCCCTTGTGACCAGTGGCATGAACAGCCACACAGCTGCCCAGGGTAGAACAGACGCCAGCATGGCCGTGGGGCTCAGGGAACCTCCCCAGCCAACTCTGAGTTCATGTCCACATCCAGGGCTCATTAACCTCCAGTGATGGAGCAGAGCAGCTTCTGGATTCTCGCCTCCACCTGGGGACCCTCACCCCCACCACCCCAGCCTCCTCTGGGGGATGGTCATGAGAAACAACTTGCAGGAGAGTGTAAGAGCCCAGGCAGGAGCCAGGAAAGCAGGCTTTGAGGATGGAGGGTCACCCGGCCCTTACAAGTCACCCATAGGGAAGGTGGCCAAATGATTTGCACCCCATACTCAGTGCAGGGACCTGTCTCTACACATCTCTGTATCTCACATTCGTTTCATCCTTTACAGATTATTAGTCACTAGTGACATATTATCTCATTTGATCTCACAACTCTCCAAAGACAGGCCGAGCAGGCATTATGATCTCTGTTTATTAGACAAGTGGACGAGCTCAGAGGTGGCGTGTGGCTTCTCCCCAAAGTCTCATAGGCAGAACTGGACAAAGCTGGAACGAAAACCAGATCCCTTACTGGTGGTCTGGCACACGGATCTGGTGGTCTGGCATGTGGGTACACCTATCAAGTTGGCAGATACTCCTGTCCCTTCACTTCAGCCTGCAGGAGTTATTGGACATGGTGGCAAAGGAGGCAGTGGGACTTCCTGCTCGTGAAAACCCACCTGAAGCTGCTGGCAGCTGCATCCCGTGGCAAACACGATGCCTGCGTTGGCAGTGTCTTCGTAATGAGTGAGGGCTCATTAATTCAGACTCCACTGATTCAGAATTTGGCGATCATCCAACCTCAGTTGTGCTTACATATATCTTTGAACCCCTATAAACAAATGGATTAGGAAGCAGCTCCGTGCTGCTGCCCAGATGGTAGAAGTCTTGTTTAACCTACTTAAGTGAACAAACTGGTTTTAATGACTTTAGCATGCATGCTGTCCGCTTTGCAAAGCTATTCTAATTGTAAATGAGTTCAATCTACCCCATAAAACAACCTTCCATCTTGAAATAGTGTGACCATTGCAAAAGCGCGTTCTAATACCAACTTCTCAGCCATTCAAAGGTGCTTTTCACCGGCTCATCTTGAAGAGTTGCTGCCCTGACGATTCGCAGAACTGGTTTTAGAATACGAATACATCACTGTGTTACTTGGCCACGTTGCTTTGCTTCTCTGGGTCTCGGTTTCCTCATCTATAAAATCGGGATAAGAAGTTCACCTCCCTGAGTTGCAGGGCGGACACGGGGTAGTGGGTGTGGCCTCGTGGCAGGTGCTCAGTATATGGCGATGCTCTTCGGAAGGTTGGCTGCATCACGAGGAGGCCGGGGGAGCCATCCCAGCTGTACTCTGAACGGAGTCCCCAGAGCTGGCACCCTTAGCTCATTCACTAGCTCACTGTCTCCCAAGCTGTCTCATGTTCATGGGCATGCTTCTTTTGAGTAGTAACCCAATAATCAAGGAAACAAGAAAAAGAAAACCACTGTCTTCTTCCAGGCAACACTGTTCACCTCTGCTGCCATCATATGCCCTGACTCTTTTCTCTTTCCCCACTAAGCCGAGAGCTCCTTCAGTAGACTGCCACCTGGTCTCTCCCATGTCGCAGCAGGACTGGGGATGGGGGCTAAGACTCCTGGGAGGGCCCGGGCAGTGATGGCTTCCTGGTCTTTACCTACACAGGTGGGCATTCACGCTGATCATCATCTCATCCTACACGGCCAACCTGGCAGCTTTCCTGACCGTGCAACGCATGGATGTGCCCATTGAGTCAGTGGATGACCTAGCTGACCAGACCGCCATCGAGTATGGCACGATTCACGGAGGCTCCAGCATGACCTTCTTCCAAGTAAACCCATACGGCCGCTTGCCAGCATCGGGCATTGGGCAGATTACAGTGGAGATGTTTGTCCGCTGGAGATAAAAGCATCTTGCCTAATCCCATTAGCCGTTTTGAACACCCAGCTTGGAGGTTCTCATGGGGCTCATTTTCCCCCTACTCCACAAAATACCCTGGAACGAGGTCCCCGAAGCACTTTGGTTTAATATCAGCCTTGTCCCAAAGTGCTGTACATGAATGATTAGTGGTACTTGAGATGATTTTAGTGGTAGAACTATTTTTTAATTGCAATAGTTTCATATTTATTTTAATGAGTACTAGAAAAGAAATATGCAGCGAATCTAACCTGTTCTTTTCTTTATATCACTGCGTAGCATGAGGCTAACATTTGCATTTAAATTTTTTAAGACGGCTAAGTTTTATAAGTACTACTTAGCCAAAGCAAGGTTGGAATAATATACCA
This sequence comes from Camelus bactrianus, assembly GCF_048773025.1. NCBI lineage: Eukaryota > Metazoa > Chordata > Mammalia > Artiodactyla > Camelidae > Camelus > Camelus bactrianus. Next base: position 15,584,083 of record NC_133571.1, read on the forward strand.
ATGACTGAAGCATAAGGAACTCTAGATTAAGCTGAACGGGTTTCATCGATCCCAGATTAGAGAGGTCTCAGATCGGGACCCTGTTGGCTTCTCTGAGATTCCCTTGCGAGGCTCAGGAGCACCCCTGCCACAGTGGTGACTGGTCACCAAGGCTGACAGCCGGGTCAGATACTGGAATCGTTTCCATTTGCTTCTTCTAGGGAAGCCAATTCCCCCGGAGTAGAGGGTGTCTAACCAACCAAAGACCCTGGAAGTTCATTTTCATGTGGAACAAGTCCAAGGCCTTCAGTTTTGTGTTTCCCATACCAGTCTCAGTTCTGTTTGCTGTTGCAAACGCAGGGCTCAGATAGACCCCTAGAATCCTCTCCGTCTTGTTATTATCTGTAAAGTAGAAGCCAGTGCTGGATATGTGATTGGTAGATGGGCTCTGGGCTACGGAAGACCTCTGGAGAGTGGATGAGGCAAAACAATTATTGAACCAGTAGGCCATTCACAGCACCTTCGGACCCTGTTCCTTCTCTGTCTTTCTACAAAAGTATCAAAGCACAGCTCTCTCCTGCCGTTAAAGCGGTGGCAGCTGAGAGATGGCAGGGAGAAGGTTCTTGGCTATCAAGAGGGGGACTGAGGAGCAGAAGGGCCAGACTTTTCAGTCTAAACCCCTGCTTCCTCCCTCTTTTCCCAACCCGCTGGCTTGTGCTCTTTCCCCAGAACTCCCGCTACCAGACCTACCAGCGCATGTGGAATTACATGTACTCCAAGCAGCCGAGCGTGTTTGTGAAGAGCACGGAGGAGGGGATCGCCAGGGTGTTGAATTCCAACTACGCCTTCCTCCTGGAGTCCACCATGAATGAGTACTACCGGCAGCGGAACTGCAACCTCACCCAGATTGGGGGCCTGCTGGACACCAAGGGCTATGGGATCGGCATGCCCGTCGGTATGCGGGAGAGCGGCGGCCCCGCGGGTAGCTCCGCCCAGGCAGACTCCGGCTTCACGGCCCGGCCCCTGTTCCTAGAGCCCGCCTAACGGGGGGGGGCTTGAGGCGGGCATCCTTTTTTTTTCCCTTTTAATTAATAGACTTTATTTTTTTTAAAGCAGTTTCAGGTTTATAGCAGAATTGAGCAGAAAATAGAGTTCCCCCATAGCCCTCCCCACCCATATGTATATACTCCCCTACCCTCAACATCCCGCATCAGTGTGGCATATTTGGTACAATCAATGAACCAACATGGACACATTAATATAAATAGTTTAATTTAGGGTTCACTCTTGATGTTGTACGTTCTATGGGCTTTGACAAATGCATAAGGACATGTAGCCATCACTATAGTATCATACAGAATAGTTTCATCGCCCTAAAAATCCCCTGTGCTCCATCTATTCATCCCCTCCTCCCTCCCTCTCCCCAAACCCCTGGCATTCTTGAGTTGTTTGTTTTGTTTTGTTTTGTTTTGTTTTTAAAAAGCAAACCCATGCACTTCCAGTCATCAGTGATCAGTTCTCAATTCTTGCTTCCTGAAGGGTGAATTGACTAGTTATTAACTGATTAATTACTGAAGGGCACATGGATGCCCTTGGTGGGTTCTTTTGGCGTTTTGTTCTCCCCATCTCCCGCTTCCTGCCCTTTGGCCATTTCTCCGTTGGTTGACATCTCTTCTAGCGGTGGAAAGGGATGGAAGACATAGTAGGACTCAAGGGAGTTAATTTTGCTATTAGTGTCCCTGGGGAATGTTTTACTACAAAAGGGGGCTGATGTGATTCGAGGAGGTGGCTTTCCAATCATCTGTGGGTCTGACGGATCTCTTGACTCCCAGTCAGCATAGGTGGCTGAGGAAGGGCGGGAAAGCTCTGATATTCTGCTTGATGACCATGCCGTCGGTTCGTTATTGGAGGGTAGAGAAGTCTGGCTTCCAGAAAGGTACTCCAGCTGTGCTTTCTAAAGGAATATTCCTACTTTAGGCCTTCCCCTGCTGATGGTCCCTCCACCAGCAGGTGCAGGGGAACACTTTTACTGCTCATGATGATTGTGGAGGAGATTTGAAAATGTTCCCCAGGTGATCTGGACTTGCACCCTTCCCCCACCCACCATGGAGAGCCACGTTGCGTAGGGCCATCCTTGTCCAGGGATGACCTCAAGTGTGTCCTGCTCAAGACAGCAGAGGAACAAGCAGGCATCGAAGCCATCAGATCATGTGGGGAAATTGATACGGAAATTGATGTGGCCTGTGCATCTTTGTTGTTACCCTATACACCCTTTTCTTGATCGTTGCCTAACTCAGAACTCTCTAAATTATAGACCTCTCTTATACCTGTGTTGTGTGAAGGGCATGGACTGGAGTCAAGCAGATCTGGGAATGCGCCCCTGTTACTGGCTGTGGGACCTTGGATGGGTTATTTAACCTCTCTGAGTCTCAGTTATTTCATTTATAAAATCAGGTTACTAATAGCTACCTCACAGCGTTACGATGAAGGTTAAACCCAGTAATCTGGTCAGGTGCTTACCAAGTGTCTCACACTTGGCCTGTTTTGGGGAACATCACTGCCCTCCCCATCTTTTCCACTGTTCCCTATGATATTTGATAAAAGCAGATGACTTCTTAAAGGCTGATCAGAAACGAAGCCAGTGAACAGAGGCAATCACATGGTTCATCCTTGAACTCTGTAAATTCTGACGCTCGCAGCTCTGTAAACCAGAGGCCTCACTCTGGGCACCTGCGTACTCTCCACTGAGCATCATATTTTATTGATTCCATTAATATTACAGATAATGGGCCCCTCTGAGAAACTTACTGGCTGACATTTTGTTTCAAGATGGTGGCGTGAACCACAAAATGAACTTAAGGTGCACCTTGGTAATGCTCTGGCAATTTAACAAATTTAACTGAAATGTCAAGTGCTTCCAAAGTTTTCAAGGAACAAATCTATAGAGAGTTGACATAAAGCAGCCTGGCTCTAGACATTTTCATCGATCACCAAGGAAAAGGGGAGGGAAATGCATTTGGTCCGTAACAGGTGTTTCCACATGTGTTTTCTTGCTTAGTCTTAGGTAGATGTGGTCCTTCCCCTCCTAGAGGATAGAACTGAGACTCAGAGCTGATAAGTTACTTGTCCAAGGTCACAGAATGAGTAGAGAGAGAAGCTGGGCTTGAGCCTAGGGTGCTTGTCTCCAAGTCCAGCATTTCGCTCCCCAGACCATGTTGCCACATGGGTCCACCAGCTCGACAGGACAGGACAGACAGGGAAGGTGAGCTGTGGGCTAGCCCAGGTTCTTTGATCAGGCAGAGAAGAGCATCGCACAGTCCACTGATGAGACAGAATTTAGGTCCAGGGAAGTCAAGCATGTGTGTCATACTTGAGTGGTAAGTAAGGGCGTGGCTAGAGAATAAGCAATGTGGTTGGACCCAAGAAAATTGAGAGAAACAGAACAAAGAATGAGGTGAAAAATTGGGGAGTTTAGGCACTAAGTAGGCAAACATGGAGTAGGCAGAATAATCCTTTCCTGGGGCCCGTGATGTGCTGTTGAAGTTGGGTTGGAGATGCCTTGAAAACTGCTTGAAATGCTTGTTGGGCTGGACAGCTGTCTCTACACCTGGAAGGCTCATTAATCTCACCCCCTAACAGCATCTGTTAGGTCAGGAAGCCATCACGGCAGATGTGTGTTAAGTGCCTACTGTACATGAGGTGCTGCAGGCTTGGGGTTTGTATGTCCGAGCGTCGTCGTAGCTCCAGCAGGGAAGGCTCTATCCGTGGAGTCACCATGGGCTGTTAAGAGTCCTGAGCGATCTCGGAATGGAGCTAATTCCTTAGCTGTCAAAGTGCAGTCTGTGGCCCAGCGGCAAGGCACCACCTTGGAGCTTGTGAGAAATGCAGAGTCTCAGCCCCCACCCAGACCCACTGAGTCAGAGTCTGCAGGTGGACGAGATTCACAGGGGATTCCTGTACACGTGAACGTTTGAGAGCATGGGTCTATTTCTTCCGGCTTCTGCCTGTATCCTTCACGAGAGCCCTTTTCCCTGGGGCCTCTGTCCACATCAGGCCTTCACAGAGCTTGGGCAAGAAAACTGGGCAGCTGAGTGGATTCCCAGCCTCCTGGCAGCTTTTTCTTCATGATCGCAGGCCTCAGCCTGTGCTGGGGCATCGAGCTTTCCACGGTTTCATTTAAGCCTGTTTTTGTGATTAAACCTAAATTCCAGAACCAAAGCTCCTTGACCATATTCCGTTCTGAAAATTAAAAAAAAAAAAAAAAAAAAAGAATTTCTCTCAACAGAGGCTTTCTGTTAAGGAGGGAGGGAGGCGTGGTATAAACGGGGTGATGGACAGGGCAGCTGTGAGGGCTGGGGATGCCCCAGACCCGTTCTCTGCACAGAAGCAGGAGAGGAAGCTTCCACCCACTCTTGAGGGCTCTTCTCTCAGATGGTGACAGCTCCAAGTAAACCACTGTCGGGTGTAACGTAGTGAGAGTTACAAGTGCCTGAGAAACTAATTTAAATGAAGTAGGGAATAAACAACTGGCTGAGAGGTTTGTGTCCCAGAATGTTTCCCTCCTTGGCCTCCTGGAGGCAGGCGGATCGGGAGCATGGCAGCCAGCTTCCCGCACTAACTCACATAGAAAGCGGTGGCTTTCTATGATGGGGAGGTCGGTGGCACAGCTGCCTGGAAGGCTGTCACTTGATGCAGGCAGGCAGGGGTCTTGGCCATGGACTGGGCATCCCAGCCAGTGTGGAGAGAAGGAAACAAGAAACTCCTGAGTGTGCCCCGTGTGGACCCAGAACTCGCTCCTTTCCACGAAGAGTCCTCGGTGTGAGTGAAGTGGAGAGAGCACGCCTGCAGGGACCCCTCTGTCACTCCCCTCCTATGTCACAGGGGCAGGGTGGCGGGGAGGTTTACTAGGAAGGGAGCTGTGTGATGCAGACAAGGGCGCTCACCTCCTGTGTCCCGGACTCTCCTGTGACCCACAGGCTCGGTCTTCCGGGACGAATTTGACCTGGCCATTCTCCAGCTGCAGGAGAACAACCGCCTGGAAATTCTGAAGCGCAAGTGGTGGGAAGGGGGCAGGTGCCCCAAGGAGGAGGACCACAGAGCCAAAGGTAAGGGCCTCCCCTCCTGCCTGGGGACCCGATCTGCTCGTCTCCGGTGCCCGAGTTCCAGGTAATGACTGCTTGGACATGTGGAGAGCAAGCCTCGGAAGGGCCAGGCCGGGACTGGCTGGGATCAGTCCTGCCCCGGAGTCTTGGCTCCTGCCGGCTCACAGGTGCTAGAGACCCGACCTCCACCGTGTTTCCAGAGTCCACCTCCGCCCCAACACCACCTCTTCCACCGGGCTCTGCGTGGCCTATCGCATGGCTTATCGTAGCCTGGTCTCCTTTCCTTATTCGCGCCCCTCGGCAGTCTGTTCTCCACCAGTAGCCAGAGGGATTCTTTTTACGACCCACATAAGATTGCAGCCTTTCCCTGGACCAACCTTCCAGTGGCTTCCCATCTCAAGCAGATCAAAATTCAAGCTTTCTGTGGCCTCCAGGCCCTGCCTGTTGCTCCCTTGGCCTCTCCCTTTTCCTTCTGTTCCCCGAGCCTCCCAGCCTGCTGCCTCCTCAAGGCCTGCATGCTGCCCCTGAGGATGCCCCGTTAGAGAGGTCTTCCCCTGCAACCCCGCTCACCTCGGCTCTGCTCTATTTTTCTTTTTGGAGCTTATCGCTCCCTGACATGATGCTTTCTATTAATTTGTTCGCTTTCTGCCTCTTCTACCAGAACGTAAGTTTTACGAGAGCAGCGTTTGTCCACCCAGGGCTGTCCACCGGGCCTGGCAAGGGAATATTTTATTGAATGAGTGAATGAATGAATGGGTCTTAAATCCAGCTGGATGAAAAGCAGTCGCTGACGGACACGTGTAGTTAGGAGTGCCAAGGGTCCCTGAACACCCAGCATTTTCTGTAGGGGGAACATATAGCCTGGCATGTCCAGATAGTCTTGGGTTACACCTGTCATAGATCAGTTAATGCCTGTTCGTTATTTTTAGCGTGCCCTTTCATCCTCAAAATGTCCTGGTTTGGACAATAAATCATATGGTCAGCCTAGTAACCTGCCGCAGCCTTGCTAAAATATGCAACGAATTTACCTACACACGCTCTACCCCTGGAGGTAGCTGAGGAGTAAAATGAATGATCTGTGTGCCTGGCTCCCCGCTCAGCATGAATGATTACCCAGGATGAGACAGTGAAGTGGTGTCTTTGTGCTTCTAATTGTCTCCGTGGGGATCTTGATCCCGCAAGGGGAGGGCTGGGGATGCGAACCTGCCGGGGCAAGCCCTTTGTAAGTTAGAGGAAACATTGCCCCTTCTCTGGTGGGAACCCAGGGAGGCCACACGCTTCCTGGCTGTCCACTCCCCAAAGGTCAAACGTGGAGGAGACTAACTCTGTTGGGAAGGAAAAAGAAATGGGGGAGGTACAGAGAAAAGTATCCGGAGACTTTTGTGGGTTTGAGAGATTCAACTAGATGTTGAAGATGCCCAGGAATAGGAAAGGAAGTGGGGAGGGGGGCATCCAGGCAAGAGGCACCTGGTGGAACATAGAGGTCACACTCAGAAATTGGTTTGGGTAAGTAGGAGGAGGCTGGAGTGAAGAGGGCATTGAAAACCAGGTGAAGGCATTTGGACTGCAAACCAGTGTGTCTCAAACTGTCCTGTGGAAGGAATTAATGACAGAGGAGACTGAGTTTGCCCTCTTGGGGATCTGGGGACTCAGCCTAAAGCAGCCCAACATACCTGGAATTTCCTTAAAGTCTTCTGTGTTGTCCTAAAAACACATGTGAATTTTACACTTTACTACATAATACAGGCATGTTTATTTAATGTTCTTACACCTCAGCAGAGACAATGTTCTTAGAAGCCATGGTTTTTGATTTGCTAGAAAAGGATTTTGGAATACAGAGGCCAGGACCTGAAGGAAGCCTGGCTTAAAGCTGACACTGGAAGCTTAAAGAGCCAGGCCGCCCGGTCTGCAAGGCAGAGAAGAAGGGGCCCTGGTGGGAGCAGGGAGCTTCTGAGCAGGAAAGGATACGTGAGAATGTGGAGTGTCCCTGCAAAGGAGCCTTGTGCCCCGCTGGGAGATGGAGAAAGGCAGATACAACTCCTAGATTCATGGGGAATTCCAGGAGGTTAAGAGATTTTTGCTTGCTCCTGAAGTTTGGCATGCCCCAGAAATATGTGTCATGCTGCGGTAGGGTGGGGGCATGAGAGATGGCACATGGGGACCCAGGATAGAGAGGGCCCTGCATTTTCCTGGGTCCCAGACAAGGATATTGGAAATCTAAGTGGAATCTAGCATTAAGACCAGACACCTAAACCTCCCACCCTCCTGACACTTAATCTCCTTCCCACCCTCAGACCTGAAATGCATCCAGGAGGGAAGGGGGAACAGGGAAAACATGGCATTAACTGAGAGTGAACCTGAAATTTAAACAGAAGGAAGTCTCTATGTTTTTGGCAATCAGGTGGAAATAGGAGTTTGAGGTAGAAATTAGGTACATTTATACAAAAATTTAGCTGTAATTTTTGCAGAGTGGTTGGTATGGGAAATTCTTCCCCATCCCACAGAGGTTTAGGAAGACGGACTGGACAGCAGAGTTTCAGGATGGATGAAGAGGGGAGACGGGGAAGATGGAAAGGAGTGAGCATGAGGCTTCTCTCCTCTCAGCACTTGGAGACCCAATGTTCCCTGGCAAGGAGAAGAGAACTGAGCAGATGAAGAAGGGAAATAAACAGCGGAAGTCATCCTGCCCAGGTCCCACGTGCTTCAGAAGATGCTAGGGTTCTATCAACTAGCTGATGTTCACTTGCCTCTATGCAGTCGTCCTTTGCAATGAGAGGGTGAGCTGTATTACTAAGCGGTGATGTCCAAGAGGGAGCTATCTGAGAGATGCTGTGCAAATCACCCTAAGAGCCAGGGCTTGGGCTCCCATCCCAGCCACAGCATCTAGTGCCAGTTTAATGCAGTGGCCCCAATTCTGCCGTGGCTGAAACCCAAACAAACATTACTCAGACAGGCTAAAAGGCTTTCTGGCTGAGCAAAAGTCCCTGTGAACTCCCCCAAGCCAGACCAGAAGCACTAGCCTGGAAGGAACGGAACTGCTGCTCGGTCTCTGACAAATTAGCCATCAGACTTACAGAATGCAACTCACTGTGCAAGAGACCCCCATCCCGTGGCAGGAGGACAGGCTCAGCAAGACCCAGAAGATCTCTTCCTCCGAGTCTTTCACGGTGGTCAGGAATGGAAGCACAGGACTGTGTTTTCCTTGGGTCTCAAATTGAACAAAGAGCAGTCTTTTTCATATGCTTTCCAAAGCAACTGCTGAGGGATCTTTTTTTTCCGTGATTGGAATCAGTTGGCTTCCAGATGTGCCTAAAGGAAGGAGGGGAAGACGGAACACGCAGGGAGGGATGGAGGTGAAGGGAACTATGTGTGTGTGTGGAGGGGTCATTTTCTCAGAGACCTCCGAGAGTGACATCAATTAGAAGGTAGCAGACGATGTGCGGTGCCTCACTTAATCCTCTTCTACTTTGTTATCCTATTAAAATGTGAGAATTTCAGAGAAGAGGATCTGACTCTACCCCACTTCTAATCCAATATTACAGCTCCTGCATCACTGCCAAATTCCAGAGAAGAATCCTAACATTGGGATGATGCCACCGATCCCGAGTCTTTTTGCCAGGTCTCACTTGGCACTGGTGAGAACCACAACATTACCCCTTCACTTCCTCTCCCCCTATTTCTTTCCCTGCCTCTAGCTTGGTGACCGTCTCCCCTCATACGCAGCTGAAAAATGAAATGGCAGATCATGTGGAAGACTGGAGAATTACAAAAAGGAGCAGGCTTCATTCCAAGCTGCTTCATTTTCTTCTGCCTTGCCTTTTCAAAAACATTTATTTTATTTATTTTCTCACCATCTCCTATAAAAAGAAATATCGCTAGCCACTCGCAGATGCCAGCATCCCAGTTCAAGGGGATTGGATTACCGAAGGCTTTGCAAAACAATCGCCAGACAAAAAGGTAGTCGGTGAATTCCAAAGAAATTAAATACTTTTATCTTGAAAAACAGGCTCACAATCAGGCTTCAAAGGAACATAAATACACCACCAGGCTGTGAAAATCAGGGTCCCCTTTCAAGGATGGAAAAGAGGCCGGTGGCATTGACTCACAAAGTCCTTAGAGAGCAGGAAGTTTGCTGTCTGGCATAGCAGGAATGAAAGTGTGAGACATCTTAGCGAGAGTGGGGGCCAGTGATGAGGGGGTGGGGCAATTCTGGGGACGTGTTCCTCCCTCTTTCTTCTCTGGGGACCCAGCACTATTATCCTGGTTCTCTGGTTTCTCTGGAGAGAGCCAGGACTGGAAACCCGAATATGGGAGTTTAGACAGTGTCTCGAAGGGATGTTTGCAGAGGAAGCTTCTTCCTAAGCAAATTAGATTGATTGTGGAGAGACAGAGAAACTCGGGGGTGGGAGCCAGAAAGCCTGATCAGGAACGGAGGCAAACTGCGACCCAGTGTGTCTGCATCAAAGGAGGTCAGCAATTATAAAGACGGCAGCCCCACTTTGTCTGGAAAGTGAGCCAAAATTAAGTCAATAAATCATTGATTCAAATATTTGATGTAATGTTCCCAAGGAGAGAAAGGGATTTTGTAAGTGGAATTAATGGCTTATCCATAGGACCCTCTTTTCCAGGGACTCTGGGGTGTGGGGTCCTAGGAATGAATTCAGTCATCCGGGAGCCAGGCTGAGTTCTGTAATTGCACCCCCGCCACATGAGGGGCCATGAGGGACCCAAGTTCTGGGGAGAGGCGGGGTAGGGTAGGGATGAGGGCTCAGGCTCTGGCTTCTGTTTGGATCTGGTGCTTGCCAGCCATGGGGCCCTGGGCAAGTTTACCTGATTCTAGGACCTTGGTTCCTTGTCAGGAAGATGGAGGTAAAATGTGACAACTGTTAAGTTGGAATGAAAAGGTTTAGGCTGGTAAGCTCGGTCATAGTAAACATTCACAAAGGGCAGCTCTATTTCTATAAACATTAGCCAGGCAGTCAGGTTTATCTAGATTTCACATCCTAGCTCCAAAGGCCTAGGCAAATTTCTGAAGTTATCTGAATTTTGTGTTTCTTTAACAGTAAAACGCTCTTCCAGTGGGCCTTCTTTATGGTATTTTTGATGATAATTGAATGAGATAGTGAATGTTTCTTTAAAAATGAGATGTTTGAACTCATATTTTGATAAATTGTGAAGTGCCTCTCCCATAACTTGTGTTTTGATAAATTGCAGAATTTATCAGATGCTTCTCCCATCCTTCATATGTTCTGGGTCCCTGTCCCTACTCTGTCACTCTCTCCAGAATCTGCTAGGTCTAGTCAACAGATGCCGCAGTGAATACAAGAAGAAATGGCAAACTTAGTGTTCCACAGGCCTCAGCAGCACAAACATGACGAGTCGCTTTATAGTTTCTGGGAAGGTCCCACACGGGCACGTGAAGTTGCCATTTACAACAGATAAGTCCACGGAGATGGGACCGTTTAATGTATTTGCGTGGATGTAGGTGAATGTGACTCTGAAATTGTAAGTGCTTGAAAGTCATGTTGGTCAAAAAGTGCACGTTCTTGTCAGATGTTTTCGATGTGGAATATCGCACAGAACTTCAGCGCCTGGCACAGCGCTCAGTCCCTGGAAGCTCCTTAAGAAAGGTGTGTTGACTGACGTCAAAGACTAGATACACTGTCCCTTGGTGGGATTGTGGCACCAGTCTCTCCTCTCTCTGCACCTGCTTCTGTGGCTCCTGTGGCTCCTGTGGCCTCTGCCTCTTTGCTTTCCAGGCTCCTGTTCAAAAGGAGCTTTCCTGCATCAGAGTTGCAAATTTCCACAGTGCTACCTGGAGACACGCACCAGTTTTAAGGCCTGAGGCATACTTGCACTTGAATCCAAGAAGTGATTATTTGCGGATGAGAAGGCAGGGCAGGTGGGTGGATGGGTGGAGAGTCAGATCTATTCAGAGATACCCCCTTCCAGGTTGCCATTCCCGTCTGTAGTTCTAGACACAAAGAAAGTTCTTCGTTTGCACTTGTCAGCTATCATTGTTTGTGGACAATCTGTGAGGGACCAACCAAAGTTAGTCCTTAATCAACCAGAAGCTTGTGGGAGAGTTCGATTCCATTTCAGTTAATCCAGTCATTGCCGGGGCAGAGCTAAGTCTCGGAGACTCAAGTGTCAGGAGAAGATCTCAGTTGGAACGCCGTCTGTCTTGATGGCTTCTGTGTGGTCCTGTCTGAAGAAGGGAAGGGAGGGGGTGATGAGGCGACCCCCCGGCCGGTGTGGAGGCATCTGTGGGTACCGCGAGGGCCTTGGAGTCAGACTGGAGGGAGTCCACCTCCGAGTGATGACTGTGAGCCGGGGAAGGCATCTGACTTCTGGGAGAGTGACTAATGACAGTGTTAAACGGAACCGCTGCTCCCTCCTAACTCCCGCTTCCTGCTCCCCGCTCCATCTGTTTCTCAACTCCGACTCTGCCAGCAATCTCTTCTCGCCTCCACTTTCCAATAAATTCCTCAAGGCATGAGCGGTATACAAGCCTGGCTCCTAGGGGGAGGGGGCCACTCAGCCAGGAGTCAGCTGGCTGGAGCCAGCACCCTTGGTTAACATGCTGGCCCTGAAACGCGAGGATCTGGGAAAGAAAGGCTGTGGGGTGTTTCGGTGACTCGTGGTTTCTACCAGCATCCTGTACAAACCTGAGCTTCTCCAAGAAGCTTTCTCCAATCTGATCAAGATCATCCCGACACAGATCACCTGTCCCTTTAGAGCTGTCCCCTCTATCCCCGCACCTGCCCCGGACCACGTACAGTCAGTCCCTGTCGCTGATTGTCCACGTCATATTCTGCCCCATTCTGGCCAGCCACTCAGTGCGGTCTGGGCCACCTGCCTCAGTCACCAGGCTGGGAGCACTCGACAAGGGCTGTCACTCTTTACTATTATTTTAAACAACATTTAATTAGGAATGAGTACATATCACACTATGGAGCCAAAGCTTTTGGTAATTCAGGATTACACTCTGCATTTTGATAATGCAGGCTTCTCCATCTGAGATGTCTTTCTCTTTCTGTCTGCTCATTTTTTTTTTCACCCTTTATGGGGCTCTTATGATGAGCCAAGCCCATGATTGTGGGATTACAGAGTTGACCAAACATGGATCTTTCCCTCAAGGAAATCATAGTCTAATGGGAAATCCAGAGATAGCACATTAAACTAGTGTATTATTTCATGCAATATTAGAGTGATGCACGATGTATCAGAAAGCTTCTGATCAGCAAGGTCACTCAGACAACTCTGGAGGGTAGAGTGGAGGAGGACATAGCTATGAGCAGGAAAATCAGCCCTGGAGGCTGCTGCCGAAGTCCAAGCAAGAGATAGTGGGGGCTTGAACCAGGGGAGTGGTAGGAGAGATAGAGAGAAGGGTAAGAGATTGAAAAGAATTTAGGAGGTAAAATCAGCAGGACAGTGCATGGAGGAGAGGCAAGAGACCAAATGCAGGGAGAAGGGAAATGTGCCTGAGAGCAGGCAAGGGTAACCAAGAAGACTGGAGGAGAGCAGGCAGCAACGGCTTTATAAAAACCCAAGAATGAGGAAGGAGGGTATAGCTCAGTGGTAGGGTGCATGCCTAGCATGCACAAGATCCTGGGTTCAATCCCCAGTACTTCCATTTAAATAAATAAAAACCTAATTACCTTCCTCCCCCAAAACAAACAACAAACAAAAATGCCAAGAAGGGGGTGTGGTTGACAATGTCAAGTATTACAAGAGTTTTGATCAGGACTGGAAATTTTCCAGTAGGTTAGAAACAAAATGTTCATTGGTGCCCTCGGTAAGCTTGGTTTTCATGGTGCAAAACAAAATTGCAAGGGATGAGGAGTGACTATTCGGGGGAATAAAAGTGAATTCAGAACAGAATCATTTTCTCCTTCAGATACCCTAGACAGAGTACCTAGTGCCTAAAAGCTTTTCAAGCGTCCAGAATTATGTTTGAGGTCTGAAAAAAAATTATTAGCTCCAAAATGCAAAAAGAAAACTGCAAAATTAAAATAAGACATGTGTAATTAAATATCTCCAAAATGTAACATTGTTTCGACTTCATTAATTTTTTAATGTAATATTCATAAAAACTTCATTACATTTAGAAACAGTTTTTTTTTGGTTAGATTTTTCTCCTTTTGCAAACATGCTCTTGTATGCACAACGATTGCTGAGAAATCACCACCAATTATAAATTAACTGTTTCTTGCCACTCCTTCCCACCAGAAGCAAAAAATTTTAAATGCATTTAACATAAGATGTGGGTGCCTTTTCTTCTACTTGCTTCCCTCGGAGATGGGGGCCTCTAAATGTAAGCATTTTAAGGGCTGTCTTAAAATAGTTCTGATATAGACAACTGTTTCAAAAAGCTTGGCCAGGGAAGGAAGGAAAGAGAAGGGTGTTCACTAGGCAGAGCTGGAGGTGGAAGAAGGATTTTTATTTTTCTTTAAGAAGGAAAGGACGTGAGTGTGTGTGTGTGTGCTGAGGGAAGGAGCCAGTGGGGAGGGTTGGGGGGTGACTGAGGGTGACAGGGAAAGCACTAGAGCCCAGATGGCAGAATTGGGCCCCACGAGGACACCTCCTCTGCAGGAACACAGGGAGAGGTCAAGTCCCTTCAAGGGCATCTTAGTCTTTTTTCTACATCAGGCAGAGCTGTCCCAAGGCTATAGGAAACTCTTATACCTCAAGAGTCACTTGGGGTCCTGTTTGCCTGAACAGGTCGGCATTCTTGGTATCACAGTTGTCGCTTCCTCTTCACTGGGAACCCCTCCCATCCCCAGGGGCAGGCTGGAGAAACTAGTCTGTCCATGATGCTCAGAGGTACATCCCAGTGCCTGTTCTCACTACCCCTACAGCTGTGGCTGGAGCAGCTGCCTGCTCACCTCAGCTAGGTCCTTGAAGAGTCCCCTTAGGTATCCTTTTTGTCCCCCTGATTTTCCTCTGGTCAAAAACCTTCTGTCCAAATGGTCCTGGTTGGAGGGACAGGTGTTCAAATGAAGCCCAAGCACCTTCCTCTTGGGAGGTGGAAATCTACTCCAAACCCTACACGCCTTCCCTAAGAATTGAGTTTTTAAGTTACTTCTTGGTTTTGATTATTCAAAACAGAGGATCTTGGATTCACACAAGTACTCAACAGCCGGCTGTGTGGACCTGCAGACCAGAGTACAGAGTCCATTGGACGCATTCATTCTGGGAGCCCTTGGAGCCACTCTAGCAGATCATTAGTGTAGGCAGCCGCTGCATCGCGCTGTGCTATTGCAAAAATAAAACAAAACAAAAAGCAACAGATCTCCATTTGAGACTTTGTGAGAGAAAACCCAAGACATCTTGAAATGGCTTGCTAGGGCGATTTTTCCGGCTTTCCGAAGTGCAGAAAGTAGTGTCAGGTTTCTGCTCCTGAACCAGTGGCTTGTCTCTGAGTGTTGTGTCAAGCTGGCTTTCCCCGACACTGACGTAGCTCTGTGCCCCGTGAAAACACTGCTGGTTGAACAAACACTCAAACGTGCAGGCATTCCAGAACAACACAGGACGCAAGCTACCCTCTTGGCATTTTCCTGAATGCAAGGATGCTTTTTGGTTTATGATCATGGCCCCTGTTGAATCAGGGTTTCATGTGTTTATGACACTCCTAAAGTTTAGATTTCTCTAGTACTGAAAAAAAAAAAAAGCTTCCAGTTACATAGCTAACTCAGAGTTTGACACTGGAAATAAAACAATCACATGATTCTACAAATATCATTTGTGTATCGATTAGCTGCCAGGTATCATGCTAGGCAGTGAGGTTATAACCAAAAACTATGCTGACTTCAAGGAACTTAGCCTTGAATAATACTTCCCAAAATACCAATTTGCAAACAGATTTGAGGCCTGGCTAGAAAAGAATCACCTGTGAAATGCATTTAAAAATAAAGATTCTTGGGCCCCATCTTCAGAGATAAGGATTCAGTAAGTCTAGGGTAAAGATGAAGAATCTGTATTTTTAATGAGCTTCCCAGGTGATGTTTTCTATCCATAGCTTGGTTAAGACAGTTGCTTTATGTCAAGCAGACAAAATATTAGGAAGATCGACTAAATTTTTAATGAAACTGTAGAATTTACTGGCATTTTGGCATCACATCTCTACACACGAGATCAAATTTTGCCTTAGCCTTTTGCTTAAAGGGACCACCCCTCCCACCCCAGACAGCCTTCGAAAGCTTCTCACCAGTCCCCTCCGCTTGCATCTAATGTCCCCTCCCCTCTTCTACTCCAGCTATGCTACATTTTTTTTTCCAAAAGAACAATTGCATCTCTTCCAGGAATGCGTGTGTAAAACATCTTCGGGTTCTGGTTGTTTAAATGCCGTGGAACATTTTTGGTAGAATGATGGTGTCTTCCAGCTCTTTTACACTATTTTTGGTTTGTTCTCACTTTCTTACAGGACTGGGAATGGAGAATATTGGTGGAATCTTTGTGGTTCTTATTTGTGGCTTAATCGTGGCCATTTTTATGGCTATGTTGGAGTTTTTATGGACTCTCCGACACTCAGAAGCTACTGAGGTAAATCTTCTAAGGGGTATGACTGATAGTGTTGGCAGGCGGGGCCACGTTCACAGGCGCACGCACGTACAAAGGTCATTTCAGACGAACCTGTGAAACCCCATAGGAGGGTGGGGAGCCCACAGGACAGCGCAATGGAAGGAATCCCCATTCCGAGGGTGCGAGATCTGGGTTCGTGCTTCATCACTTACTAATCATGTAGCCAAAGAGAGGGCGGGTAACCTCTCTGGGCTTCAGACTCTTCTTTGAAACAGCCCAGCAAATAAATAATGCGAAAAATGTTTTATGAACAACAAAGTCTTACACAACTACAATTTAAGATGTAGTATAACGAAAAGTAGGCAAAAGTGCCAGGTTATTAATGGAAAACGATGGCTTTGGCTCTTCAATCTTAAGTATGTTTTTGCCTTGCAGGTAAAGCGTCTAGAGATATCCCAGTTCATGAGGGCTCAGAATGACTTCTTTCTTCTCGGGGATTTTGAATACGTTTAATCCCCAAACCCGGGGCTTAGAAACTGGGTTAATATAAACTTCAATCCAGATGGAAGAGCCTAAGAAGGAGGAATAAGACTTTATCCCATTCTCCCTCCACTCTGCCTCAGAGAAGGGGCACAGATGCTACGTACTCCTTGCATTATTTGGTTTTTAAAGTATATTGGCCTCTATGCCAATCTCCCAACTCTGGATGGACCTGAAACCTCCTTCCCTCATTGACACTGGAGAACAGGTCCTAACGGTACCTAACAGTACAGCGCCCCCTACAGGCCGATGCAGTCCAGCCTCACGCGGGGCCTCAATACAACACCGCCTGCCAATCTCTTCCTTTTCTGTGCCTGGCTTCTTCCCCACTTCCCAGAACTTGCAAGCCATCGCCCACTCCTCACACCTCTTGGCTCCTTCATGCTTAGAGGTTAAGCTTGCCTCCCACCTCACCAAAAATCAGAGGTGACCAGCTCCCAATTAAACACCCCCAACAATGTACCCACAGCTACCCTCCCCCTGTGGCTGCCACAGATGCTCTGATCATCCTTCTATCTCTGCCTTGTTCCCATCTTTCCTCAGCAACTCTAGGCTAATCCTCTTTCTCCCCTTTATTTTTTTTCTGCCTGCTCTCTCCCCCAAATCCAAAAATATGCTCATGTTTATCCTATATTTTAAAATAATAGCCGTATGACTATTCCCCGTGCCCTATCCCTCCCCTCTGGAAATCCCAGGGACTCTGACTGCCTCCGCTTCCATTTCCTCACCTCCCATTTGGGCCTCCCTCCAGGGCAGTCTGGCTTCTCCCCACCCCTGCCCTGAAAGGTCATTGCCAAGAGGTCTGACCCCTCCCAATGGGCAAAACTAAAGAGAACCCACTGGGCCTTATTGGACCTCAGTGCGGCCCTCGTTGGGATGGACAGTTCCTTCCAGAAGCCCTCTCCTCCCTTGCCCTGCCTGGCTCTGAGCTCTCTCAGTTCCCCTCCTATTTCTCTTCCAGCGTTACTGGCTCTCCCTTTGTCCACCTTTTAAATGGTGGTGTGCTTCTCTGTTCCTAAGACCTCCTTCTGGTGTTTCTTTCCCCGTGAAACCTTCTCCTGTTCTCCTGCCTTCTCCCCTGGACCGGAAAGTTGCTCATTCCTCCTCCTTTCCATCACCTTTGGAACCAGTGCACACAGCACTTAGACACTGTGTGGCAATTATTTTGTATCAGCCTGGCTACTAGACATTGCGCTGCCTGAAAGTAAGGGCTGAGTCTTTTGTGTCTGTATTTCCCCTGCAAAGCACAGGGTTTGATACTTGGTTGATGGTAAATAAATGTATGTCCTTATATTCTTGTTACATACAATAGGTAAGGCAGGTGGTGGTCCTTTTGTGGTAATTATTATTAGAAGCATGGAGAAGTTAAGTGACTTGCCTATAGTCTCTGCTTTTTAGTAACAACCCGGGGTCTGGAATCCAGGTCTCAAGTCCTAACTCAGGCCATGTTCCATTAGGTGCTACTGCTTCTCTGTAGCTGCTTCAGGGAGAGGATCTGTGCACATCTGTTCTCCCAGGAGCTCACCCGTGGTCTGGGTGTACCTTGAAAACTTAAGTGAGGAGTTAAAGCACTCTCGACGTTATAAAGAAGAGTAAAGTCTATGTTAACTATTTAACTATGGTAGAGTTAATGTCCTGTCAATAGAAGGGGAAGACTGGAGGAAAGAACATGAAAGAACAGAAAGCTGCTTCTCCCATCCTGGTTGGAGAAAGTGTCCTTTCCAGCCCAGAGGAGAGAACTCAGCAGAGCACGCATGCGCTCTGCAGTATGTAGGTTTAGTTTCAAATTCTGGGTCAGCTATTTGTTATCTTCTCTGAGCCTCCATTTCCACATCTGTGAAATGGGTATAACAGTAGTAGTCATGGTACAGTTTTATGTTTCTTCACCCGCCATTCTGAAACCTAAAAAGCTTGGAAAGTCCCAAGGTTTTTGGAAGTTTGATGCCAATGCAACATCAAACAAACCTTAAGTTGGCAACAAAACTTAACTTGGACTTGTCCGAGGCTAGTGTTTATGGTCTTTATCTCAACTGGGTGTGAGCATCTATACATTCTGCTACAGAAATAGTAATGTGTTTGAATATAAGGTCTGCCCCAGACCCACTGGATGTGATACATAATGTAGGGCATGTGAATTGTATTACCTTGTCAGAATCCGAAATATTCTGAGACGCAGCTGGACCCAAGAGATTCTTATCAGGACACGGTAGACGTGCAGCAGTAGTGGCCGCTGTTACAGTTATTGTTACAGTTACTGTTAGAACGCATCCTCTCCAGCCACAGCCAGTTGATTAAAAGAAATGAGAATCTTTAGCCTGGGAACAGAATGTTCATAGAGACATGGTTGCTTTTACAAATACTTGAAAGACTGACGTCTGGTAGAGGGGTTATTTATTTACTTGGCTTCAAGGACCAAATTTAACTGGGATCAATGGATGAAAATTTCAGGGAGAGGAATTAAAGTCAGTAGAAGGAAGCAGCATTGAACAGCAATGGAAGGGGTTCTTTTCCAACACGGTGAGAGCATTGTCTTCTAGGGTGTTCAGAGATGAGACCACCAGCTGGCAGGGCTATTGAGCATGGTGGTCTGCAGGGCGTTTGGCTATTCAGTGGGGAATGGGAGTGCGGCGGTGGATTGAAAGGCCTTCATGCAAGCTTCATAACTGAGATTATATAATTCTGAGACACTGCCCCCCTCATCCCGCACCCGAGCCTGCTGGGGGCCCTCCGGGGCTGGTTCTGAGAGGCTGGGCTGTGACCTCCTCGTGTCCTGCAGGTGTCCGTCTGCCAGGAGATGGTGACCGAGCTTCGCAGCATCATCCTGTGTCAGGACAGTGTCCACCCGCGCCGGCGGCGCGCCGCGCTGCCGCCGCCCCGGCCCCCCATCCCCGAGGAGCGCCGGCCCCGGGGCACCGTGACGCTCAGCAACGGCAAGCTCTGCGGGGCCGGGGAGCCCGACCAGCTGGCGCAGAGACTGGCCCAGGAGGCCGCCCTGGTGGCCCGCGGCTGCACGCACATCCGCGTGTGCCCCGAGTGCCGCCGGTTCCAGGGCCTGCGGGCGCGGCCGTCGCCGGCGCGCAGCGAGGAGAGCCTGGAGTGGGAGAAGGCCACCAACAGCAGCGAGCCCGAGTAGCCCGGCCGCACAGGATGCTCCGCTCGGGGGCCCGACGCGAAGGCAGGGTGCGCTGGGTGAGCGCGGCGGTCCGCCGGGCCCCGGGACTTGTACAGCGTCCACTCTTCTCTCCGGATTTTGGATCCAGTAACTTTACAAAAAAAGATCAAAGAGCCTGACACCCCAGCCGGAGACAGCTCCCTGGTCCGGGGAGCTGGGGCCACCCAGAGACGTTGCGCCCGAGTGGCAGGGGACGCCCTCCCTCCAGGCCACAAGCCCCATCCTCCCCCAGTGGGCCTTCCTCTCCAGCCGCAAGTACAGAGTCCGGGTGGGGGTCCCCGTCCAGACCGTCCAATGAGTTGGTGGACTCATCAGTGGAGATTCCCCTGAGGAAGGGGCCATTGTACCCTGGGTCTAGTTCTTACAGGACAAAAAAAAAAAAAAAAAAGAAAGAAATTAAACTCAACAGGGAAGTTTTTCTTTTCTGAATTTGTATGTATATTTTTGTTAACGTTCTTTTGTTTTCTCCTCCCCTCTCTCTTCCTTGCTGTCTTCTCAATTATAACCTTTTGTTTTATTTTCTTGGTGGGGGGAGGCTGGGTTAGGGAAAGAAGGTCTCCATAATCCCCTGTTCCTTGTCCTAAATTTTAGGATATGGAATGGCCTGTGCATCAGACTCCAGGTGCTGAACGCCCCCTTCTGGGCGGTGACAGGGGCCACGGGGAGTGTAGGAGAAGAGTCTTGGGAAGAATCAGCTGGAAAGTCTCAAGTAAAGGTCCATTCAAGTAATTTTTTTAAATGCCAAAAACCAATTAACTCATAGTTTACTGAGGGACCTTGAAATGCCTGGGATTTCGGAGGTTAATAGGTCCTTTCTTCCTCTTTATCTTCTTGACTTTCACTACTCTTGGGTGTGATTTGGCCTTTGGTGAATGCGATCTCTGAAGAAGAGAGACAGGGGAAGAGAGCAGAAGGCACAGAGAATCCTGGGGTCTTGTTTAAGGAACAGAGCTGTTAAATGCAAATTTCTCATAGGCGGCCTGGGCTGCCAGGGGTGGCGGGGAGGATGGGGCCACCCTGCGGGTCTGGTGCATCCTTTGAGAGCAGCAGCTCTTTTTAACCAAACTCAGTAGCTGCCTATGAAGCCAGACCCCCAAGGATATCATGGATTGAATGATTTCTTGCTACTAGACAGGAGACCTGGGTATGTGTGTGTGTGTGTGTGCGCGCGTGCATGCGAGAGTGTGTCCGTTATATGGAAAAACCTTAAATAATCAAGAATGTGCCAGGTTCCCATAGCGAATACACAGGCCTGGGAACTAGGAACTCTTGAGTTCTCACCTGAGTGTGGGCAGTAGCCCCCTTTTATGACTTTACATGAAGCATTTCACTTCTCTTCCATCAACACGCTCAGAGTTACTGATGCTTTCCAGGCTGTCAGATGACTGCTATTTACTTCTCTACTGAGTCTGCAGGGTCCAGAGCACTCATGGATGGGAGAGGTGAGGCTTCCCAGCAGCTGCCTGACCTTTGCTTGGCTTCACCAATTGGGAGTTTCACACAGAGAGTTTTCATTTTCTGATGGAAAACAAATTCTATGCAATTTCTGATCGTCAACTTAGAAAATTCAGAGAGAGAACGAAGCAGTCACTTACTCCCACCTCCACCAGTACCGCCACCTTGAATCGAATTGTCCTCACATTGTTTCCGTTCTGAATGTACTAAAACAAAGAAGCCTTTGGAAGATGATGAGCTTCATTCCATGCTTTTGCCATCGACCTAAGGTTGACATCTTCTTTGTGCCCAGAGAGTTAGAGCTGCCATTCGGGGCAGGGGGTGCGGGGGGAGGGGGGGGACTCTGATTTGTCCTGTAAAGGATGCCGGTATTGTCCTAAGCTGACCTCTTCTCTCTCGTGAATTTGAATCCTTTTTCTTTTTCCTCTTAAACCATCACGTGTCGGCAAACATGAGTGCAGGACATGAGTATTTTTTTTAAACCTGGCTTAGAGCCTGCCTCGAGGAGAAATGTGGATTTGGTGGGAAGGGCACCCGAAGGCCGACTGAGCGCAGACTGCGATGGTGCCACGCTGCTCCAACCCACAGCTCCGTCCCTTGCTTCTGACAACGTGGTCCCTACCGTCAGATCCCATGTGGGGTGGGAAGGGTTGTTTTTTTAAAAAAAATATATAAAAAACAAAACTCATTTTTATGAGCAGGATATCTTGATCAATAGCAAACTTTTTTTTTAACGGATTAGTGAAATAAATGTCCCCATGAATCATTTATTAAGTCTGTTTCTTTCCCTGGGTGGAATAAGATAAGACTGACAGTGCTAGGCAGTTTCTATTAGCTGCTAAGACCATCGCTGCGCCTCGTTGAAGCTGGTGAGTGAATTTGCAACCAGCTGGTTCTCTTCCTTGGTTCGTCTCCACTTTTTGTCTGTTGGTTGTTCGCTTTCTTTTCCTTTCTGTATTTTCTACCTGACTGTATACTGTATAAAGTCGTTTTTTCTTGTCTGTTTATCTTTCTTCGACTGGAATATTTACAATAAAACAGAAACAAACCCTGAAATGTTAGTGATGGATGAAAGCTGTTTGGGTTTGGAAAGAATGGTTTGGTGTGTCTAATATCCAGGTACTTGAAAAACAAATAAAAATATGAACCCACATTGTGTCTTCCCCTCCACCTGCCCTTCTCTCTCTCCCTCTCCATTCCCCCACCCCCTTCAGCTCTTTGTTCAGATCCCAGAAAAATCTAGGTGGCTTCTTTCAATTTGTAGTCCTGGGAGTCAGAGCCAAACCCCCCTCAAACAGATACACATGTTAATGAAGTTCAGGACTCTTAGGGCTTTGTCTTCCTAAATGCGCTCTCACAAAATAGACATCTATTGATACCTGGGGTAACTCTAGTCAGATATCACCCCAGATTCCACTGGGAGCCTGAAGATTACATCAATTAAAATATAATACTTTGCTTTATTTCTTTTAATTGCCTTGCAGGGCCCCAACCGTCACAAGATCTCTACCTTTGAACCCAGGTGGGGTGTAAATTGAGCGTGTAGATGGCCGAAAATCTTTTGGCTTCCTCTAATCCAATGCTCATATGAGAATATTCACCCTGGGAACTTGCCAGCCGGCCCTCTTATTGGTTAAGTGAGACCGAAATATCATGATAACCAATCCACCTGGGGCTGCTCTGTGAAAGTTTATTAGTTTTGGATTCCAAGGAGTTTAATTTTCTTTCGGAATCCAAGGGGGACCTCCCCGTGGTGGAGGAGTCAAGTACACGAGGCCAGAAAGGGCTGGGGTGTTTCAGAGACGGCAGATTGGTTGTTTGAGTGAAGCTTGAGAGCGCCGCTCGTAGCCCTCCCACCAGTGGGGGGTGCGCAGTGAGGCAAGGCAGTCTGGGTGTGATAAGGGAGATCTGATTCCCTGACTGGTTGGCGGCCCTCTTGGGGTAATAACAAAGAGGCCTGCTGGGAAAATTCAGAGAAGGCATCCTTTCATAAAGATTTCACTTAAATCTAGTGCTTCCTAGGGGGGCTCTCAAAAAGAAATTAAGCCTTTAGTTGCCTTGAGTTATTCCCATGCCTTTCTATGAATGGTGACTTTTCTCCCCACAGGCAAGTCCATTAGCCAAACAGAAAGTGTCCTCACGGGCTGACAACCGGGACATCCTACAGTATGCCTCAAAATCTGGTGACTCTGGGCCTTCAGAAAACCCTTTCCAAGGAGAAAATATGGACCCTATCTGTCTGTCTACCTATCCATCTTTCACAACTGGGTGTGGCTCCCAGAGGTGGCGGTGGGGGGGACGACAATTTTTAGGACTGAAGAATTCAACAACCTCATTGTAATTTAAGGGCAATCAGACAAGAACAGTCCTGTCCCTATTAACAGGATATTATTATTCACATTTTATTAATTTCATACTTATTTTCAAATCTGAAGAATGAATGAAAAAATACTAATATTACCTTTAAACAAATAGAACGAACACTGAGATCAAGAAAGAAAAACAGTTTACGAAGACAATAAGGAGAGTAAAGTGGAAAACACCCTCTGCGATCGGAAGTGGCAGGAAAGTTGAGGGCCGGAGAAGGGGCGTAAGGACATTGAACATGTCATCTGCCCGTGTATTAACTAAGAGCAGGCATGTGAATAGTTCACTGGCTGGGACTGACCGAAGCGTGTCAGGAAATCAGTGTGTGGTGAGTGATGCTGTGTCTGGGGATTTGAGCTGCTTTACAGATTTGAATATGTAGAGTCTATATTATAGAGGATGGAGGTCAGACACATACGTGCAATGATTCTCCTGCTAGAAAATCAGCTAAAGAATCCATTCCTACTTGTGCATCCCTTGTGCCCAATCCAGTGCTCTCTCTCGACTGTGGCAGAGAAGTCAGAGGGGGAGGGGGACCAAAGGACCTCTCATCTTATTGGGATGTTTTTCATAGATTGGTGAGTGATCTTGAGAGGGTCCTTCTCTAGCACACAGCCCTGCTTTAGGTCTGTGGGATATAATGAAGAGGTAGAAGAAACTGTCCTCTGTCGGGGAAGACAAAACCTACCTGTATGAAGCTGTGAAAGGAAAGCACAGAATGTCCAAGTGCTGGAGTGTGTGATTTGGAATACAAACCATGGAGACATTCAGAGAGTCTCAAGGGTCCTGGTAGTTGAGACTAGCTTAGTGGGGGAAGCAGAACTGTTTGTGTCTTGGGGTTGTTAAAAAAAAAATTTTTTTTTTTTTTTGATGTCTAGAAAAACAAGACTTCGCTTCTTCATCTCCCTGGGAGCGAAACATGGTTAATTCATGTTGATGAATTCAGCGCTCTGCTGATACAAGATAGCTTGTTGTTGCTGTTTAGTTTCACCCACGGCGTTCCTTTTTACAGGATTCCAGCTCTCCTATTTTGCTGCTTTCTGTTTGCTGCCAGCACTGTGCAGAGATTTTCACCACTATCTCATTCCTGAGCTTCTTTAGGATGCATTAGAGGGATCAGGTACAGAGGTGAACAGCCTAGCCCTACAGAATATAGAAAGATTAACTACGAAATAAGCAATGAAATCATCTGAAGTGGATTATGAGCTCCTTTTTAAAAAAAAAAAAACCAAATAGTTTTTTAAATTGGGGGAAGGAGTGTGAATATAGAACTGAAGATGTGGAACCAATGGGAAAAATTAATACCGAACCAAATCGCCACATTTCTGATATACAAGAACATTCAGAACAATTTTCCTTTTCAGGCCATAAAACTATCCAGTTATCCATAGCATGGAGTCAGCCTGGGAAGTTATTCTACGTGGATTGTTCTGATTAGATTCTTAGTAGCTTTTCCATTAGAAATAACAGAATGTAACTTCCATTTCTACATCACCTGTAATCCTATAGCACCAAGTGGGCATAGAAAAGCATCTTAAATCACCAAAACCTGGTGATACGTGATGGTCCAAGAAGAGGGGTCACAAGAGAGTAAACAGCACAGCACAGTGTTACCGGAGACGGTGAGTGCCCACACACTCAAAGGTGGTGATGGGTCTTAAAAACTAGCTTAAAGAGGATTCAGTGAAAAATACTTAACCTTACTTCTCTATGCAGCTTTTGCCCCCTTTTGTATAAGCTAAGCTGGGGAGTGTGTGTGTATGTCTGTGTGTGTGTGTTTAGCACAGACCTGCAGGTTCCCATCAGGGCTCCTTATGTCAGTTTCAAAAGAGAGAAGACACTTTACATTATCACTTCAGCCTTTGTCCCTGCTTCTAGATAACATCGCTGGGTTGAGTCTTCTGGCTTTTAGTGGCTTAGTTCTCACTGAGTGGTCTCTGATGTAATTTATTTCTAAGCCAACATATAGGTAGATGCATGAAGTAAAAGGTGTTTTTCCCCATTCCCTGTCGAGTGATATGATGCCTGAGCTGACTTCTTAAAACCTCTTCCCCTCCACCTCCATCACCTGCAAAAGAAAGTTCCCCTAGTATGAACAGGGGACCAGGCAAAACGTTCTGCCGATCATGTAATTGAACACAGTCAGTGAGAACGAGAGCAACGCGGGTCGGTGTTCATCCATATGCCACACTTACCAGTAGCCTGGTCGGTTTTAAGTGGAAAGCAATTTTCAGAAAGGTCAGACAATAGAACTGGTAAATTGTGAGTGGCTGCACTGGCCAATGAAGTCCAAGGTTCAGAACCAACCTTTTCATTTGGCTAGCCGATCTTTTGTTGCAAATAAAACAGGAGATTTGCTGAGCCTGACTTTACTTCAAGAGCATGTAAGGCCCCACCTGATTCCGCCTCTGCCGACCTTTCGAGTTTCTCCTGATGCTTTTCTCACCTACCTTCCATCCCACCCTGTGGTCAAACCAGACCACGTCCTACTCTGTATTCATCCGATTTACCCCCTGCTCTTCTCCCGGGCCTTTGCTTTGGCAGTTCCCAGCTCCTGGAACTCCCTTCCATTCACCTCTTCGTTGTCAAAGCATACCCAGTATTTAAGATCCAGCTCAAATATCATCTCCCTGGGACATCTTCAATGATCCCCGTCCCCAAGGGACTGACAAAATAATCTCTCCCTCTCCTGAACATTCCTCACCTTTCTTTTTGTCCCTTGTCACTTCCTACATTGAATTGTACATGCTTGGCACACGTGTTGTTCCTCTTACTCCCAGCTACCAGAATAAGGCTCTTAAAGTGCAGAGAAGGTGCCATTTTCATCTTTTATTCGTTCACAGTGCATAGGATTCTTTGCACATATTTGGTTCCCATGAATGAATGCATGAATAAGGCAAATTTAACATGAGAGCAAATGTACATAAAAATGCTTCAGGTTTGAAACTGAGTGGCAGAAATACGTGAATGCACCTCCGATTTCAAGCAACCATGCAAAGAAACACTTAATAATTTACATCAGGCAAAAATATTACTTTTTTTTTACTCATGTACCTGGTGGGGAAAGCAGGCTGATCATATTCGCAGGCTAGGGGAGAGTTGGCTCCAAGCGGTCAATACAAGGAAATGTTTTCTTCCAGCCGTCTATATGCCTTCTCTACAGTTTATAAGAACTCAGCCTCCTGACTCCCTGCACCAGCTTTGGAAAAATCAACCAGTCTTCTCCCTTCTCTCCTCATTATCCTCAAAAAGTGATTTCTGCTCCAAAATAAAATTACCAAAACTTGGTTCATGGGCTCTTCATTTCAACACAAGTCAGTCAAGATGGTACTTGGCTCAGAAGAAATGCGATCGTCTTTACCAAAATAATGAAAATCAAGTTCACTTTCCTCCTTACTCATCAGGAAAACAGAAAAAATTTCTCCTTGGTAGTTTGCTTTTTAAAATGTGAAAACCACCATAATGGTTTCAAAGTTACAAATTGTAGCTCTAGCATGTAGACTGATTACTACTCTGGGAAGTCTGGCCAGTTTTGATGAGTTTAGAAAAATGCTGTTATTTTCCTAAGAGTTAGTATTTAGACCAAAGAAGAAGGCAGGGAGCAGAAGGGAAATAACAGCTTCTCTCCAGTATCTGCTACACGCCAAACACACTGCAAATATTTGTTTATTTAATCCTTGTGATAGCCCTCTGAATTAAATATCACTATTCTCAGGAGAGAAAATGAAGGCTTCTGAAAATTAAATAACAGGTCCAAAGTTCCACAGCCAGGGAGAGAGAAAGCCTCCTCATGAAAGACAAAGATTCAAACCCCGTTCTGTCTCTTTTGTCCGGGTGTCTTCCATCGCATCCCATTGCCTGGTCCCATCTGGGGGTTTCCTCCAGAAAGGAGAGAACACAGGCAGGGTTCTGCCCTGATTCTTCTCTCTTCTTCTTCTTCTTCTTCTTCTTCCTCCTCTTCCTCCTCTTCTTCTTCTTCTTCTTCTTCTTCTTCTTCTTCTTCTTCTTCTTCTTCTTCTTCTTCTTCTTCTTCTTCTTCTTCTTCTCCTTATTATTATTATTATTATTATTACAACCATAACCAACTTTATTAACTTTTTTAAATGAGGGTACTGGGGATTGAACCCAAGACCTCATGCATACCAAGCATGTGCTCTACCACTGAGCTATACCTCCCCCCACCCTATTTATTTATTTATTTTTTATACACATTTTTTTTTTTTATTGAAGTACAGTCAGTTTACAATGTTGTGTCAGTTTTTGGTGCACAGCACAATGCTTCAGTCATACATGAACAAACATATATTCATTTTCATATTCTTTTTCAACATAAGTTACGACAAGATATTGAATATAGTTTCCTGTGCTCTACAGTATGAACTTGTTCATCTATTTTATATATGTATTAGTTAGTATCTGCAAATCTTGAGCTCCCATTTTTATTGGCTAGGAATCTTGCTTTTGGTTGTTGAAACAGACGAATCACTCTAATTCTGTAAGTTTGTTTGCCCCTAATATTTTGCATTAGCTTTCGAAATAATCTGCCTCCATAAATGCTCAGAGGTCATCAGAGATGCTGTGTATATTACTCAAGAGATGGAATTTTACTAGAAAAGTTTTTATTGGGTTCTCTGATGATGTTTCTTATTATTAACAGCAATGAGTGTTGATGGTTTTAATACAGCGCATGTCAGTGAACCAGAACGGTCATTTCGTTGATGTAAACATCCAGCTGCTGTTTTTGACTCCAGAGAGAGAGAGTTCTGTTCAGCGATCAGAGATAACAATGGAAATGAGGAAAATTACACATAAAGCCCCAAAGAGCTAGAAGTTGTAAATCTGGGAGGACCCTCCAGTCGTTGGTTACTCTGTTTTAGTTCATGCTCTACCATTACAATTATACCCAAACCATCGTGACCAAAGAGGTAACTCTAACCATTCAAACCAATAAACCTTTATGAAATGCTATGTTTGCACTGGTGGAGAGGCAGGGAGGTTTGTGGATGCAGCTGAGGGACATGAAGACGGACAAGGTCATGTGGAAAAGGCAGTGGAATTTTTTTTCTCTGTATATTGCTGAGATACAGAATACAGATCAATAAAAGGAAAGACTTTAAACAAAGCAGTGAGTTCCCTATTACTGTAAGTATGTAAGTTAATGATATCAGAGATACCCTAAAAAATTAAGGCGATCAGAGAGGATTCTTATATTTTGTGGGAAGTGTGTGTTTTATAGTTGGTATTTTTATATTCACAACACGGAGATATTATTTGCCTCTTGTTACAGAAAAGGAAACTATTTTTCTTGGCTGGCAGCAATTTAGAGGTCAGTGGTGGAACTAGGATTTGAACACAGCTGCCTGGCTTCAAAGTCTTTACTATTTTTAGTTAAGTCCTTTTCATTTCAACCTTGAGATCCTATGATTGTCAGACATGGGGTCAGCCTTCAAAGTGTCATTTAAAAGAGAAGATAGATGTACATAACTATAATGCAAGGGGGAATAATATATAACACAAAACATTGTTATCTTGTTGAAGAGATATGACACACAGTTACAAGATAGCAGAAGAGATTTATTTAATAATGAAGGATAGGATTACAAAAGACATAACAAGGAATTATATAATCAACAAACTTTATATTCAGCAAGAATTTATGATTATGTAGTCAAAAAGTTCTTTCAACATCTATTCTGTCTAGATACTGAAGGACAGAGAAACAAAGCATTTAAAATGGAAGCAATTCACTTTCTGGGTCATTCATTTGACCCAGTGTCTTAATCTGATTTTGTGACATTGCTGTTACTGTGTTGCTACTTAACTCATACTTGAAAGTTTAGTTGTGTATAATTAATAAATTAACACACATGCATTATAGGAAATTGAAAAATCCGAAAAGTAGAGATAAAAGCCACCCCAAAAGTCAATATCTAAAGACACGTTATTAAAATTTTGACTTCCAGTCATTTCTGTGTTTGATTCACAGTGATCTTACTGCGTTACTGCGTTGTTATCTAACTTTCTCCTCGTGCACTTCGAGCTTACCCAACAAGATTCTGAGCTGGTAGAAGGCAGAAATTAGGTACCACTCTTCTCTGCAGTCCCTGAGTCCCCAGAAGGACACCTTGCACAGTTCTCTCAGCATAGTAGGTTCTGGAATAATGAGCGGATTAATTGCTGACTCATTTATCAGTCAATAAAATGAATGAACAAAAAATATAAAACAAGGTTCTCCACTCTCAAGGCATTTACAGTCTGCGTTAAAAGTCTAACTGCACAAAGCATTCTAACATAAATCAATATATGATTAAAACAAACTTATTTACAAAACAGAAACAGACTCACAGACATAGAAAACAGACTATGGTTACGGGGGCGGGGGGGGAAAGGGGTGGGAAGAGATAAACTGGGAGTTCGAGATTTCGCAGATACTAACTACTATATATAATACAGATAAACAACAAGTTTATACAGTATAGCACATGAAACTATATTTAATATCTTGTAGTAACTTATGGTTAAAAAGAACATGAAAACAAACATATGTATGTTCCTATGTGACTGAAGTACTGTGCTGTGCACCAGAAACTGACACAACATTGTAAACTGACTATACTTCAATAAAAATATATTTAAAAAGTTGCAGTATTGTGTCAGTTTCTCGTGTGCAGCACAATATTTTAGTCATACATATACATACATATATTCCTTTTCATATTCTAACAAAAAAAAAAGCTAAATGAGTAGCTGCAAGATACTTCTTTAGGAAGAAGTGATGTGCGGTGAGGAAAGATGGCCTGGGGCATGCCTGAAGGGCGGTAAACTAGGGTGGGAGAATCTGAGTTGATTTTTCTCTAAACATCCCATAGGCCCTGATAGAAAGGGTTGGTCTGTCTCCAGCCGGTTCCCACTATTCCGCCCAGTGCCAAGTGGCCTCTCCAATCACCTGTCTCAGAGGACCCGTGACATTCTATACAAAAGAAACCAGGGCCCGGCTCTCTGCACGAGGGGAGCTCCCCAGCTAGGGTTTCCTCGCAGCCCTGGGACAACGGGGGAATTCTAGGCTACACAACCATGCTGTGGATACCTTTCTCCAGTGCTGCACTTACGAGAAAAGGGTTTTAGAACTTTTTTTCGAGTTCTCTCTCTCTCTTTTAAGTTCAAGTCTGCTCAGGTGGAAGTGCTGAAACTGTACTCCCTCCTACCTCGTTATCTGATAACCGTGTTCTCAGGGCCCCCTTTACACGCTTGTGCTGAAGCCCTCTGCAGCCGGGAGCCTGCCTTGGCTCCGACGGGCACCGTGCGAGGGACTCTCCGGGCACCGGGGGCCTTCTCGGATGGCCTGAATTCAGTGAACAGTCTGCAGCTAATCAATAGGGGCATAGCAATCAGGCGGATGTAAGTAGGGCTGGATCTGAAGGATTGTCACGTAATCATATTGGAGAATTACCCTGGGCACAAAGAAGTGTGTAACCTCAAGTCGCACTTGGCGTGCTTCAGCTCAGGCTGTGACAGCTGGTCTGACAGGATGCCTGCCCCTTCGACAGCTCTTTTAATTCCCAATGAAAAGAAAATTCCCTCCTTATGAGTCATTAAGGCTCCAATTTTATTTCTCATTATTAAACCATGAAGTTGGCCGGAACATTTAAAATAAGCAAAATGAAGAGATTTATGGGCAAATTGGAGTCTAGGTGAGAAATGGAAGCCTAATCTCTAAAGCTTAAGAAAGACACAATAAGCACACAATTGGAAAAAAGCAAATTTCAGAGTAAGCAGGAGGAGACGTTCTTTCGTATTTTTTCCCAGAGAATTAACTCTCTAAAAAAACTGAGTTTTTAGATGATGACTTCATGCTTGGTAATACCCACCTGATTTGAGAAATGTTGAAATAAGATTTAAATGGTATTTTAGTCTCCGTGCAGAACTAGAGGGTATGTCAGATGGATAGCCCCAAGCAGCCGACAGCCTCCTGTGGAGAGAAACACTGTGATGACAACATGAATTACTTTCAGATGCCCCTCACCCTAAAGACAGATCCCTGCTAGGTGGCCAGCACGGGGATCAGAGATTAAACTTGTTTGATCTTCAGTTTCTCGAGTGAGACTGTCAGTAAGGAGCTGTTGTGCCAGAGGGAAGGATGCTTCCAGCCAGCTGAGTGTCCCATGGGCAAGCACACGCCTGAGACCCCATTCGAATTTCTTATCAGAGGCCGCCTTCTTCCTGGAGAATGCTGTGGCAGGGGTGACTCTGAAAGGTGATGAAAGAGATGAAAGGTTCCCTAGACAGCCACCTAAGCCAGCCACCAACATCGAAAGCGTTTCAACTTAATACCAAAGATTGTCACAGATAATCGTAATCCCATCTGTTGGTCCTAAACTTCTTCCGACAGTGAGGAGAGGCACTTGCCTTAAAGGCAGTAAGGACAGTGATTATTCTGCAGGGGCTGTGAGGGAAAAATCCATTCCCTCCAAAGCTGAACACCAAGGCTTGCCCTGCAGGCAAGTGGTATGATCTGGAGGTTAGTGTTAACTGCTGCAGGAAGGAGTCCAGCTGTCCTCAAACACTGCATGTGCCCCGTAAACCGGCTGTGGTAGCTGCAAGTGTCAACAGAGTGGTTTCTTTGGGTTAAGGAGGTGTAATACTGAGTTAGGTCAATCGTTACCCAGTAGCAGAGACAAGATCTGGGGGAGGTCAGCTTCTCTGAAGGTTATGGAGGTTCCTGCCTCCAAGGATCCCAGGGTTTCTGGAGACACTGGGTCTGTGGGAAAGCTGGTCCCGGAGACAGTGGGGTGGGGATGGGGGTGGGGAGGGACAGGGAGAGAAGAGAACTAGTGTTTCTTTCGTGTCTGTTGTGTCCCAGGCATGGCACTAGGTACTGTCACTTAAATTATATTTAATTCTTATTTCAAGTCTCTGAGGTAGTCTTTTTTAACCCTCATTTCAGAGCTGAAGAGCTGGAGGCTCAGGGAGTTGAAGTAATTTGCCCAGGTTCACAAACCTCTCCCCACACGGACGTGAACTCAAGCTTGCCAGCTTCGAAGACCATGCTCTTTCTGGGACGGCATGCCGATTCCCTGGAAATTAAGGAAACGGAGGCTTATTTGACAACTGGGTCAGCCAGCGTCGCCTGCCCCAGCAGCCTAGGTGGGAAATTCTAAGTGTAAGAAACCCCATGGTCTCCCTTAAAACTTCCCAAGACTGAAATGAAGAGACTAGATTGATAACCAGATTTCTATCCCCTCAGGACTCACCTGCGGTTTAGAGTCTTGTCACCAATTACCACTGCTGTCACCTCTGTCGCTGCGGCCACTTTTGCTTTTTCACAGATAAGACTCAAGGGGACGTAGGACTCTCTCCTTAATTCCTTGCTGCACAGCTGCAACAAGGCTAAAATGATGAGACAAGACAACTAAAGGCTTGAGATAACAAAGGGAAAATAAACATGGAATAAGAGGCAACTAGTTAACCAGGCTCCGGAGTTGTGGCCGCTTTCCAGAGCCAGTCTGTCCTCACAGGAGCCTTTTCCTAGACACCTCCTTACCCAGTTTCCAGCCTGCATCTGGGTGGCAGAGGCCAACGCCCCCACCCCACTCCATCCCACCCGACTCCGCCCCACCCTAAGCATGTAGAACACGTTAAAGCATGTCTAAGGACGTTCAGGCCACTGTCTAAAGTCAGTCTCCAAATTTCTAAGCAGCTACTTTCCCCATGCAGATGGGCATCACTCTTGACTTATTTATTTATTGGTGGCACCAAATTCATAATTTAATCTGGACAGAAAAAGGTAAAAAGGTAAGTAGTAGAGGAAAAGGAGAAGACCTTTTTACAACTTGTCAAAATATGAGTATCAGCAACGTTTTTGTTTTAAGTACAACTGTTCAAAGCACCGGCAGCAACTCATCTCCTTGGCCACAGTCGTTTGAACCTCACTGAATAAATTCTTCCCATTCATCGTCCACTACATTTAGAACAAGGCTATGTTTTCATAGAGCTACCAAGTCAGCTATTTTTCAAACACTTGGAGATCTTCAAAACAGCAGTAAAATAATGTATCTATCAAGAAGGCAAAATAAATGAATAAAAATCTGATAATACCAAGGACTGGGGAGGATGCTGGGTTAAAAAGAAGCCTCATACATGCACTGCTGATAGGAGTGTAAACTGGAGAAGAAATTGGCAATATCTAGTAAATGTAAAGATGAGGAATACTCTATGAGTCATTTCACATCTTGGTGTATACTCTAGAAGAATCCTTACAAATGTTCACACGTAGACATGAACAAGAATATTCCCTGCAAAACATTCCCTGTTTTGTAACAGCAAAACAAAACAGATTGTTTTTTTAAAAAAAAAAACTGGAAAATATAAATGTCCACCAATAAAGGGACAGATTTTTAAATTTTTGATTTAATCGATACAATGGAATAATTCACAGTCATAAAAGTGAATGTACCACCTCTATGTATTTCCATACAGATAAGTCTTTATAATATAATATTGTGAGTGAAAACCCCCACATCTCAGGGGAACTATGCTGTCTTTCTATGTCTTTCAACTCTGCTAAGTTGAATCATCGACCACAAAAACACCTGCTGAACCATTCTTTCAAAACGATATTCTTAATTCTATGGACGTGGTCTCAGATATTTTGGGAGGCTGAACTACTGATCTAATGCCAACAAAGATGCTTCTTCCTAAGGTCTCGTGGTTTTAGAGCATCTGCAACATACAGAGGGCTACCGGGACCGGCGCTGGCGTGGTCTTGGTGTGTACTGATAAAACAAAACAGATGCAGGCAGGAAAGCAAAACCAGAGAGCATCTCCCTATCACAGATGCATAAAAGGGGCAGCGACCTCGTTAAAGGAATGCAGATAAGTGGTTTTTAATGAGAATGTGTTAGTCAGTAAGAATCAAGACTGTCCAAGAACTCAGATTGTACTGTTGCTACCAGTAGAGTAAAAGGATCCAGAAGTACTTCTATCCCTCCCTCCCGCTCTCTTTCTCTCTCTCCAGTAGGATATTAAATCTGCTCAAAAGAGCAACAGAGCGATTGATTTCTGTCTTCAAATGATTTTCAGTCTTATGTGCTTATTTGGAAGGTATTCATACAAAATAGAAAGGGTTTACAAGAAATTGGTGGTTGGGGGGACCTCTTAATTAATGGTAGAAATCTAGGGGTGGTATGGGATGATGGAAAGTCAGAACTGGAGTCAAATTCTGCCTATGAGCTGATGGTGCTTTGAGCTATTCATTTGATGGTTATAATCTCCAATGTCTTTTTTTCTTTGTAATATAAAACCTCTTGCAGCATTGCTGAGAGGATTACAGAGATCACATGTGCAAAGTGCAGATGTACACGCTTGGTAAATAAGAAGGGCCCAAGAAATGGAAGAGTTTGTGATGATGATGGTGGTGGCAGTGGTCGTGACACTTTTTCAGGAGGCTGCTGTGCACTTCCATCAGCCACATCCTCCTCACACTCCCTACACTGGTGGGAAAGGCATAGGAGCCTTCAGGCTGATCAAAATTTAAGTCAGTAAAGCACTTAGTGGCAAAATCTAACTTCCTGCACGCAGATGATAACCAGCCAGTATATTTTATTAATATGAATTTTCTGGTTCCAATTTCTGGTTTCACATTATTGATCAGCAGAGAGCTGATGAGATAGACTCTCCTGGGTCCCTGAAGAATCATTCTTAAAGAACTACCCTTCAGTGAGACGCTATTAGCTGAGATAGAAGGTCTTTATGAGAAACAGCCCAATGAACCTCACTAACTCTGTTGTAAAGAACTTCGTAGAGGCTGATGTTCACTGCATTGAACAGCGTCCATTAAACTCGGCCTCTAGGGAAGGAGCCCTATCTGATCTTGGTGCCAAAAACAGCTTAAAAAAAAAATCCCTTGGGTATTTGATTTTAGCCTTTAGAGGCTGTGAACTGACAAGGTTCCTTTCCTTTTGGAATGAATATCTGGAAAGCTCAATTAGAGGCCCAACTGTAAGCTGCATGTCATCACTGTGTGCATTTTTTTAAGCCTCACGTTGGAGTCATCTTACTTCCTGCCCCTGCATTTAGCTGGAAGAACATTCATAGCTATACACTTACCTCTGTGCGACGCACTGCTCCATGCTGAGCTATAAAAGAAATTACGCCAAGTATTGTCACTCCGGGTGGCCTAAAGATTGGTGCAAAGTAGATTAGCCTGAAGTTTGGTTTTCTCCCATGGAAACTTCATGCACACATGTCGAAACGCTGCTCCGATAAAGGCAGTTAAATTATTAACTCCCGCCTGGAGCCTAAATAAGTGTTTTCCCCAATACATCATTCATAATATACCGTTGCACCTCGGGAGCTGAAGTATTAAAGTGCTGCTTGAGACATGCTGGGAAAACTCTGGAAAATAACTTGCTAACAGAAAAACAGTTCAGGAAAGCAATTTGAGGTTCCATTTTCCTGGTGGGACGCTATGTGGGATGGGTGGTACTGCTTATGTGTAAGCAAAAATCTGTTCCATATGCTGAAAGAAAGACAAAAGCAGGGCCAACCTGAGACACTCAGCAGGGAATTGATGGGGCAGAGAGTCCAGGACTCACACTTCTGCCATCACTGTCATCTTTAAGCACGAAGGGCCACCATTACACTTTTTTTTTCTTTTTTTGCCTTCCTTTTGCTCTCTGATGTGTTGGCTTTTAAAAAATTACATATATTAAGCCTTGCCAGAGGTTCGAAGGTACAGCTTAACTCACTCAAATCACATGCCTTGTCTCTGCCTGAGAAGAGTGTGCACAAGTCAGCACTTTATCAAAAGTGAGGTGACCAGCCTCGGTTCTGAACCACGCAGAGTTCCCTCTTTTAGGAAAAGTACCTGGAGGCTTTCCTCCCTGTCCCAGGGCTGTTTGCATCATAGCTCTCTTGGTAATTCTGTCAAAATTCGCTTTTTTCATTTCTTTCTGGGCCCAATCCTGGTGAGATGCTGGGGAGATGGGTGTAATTTCATGAGAGAAAAGCGTTAATTTTTCAGTCGAAAAGAGAGGTGAGGAAAAGTCCCTTCTTTCCTGCCTTCATGTCCCACAAAAATGCTGAATTTCATCCCTTCTTTTTAAATTGCAGAATTAATGAAGAGAAGGGGAGAGCGTGGTCTTGTGCAAGTCAGGTCCTTGGAGAAGTTTCTCAGGGACATACAGGAACAGAATTAGCAGCCATAAAACATAGAAATCTCCATTCTTCCCTGAAAAAGCTCAAAACACGTGGCTTGAGCCTTATTCGTTCCCTTCCGGACATGCCGTCCTGATGCGGGGTGACAGCCTGATGGTTAAGGTGTGAGCTCTGGAGTTGGGCTCCTGGGTTGAAATCCCAACTCTACTGCTTTCTATCGTGTGCCTCTCAGCGGATTCCTGCACTTAACTGCACGAAGCCTCATTTTTCTCAACTACACAATGAGAATGATAATAAGGCTACCTACCTCATAGGACTGCTGTAAGGATTCAGTGAGACAATCTTTATGAAGCATTCAGTACAGTACACCTGAATATTAAGCACCAAAAGATATTAGCCATTATTATTTATAGGATCAAAATCATTTTAAGGATGGCTCATTCACAAAATTTTACTTTTAAAAATCCCTTTTTAATGAGAAAATATTCTTCATGCTCCTATACAACAGGGTCACAGTTATACATTTAGTATTGAGCAATTAAGAATTAGTATTTTTTAAAATTGCAGATATTGACACATTTTTTAAAAGCAGCATGTGTATTTGCGAACTGTGGTTTACTCAGGGTAGGATGCACATGGAGATTTTGCAGACCCCTTGTAAATATCTCTCCAGGACCCCCGGAATCTGAGTCCATGGCTAAGGAAGCGTTGCCTCCTTGTGACCCTCTGTTTTGTGAACAGTTGGGTTCAGTGACATGTTATAAGGTATTTCATGACAGAGGGCTCCGAGGCCAAACATGCTTGGAGCATGCTGCATGAAGTTAAATTATTTTCTCTGCTGCAAATTTATTGGAACATTTATAATGCAAATAATTACAGTGACTTCCCAAGAGGGTAGTATAGGATGTGGCTCTTTGCAAACATTTTTGACAAAAGCTGTGTGTGTGTGTGTTTAAAAACACCTGCAGCAACTTGGGTGCATGAGGACTTGCAACTCACCTTTACTAGACCTTCTTTCACTGGCAGGGTCCCAGCTCATGCTGCTCAGTGGCTTATAAAGTTTCCCTGCTGCTTTACTGCTGCCACTAACACTGCCATTAACCTCCATGCTACATACTTCAGAACTGCTTTCCTTCTTAAGATGCTACCATTCTTTAAATAGCCTCCCCAAAGTGTTGCCTCACTCTCTGAGTTCACTAATTCTTCTGTGAAGAAAGTTGAGGAAAGTTCTGAATGTACAACTTAGAGGGGTTTGATACCTACCCTATGTAAGCATCTCTTCCCACAACACCATGATGTAGTGACTCAAGATGATCTAGGCACCTTGAATCTTCTCTACCTCCAGGCAAGTTTCCCTCCTTTCCTGGAAACTGGGGAAATCTTTCCCCCACTTTATTTTTTTTTTTTAGTATACTTTAATTCCAGTGTCTTCTTAACTTTTAGCAACAAGAACATCAACGTTTCATACCATAAGACTCCCTGCAACCTGTTCCAGAGTTTCTCAAGTGGGCGAACACAAACCTCTCCCTTATTGGTTGGTTTGTTAAACAAATATTTATAGATTGTCTGTCTGAGCTGGGTATCTGTGGGGGCAGAGATAAGTATATTTTGGAGGTGGATAGTATTCGGTAGAGTCAAGAATGAATCCCATGTTACTGGCTTTA
The DNA here is from genome assembly GCF_048773025.1 of Camelus bactrianus. Lineage (NCBI taxonomy): Eukaryota > Metazoa > Chordata > Mammalia > Artiodactyla > Camelidae > Camelus > Camelus bactrianus. Next base: position 15,622,041 of record NC_133571.1, read on the forward strand.
GCAATTGGTATAGAAAGTGGTGCTAAGATGGGGAAGACCAATTGGGAGGGGATGCAGGAAGGAGACTGAATTTCCTCTGGTCATGTTAAATTTGAGGCATCTAAGGATGGCCTACATAGAAATATCAAAAAGGCAGCTGGGTATGGAGGTCTAGGGGCTCAGAGATGTCTGGGCTGGTGATTTAGAATTTATCAGCATGAAGTTGTTACTTAGATGACATGACCTACGGAGAAACTAGACAGGGAGAGGAAGGAACAGGCCTTGGAAATAAACCCTAGGAGACTCTAACATTTGGAGGTAGGGGAGAGGAGGATAAACTAGTCAAGGAGACTAAGATGGAGCAGTCAGTGTGAAGGAGGAAAACCAAATGATGATCCAGAGGCCAAAAAGAATGAGGAGGTTAAATGAACCAAATGCTACTGTGAATTTAAAACGAAAACAGAACTATCCGTTGGTGATCCTCACAAGAATGGTGTCAACGGAGAGCGGTGGAAAAAGAATCCAGGTTGCAGTAAACCGAAGAGTGACTGGTGAGAGAAGCAGAGACAGCGTGTGTAGCAACTATTTTAAAGACATTTTGCTGAGAAGAGGGGCAGAGAAATAGAGCAGAAGGGGGAAGGGTACAGAATGTGAAGTCAAGAAGATGGGAAATGCCAGAGCATGTCTTTGTTCTGATGCGAATGATCCAGTAGAGAAGAGACCCATGAAGCAGGGCAAGAAGAGGAAAACCAAAGGGTGGAGGACCTTGAGTGGGTGAGAGCAGAAGAAATCCAGAACACAAAGGGAGGACCCGGTCTTTGGCAGGTGGAAGGATGTGGTCTCCAATTCAGCAGCAGAAGAAATGGGGGCAGGTGCAGGCTGACTTTTAGGGAAGGTGTAGGAAGGTAAGTGAGTTCACACTGATGGTGTTTGTTTTTCTTAATGAAGTCTGAAGTGAGGTCATCTGCTCGGCAGGAAGGGAGATGGGGATACAGGCAGTTTAAAGAGAGAGAAAGGAATCTTAAGGAGTGGGAAATTAGAAAAACTCAGCAAGATGGGAGGGCAGTACTAAGTGCTTGTTAGTTGTTAGAAATAAAGTACATCGGTCAGCTCCGTTTCATGATCTTCTCGCGTGGTACTCACCTTCTCCAGAACTGGCACTGTCAGGTCCATCCTCGGGTTTGCCAGGCAAGAAGGACAGAGGGAAAACAGGGGCACTGTACTTGGGGATATTTGCAAGGGGGTAAGTAAACGGACAGACCACGGAGTCTAATCTGTATAGCACCCACTACAATGGCTGGTGCACAGTGGACAATAATGAGCAGATGGAAAATATACATCACTCCTTACACGACTTCAACGATCCATTTATGTATCCTCGGCAAAGTTGAAAGGTTTAAGTCTGTAAGTGGAGAGAGTGTTGGGCCAGGGACTGGGGTTCTGTAAATTCTTGAGGCTTGTCCTGCCACAGCTATCTCACCAACTGTTCACTTCCCTTTTCCCCATTGTGTATTTGATGTACTTACATACCAAATATATACACATACATACATATGCCGAACATATATATATGTTTTTATATATGAGTGTATGCGTGTATATATAACCACATGTAACCCAAGAGAACAAGAGAGCAGTACATGGCATTTTACTCCACTGATGGAGGCAGTCACAAAGCCCATCCAGGTCCAAGGAGAGAGGACACAGGACCCCACTACTCAATGCAAGGAGGGCCAAAGAACTTGTGGCATATTTTAAAACTACCACAGAATCAGTGAATCCGGTCATTAAATAAGGAGAGATCTTTAGTTTCGTGGAAAGACAGTCTAGTCGCACGGAGGTGATGCATATTGCTGTGCAACCAATTCATGTAAAATGTATGGAATAATGTGACCTGCTCTTGCAAAGTCCCCCCTGAACCTTTCTTTTTCTCATTTACTTTTCCCTTTCTGTCGTCTACCTTACTTCCCTCATTTACAATTTTACGTGAGAAGAGGCAGGTTTAAATAAGTCATATGGGAGTAGCTTGAAGAGTTTTAGATAAAAATGGCTCTAAAATTCTAACAAATAAATAAGGAAATAACATAACAGGAAAATTTTTTGTTGGAGAGGATTATCTCCCCAGTGCCTCAATAGTTGGCTGGATCTTTTGGATTAACATTATGTACAATATATTGATTTGTACTCAGTGTTACTTCAAAACTGGTACAATTTTTTTAAATGACATATTCACAGAGTTCAATGAAGCCTCCAGAGGCAGGTGAGCAACTAAACCTTCCAAAACAGATGGATACCTGTGAGCAATATTTAATCTTAATGGAAAGCCAAGTTTACCTATGACAAGTTTCTGGCTTGGGAGCAATGCTTACTGGGATACAACTCTGCTGAGTTAAACGTTTACAGAGAATAGAGAACAGGGTAGCCAACCAGCTGCTTTCTGTCAAGCCTGCATTTAAAACATGCCTCAGAACCGCTGATTAAATGTTCTTATGCATCCTCAATTGAGTCTCCAAGTGGTTTTCTAAAGCATAATTCAATAATACAATTAGTAGTTGAACTAGGTTCCAATGTTACTCATTAATTCACTTATTCCACACATTTTGTTGAGTAAGTAAGTACCATGGCCAACTCTTGAGCAAGTTACTGAATGCTATACTGTGATGTATGTCAGTTTTAGAGATTCCTCTTTTAAATGATTAACCCTTACTGGAGAAAAATGACTTGAATTTGCATACAATTTTCCCTTAGAAACTAAATGAGTAAGTGCATGAAAAGCTAAGAAGAATATCTGGCTCTAGCAAGAGGACATTGCATGTTTAGCTACTATTATTAAGCATAAGATGATCTAAAATTCTCTCAAGTTCCTGTATCTATTCACACTATTTCTTGACTAGGTCAGAGATTGGTAAAAATACCAATATCTCTCATGAACATGGATGCAAAAACCCTCAACAAAATGTTAGGAAATCAAACCCGACAATGTACAAAAAGAATTATACACTACAGTGAAGTGGGGTTTATTCCAGATATGCAAGGCTGGTTTAACGTTTAAAAAATCAATTAATGTAGTTTCCATTGTACGGATCTTTCACTTCCTTGGTTGAATTTGTTTCTAAACATTATATTCTTTTTGGTGCTATTGTGAATGAGATAGTTTTCTTCATTTCCTTTCAGGTATTTCATTGTTAGCGTATAGAAATGCAGCTGGTTTCGGTATGATTTTATCCCCTGCAATGTTCCTGAATTCGTTAATTAGTTCCAACAGTCTTTTGTCTGAGTCTTAGAATTTTCTATGTACAAGATCACATCATTGGCATTAATGACAATTTTACTTCTTCCTTTCCAATTTTGTTGCCTTTCTTTATTCTGAGTGATTTTTCTAGCTAGGACTTCCAGTACTATGTTGAATAAGAGAATGGGCACTCTTGTCTCATCCTTGATCTTAGAGGAAAAGCTTTCAACCACTCACTGTTGAGTATGATGTTAGCTGTGGGTATGTCATATTATTTATTTACTTTATTATATTTACTTATTACATTGAGGTATGTTTCTTCTATACCCCATTTGTTGAGGACTTTCACAATGAAGGATGTCGTATTTTGTCAAATGTTTTTTTTTGCATTTATTGAGATGATCATATTATTTTTATCTTTTATTCTATTAATCTATTAATCACATTTATTGATTTGCATATGTTGAACCATCCTTGTATCCCAGGGATAAATCTCACTTGAGCATGGTGTGTGATCCTTTTAATGTGTTGCTGAATCCAGTTTGCTAATATTTTGTTGAGAGTTTTTGCATCTATAACCAGCATGGATATTGACCTACAGTTTTCTTTTCTTGTAGTATCCTTAACTGGCTTTCGTACTGGGATAGTCCTGGCCCCATAAAATATGTTTGTGGGTGCTCTCTCCTCTTCAATTTTTGGGAAGCATTTTGAGAAGGATTGGTATTAATTCTTCTTTAAGTGGTAGAATTCAACAATGAAACAATGTAGTCCTGGGCTTTTTGTGTTGGGAAGTTTTTGATTAGTGATTCAATTTCCTTATTGGTCTGTTCAGATTTTCTGTTTATTCATGAACCCTTGGTAGGTTGTATATTTCTAGGAACTTATTCATTTTTTGGATAAATTCATTCCATTTGTTGGCACATAATTGCTCACAGTACTCTTTTATGGTCCTATGTATTTCTCTAGTATCAGTTGTAATAACTCCTCTTTCATTTCTGATTTTAGTTATTTGTGTCTTCACTCTTTTTACTTAGTCAAACCAGCTAAAGGTTTATCGATTTCATTTCTTGAATAAAAATGAAATATCACTGCAGATCCTGTAGCTCTGACAAAGATAATGGGATATTATGAACAACTTTATGCTATAATACATTTGAAAACTTGGAGTGATCAAATTCCTGAAAAAATACAACTTACTACAACTAATGCAGGAAGAGTAGGAAATTTTGAATTATGCTTAATTATGAAATAAATTGAATCTGTAATTTAAAACTTTTCATCTAAAACACTCTAGGTCAAAATGGCTTCAACAGATAAGTCAAACATCCTTCATAAAAATTGTTGTGAGAATTAAAGGAAATAGTTTATGTGAAATATCTCAAGAAGTGTTTGGCACATAATAAAAACTCAGAAAGTAGCTATGATTATTGTTATAGCATATTCAACCCTGAATTAAAGACTTGGCTGGAGGACCGCAGACTTGGAATCTTAGAATTGGACTGAATTAGACCAGTCCGACTGATCCAGGAATTATTCAAACATAGTGCTAATCAATTCCACCTTTGCTTAACCTATCCCAGTGACAGGGAACTTATTAGAACTGTCTGAAGCAGCTCCAATTCTTCGAAAGTTCTTCCTCATTAGCTTGAACCATATGAAATTGCTGTTTGTACGCCAAAACAATCAAATTACCAACAATTTCTAATAAAATGACCAGAAATTTGCCTTTCTGTTACTTCCTCTCATTTTACTTCCCTGTCCACTCTCTCCTTTAGAGAGAATGTGAAATCAATGGTGAACAAGATAGGCTAGCTCCTGCCTTTGCCGAGGCTTACGTGCTTGACAAGCAGACAACAAGAAAATAAGCAATTACATATAATTTTCAGTCTCAAGGAGGTGGAAGAAGAGTATCTCAAGGGAAGGGCTTCGCAGAGCAAATTCCTCTAGAACAGGTACATGCGGGTTTGAAGGTGTACAGCAGCACTGCCCAGTGGAATTGTCTGTGATGATGAAAATAGTCTACTTTGGCACTGTGCAATATGATAGCACTGGCCACATATGGCTACTGAGCACTTGAAATGTGGCTAGTGTCATGTGACTCAGGAAATGCAGTTTTAATTAATTTAAATTTAAATAACCACATGTGGCTACTGCCTACCAGATTGAACAGCGCAGGAATAGAATAAGAAGAGACAGAGAGTAACAGGATCACACATGAGTTTTAGAAAGATAATTCTGACTGTCTTTTGGAGATAGACCAGACAGCGATCGTGTCTTTAGAAGTTTTCTCTATAAGGGGAAAGAAAGGAACAAAAGAGCCGACTTTGGGAACTCCCTGAAAAGAGGAGGGCCCTGACTTAGTAGGGGATGGAGTGAGGAGAATTTAGGACACCTTGTTCCTGAACCCAGACAGAAAAGAAATGAAGTTTATCCCCCAAATCTGCTGTTCCTGGAAAATCTGTAAAGAGGAAATAGCCCTTCTCAGGTCACTGAAATGAACCAAGAAATAAAATGAAAAAAAATCTAACCACAGAGAAAAAAAAAAAAAAGGAACAAAAGAAAAATGACTGAAGGATATTTCAAAGAAATAAGAAGTGTATATAGTCATTCCTTAGTGTCCTCAGGGGATTGTTCCAGGACCCTCGCAGATACCAAAATTCACAGATGCTCAAGTCCCTTGTATAAAATGGTGTAGTATTTGCATATAACTTACATACATCCTCCCACATAAATCATCTCTAGATTACTTATAATACCTAATACAATGTTAAGTGCTATGTGAATAGTTGTAAATACAAGGTGAATGTAAATGCCATACAAGTAGTTGCTGCACACAGCAAATTCAAGTTTTGCTTTTTGGAACTTTCTGGAGTTTTCTTTTTTTCCCAAATATTTTCTATCTGCAATTGGTTGAATTCTCCAATATGGAATCTCAGGGTATGGAGGACCGACTGTAACTAATCACACCCAGTCACACACAGTACTCACATATGTGTTTATGTATCTTGTATACAGTATTTATTAACAGGGATAACCCACATTTGTTGCCTTTTTTCCTACTTGCTCACAGGACATCTAACTTCCTAAGTATTTCTGGGTGTCCCCAAGGGTACCTGAGCTCACAAGTCAGCCTATCAGTTAAGTATCCGTGCAGCATCCACCTTGTTCTTCGTCCTCTGTGCATATTTCACTCAGCTCTTCTCATGGTGCTTGTCACTGAGGCTACTTTAGACACCAGTCATGCTAATAATCTTAATGCCTCCAAAGCCATTCATCCAAAGGTGCCAGAAAGATGCTCTGTTCTCTGTAGGAGGAGGAGGAAGGCCCCCATCTCAGCAACCGAAGCCACACTCTTTGGGTCACCTTCCCCTTGATCCTCAGAACATTTTCTTTCTTTTTTTTTTAAACATTTTTTGATGGGGAAGGTAATTAGGTTTGTTTGTTTGTTTGTTTGTTTTAATGGAGGTACTGACGATTGAACCCAGCATGCTAAGTACACAGTCTACCACAGAGCTATATGTTCTCTCCATCAGAGCATTTTCTTTAGCTAGCTTTTTTAGGCTTTTTTTCCCCCTTCTGGAACTCCTCTGAGCCCTACCTATGGGGTAAGTCAAAACAAAATAAAATAAAAGAAGTCCCTAGGAACTGCCACTGAGTTACCCCTAAAGAAGTTTATTTCCCCGCCTCTAGGAACTAATTAATACACGTGCGTGTACATCACAACACCTCACCTGCTCCCTGAGACACACTGCATGAAAGCACACACACCTTATGCACGTGGACCTTGTCAGCTCCCAGCTCTTCAGCGAGCATAACCATACAAGGCTGAATTCTCTTCCGGATCAGCCAGCACCATCCCTCTTCCATGCCTGTTCCTGCAAAAGAAATGGTTGAAAAAGTACATAAGCAATCACAGCCCAACAGTCAGGTGTAACGTGTATGGAGCTGGAGCAATAGCAAAACATAATGTGAAGACTTGACTTTGGTGCCAGACTGACCTGGATTCAAATCTCAGCCTGGTCACTTTTACTAACTGGATGGTCTTGGGCAGATCACTCAACCTCTATGAACTTCAGTTTTCAATTCCATAAAATATCTACTTTGGGAAGGTTGTAAAAATTAGAATACGGACAGGGCCTGGTGCCTACAAGGGGCTCAATAAATGGAAGATGCTGTTACTACCTTGGTGTCAGAGCACTGAAAGCTTAGGATGCTCCAGGCCTTGCGCAGGAGACACAGAATAAAGGCCAGAATGCTACCAAATGCAAAATCATCTTGGGATCATATTAGATTACAGCCTAGGGTTCGCCAATGAGGACACTCAAGCCAGAGATAGGAAGTAAATTGATCAGGGTCATACTGCAAATTAGTGACAGAATTGGGACAAAATTCTAGGTAAGTCAGGAAAGGTTGAGCTTAATGCTCCTTTCTGTAAAGCAGCAGCCTCTCGGAGGCCCAGGCTTTGCAGTGACCTGCCCCTATTCCACTCAGATGTGGCAATACGTACTCCTCCTTTGCACCTAGCTTGTCCCCTCATGACGGGCAAGAAAGAGAGAGAGCAGATGAGGTGCTTCTAGCGATGACTAGGCCGGCAAAGACATCCCCGTCGCCATGGCAACCCCAGCTTGGTCCTGGAGGACCCGCTCCTCCTGGCGCCCCCTCCCATTCACGCAGCGGACGTGACACGTGCGGCGGGGTCACGTGTTGTTGTTGGGCCGGGAAAGCTGCTTCCGGGTCAATGCAGGACACTGGGCTCCGGCGGCCGGAGTTGGGGACGAGGTGAAGCGGAGCCGGTCCGGGGCCGGCCGGGAGCAGGCCGGAGGCTGAGCGGCGGCCACGGCGGCGGCGGCCGGGAGGGGGGAGGAGAGGCGCAGCCCGAGGAGCCGCCGCAGCAGCTCCGCCGCCTCCCGGGCTGAGGGGTGAGTGGAGCCCGGGCCTGCCGGCTCCGCCGGCTTCTCGAGGCCCGAGGGGCTCCCCTCCGGAGCCGGGGCGCCGTGCGAGGACGCAGCGGGAAGAACTCGGAGCGGGACGAGGCCTGCTTGGGCGAAGGGGAGGATGGGGCCGGGCCTGGGCCGGGGCAGAGCCGGGAGGGCCTGGGCTGGGAGAGGGAGTGAGTCCCGGGCTGGAGGAGGGCGTCTGGGGGAGCCTGAGTTCCTGGGAGAATCCGGGCTTCTCACTGTGCCCCCGGGGGCGTGGGGGATGGGGAGACGCCCCCTGGCTGGTAGGAGATGGAGATGAGCCTGGGGCTTCTGGGGAGATAGGAAACTTGGCTCTGAACCACTGAATTAAAAAGAAAAAAAAAAAAAAATAAAGGACATGTCCCCAGGGAGGTTTGGGGGGCCAAGGAGCGGGCGGGCATTCCCAGGCTCTTGGGATACTAGGCCTGCACCTTCCAATGGGCTGGTAAAAGGACGCGGTAGTTTTATAAGGGCTTTGTGGGGGAATCGTTTCGCCCCCAAGATACCTGACTGACAATGAGGCGATTGGAGTAAGATGGGGCCTGGGAGGAGGGTACCCCATCCTGGGATCTGAGAGAGGAGGAAGGTAAGGATCTGTGGGGAGCTGCATTCTCAACAGAGTTCGGGTCCTCTTTTAGGAAACATGCTGGGAATTGGTGAAGCGAGAAAGAAATTTAACACCGTCTTCTCTTGGGACAGTGCTCCTAGAAGTTGTAGTTAAGGAAAGTTGGTTGGAAGAGAAGTGTTTATAGTCAGTGGAGGAAGGAGGAGCTCTACTCTGAAGGTTGCTAAGCTACGAGAAGCTTGTAGGCACCGCCTAGGGCTGTTGTTTGGGGAAGTTAGCAATTCTTTCAGGACCAAATACAGGCTTGGCTGAGACTTGTCCCCATTCTTTGCATGCTGCCCCGGAGCCCTTCAGTTGGTTTCCAAGAATCCATCTTGAGCAAAGAGATGATGTGTAGATGCTGAGAACTAATGAAAACATTCAGCCTTTGGGTCCCGAGACATTGGACCTAGATTTCTATAAGCTTTCAAACTTTTTTTGAGTCATACTCCATAATAGGTACATTTTACATCATGATCTAATACATACCCGCATAGGAATGAAAAGTTTTACAAGGCATTATTTACCCTTTTTACATACGGTGCATACTGATCATTCTTACTATATTCTATTCTCTGTCATTAAAAAAATGCTGACTGATACCTACTAAATTGGCTTGTAGGTCACACGTTGCCGTTTGAAAAACACTCCTTCCAAGACACATTGCTTTGGCATCCGGTTAGTGTCCTCATGTTGTATGTTTCTAGAGCGCAAGGATGATTTTATATAAGAAGATGGATGGTGGGGCTGAGGGGTGGCAGAACCAACCAGGTGCAACTGACTGCTTCATTTGTCCACATATAACATAGCGTATTTAACTCGTGTTTTATACCATAATCGTAATATTTGATACCTTAATGTCTGATCATTTGATGAAATTTTTGAGATAAGTGTGTACTTTAATTTTCTCTATCCTTTGCTTGTGTCTGAGAAATATGAGAGGCCTAGTTCCATTCTAGTTGATTTATCCCTACATCTTTAATGTAATTTTACTTTAATGTTACAGTATTATAAATATACACTTATTTGCTTTTCTGGTATTTAAAAAAATCTCAAGCTGAAACCCGTATTTTTCTAATTTCAGTAATTAGTAAGTAGTATACTCTTTCTCCATGATTAAAGGTATAAGTTCATGGCTTTAGTAACTTAATCATAAACTTAAGTATAACTTTGAGTTAGTTGACATCTTAATTCCTCCCATGAAAATGATGTTTTCATCTGTTTAGATGAATAGTATTGTAATAAATGTTAATAAGTATTAGTGAACAAAGTAAGAGGCCTTCATGTGCTGCCGTGTTTGAAGTCTTTTAAAAAGTTGTCACACAACCTGTTCTTATAGGGCGTTGAGTGTCCAATGATGTTGCCTAATTTCAGTAGGTAAATTTATACGGTATGTACTTAAGACCAGGTAATAGTGGTAACTTTTGTTGGTGACACCTTCATATAGTTTGGAATGTGGAATTCAGAGGCCATCAGGAAGACTTGCCCACATTAAAGTTCACCAGTGGGGTCACATTCTTGCTTAGATGCCTTGTGAAAGCATTCTTCTTATCTTCAAGCTTTGTGCGTTATAAATCTTTCTTACCTTTAACTATTTATTGATTGTATTGTGGTTACTGAGGAGAGTGGTATGCTGGCATGTATCAGCCGTCCTTTAAAAATTACCTTTTAATCAGGTAAATATTTGTTTGAAAATACTTAGCTTTAAAGAATGTTTAAAAGGTTTCTTTTTTGTAGTAGCTGTTTGGGACATTAAGGAAGATTCTCATTAATTTCATTTTTCTGGGAATCATGTGTACCTGTCAATAAACAGTTGTGGAGAATTTACCCTGAGTGATTGTGTGTGCTTTTTTATAGTTTTCATTTCTTCTCTTGAACCTCAGACTCTTAAGTGTTTCCACCTATAGCTGGCTCTTTTCTCATTCTAATTTTTGCTTCCAGACTGCTGTGGGTTTGGAAATTAGATGCTTACCTTTGTTAGAACTTTGTGTAAAATTAGATTGTGTAGCTCTGAATAGTGTTCTTTCATTTATATATATAATATATATTAAATATTATATATATTATAAATACTTTTTTAGTGTATGAACTATATGACATGTATTTTGGCTGCTCAGAGGCCTGTTTGCTGACCTCTTGGTCATGGGCTGTGTTTAAAATAAGTGAACTCTATTATATGTTTTGGGCCTAGTTAGCAATATAAGAAAAAACATTGTAAAAAGTAGCACGAAACTGATAGTAATAGAGTTTGGACTTAAGGGGTGAAGAAATCACTTAGCTGCGATTGTTGCCTTTGCCCTACATGCGGTTAACGGTTAAGAGGTACTGTTCTTCCCTTTTTCACCTTCTCTACTACAATGTCCTAGCTTTTATTTCTTAGAGATTAGAATGCTAACAGCCTAGCTATGCCCATTGTTACTCTCCATCCACTCGATCTTGCATAGCTTCATCAGAGTCCTCTTCCAAAGAATATTGCTGTAATGTATCATTTCCCTCCTCAGAAGCCAGGAGCAGTTTCCCAGTGCCAGCACTGAATAAAGCCCGCAGTGCTCAGGTTGACATTGTGGACATTCTACAGCCCCTTTTTACTAACGTTATTGTTCCATTCCTAAAGGCAGATCCTCTGTTCCTGCCAAGCCATCTACTCATTCCTTCCTTTGTATGTAACATTATTCCTGAAAGTCTGCGGGAAATGGGTTCCTTTCTTCATGAAATCCTACTCATCTTCATTTCAATTACAGATGACCCCTCTTCCTTGAAGTCTTTCTTGTCTGTGTTGTCTATACAGCTTTTCCCGTATGGCTTTGTATGTATTGTTTGTGTGTCTTGTTTTTTTTTCTTTTTTATCCCTTTTAGCTTGTAAAGTCATGGAGACAGGAGGCTCAAATACCTTCACATCTCTAGGACACCTAGCGTAGGGTTCATCAGAGTATATAGTTCATGGACCAAGTGAGTCGGAAGTGATTGAACTTACGGTTAAAATTGCAGACCTCTTGAAATTCCAGCCTAGACTTACTGAATCAGAGTCTTGGCATCTGCCTCAGTGATTCTTCTGACGCACAGTAAAATTTGCGAATTGCTGACCTGCAGGACGCTTTACAGTAGTTTGATCAAATGATATAAGTGAACTGAACAGTATCAGCTCAGCAGATTGGTTTAATTTTAGGGCTTTGGAGTCCAACAGCCTAGATTTGAACCCTCTCACTCACTAGCAATCTGACTATACCCTCTCTTTGCTTTACTTTTCCAGTCTGTAAAATGGGGTTAACAATAGTACCTCTTATAAAAGTGTTGTGAGAATTGAATGATAATATATGAAACAACAAGGCGCATAGTGAACTCAATAGATGTCATGATGATCAGCGTGACAAGGGTTATCGAAGTAATGAAACTTGAGAGGAGGTTCCATATCAGTCATTGTTAATAAGCAAATTGGTCATGTTAAGAATTCAGGCTTAAAATGTATTTTCCATTTTAGACGTAACAGATGGTGGATCTCTATGGTATTCAAAGTCATAAAGGTATTTTGTGTTCTTGAGAGGATTGGTATCAAATTAGCATGTTAGATTTTGTTATTTTATCCCCCTGAAGGATAAAGTGTAAACTTTTAAACAGAGGACCGTAGCCCCTTACCTTCTGGCGCTGCCAGCCCATCCTCCTTCCCACCCTCCCCCCTCACACTCCACACCAGCCGCTCTGCGTTTCCCACTTTGACTTATTTGTGTCTTTCCCCCTTATTTTTCATCTAGGGGATTCCTTTGGCTCTCGTTTAAGACTCAGGTTTGTTTGTGGCTGACCCCGAGGAGTCACTCCCTGATGTTCTCAAAACGCTCTGTGCATGCTTAGGTGTTACCTTCGTGTACGTTGGTCTTCTTTTTGGAGGGAAAAGGAATTAATCCTGGCAGATGTTACCAGTGTTTTGTATATAATTAGTCCACCTCTGCTAGAGGCAGAAGGTGGTTGGCAGTTAAATAATTTAACTCAGGCTCTCCCACTTGTCTGGACTTTACTGCTCTCATCTTTCATAATAATAACCATAATTTATTGACCACTTACTACAGGCCAGGCACAACTAGATGCTTTCAAAACTTTTTTTTTCATTTTTAAACTTCACAGTGACTCTGTGAAATAGCTATTAATTGTTTCATTTTGCAAATGAGGAAGCAGGCATGGAGAGGTAAACACCTTGCTCAGATTTCAACACAGATTCATAATTAATATTATAATTCATAATTCATAACTCAGGTCAAACAGGAGATTGAAACAGATGACACACTTCCTAAACTCCAGACTATGTGGCTATGTCACACAGTTATTAATATGTAATCAATGTAATAATTATTCATTAATGGTCCTTAGGAATGTGATAATTACTAGTACTTTTGAGAAAGGGATTAAACTAAAATTCTAGGTTAATGCTTTTCCAGTGATTTTCAAAATGTCTTTCCATCTGTCATACTTTTCACAGGTGTTCTTGATTTCCCTGCCAGAACATACTACTTCATGTTTATTCAAAGTAAAATTCACTTTTTTGCTCATCCAACAAATATTTATTGTCATGCACCGACACCGCTCCGTGTAACACTGAGCGCGACTGACAGGTCCCTGCTTTTGTGGGACTTTGGTTCCGGTGGAATTTGTCACTAAACTAACAGATGGTGATAAATGCTGTAAATAATGAACGAGGGCAAAGTGAGAAGTAATTGCTGGTGGCACTGGGGCCATTTTTAACGGGGTGGTCAGAGGCAGCTTCATTGAGAAGGTAACGTTGGTGTTTAAATTTATTTGAGGCTTAAATACTGAGATGAAGCCAGCTAAGCCGGGAGGCAAGAAAAGGGCATTCCTGTGAATGCCTTAAGAGGGGGAATCAGCTGGGAAGGTTTGAGAAGTAGAAAGCCATGCTAGCTGAAACCTAGTGTTGAGGAAGAGGGTGGGAGGAGGTGAGGTTATAGAGGTAAGCACAGAACAGATAAGATGAAGCCTTGAGGACATGACAAAGATTGGATTTGATTCTGAGTGTGAAGGGAAGCCTTTGGAGAGTTTAAAGGACATGACTTAAATTTTGAAAAAATCATTTGGAGAATGAATCCTATGGTCATGAGAGACCAGGGAGGAAGCTGTTGCCCCAGTCCTAGTAAGAGGTCAATGGAAACTTAAGCCAGAGTAAAGTAAAGGAGATGGAAAGAATTGGGCAGAATTGGGGTGTTTTAGAGGTTGGTTACATACAGGGGGTCTGAGAGGAAGAGAGAAATCAAATAAAATTCTGGAGGTGGGGACTGGTGGAGGAGGAGCAGGCTTGAGGGAGTTGAGTTCTGTTTTTGCCTCCTGTGTTTCTCTGATTATACACCCTCCAAGGATACCACAATTCTGAATTTTGTGTTTATCATTTTCTAACTTTTCTTTACAGTTGTCACCTATGTATGTAACCCTAAACAATACGATGACTAATTTTCTATGTTTTTGAATTTTGTTTAAGTAGGATTGCACTGTGTGTATTCTTATAATTAGTTATTTTATCCATTTAACGTTGCTTTTGAAAGTCGGTCATGTTGTCAGGAAGCAGTCATAGGGAACGATTGATGGTTAATTTCCGTTGCTGTGTCAACATCTCATTTTATGAATACAGTACCGTTTATCCAATTGCCTATTCTTGGATATAAAGGCATTTTTTTTCCACCAGGGTTTTTATAATTTCAGACAGTACTGTTGTTGTGGACGTTCTTGTACTTTTCTCCTGGTGCACATCCCAGGTTCCCGCAGAGTTCACCCTGAGAGGCAGAACTGCTGTGTCGCGGGGGATGTATATCTTCAGCTTCACTAGACAGTGGTGAATTGTTTTCTGAGGTCTCACCAACAACGCAGGAGTTCCCATTCTTCCACATGTTCTCCATCACTTCGTATTGTCACAGTTTTTAAGTTTTGCTAATTTATATAAAATGGTAGTTTATTGAGAGTTTAATTTCTGTTTCTGAACATTATTGAACATCTTTTACATATGTTTATCAGTCATTCAGATTGTTAAATACCTGTTCACGTCTTTTGTCCAATTTCCTATTGGGTTGTTTGCCTTTTTCTGACTGTTTTTAGTTCTCCATATTAGTTACATGTATTGCAAGTATCCTTTTCCAATTTCTTACTTGTCTTTTTACATGCTTAATGCCTTTTGATGACCAAAAGTTTTTCATTTTACTTTTCCTTTATGGGTTCTTTTTGTGTTTTGCTTGTGAAATAGTTCCCCAAATCAAAATCTTAGAACTCTTTTCCTATTAAAAAAAAAAAAAACTATTTTCTTCTCATCAGGGTGAAGTTTGCTTTCCGTGTTTTATTTGGAGCTGAGTTTTTCCGTGTTGTGAGGTGAGGATTCCCTTTCATTTTCCCCAGATTTGTATTCACTTGTCCCGTGACCAGTTATTGCATAGTTTAAACTGCTGCTCTCTGTGCCACTCCCCACTGTGTTTACATGGCCGTTTTCTGGGCTCTCTTTTCAATTCCATCGATCTATTTTTTTCCTCCAGAGTTTTCGTTAACAAATTGCAGGCGATTCTTGTTATTCATGGTACTCAATGTAAAGTTGCCTTGAATAGTGAATAGGGAACCATTGCTCCCAGGGGAAATATAGGGTTAGGGTCTTGCTGGTCTCGGTTCACATTTTCATCAAGTGATCAGTACATAACCTTGTTTTATAAGTGCTTCTGTTTAAGGACATCTTACTCAATATATGTTATTGCTTCATAGTGAAAAACACCAAAGTTCATGCCTAACTAAATCTTTTCTAACACTTGTTTTCTCTATAAGGCACATCACAA